>NC_135022.1:16999675-17653102 GCF_051020955.1 Megalopta genalis | reverse complement strand
TCTGATAAGCTTTATCGGGACATCTGCGGTACGCGCGTCGTAATGTTTGACGACCCTATTAGGCGACCTTTGAAGAAGCGTGCCCACGCTCTTCCCGATGTTTCAATACTTCTGGAACCAATTATCCGCGGCTCTGCTTCACTTCGAATGCCGATCGTTAATTCTAGGTTTACGCGGCGTCTGATTTAAGCTGCTTATTCCACTGCGCGTGTTATGCGTGCCTGGAAATTAGCTGTCGGAAGTGGCGATCTTAACGATTGAAAAGTAACGAAAAGGACAAGCCGTACCCGCCGGGTTTGTGACTCTTGGGTTTCGGTGTGTGCCTTGTGTTTCATCACAATGACTACTTTCTGAAGTGTACGAACGGGTCGAGGACGTCGTAAGTATAGTCTGATCTAAGTCGCTTATTTCACTGCACCTGCCGTGCAAAATTGGTTGCCGAAAGAAGCAGCGGCAACTTTGAGGTTTTTGTGCAACGTGATTGAAAGGATAAGCAAGATGTACCTGCTGTACCAATTTATTCTCCTGCGTTCAGGCGGTCAGAAAGTCTCTGTCAACCGAATTAGTCGTAATCCACTTGAATTCAATTATTATAGTAAGTCGTGTAATTTGCACGCATCAAATAACTATGAAACATATGCACATAATGAGAAATTGTAAAATACTAATGTTTGTACACTTTACAACTGTTGTATTTAAGAATGTACTTAATGAAATGTATCGTTTAAAAGATATTCGGGGCGTGCAGATTATATGACTCACGCTGCAGATGAACGAAAACTCAGCATTATCCGAAGTGAAATTTAAATGCCTACACTTTCGCGGTAATCGCCGCGGCTTAGCGTTCCCCCGCAAAAACGATTAACTTAAAAACTGTGTATCAACACATTTACGTAAACATACATTCCCGAAGCGCGGCGAGACAAGCCGGACCGCCGGTAATCAGCTGAAAGTCACCAACATTTCACGCGCAGTTAGAAGATTACAGCTTTTGCCAGCACACCGGGCAAGCGAACACGGTATTCTCGTTTAAGCGGAACGGGACGCAGCAGGAGCGTACAAAGAAGCGCAATATTATTAACATGCGAAAGGTCTACCGGTTTGTGGCGCGCTAAACGCTTCGTCGACGTCGCGCTGCCGGTTCCGGCTGCATAATTCAAAGTTCCCGCGAAAAGCGCGAATTAAGTTATACGTTGATCGAGATAAGTAGAACTCGGGTCAATGATTAATACACGCGTTTACGCGGGCAGAATTTATCGGGCCAGCGTCGTGGCCGGGCATTCCACGGCCGTAATTCTCGTGCGAGTTCACGGCCCGTGAGGACAAGAGCGGGCGCGCGCCGGCGAGCGAGCGAGCGATCGAGTAAAGCGAGTGAGTAAAGCGAGTGAGTAAAGCGAGCAGGAGAGCAAACGGTCACGGCCGAGCCGAGCAATTTTCTGACCGGTGCGTGTTCGGTCACAGAAGAGAAAAAGGGACAAAACGGGGCCGATCGGGAACTGGGTCTAGGGAGAAACGTTCGAGTCGCGCGTTAGAAACGAGATGAGACGCGAGGCGACGATATGGAGAGGAAAACGTGGCGCGCGGCGAGACGACGCGGGAGGGTGCACGGTCCTCGCGGCGATAGCCGGCGCGCATTACAGTAAATCCGGTAGCGCGATTAAACTGTTACAATTATTACAGATAACGTTTTCAGGCCCGGGCAAATGCGGCCGCATTCCACCGGCCTCTCCCCGCTCCGGGGACACAAAGCGTCGCAGGCCGGGCCGCGGCAAAAATTACAACTCATTACCGCTACTTATGCGCCGTATATTTTAGACGCCGTCCGCCCCGCTATCTCGGGCCACAAAGAATTTTCAATTAGCGATTAAGAAAGCGTCCGAGCCACGGAAACTATCTGCGCCCCGCATTCCCGGCGCTCCACCGAAAACGAGTCGAGCCCGCAGTCGCCGCCGCTTGTCCCGGAGATCCTCGCGCCGCCGAACCCGATCCTTTATCTATTAACTTATCGGTCCTCGAATCTCTCCCGCTTCCCCTTTACGCCATATATGTCATCGAGCTAGAACGTCGAATACCGATCGAGCCGATCCCCTCGCGCGGTGGCTGCCCGGTAGCATCCACCGAGGAGAGCTCGAGAAGAAGCGGGTTCGACAGAGGAGGAACACCGGGCCCCGCGAGCAGTCAGGTATTCCATCGTCCTTTCCTCTCGTGCTCTCGCATGCCTCCCCGCGCGCTCTGCTCTCTGCTCCGCTCCACACCGATCCGATCCGCTCGGCTCGGCTCAGCGTTGCTCGGCGTCGCGTCGGTTGCCTCGGTTGCCCGGTTGCTTGGCTCCGAGGCATCGGAGGCGTGGTGGGGTCGGTTAGCGCCCCGTCCACCTTCCTTCCAACGGGCTATGACAAGAAACGTGCTCCTCTCTGTCTTATATGCCCTCGAGTTTTCGTCCTGCTCCACGGAGAACGTTGTCCTCGCCGCGTTGTTTCGCCGCGGAAAGCCCGTGCCGAGCCGCTGCCCGACCCCCACAGAACAGGACGACTCCTCTCTTCTACTGCGCTATCAACCTTAAGGCCGGTTTACCAGCCGCATAAGCCGCAACGGTAATTAAACGACCCCACTTAAGGCTAATGCACGAGGACAACGCTGCGTCGTCCACCCTTGCCCTGTCACCGGTCGCCACGCTCGCAAGGATTTTTTAATTAACCGCAGCTGCACGCCCGCGCGACGCCGACGCTGTCGCTTCACTGGACCCCGCGCTCGAATGATCTGGACTTTGATTCCGTTATGGGAATCGATGCAGCGATGCATCGGAAACATCGATCCGCTGTGGGAATCGAGAAATGATTCGGGCCGGTTCGGAAATTTATCTCGAGGAGAAGTCGTGATTCGAGATTATCAGTATAAAAGTATAAAAATTGTTGCGTGGCGCCCCGAAATTTTGGAGAATCCAGACATTTTCGAAGTACGAAACACTTTCGAGATTCGATCACAGCGTCAGATTTCTCATATGTTTGTTCTGCTCATTGTTGAGCATTTCTAGCTGTTTAATGAATTCGTATAATTTCTTTTACAAATTGTACAACTGTTATTTTATTTTTCTCTAGGTACTATCTTCTCTTGTACTGAAGAGTTTTTCCCGCGAATAAATGGGGATACCGTACGAGATAATTGACGCCCTAATTGACGCTCAGATTGTCCACAAAAATGGACAATTTTGGAAGAGGAGCCTTGCGACTCGTTTTTATAGTTACCGATTGTCAACGATTATAAAAACATGGTGCAAAGCCGGAACAATCGTATCTCCTGTTCCCAAATTGTCCATTTTTCTGCACCATCTAAGCGTCAGTTAGGGAGACATTACTGTACATCGATTTTTAAATATACACTCGCCATAAATCATACCATGAGAAATTTTTTTTTGTAACGCCATACGACGGCGACGTTTTATGTTTTGAAGCCGTTCTAGGCGGAGAAGTTCCTGTCGTTCATTGCAAGAAGTTCATAGCCAAGTTATAAACATTTTCTTTTGTAATCATTTACTGGATACGCATACCCGTGGTATAAAGTTATATCAGAGAGAAAATAAGTTTCGCTTTTTCTCCACAGAATGAAAGATTGAAATATGAAATATAGAGACAGAAATGGCACAAATTCCTCGGCAAAATTCTGTGCAGTACATTGTAGATCCCAGAGAGAGACATATTTGCAGAAACTCCGTACGTATGTCTGAAGCGACACCTTGTATAGAAGCAGCGCTTCAAAGAATTTGTTCGTTTAAGAAGATGCCGGGCGGTAACAAGCGCGAGGATTGGGTTCGGGTATCGACCGGCAAGAAGAGAGGACCGATCCGTTCGCTGCAAAACACGCGAAACCGTACGGCCGAGTGCAACAAAGACACTTTCTCGGCCGGGGGTGAATAATGCAACCGGCTAGCGGTGCATATTTCAAAGGGGCAGGAACTTCTTAATAACACGAAGAAACGAATCAATCCGGCCCAGCGACGATACGTGCATAATGCAATTCCCTGACTTGCATTTCTTTCGCTGTAAGCAACGATCCGACCGAAGAGAGTGCTCGTTCGCCGGCTCGCTCGGCTCGGCTCGGCTCGTTCGCCTGCTTGCTCGCGGGTAGCTCGAACGACCGTCGATATCCAATGTAAAGGAATAATTCAGCGGGCCGTGTTTCTACCTTGCCCAGGTTGCCTCTCCTTCCTCTCGGTCTCACGGAGAGGAGGCTCTCTCCGCCGCCGCCCCCCTCGGTACTACCCGTTCACCGAACTTTTCTTTCTCGAGCTGCTTGTCTCCGGGCTAATGCCATTCGCTCGCCGATATCGAGAAAAAGCGCTCGAGCAGGAGCACGCTCTCGTGGCTCCGCGAGGACAGCTCTTAAAGCAACGCTCTCGTCGTCCGGGAAAAACCGTCTCGGCGAGCCGACCTCGCCGAAGAAACGAGAACCGAGAGCCCAGAAGACGATGAAGAAGCTACCACGCCGCCGGTGGTAGCTGCAAAGAAACTTCAGCATCGGATAGCCCGGAGTCACCGGAACCGAGAGTTCCTTGAACAGCCTCGGTCCCGAGGAAAAGCAGGCGGTCCTGGCCCAAAGCAACGAGCTTTCTGTCCAGCCGAGGGAACGGGACGAAAAAAATACTCCTCGTGGATCGTGCACCGTGTTTTACAGGTGAAAACGACTTCGTCGACGACGTGTCTGTGTACCTGGAGTATGTTTAACCCTTTGCGAATCAATGTGCGTTTGATGACCATCATTATGATCACCTTTAAGCTTTGTCCTCTTCAAACAAGCCATACTTTATCTGATATTTTATTCGCGTTCCGAGTCAGCCGAGCTTATTTTATCGCGTCTCGAACATTCATTAGGCGCCAAACTATTTTCAAACAAGACAATCATGTCACATTATACGGTGATAATATCTGATAAAATAAAGCGTGTTTTGTTCGTCGGGTGCACCGTCTTCTTGACTGCTACTGTTAATTTGCAACCTTTTCGTATGTTCTCCGAAAAGATTATTCTTAATACCGTAAATACGGTATTATCTCCCGTATTATATTTGTCCCGTAAATAAATAAATAAATAAATAAATGTGCTAAGAATATTTTCCTCAGAAAACTAGATTATGTATCAATTAAATACATCGTGAAATTAAATGCTTGCAACTTCTGGAATGAGATGTACAGCCCTGGGGTTAATTACACAGGTCAATTACGAGGATTGATTACACAGAATCATATTACTGGACGCACCTGAACATCGGAGGCTAAACCTTCATCGGTATACGGTAACGCATGAAATGCTTGGAGAGAAACCAGCAAACCAGCGGTGAATTTTGACGAATCGACGACAATCATAGTTGCATCCGGCAAAGGCCTCCGGCACCAATTGCAGACCCTGGTGCAAAGGCCATGTCAAACATCCTGTCAGTAAAATGGTCGGTCGATGTTTCCGACTTTAAGTGTCTCTATTCTCAATAAGCCAAGGAAATCGTTGTCTATGCTGTCGTAGAGGAAGAGGATCGAGGAGATCCGTGAGGAGGAGAGGGATCGCGGAGCGAGACCAAGGGGGAGGGGCACGGTTGCACGAAGGGGGAAGAAGAGCCCGGTGTATCCGGTATTTGAGCCGAAGGTGTTGCGTGCAACTTAACAAGCTAACGACGCCGTGCGAGTGCGATTTTCTTTCCTATCAACCTCAATCTGCTTCGCCCTCTTTGCTCTCCCCTTCCTCCCACCCCGATCCCACCCTCTTCACTCGTCCGTCCGTTTCATCGTCTTTGTTTCTGTTTCACGTGCTCTTTCCCCCGACCTCCGGATCGTCTCTCCGTTCGTGACCGCGCTTTCCGCCCTCTGCTCGCATTCTTTACGTAATTCTCGCCGTGTGTGTGTCTCTGCACACTTGATTCCCTTGGTCGGTCACCCCCTATCCCCCTCTCCCCCTCACCCTCTTCCACGGTGTCCAACCGGCTGAATGTTTTCTGCATCCGCAGAGCCATTTCAGGACGACGGAAAAAAAGGTGGAGACCGACGAAGAAGGCTGCCGTTTTACGGCACGTCGAGCCTGTCAGTGCGAGCACGCTAGATTAACTCGGACCCGCTAATAGACCGGAGGAGCTCCGCGCGTGGTCCGAGTTTCTCACAAACGAAGACTGAATTATTCAGGATCGTGTGCCTCGGTGATCCCCCGTGACCGGCCGCGCGATCATCGAGGGTAATCGATGTCCCGATGGTAACGATCACGACGTTCTCCGCGTGTCCCGAACGGATTTCGTCAACGATGCGCAGTCGGGCGAAGCGACGAGGTTGCGACAAAATCAAAAAAACTTTCGGTTCGATAATCCTTTTTTTACGTTAAAGACGAAATGTTGTAGAATAAGGGAAAAATTTAGAAAATGTGGTGTGAACGTTTCTTAACCTTGAACATTTACGTTATACTTGAAATATTCCAACGGAATTGTGATTCATCCAATATTTTTATTTAGTATTTTTTCTTCAATTTATCCGATTTTTTTATTCATTTCTCGTAGACTTTGATACGCTAATTTTAAATCCGATCCCTAAATTTATCTGCGACTTGAGGATTTTCGAAAAAAATTCAGCGCGCTATCAAATTATTTCAACGAAAAAAGCACGATTTTATTAGGTTTTTCACTTGAATCGATTGTTTTTCGAAATTCTGAAGTGGTAGATAAATTTTGCAAAAATGGATCTGACGTCAGCATGTCAAAATATACGGGAAATGATGTCTGGCGTAATTCAACTGTACTTACATGGTAATGGATAAATCACAATTTGTAATGTTTTAAGCGTAACATAAATGATGAAGATTAGGAAACAAAAAAAAAATATCATCGCTTTATCTCATTTCTATCAAAGCTTCCTCGATATTGACAACTTGGTCACTTCGCCCCACCGTGCGCCGCCTCCGGGCACGCTTGCACACGCTTGCGAACGCTCGCGCACGCTCGCGGTCCCTGCTCCCCTTCGATCCGAACGGTTGGAATTTTCTCCGCAGAACCAGATTTCGATTAATTATCCGACGCACACGAACGACCGCTCTGCCCTTAATCGTAAATCATTCCTGCGCGATGCGTGCTTCGCTGCCTGGCTCGCCGACTGGCTCGCTAGCTCGCTGGGAAAAACATCTTCCGCTTGTTGTTACCATTCACCGTGTAATGCGAAACAACCTGTTTACGTGCCGGCGCGATTCTTTCGGCTTCGCGCGCATAGAGCCGCGGCCGAGTGAATTAAACGGTAATGACTAGGCGTCACGATTCCAGGACAATTATCTCGCCGCGGTGCGTGGGTGGGATCTGAGAATCTGAGCCGCGTTTGGAGATGATTGCGTCGGGCGCGATTAGCTCCGGAAACGTTTCAGTTCGGTACAGTTAACGCGAGTTGGGGCTCGAACAGATTGCATCGTAATTAGATCTGTAATCGATTGGGTACGATTAAGTTTGGATGTTAACGGGTCGTGTGGGACTTGGTCTGGAAACGATTCCATAAAATATGTTCGGATCTGATGGGAAATAAGTTGCGTACGATTATTTCTGGAAATTATTGTGCTGGCCAGAAGCGAAGTCTCCAAGTCGGTAGGCACGGACACGTTCGCGGTGATCGTGGAATGCGCATTCGGGAAACATTAAATTTTCCGACCGCTATAAACCGACCCTCGGCTCGACATTTAACAGCCAACAGCAGCAGCAGTCACCAGCATCGATTACGCGAATATCACGCAGTCGTTTCGATTAAATTTACTGACCCATCTCGTTCGACGGACCATAGAATCGATTGAATCAGAGGTGTAATTGCCAAACTGCGGATCTATGCGCGCAATAAAAATTTCAAGAAACTGTTGGTATGCAGGAGCATTTTTATCCAGTAATCTCAGTAAGTTGGAAATAATGCATCTGGCCTGTGCTCGAGCAAATCTATATAAGCCATCTATGCAAATCAGATCGTGTGAATACAAGAATAATTAGATCGTGTTCTTATTAGAATATGTCAGCGACTGCAATAACTGAGTCAGGTATAACGATAGCGATTATCGAATATAAATATATACATAGCCAATGGACACGATTGAATCTTGTATGACCAAGTGTGGAGGCGACCGAAGTAAGCCTAAAAGAATTCCACTTTTGTACTCGTAGAAGCGATACGAACGAGTTGAAATCAAATCTAGAATTGACTGCATCCTGTATAATTAGGTTAGAAAATGTGTACGCCTGTTTGAGTCGAAACCAGAAGACAATCGATCCATGTTGAACGTATCGAGTGCAGTTAAATCTACAAACAATTAGAACCCGCTTAATTGAAATCCAGAAGACTAGGGTTCTAAAAACAATTGAATCTTGTATGACCAAGTTTGGAGACGATCAGGGCAATGGACTTCCTCTTTTGTACTCATAGAAGCGGTCGTAGGTAAAATTAAATCAAGAATCAATTAGACCTTGTAGAATTAGGTTCGAAAATGTGTACGCTGGTTTGAGCCCAACGAGGAAGAAGTTGTCCCACGTTGCTACCGAGTGCAGTTAAATCTACAGTTAGAACCCGCTTAATTGAAATCCAGAAGACTAGGGTTCTAAAAACAATTGAATCTTGTATGACCAAGTTTGGAGACGATCAGGGCAATGGACTTCCTCTTTTGTACTCATAGAAGCGGTCGTAGGTAAAATTAAATCAAGAATCAATTAGACCTTGTAGAATTAGGTTCGAAAATGTGTACGCTGGTTTGAGCCCAACGAGGAAGAAGTTGTCCCACGTTGCTACCGAGTGCAGTTAAATCTACAGTTAGAACCCGCTTAATTGAAATCCAGAAGACTAGGGTTCTAAAAACAATTGAATCTTGTATGACCAAGTTTGGAGACGATCAGGGCAATGGACTTCCTCTTTTGTACTCATAGAAGCGGTCGTAGGTAAAATTAAATCAAGAATCAATTAGACCTTGTAGAATTAGGTTCGAAAATGTGTACGCTGGTTTGAGCCCAACGAGGAAGAAGTTGTCCCACGTTGCTACCGAGTGCAGTTAAATCTACAGTTAGAACCCGCTTAATTGAAATCCAGAAGACTAGGGTTCTAAAAACAATTGAATCTTGTATGACCAAGTTTGGAGACGATCAGGGCAATGGACTTCCTCTTTTGTACTCATAGAAGCGGTCGTAGGTAAAATTAAATCAAGAATCAATTAGACCTTGTAGAATTAGGTTCGAAAATGTGTACGCTGGTTTGAACTCAACCAGGTGGAAGTCGTCCCACGTTGCTACCGAGTTTAGTTAAATCTACAAACAATTAGAGCCTGCTTGATTACGTTCCAGAAGGCTAGCGGTCCAAAAACAATTGAGTCTTGCATGACCACGTTTGGCAACGACTGAAGCAATCCTAGAACCAATCCCCTATTGTACCCATCCTAGGAGCAATCAAGGAAGACGGAATGAAATCTAGAATCAATTAGGCCTTGCAGAACGAGGTTCGAAATAGTCCCCGCCGGTTTGAGTCGAACCTGGAAGCAGTCGTTGGCCGTTGGACCGGTCGGAACAACCATAAAGCGGCGAGCTCTCCTTACGAATGACTTTCCGTTCGCAGTCGCGTGTAGCGATACATCAGCGCGTTAATTACGCGAACGAAACGCGCATTATGCGAGTGTCAACGATCCGCGCGTGCACGGGCACCGAGGGATCCCACCTCGAACCTGAAAATCAAGGTCTGGCCCGTGACTCTCGCGCCGCGCCGGGTAGCCCCGCGCCACCGGCGACGACTCCCGGTTACGAAAGAGGTCATTGAGCGGCGATTGCACGCCCCGGATGACTCCGGGAAACCTCTGTTCCCAGGATTTTGCAATTAACAGGATCGCGGAAGCGGCCGGCTCGTCTAGGTCCAGCAGAATAGGCGAGCCCGTATTGGAACCATCTAAATCAATCGGAGGCGTTATCCGGGTATACACTTAGCGCCGCGGCGCCGGAAAAATGCCGGGCAGTAATTCAACAAGATAGCCCGAGCCTCGAAAGAGAGAGAGAGAGAGAGAGAGAGAGAGAGAGAGAGTCCTCGCTCTCTGCGTGTTGCGGGATCGCGAACCGGCTAACAACGCGACGCGCAAACAAATCCAGCAACCTGTCCTTCCTGGATTTCGCCGCGATAACGAGGAGAAGGCAGCTTGACGCCTCGCGTCCCCTTGAACAGCTGCGCCTCTTCCAAGCAGAAGAAAGAGATAGAGAGATAGAGAGCGCGCGCGCGCGCGCGAGCAGCCCAGGTTCGCGCCAGGTGAGCACCACTGACTTTGCGCGAATCCGAGGGAGAATATGGGCGCTCGATGGTGGGAATACACGTGCACGACGATGCTGCACGAAAATTCATATCCAGCGTGGCAGGCGAGGCAGCAGCGTATAAAGGCGAGCCACGACCGTCCAAATATATTTGCGCATACATTTTTTCCTTCGCGGTTATACAATCCGAGAAGAAGTTACCACCTCGGCCCACCTCCAGCCCCTCGCCCCGCGGCCCCTCGTCGTCCACCGCTTCATCCTTCTCGTTCACCTTTCTCCTGCTCGCAGGTCCCCCCACACCTCCGACCTCCTCCCCTTTCACGCCACATCCAGCAAAAAAGGGATCGTTGCCGCTTGAAATAAACGTACGAGCTTTCAAATACATTATCGAGCGAATTCTTGTTTATTGCATTCGAAAAGGTGGGACAACGCGGATATCGTTTACTTACGCCAGGCCGGATACGCGCCGCGCCGCGCCGCGCCTCCCTCGAAATAAGCTCCCAAACAGCCGCAGGAGGAGCCGAGTCGAGCGGAGCCGAGAGCCGAGAACAGAACCGTGCCGAGAATCGAGAACCGAGCCGAGAGCCGGTGCCCCGCCGAGAAATTTGTACACGAGGCCCATGAATAATAAGCGGCCCCGATATTATTACGAGCAATAAATAAACATTTGCCAAAGCGATTCCGATATTTCACGCCGCGATCGCTCGAATACGCTCCGGAATTGCCGAGCGCGTTTCAAGCTAAGCCGCGTCGCGACGCGGCCGCGGTGTCCGCTTTGGCACGCCGGCTGCACGCTTTAGCTCCCGCTTGACTAGATCCGCTTCTTTAGAGCTCTTAATACGCGCGACGGCCGCCGGTTTTTACCGATCCCGGCATCTCCTCCACAATGCCGCTGACCGTCCTTTCCGATACCGTTATATTTTATGGGGAACGATTGCTCGCTCGACGCGCCGCGCCGATCCACGGGCAACCGGCACGTTCCAGATCATGGGAAACCGAAGGATTATCGACACGCACGCGAATGCTAGCGAGAAGTCCTAGATTCTTACACCGATTCTACGATCGGCGAGTCTACACTCGAAAGGATCCGCGAATGTTCTGGGATGTTCGGGTACGAGTACTCTGAGAACTCATTACTGTAAAGGAAAAGACATCGAAAAGCAATTATAAGTAAGTCAGAAGATGTAAAAGAAGCGGATATAACTATGTTAGTGCAGCGTTCGATTATGGTGTAGTTCTACGCTCAGATCTTACTGTACTCGAATCTTTGCCTTCTTCAGTCAAATACGCAATATTGGAGTACTCAATTTACAGCAATCTTCTCAGATAAGGATAACGAATACTAGGAAATAAGTGAAAAATGTTAGGCGATGGGAATTCAATTGGTGTTATTGGTGTTCTTTGTAGCGACTTTATAAATGCGAGAAAGCAAGTATCAGCGCGTTTGCATAGTGTTCTACTGTGGTACAGTTCTAGGTTCACATCTTACTGTACCAAATCATTTTTCTTGTTTTGTTATTATTATTAATATTATTATTAATATTACTATTTTTATTATTATTTATTAAGCGGGCTAATTAGCCTTTAGATTACAGAAAATAACATAGACTAATAGGAGAGTATACGGTGCAAATCGCAGAAAAATTAATGTTTCAATAGCAAATATTTATTGTCATTATATATAAATTATATATAAATATTCATTTATGGTCAGTCATTATATATAAATATTCATTTCGAATAATTCTATTGATACAATTGTATTGACTATAAACTGTATTTTTGATTACTCAATTTTTAGTTTTCTATTGAGATCAAATGCATTAACAATAGCAATAATTGATATCTACTAGAAAACAAGCAAAAATTGTATTGTTCTCTTTTTAGCGCGATCTAGATCTACTTGATCTCCACTTCTATGCGCAATGTACAGAAAATTAGACCGAAATTACAAAATGACAGGATGCTATGAATGACGTCAGATGCTAATTAAATATTTGAGATATAAGATTAGAAAGAAGAACGGAGGAATCGCCGTGAGAATTTTGCAACCGCGATGGATGCTGGAGTGTCGTTCGGCAAGTGATTTCCACACCCCGACGCCATCGTAGGCAGGCACAGTAATCGTTACGGACGATAATTAATACGTCGGCCCCGCGTAACTATCTATTTATGTTCGAGCGGGCATTAACGTCCCCGTGATGGACGGACGCGTGCACCGGCATTGACTATCGGCATCCTGATTGTGAATTACTGTTAATCCTTTAACCTTTCTCTACTTTCCCCCGGCGGCGACCGGTAACCTGTCGTCGAGCCCACGGCGAAGATTCATGAACGACGCTTGTCATCGCTTTCGAGCCACGGGGACGACGCATTGTCCGCGAGAACACTGGGGCCCACGGTGACTTGCAAATGAAGCTCTCCGCGAGAGAGTTTACGCGGCCGGGCAACGGGGACCGTTCGCGCGGAAACCATTTATCTCTGTACACCGACACGCCGCCGCCGACGCCGCCGCGGAATGAGAAATCAATTTTCTATTTCGCTCTTGATCGATCAATATTAATCATTAACCTGCCCGAGCAAACCGCGAACGGTGATTTAATAACTCCGTCACGCGCTTCCTTCCGTTCTAATCTGCACGATCTGCTGCTGCCTCTCACCAAAAACAAGTCAATTCCACCGGTTTTCTCGGGAAACATTACCTCGTCTGTTGCTGGTGTTGTTGTTCTTGTTGTTATATTATGATTTCCTATGCTCTCTCTGAGAGATTGCAGAAACATGCGATGGGCTAATTGCGACATCCCTGTAGTAATTAGTCAATAAGGTTGTCAAGTGATTCATTAGTATGTACATACGACTGTCGGACGGATGCCGCGTTTTGCCAGCTACTCGTTTGTAAACAAGCAATCTGTAAACATCTGTATATCTATCTGTGCAAATAGTACGCCAAATTATGTCCGAGTTTAAGACATAGTTTCTCTCTATCTTAAACCACAAGAAACAACAATGATTTAGCAGTAAGTTTACGGAGCACTAAAGACGGCAATTTTATTACTTTGTAAAAATAGCAAGCATATATTTATTCAGCCTTTTAGCGATTTTAATTAACCGCTTACACTGCACTGGTAACTCCGACTCAACACTTAAAATTGTTACATAACGTTCCAAAATAATTTTAAAGTTATCAAATTCGTTTGTATTTTAAAAACTGTTAAAAATGCAATTTCCCCACGATTCGTAAAAGTCAATTTCATAAATATAAAATGCACTCGAGTCGTATAAAATGAAAGTACTGTAAGTCAGAAAAACTATTTTGAATTCGAGTGCAAAGCGTTAAATGTCCACTGAAACGAATTTCGTTTAACACTTTAATTGTCGCGTCGCCCATATGTGGAAGACGGAACTGTTTGAAATTAATTATTACGCTGATCTATTATATCATCCTAATTTCCTTAGAATACATAAAACGCAAGAATATCGGGAAAGTCGTCAACGTTATATTACTGAACTTTTCAATCTTAATTTAATTAAATAAAATAGCGTAGTTTTACACACTTTGCGAGGTTATTGGCGTGGCAGGTAAAGTGTCAAAACATACTCATGCATTTTTGTCACGAACGCAAAACATCCGCAGTCTAAACACGTGTCCATAAAACCATTACAACTGCGACCACGATGATCACTTTTGCATCTAAACATTGTATTTACATTCCTCGAAGATTGATGAACCCGGTCAGACATCCGCACGCGGATCGCTGAAGACGCGATCGAACTTTATCTAGCATCTAGCTGTACGTTCAGCCGCAATTCCCTGATCTACGACGCGAACCAGGAAAGGGTCTAACTCTCGTGACATCCTCTAGTGTCTCTTGTCCCTTTCTAGCTTCTACTCACGACGCCCACGAGTGCCAGCGGCTCTTATCCCTTTGCATCCCCACTTGCGACACCCTCCAGTAGCCTCGCCTCTTGCCCCTTTCGTTGAGGAGGCTAACAGAGCGTTCTCTGACCGACATTTTCCCTATCTATCGAATCTTCGTGGTCCCGTTGAAAGGCTGATGCAGGGCTAGAGAAAAGTGGGACAAGCAGGTCCGAGACGTAGGGAAGCCTGCGTGGCTGACTAATAACGATCATTATCGGTGTGGATAGGTATTCGTTTTCCAAAGAGGAGGATCGCATAGCGTTCTCGGAAGAGGAGGATCGCGTAGCGTTCTCCAAAGAGGAGGTTAGACGTTGAACCTTGGCTTCCTTTTCGCGTGTTCCACGGTGTTGCGGGAACGTCCTCGAACGTAAGTCCTCGAACGTATATGCCGCCGGTTATTTCAAGCATGTGAAGTGTGTGAATGAAAGTTAATGTCAACAAGTCAATACCTTTTTTTCATAAATACAACTTTATCGAATAAATTTGCTGATCGTCAGAATGAATTGTGTTGAGCGAATATATTCGTCTGTTCTCGGGCAGCGTAATTAAATGTCTTTTTTTCTTTTCCTAGCTTCCTTGAGTAATTTTCGTCGATTCCTGAGAGCGACAACTCCTCTTGCCAATAATCAGGAAGTATTAGTGGAATCGCCAACTTTAGATAGAGAACGGACATAAGTCTACAAGAGAGATATTTTCAAGGGACTTTTCAACAAATACCCAATTCATAATGAAATGCGCTCAACAAATGTACGCGTAAGATTTTCTCGCGACAGCGAAGAGAAGCTAACAAGATAGAATATTTAGTTCGAAAATGAAAGTCGAAACCTAAAGCAACATAGCTGCATTAAATCGTGAATTCCAGGGGATTTCACTTCGATTCTGTATTGTACACGGTCCTATTAATGTTATAAAAACACCGGTCATCGCGATGAGTAAATTATTGTGGTTCTGAACACAGTGCCTGCTGACAAGGTTTCTAATGTAAACACCAATGAGTTCTATAATGAAAACTTATACGATTTTCGAGACCAATGAAAACATCGATCACGGTCGACGATTCGATGAAGCCGTAAATCGCCAGGAAGGATCGCAGGTCGCCGATCGTAGGAATGCGTCTGCGAAGGAGACGCTCTGTACGGTTTATTGTTTTACAATGTTCGACTAGTTCGTTTGAAATGAAATATGTCTCGTGTCAACTACCCTAAATGCGCAGAGAAAGAGACGTTTTGTTCGGCGACGGAACACATGTCTCGGCATGTCGAGGTCCGCGATGGTCCGCGACCCCTTTTAACACGCCGGCCACAGTGTCGCGTCGTTGAAACGCCGGATGAACACCGATAGGAGCCGAGCGGATGCGTGGGACATTTCTGGTTCGCTCAGAATGCCGACGGATGAGCTCGATTACACAGGAATTACGGGGGCGCCGGGTTTTCTGAATGGTCGTTTAGGGGATGACCGGTGTTCGCTTACCCGTGTGTCCCGCTGGCTGGCACTCGCGAGGGAAAACGGTGAGGCAACGATTTAAAGAAGCAGTCACTGCGGCAACCGGCTCGCCGGTAATTTGCCGACGAAATGATAACCATAGCGTGCCGGGTCGTTGTCAGTGAAAGGAAACGCGAGGAGCGTCGTTCGGCGCGGCGCGGAGCGGCGGCCGACTGCGCCTCTATCTTCGCGCGTCCTTCACCTGCGACCTCGTGCGAGCCTAACATCCTGCCTAGTCCGAGGAAACCGGCGCCGTGCGAGCGCTCGACTTCGCAGACCTTCCACTACCGCGAGCAGAAATTGAATTCGTCCGCCGCCAAAAGCGATCGACTATCGAAACTTCTGACGGCGACTAGACCCTCGACGAAATTATCGAGTCGCCCGAAATGAAGTTATTGCATCCTCGGAAATAGAGTGGGACGAAATTGTGTGTCACTCGCGAGCTGAAATTCTGGTTCATTTTTGCTTGTCCGGAATAAGTACGGAGCTGTGAAAGCTTGCTAGGGTAATAGATCATGTTACTGTGGTGCGACTATGCGTGATATACTTTCAGTTTGCTTTCGGGCGTATTTCTGCGACTGCAAGGAAGAACGGCCAAGTCGCATGTTCTCACTTCCGAGATATTGTCGCTTCAAGTTCCTATCACCGACGCTTCGCGTCAATAGTGTTTCTTCTGATAAATTCTACATACCACAGTTCAATCAATGGATTAGCTTAAATTTTTTGAAATTGTTACTAGCGGCGTTTTTTTCCAGCCGCAGAATTAACCCCTCGACGACGTATTTTTCATCCATTTATACGATAATAACGTTATAATCTTAAGAACGTTAATATCGTAATTTTCATTAATAACATTAAGAAAAAATTATAAGGTATTATTTATTGTTATATGGTGTAATTGCAGTAAATTATTCTGGACGCAACTATATTTTCTTGTATGGTGGCAGCGTTGTGGGGTTTACAAGGCATGTAACATGTTTTTCTTCAAAATAAACGAAATGAAAGAATAAAAGAATTGTAATACGTCCTATTCGATAAATATAAAGTTAACTATGAAAACAGAGCAACGGCACAGCAATTGGTCACGCTACACCAACGGACTCCACTATCCCGGGTAGAAGTAATTGTCGCAGCTCTATCGCCTGACGGTTGCCCACAGGTAATGCAGTTAGGGCCGCGACGCTGAGGGAACTATAACGATTACCAGTGCATTCTCAGGAGTTTTTTCGAATTCCGCAAAAGTGAGATATAGGATGAGTCTACGGACGAGGCTTGATTATCGGTTGTTCTGACAGAAGTGTCGAAGGTAGACGCGAGCGCGGCTCCGATCCCTGGATGCGTTAAGGTGGGACGGGAGGGCGAGGGCGAGGGCGAGGGTTCAGGGGGAGGCAAAAGGACGCGAGAGGCCTTCATAACTTATCTGCCACGTCGGTGGGGAGTTTGCTATGCACGCTTTCTTGAGATAACCTTTCAGGCCGACAATTATTGGTAATATCGATACCGCACGCCCGTCGGCCGAAGAACTCACCTTTCCGTGCCTCGAACTCACGATCCGCTCGAGAGGCTCGAGCTCTCCTTGTAAATTACCCTCTTGCCCACCGTACCCCTCGCCACCCGTATCGCCTCTTCTACAGAGGCGCATACTCCCTCTCTCTCTCTTTCTCACACTATTTTTCTCTCTTTCGCGCTCACTCTTTTCTCTCTCATCCTCGCTCACTCTTTTCTCTCTCTTCCTCTCTCTCCCAATCTCTACCCTCTTCCTCCCTCTCTTCCTCTAGTCGCTCTGTTCTCCTTTCTCTGTTCACCGGCGCTCTCTCGCCTCCCACCGGTCCCGCGTTGTTTACAATGCACCGACCGAGCCTAATGAATTTCCATTCGAATAAAAGCGTACACGATGATAATTATGATTTACGGGCGGGACCGAGCGGCGCTCGGCTCCGCTCCGCGCGAATCAGCCTGGCGCGCGTGCAATCGCGCCGGGATTCCGATAATGTTGAGCTCAACGAAACCAGAGCTCTCTCTCTCTCCGAGGAACCGTACCCCCTCGATCCGCCGGGGCCGTTTAACATCCAGCCGGGAATCGGATTTATACGCAACTGTTGCGCCGCTTCTCACCTTCCTCGCGGACCAGCTTGCTCAGCCTGAGATCCTTTTCGCAATGTTTTTCGCAACGATTCGGCCGTCGTCGTCCCGGCCGAATGCTCGGAGGCTGACAGGAACACGACGAAACTCGGCCTCCTCTTTGCTTGCCTCGGTCAATAAGAATCACTGGTAATTACGGCCTGTCCGAGACGGTCGCAATAGCTTATTACGAAGCTGTGGATCTTTATACAAACATTTTTTACGAGCGTCGCAACCGGCGGAGACCAGATAGGAACGTCTTCCTTCCTTCAACGATCGAAATTTTTGTTTGATCTTTCTGTTTGAAGTGTTATTTACTCGATTTTATCGCGGATTTAGTGTCACAGTTGTAATACGCCGATTCCACGGTTTTCTAATCTTCTATTTTATTTTGCGCGAGAAAAACGATTGGTCTCTTATTGCAAGATCTCCCGTAAAACATTCTCGATAAATTATAGCGGTGTATAGAATCGGTATTTTTTCATGCAAGAAGTTTCCGTGTTCTGCGAGGATTCACGAGCATGTCTACGAAGTTTCAAATCGATACGCTAAGATAAGCTAATTCCCTTTCGAAAAATTCTGAAAGACAGGATTCTTAGTCGATGGTCAAACTAGGACGACTTCAAAAATCGTACAGCCTGTTATTAACCCTTTGCCGTAGTTAACGCTCCAAGGCGCTCGGGATTTTTAATTCTGCTGCCGATCTGAATGGTCCGCAATGCTCTTGTTTCATTCGAATTGACGAGTCGAAATTTGAATTGCGTTCTGTGGTTAAAACACTGACCGCTGTTGCGAGTAAATTATTTTACGCAAAAATCGATTGAGAAACGGACAAGAAAATAATTTAAACGATAACTTCCATAGTTTATTTTCGATGATTATTTTTATTTAGCTGAATATAAAATTCCACTCGATTTAAATGTCCATTTACAGAAACGCCTGACAGCGGTCCTTTAAATGGTAGCGGCAAAGGGTTCAAAAAATCCTGGACGATCACTATGCGGAACACCGAAGCGAAATTTGGTAGACGCGCTAAGGAGGATTTCCGTGACACAGCGAAGAATAATTGCGGCTCTATTGTCGTCCAGAATGCCTCAGCCTCTAGACGCTCTCGACTCGTAGTCTCGCTATTTCCCGATTCTTGTAAAACTTTGAGTAATCCTACTTTCGTAGCTCCTGAAGTTTGCACAGTGTGTAGACACAGTGCCCGTAGAGCCTGACGGATGGAATGGGCCAGTTGCCACCCCTATACATATCAGGTTCCCATGTTTTCAACCTGCCGTCGCATTGTGACCGTCGGAATCCCTCCTGTCTCCAATTCCGAAGACAGCGAGAGAGGGAGAGAGAGAGAGAGAGAGAGAGAGAGAGAGAGAGAGGATGCGTGCGGTCGAGTGTGTGTCAGGAGAGCTCGAAAATTTTCAACTGCGGTTACGAAGGAAGATGGAAACGGCCGGGCCGGAGGCGGGGAGACGTGTCAGGGCTATCAAGGTCGGCCGGAATGGTCCATTTTTTACCCCGCTTAAGTGGCTTTTAACGCTCGAGTTCGACGACCAGTTCGCGCAAGGCCGATCAAGATCGCGAACACGTAACGAAGCAATCTCGAAAGTACAGCTTGCGCTCTCTCTCTCTCGAAGTTTCGACCTTCGCCGCGTCGATAAACCGTGCTTTCAACATAATTACATGGTTGCGGTTCGGTCCCGGGCGACTATTTCCGATATGTTTTTCGCAGCGCGGCCGTAAAACGCGGCGCGCCTAGAAGAAGAAGGAGCAGAAGAAGAAGAAGAAGAAGAAGAAGAAAGCGTCGAAAAGTGGACACGGAGCCGCGTCGCGTTAGCTTCGCGTTTAAAAACAAGTGGCAACGGTCTCGACGATATTTAAAGAAACTTTCCGCGTGGACAGCGTGGTGGACTCGCGGCGGCCGACCAACCGGAAAATTATTATCATAATGACCGACGGATGCATTCGTCGATCGAACAGCAATAAGGAAATGCGGATCGGAATGTCTCGATCGATGCTCGCTTCTACCTCTGTCTCGGCCGGCCGTTCTTCCATTACTCCGCGCAAATAGAAGGCTACGTCCGGCTAGTGCATGCCTATTTGTCCGCGGCCTTCTTAGGTATCGATATCCGCACCGCCTGTTCCCCTCGCGGTATCACGCGAACTGTTCCGCCTCGCCGTTGAGAAAAATCAATTAGACGCGACCGCCGTAGGCGACAGTTCTGTTCGGAGCGTAGAACACAAACCGAAAGGAACCGAACCGCGACGTTACACCGGCTTTTATCGGAGACACCGTTTAGCGTATCGCTGCCATTGGCCGGCGATAAGCGACTAAAGACCGAGAGGAGCCGTGGCGACGCGACGCGTTCCCCTCGGTTGTTGCTCGCAGCCTGCTGGACGGATCCAGCGGAGTAATTTGCCTGTTCAGCAGCGAAATTGCCCTGGCAGCGTCTCGGGGACCCGATCGAACAAAGTCTAGCAGCTTTGTGTCGGACTCGTGACGACCGGCTGGGGACGTCTTATAAGCGAACGGGCCGCGGGACTTGAAAAGGGGCCCCCAATTATCTTGCACGCAACGCGTGTGCAGTCCGAGGGAACAATTTTCCAGCGGCAACCAGAGACGAAAACGAGCAGAACGAGCGCCGAGCTGGAACGGCAGGGAGAAAGAAAGAGAGAGAGAGAAAGAGAGGGCCCCCCGATATCCGCGTCGGCAGAGGCGGGCGCAGGTAGGTGGGCGAAACGGTCCCGCGGTGTGGCATACGAATCGAAATTCACCGAGGATAGCGGTTGTCGTAACCGACTCGCGAGAGAAGAGCGGCCAAGTCGATTACAGGATAATTGGACGAGCGTTCGACCCTTGACTTCTCTAATATCATTTCGGAAACCAATACTAGCCGCTCGCGAATCGAACGTTCCGCTCGCTGCCCCTCAATTAACTCCGAAGATTACGCGTTCCCCTCCGGAACGATTCATCTTGCTCTCTCGACAACCGAACAATTTCACTTATCGTTACCGGCCGGGGCTCCGTGATGCTCCCTTTCTTTCTCTATGTATTCGACGAGGGCACCATTCGACGAAGACCGGACTAACGAGAAGACAATCAGCCGCGGACATTACCAATCGCGTGCGCCTCGCGCAACCATGTCCGAGAAGTACACCCACTTAGACGAACCGTAATAGTTTTCGAGCACTTATACCCCCGGGATTTAACACTTTACTCCGCCGGGATGACTAGCGACGTGTTTACAGCACGGTTCACCATATAGGGGACGTGGCTCGCGAAATTTGAAGATCTGTCGATGCTCTTCTCGGTCAAGCCGTTTTCTTTTGTTTTTAATCGCTGCATCTTGAAACGCGCAAATATGAATAGGAAACACAGAATATTATAGGTCTGTAGTAAACGGCTAAATGAAACATGCGGCATAAAAGATGTCCCAAACATTCTTTTCTTTCCTATGTTATTAATTCCTTAGATATTTGAATTCAACCATTTTTGATAATTTTTGTCAGTTTCTTTTTATTGAAAGAATTAGCTTCTGTCATAAAATACTAAAATGCGATATTAACTCAAAGATATAACGGAGATTTATGTAATCGAAAATTAATATATAACGTTACATGTACTTACAACGAATAAAAGATCGGTACCCATGAAATTAATACCAATATCACTTTATTTTGTCACAGTCTCCCATTCAATGCAACTAACTGACGAATAGAATAAAATGCTCTTTTTAAAAAGCTTAAAAATAAATCAAGAGAACGCGGTAGAAACTCGTTAGGCACTGTGCATTCTCAAAAAAATCGATCATTCGAATCTTTCAAAGTAGAATTAGATAGATCGTTTAATGTCTATGTTATCCTGTCCTAAATAAAAATATCCAATTCATGACAGTGCTCCCGTATGATTGTATAGTTCGCGTAAAGAATGCGCGATTGTAAACCCGAGAAGAACTCTCAGTTACAAGAAGAAGAGGAGAAACGCGGACGCGATCGGAGAAGGCATTAAGATCGCGTCGGCAGTCGATTATTGATTTCAGAAAGACCGCGTAACAGCCGAGGATAAACAAAGCGTTAATCGTGTACCGGAAGGTGGAACTCAGCGGAACGTAAAATAGCAGCGGATCCGAGGCAGGCAGTTATCCTGGGCTAATTTCGAATTATAGATTCCGCAGGGACGAGGAAACGAGCAATCAGAGCCGTTGATGGATAGTAAAATCCACTCGTCCACGCATCCCAGGAACAAGGTGTTTCTTAAGAGGGCAACTCGTCGAAGCGTATAATTTGACCTATTCCACGAGTCGATGGAAAAGAATCCGTTTCCGGTTGTATACCCGTGAAGTCGTCTTCGAAGGGACACGCTCGAGCCGGCATGGCGGAGAGGATGAGATCTCGGCTTTTCGAGGCGGACACACCGTTTAAAGTAGGCAATCTCGTCGTGGTGGCACGCAATGACGTTGCGGGGCCCGTGGGGAAAAATCCGCACGGGAAATCCACACACGGAGCGGCCAAGAGCCCGACGAAGCCTTCAATTACCGTAGAGTTCGCGAATGCCGCTATTTTTCTCGCAGTACGCGCATCGGTCTCGCGTGTGCGACCCGTGCACACGCAGCTTTCGCCCGTGACCAGACATGAAACCGGAGGAAACCGCTCCCGATGTTGGTGCACGGCCGATGGTAGCCATTTGCATATCTTCGCGGACCACACTTTCGACTGCGAAACGGCGTCCACTTTAATGCTAGATTCAGCGAACCCGATGAATCGATGGAATCCGAATTACACGGCCGAGCGATCGAATCACCTGGACAAACGATACTTTGGAATCTTTTCTGGGAAGATGCGAGACCGCGTCGAGAACTCGTGTGGATTTTGTTACACGTTCTTGGGGGATGAGACACTATTTTTTGAGATCATCAGGTCACGTTTAATTTTGGAAACGATACGACATCGAAATTAGATAAGAAAATTATTTTATTAAGTTCGGAACATTTTCAACTTTTACGTGGTCTTTCAAACCAAATTAGATGCCAAATATACATTTAATTCTTTCTGTAATGATTTCAACAAGTTGAGAATTGAATCACTTTAATTTGTCCAGTGTCTTAAATTGTCCCTATTCATTTTTATCATAATCGCGCTGCAACGACTAATGCGAATTGAAAAAAGATTTTAGTTTCTTCATTGTGCTCCGGCTTTTTTTCGTTCTCCGGCATTTCACGAGCAGTCAAGGTAATTTGTTCTTTATATAGGCAGCGTGCATGCCTCGCGTTATTATCTCTAGATATTTAATATAATTATATAATTTAGTACATCCGTTTCATTCAAGAAAGTGTAATATATTTACGAAGTCTGGTCCACATTATTTCCTGCTAGCAATACTAGAAATATTCGCTAGAAACTCACGTGCCAGGAGGCGGAGCTACAGGAGGCGGTGCTAATACATTCTAGGTAGCAGTGGGGTAATTAGGCGCCAATCGGAGCCACGACCATCAGTTTAGCTAGCTCGTTATAGTTGCCCAGTACGTCTTCCCGGTGCAATCTCGCGTTCACTTTTCCCTAATCGTGTCTAGACGAGCCAAGACCACACGTAAAGTCCTCTCAGGAGGTCCGCAACAAATCGCGAAGCTATACCGACCAGTCACAACATTGTAGCGGGGAACGATCCACGCCCAGGGCTAGATCGTGAAAATCACAGGTCACACCAGACGGGCCACGCTCTTTCACGCACCAGGAATTTTTTCCAGGCCTGTAATGGGGACGGTATCGTCGGTTTACAGCGCAATTTCCACGTGGGCGTGGCGGAACGCGGGCTATTTGGTTTTCGATGATACTTGAATCTAGAGCCAAAGGTGGATCTTCGAGGGAACAATGGGGACGTGATCGAGAGATCGCGATACGACGACCGAGGATTTTTTCAAGCACCGTTGCTATTACCTTTGACGATCCTCTACTGAGCCCTTGATTGCTACTTTCAATATAGCGTGCTATTATCATTCATTAGTAGGACCTGCTCGGAGTAAGAGTAATCGATGTAAACATATTCTTCGTCATACGTTTGCTAACCACTTTGAGGGTTTTAGTAGAACTCGAGCATAAAACGTGTTGAAACAGAAATTCGGCGTGTGGTTTGTAACAATCAAATAAATGGCATCATTCGGTCCTTTTTCAATTTAACCATTTGAGAACGCATATCGATGCATCGACAACGTCAGGACATGAAGAAAAATCAGGGCATATTGTTCATTTATTTAAGTCTCTAACGCGATGACTGTCGGACAAGTGACAATAAAATATTAGATTAGAATAAAATATTAGAATAACTTATCTCATTATATAAGATCAGAGATGACAAAGCCTATTACAGCAATTAATTCTTTGATCTTCTTGCTTGCTGTAAATGCTAACAGACTTTGATTTATTTAATAGATTGTAATAAAAATTGAGTTTCAGGCATGTTGAAAAGATTCTGTCAATATTAACACGAAACCTACCAAGCCGGTCAGAATGACCGGCTTTACACATTTTGTATTTTAAAATTGCTGAAATTATAGAGACTTTTTCATAGGAAATTATTAAATGAATTTCACAGTCCGAGTATTCGTTGTAATAAAAATTATGGGAGGTCTAAATGGATTCGGTCTTATCGTTCTTACAGAGCAACAGAAATTCGTCGCTTTTAGTGCTCGGTAGGTTTAGTGTTAATACTATTAATGTTAATACATGATCTGGTTTTCCGAGGAAATTGTTTTCAGCAAATCGTAAAGAGTTAAATCTTGCATTGCATATTTGCAGAAATATTTGCTTTCTGCGTATGAACGGCGGAGAAAATTGTTGAGGGAATTTAGCGAATAATCGAGAGCTTTCGTACGCAGGGTAATTGCCTCGCGCGAAAACGATGGCACTTAAATTTAGTATTTGCGGAGGTCCCGAGCCGTTCCGAGAAGTTACAGGGAAGAGCGAAATACCACGGCGCGGCGCCACGGAGGAGCGTTCCGCAGTCACAAAATTGTAGTCACGAGCACAGCGTGGCAAAGGGTAGGTTACGAAAATGACCGGTCTTGCGTCAATCCCCTCGTTTACACGCCGCAAGTTATACGTGTTAAACCGTGAGCTCCGTGGCGAGCGGCGGCGGAGGCCTGCTACGATTCCTTGTTCCCGTAATAAATCAATCCCACGACTACGGAACGCATTTAGCTCCTTAATTCAATTACGAGATACTTATCCCCCGATTCACGCTGGTTATCTGTTGATTTATAACTCGTTACACGGTATTACCGTGTCAATATTGCTATAAAGTATATCGGGCCGATTAAGTGCTCTCCGAGAGACACCGAGACCCTTTCGCCGGGATCTAGGGGGCCAGCCCGAAACCTTGCCGGCGACTCTTCAACGACCGCAGGACCTCCTCGTGGCCTGTCAAGGACCTCGAGTAGCCTTCTAAACACCGCTAAACCCTTCACGAAACTCGTGAATGATATCTAAGCTACCGCCGATAGCTCTTCGAGATCTATCGAGCTTCCTTGTAGCAAAGAGATCTCGAGGAAGGTGCTCGACGGTACCCAAAGAAGCTACCAGCTTCAGCGCTCTCAAAACGGATTCTTGAATGTGCAATCGATCATTTTTGAATGTACTTACATCCTACAGGTCAATCCTTTTTTCAACAGGTTGGGTTATCGTTCCCTCGATTGTTTCAATGGTTACTTTTGTTTGCTGAATCACTTTAGATCGCTCATTGTTCACACAGTTAACTCCTTGCCGTATTTTGTCGAGTCTGCGATGGAGATTGTAATGACAAACAGCAGGAAGATTAAAAACAATAAATAACGTCAACATATTGCTTTGGAGCTACTTATTAAGGAAACAATGCAATTTTTAAGTTATTCCTATTTTTTGCAAAAGTAGAGGACAATTTTTATTTCGCATGAAGATCAGCAGTCTAATTGCAACTGTGAACGAAAGCTGATTTAATTTCTAGCGAATGTTCCGCCCGAAATACAACAAACACGTTACACCATATTTGCACGCCTTTCCTAATCATTTTAATAACTCGAAGATAACGTACAGTAATGTCTCCCTAACTGACGCTCAGATTGTGCGCAAAAATGAACAATTTGGGAAGAGAAGATACGATTATTCGAGCCTTGCGGCCCGTTTTTATAATTGTTGACAATTCGTAACTATAAGAACGAACCGCGAAGCTCGAATAATCGTATCGTTTCTGCCTAAATTTTTTCACTTTTGTGGACAATCTGAGCGTCAGTTAGAGAGACATTACCGTAATTATTTTTGAACTTCTCTAACGTCGCTGACATTCTCTACTCCATCTAAGCTGTCCTATAAAAACTTAAATATCTTCATCACATTCTAAGGATTATAGTAGCTACACTCTATTTAGCCGCAGAATAAAATAAAACGCGGTGATCGCCTGCTGCCAGTGTCAAGCCTGTTTCGACCGAGCCTGCTGAAGTCTCCATCAAGCTCCGTAGCTGTTAGCGCACGACAAGAGCTGTTGCTCATTTTAATTAGACCTAGCAAAAATGTACGCGCAGCTCGAGGAAACCCGGCGCACAAATGAACCAAGAAAAGTTCGTAATTAAAGACCTGCACGCTCGCAAACGTTACCGCTCGTGATGTCTTGAAAAGTTTCCAGCTGATGTGGGTCCGGAGATGCAGGTACACTTAGCAGGTAAATTCCCGACTGCACACGTAGCCGGTGCTCGAAACGGTTTCACAAGGGCCGGCATGGCACCGCGAATGCGATCGTGGTCGGCTGTCAGTCAAAAGCTTGTTACGGGAGCCAGCGCCGAGGGCTAGATTACGAAAATCCTCGCGTGCTCGCGATCGGCGCGGCGCGGTGTCTCGCGAGCGGACAGAGCGGACCCGCGGCGGGAATCGGGCCTGAGCCCGGTGCCCGGCCCGATGCCGGTGCCCGTGCAATTTGTTGTCGCCGCGATAAATCAACGCGGGTGAGCGAATAAATATTTGCGCTTCGACGGTTATATGTAGTTGTTGACCGGCCGATTCGCAGATCCTTATCTGCGGCCGGGTAGGTGGCGTGTTTTCGCGGGGCGCGGGCTATTCCGGATCGGTCTAATCGATCGTAGCCGCGCTCTTAATAACCGGGCGTCCGGTCGAAACGATCCGGCCGCGGCCCCGCCGCACGCCGCCCGCCGTGATAAATAAACCGCGGACCGCCATTAAGCATCGCGGCCTTCTGTCACCTACGAACGACAAGCGCGTTTCTACCCGGTGGTCGCGACCGACCGGGGCGTGTCGAGTGTCTCGTTCCGCGGTCCCGAGTAATTAAATCAAAAGTCATGGGACCGGGTCTCCCCGAGCAACTTGTACCGGACGCCGCGCCGTGGAAACGCCGGTCACGTGGGAGGACGAAATATCCCATTGTCCAGTCGGCCGATCAATCATCGAGGCTGGACCGGCCGCGAATTCGAATGCGATTTCTGCCGCGAGGCCGATAAATAACGGTGACATTATTCCACCAGAGAGACACTCCTCCGCGGAGCTGCTCAGGAACATCGTCTCAATTACTCCCGCACCCTAACTCTGTCCACGGTACCCGGCCGTGTCACCGTCAAACCCGCCCAACGATGGCCGCATCGAAATGTCAGGTCGGTTGACACACTGCTGGCCGATCGGCCAGATCTCCGGCTAAAGGAGTATGTCCATTTAGCGGGACGTTGCGCCGCTTTGGATAGAGACGCGCACCGATATAGGTGTGTTCAGAATGTTTATGGTAACGAGACTTGGTCTGGAAATGCCATCGCGGACGAACCTTAAGAGTTTCTTAATCTTTCATCGGCATTGTAGATAGCTTTGTTGGAAAACGCTGATACTGGCGGTGTGTACGTACCGACGTTAGATCCTGGAGGAAGCTAGAAATTCCATTCGAGAACGACAGTTTCAATTAATGGTACAAGAAGCGCTGCGATCTAGGATAGGATGCATCAGGATTGTCTTCGTGGACTTTACCTTTGCTGTAGACAAAGGTTTACACGACGTTCCTAGGCCTATCTAAGATATGATGCTATCTTCGACAGAATGAGAAATCAACCAGGTGAACAGATGTTACACAATTATGGAAAAGACCCCGAAAACATAGCGAAGCTAAGAATTAGGAATTGTCTTGTTGTCTGCCAAAACTGGTTTAAACAATTTCACGTTTCTTCTTTTAAAAGTGTTCACATTATAAATGTCTTCTTTGCAGGAAACAATTGAATAAATTTATTAACCTTAGCATTACGTTTAATGCAAATAACGAGAAGTCTAAATAAATTTAGTGTCGTTATTTATGTGACACATTAGTTGTTTTTAGTATTCGGTAGTTTTAGTGTTAACTAAGCTGTTGCGACCACTTTGCAAGATATCTACCCAAAATGTATCGCAAAAAGCAAGCGATACAGCAATGTTATAAAAAAAAAAATGAAGCCTAGTACAGTAGTTTCTCCAGGAAATGCCAAACTTTGGGCTGCTGTGAATTTTCCTGTGCTAGTCGTATGCCTATGTAATTTATTGCTACGTTGATAGCAAGGTTAGACGGAGTCGGTCGAGCGTGTGAGGCGGCACGCGACGCAAATACCCGGAAGACAACACAAAACGGTCTGTTTGGGTGTGAGTCAGGTAAGAAAAACCGCGGAGCTACAAGGTACGTGACCAATCTTCGTCGAATCGTGGCATGTGGCCCCCGAATTGCCTTCGAATAGTGGTACGTGGCCTCCGAATTGCCTTCGAATCGTAGCAAAAAATTAGAAATAATAAAGTTAAGTCATCATTTTTATTCTAGCATTACTACATATACATATTAATTACACCAACATAGTGGCCGCTGTCTTTTTTTGCCGACTCCCCGAGTTTCTACAAAAACGAACCGCAAGGCTCGAAGAATCGTGTCCGAGTGTCTGACGATTACCGTTTTCATTTCCGAGCCCGGGCCTTCTAGGGAGAATTTACTGTACTTTGTTCACGCTATATGTTCTTTCATAATAATTATTGATATTTCTTTATTCGTTAGTTTTGTGTCGTCTTAGCCTCCAAATATTCAAAACATCTTTAAATTTACAAATATATTTTAATTCCCACTAAAATTGTAATCTAACCAGCCAAGTTTTTTAACACTGAATTTACGGAACCTGTCAAAATGACAGATCACTAATTTTTCAATTTACGATTATTCATATCGCAAAGATACGTCTACGAGTTATTTATTCAATTGATATGTTACTTACGGCAAATGTTACAGTAACTCTTGTTAAAAATCAGAATAAATGTCTCATCGTTACTATTACAAGCTAATATAAAACAGTTGTTTTTTGTGCCCCGTAAATCAAGTGTTAAGCACGACGAGCATACTCGCTAAAAACAGCTAACTGGTTAAAAAGTGATTTCACGAAGCCTGCGCAAATTGTAGGATTAAACCATAAACGGCGAGTGCCGGGACACATCGTGTGGCCATTTTCGCGGACCGTATAAGGATTAAAGAACGCGGTTCGCACAAAGTGAAACTTTAATGTCGACTCTATCAGACACCGTCGGGGATGTGTTAAGACTCGCCCCGGCATCGTCCCGTTCGCGCACGATATTTCCCCCCGTCGCCCCGTGCAGGTTATAAACAAAGTTAACTCCGCACCGGTTGTCTACAAAAGACAATCCCCGCGACCTAAGTCTCGTTCTAATGCCCGCAGCTATGTCTCGGGACTCACTCCGAGGCCTCTGAATACATTAACCGAGACGTACTCGAACTTAACGGGTCGCGGGAGGGTGAGAGGGAGGAGGAGGGAGAACGAGAAGGGAGAAAAGGTAGAGAGACACACAGCGAAGTCGAGCCAGCGACAGCCACATGTGGAGACCTGTATGGAGACAGGGTCCCTCTCTTTCTCTCTCTCTCTCTCTCTCTCTCCCTCTCTCTCTATCTCTCTCTCTCTCTTTGTTTCTCTTTCTCACCCTGTTTCTCTAGTAGCAGAAGCTGGGCTCTAGCAGCGGCATAGTGTACGCTCGATTCCTTTGCCCGGTAATCCGCGAGGGAACTGGAAATTATATGGTAATGAAGTGCTTCTGAGAGAGCATCGTAACGGCGGCGGGTCGACTGGAAAGACAATACGATTTTACTTCGAGAGAATTTAATAGACCGGTGCAGGCGACGAGGCTGCCGCGAGTTGCACCCAACCGTGCAGCTGCAGTCGTTCGGATTCAGAAGTTTCGTGACATTTCGGCGGTCTAAATAATTTTTGAATCGAGACATATTTTGATCAAACAGATCGCGTCCACGAATTAGTGTCAGTTTAAAAATATTATTTTTGCACAGCATTTCGAACTAGGCCCATTTGCAATACATTGAACGCAAAAGAGGAAATGAGAATTGTCTCATTGGTAATCTTTCTTCCTCGCAATTATACTTCTAGGATTAGCCTCTCCGATCCGATAATCATGATACGTAAGTATACAAACAAATTTCACTAGAATATCGACGTTTTTTATGCATCGTTAACCACATCTAAAGATCAAGCGTTACGAACAATTTATTAATTTGTCTTTTCTCTCGACTATCAAAGTATGAAATCAATCATCTGGCTACGTTCGATCTCGCACAATATAACTATGAATTTATGTATCCGCGAATGGAAAGAATCGGTACATTAAACGATAAACATTAACCATTAAACCTCTAACAGTACAGTAATCGAATATTATGGTCAATTAAACCGCCAATCGGGTAACAATAATTAAAGAGAGTAAGACGGAGAACGAGCTTGAAATTATCCAAGACCGTGTTCTATTATACGATGTTCAACGTCGTGCTGACCAATTGTTGCAATCGTCGTGAAATACTAGCCGATAAGGATAGCTCAGCGTGAACGTTCGATTCTTTCGAGGGAGCCGCATTTATTGATTTTGGTGTGGTAAATCTTAATATTGGAGCGATGTGGCGGCCCGACACGGCTTGGCGGCGGGCTGAGTGCAGTTCGTGGTATTTGATATCGACATAATCGGCGAGCCGCGGGGCTCTCGCTCGGTAAATCCGGCTATCTCGCTCCCTCGGCTTTTCCTTTCACGAGAGAAAGAGATTCCGCGTGGCCGGGCGCGCGGAATCGAGCGCGAACCACGCGCACCACCAACCTGCATATCGTTCCGTGTTTCGCCGGTCGTCCCGATGCACCGAGCCTGCGTCGCTCTCTTTCCCTCGGCCTCTCTCTCGCTGTCTCTCTAACGGTGCCCTTCCTTCCCTACTTCCATTCTGTACCGGCTTGTCGAGTCCGACGGTACAGGCCTCGGTGTTTCTCCCCGTGTTTCTCGATTCCGCGTTCGCCTCGCCTCGTCTTACACGCGCCATCCATTTCGATGGGAGACCGAAGCGAGGTGAAGCGAGGCGAGGCGGAGGCGAGGCGGAGGCGATGCGGAGCCGTCCTCAAGATTTTTCGACCGGACGAGAACGTATTGCGACCGAGGGACGGCAGATTTGTACGCGGATCGGCCGTCTCCTCGTAAATTCTCCCAGGCTCGATGGAAATTCGTATCCGCGAGCCCGGCCTATTGAGCGATTAGGCCGTGCCGAGGCCGAAGAGGACGCGCACCCTCCATGCGAACGCGATTTGTCTTATGCTCGCGCGGAATTACAATCGTCCTATCCTCGGATTTCGGATTCGTCCGTTCGAACAGCTAGCTCGTGCTGGGAAGCTCTGTTGCGTACTCGATCGACTTCTTTGTTCGTTTAATCGAAAAGGTATTCGTCCCTGTCCTCTTTATACAGCAAAAAATATAGATAATACAGTAAATACAGTAAATTCCCCTAAATCGTCCCTCAGATTGTTAACAAAAATGGACAATTTGGGAAGAGGAGATACGATCATTAGAGTCTTGCGGCTCGTTTTTATAGTTGTTGATAATCAGCAATTTAAAAAACCAGCCGCGAGGCTCAAATAATCGTATTTCCTTTTTCCAAATTGTCCATTTTTATTTACAAGCTGAAGGATAATTAAGGAGAATTTATTGTATGTAGAATTATTAGACACCTTAATGGCGCTTTCATTTTATTCACTTTTTGATTACTCTTTGCAATCGTCATTTGTTGGTGTTGATCGTCTGAAAGCAGTTGTGCGTGACGATTGCCACCTGTCAACAATTAGTTAACTTTTTTAAAATTAGAGTAGTGGCGCCGGTTACTGTGCGGTGACCAATTCCTGTGCGATTGGTTTGCTTTCGAGCATAATTAGCTTTATCGACTAAGGCGTTTTTATACTTGTTATTTTTTTATTTCGTTTATTTTTGAATAAAACAATATAATATGCCGTAAACCCCACAGTAACCGGTTCCACTACTCTACTGGATTAGTTAACTATCACATTGTAGATACTACGCTACTCGGCCTGTATCACAACGAAGTCATGAAAAAGTGAACATGCAAATGGATTAAGCGAATTGCCACGACAAAGAAGTTAGAAAGTCATTGCTTTTCTTAGAACTATCTTGTGTATGAGCAACTGTCGAATAACACGTTTCATTGGTTCCTGTGCAAAATTGTTAGTCAAATGCAGACAAGAATTCTTCTTAAAGAAAAGCTTCTTAAGCTTCGACACATCATCCAGATCATTAGCCGAGTAACTACGATTTGTACTATAAAATTCTAAAAAAGGTAACTCCGATACTTCGTCCCACAATTCCCACAGTGGACTTTCCGCTGTAGAGATATACAAGCCACATCTGACTCGAATACAATAAGTAGAATTCTCTGTCTCTATAATATAACCTTAACATTTCAAAACTCTGGGAATATATATATATATATATATATATATATATATATATATATATATATATATATATATATATATATATATATATTGATGGCGTCGCAGCGCGTTCGCAATGAGATGAAAAAGAAGTACGAACAATGTCGATTTCCGGCGGATTTCTCGGAGTCGCGAAACCGAAAGGGATCGATTAACGCGACACGGGGAATCGATGTCCCCAGAGATAGAGGGGTGGGGGAGTTAGAGGGCTCCGGTAGAGACCCCAGTGCCGTATAAATAACCGGAGAGGCGTGAAAGATCGCTGGTAATCTCGTACGGCGCGCGTTTTATTTGGTGGCATTAGCGTCTAGGTAATTTTCAGTACGCGCCGCTGATAAATGCCACGAAGACACTTGGGCATAAATCTCGCGTCGTCCGCCGGTAGAGATAGGCGAGAAGGCTAAAAATACCATCGCGGGCGAGCTCGCGCGCGCGCGCGCGCGTTCGAGTTGACGGGACCCCTTCGATTGGTTAGAGACTCCCTCCTGTCGTGTTTCACCGAAAACTGGCCCTCAAGCAGGTAGAGGCACGCCGAATATATACGCAGGCCGCACGAATTTATAGTGCGCCGGTTAATATGCGTGGTCCCCTTGACCCGCATGTTCTTCTTACCCCATAAATCGTCGCGCGGGAAACGACGCACGGAATACTAAAACACTTCGATATATCCCTCAGCCCGCCGGTCCCGCATCGTTCTCGTCTCAAACGAAACGGATCCCGCTCTGCCCCCCTTTCCGGAAGAGCATAACCGTTCCGCGAGCTCCTCTACACAGCATCGCCGGCCGAAGATATCCGCACACCTACGCTCCGCGCCGCGCCGCTCCGCTTCCCTCTTCCGCCAACAATGGCCGGCTTCGAGAAACGAGGATCAATGCGAGTGGATATCGCTGTAAGCTCCGGCGGCTACCCACCCCGCGCCCGCCTCTTTCTCGCTCTCAACCCTTCTTCGTTCTAAATCGGAACGGGTCTTCCCTCTCTCCTCTCCTCTCCTCTTCTCACGGCTCGTCTCGCCGCGGCGCATTCGGTTTGACTGCTAAAAGGGTTGACTGTTAAAGCGAAAACGACCGATGCAGCCCGACGCGTAATCTTCTTAACCTTCTCCGCCGAGACCCCTTTTGACCCCTTTCCAGCGCGCATCGGTTTCCGGAATTTTTCTTTCCGCCGCGAGCCCCAGCCCGAACCAGGCCCGAGGCACGCCCCTCCTACCCGACAGCGAAATTCCACTTTGCCCGGTGGCCCGCGAGAAGCGGATTCCCGACACGTGCTACTTTGCACCCCGTTCGCGCGGTTTTATGCCGGCGACAGGGGCTGCAAATTAGCGGAGGGATGCGGTGACACCCCGTCGGGACTTGTTGAGGAAGTCGGCCGCACGGCTGTTTCAAAGGATAATCTCCTCCCAAACGGCAACCGCCTTCTTTCGTCTTTGCGAATCCTTTAAAGAATACCGACTTCGGCTACGGGGAACGCGATTTTCTTAACACTGGAACTACCGAAACGAAGACGTAAGTAATGCATATTGTTTTATGGTAATAACAAGATTCGGGTTACTCGAACTTCGTACGAAAACTAATGTAATGAACCCTGAAGCTTTTCGATTGTAATAATTCCTTAAAAGAAAACACGAGTTTTATATTTATTATGTGTCTACTCGAGTGCTTATTGTTGGAATTTCAACGATGACCCACCTAACAGTTTTATGGCCCCTTGCGAGGGTGAGCCGTTGCCTACAGAGGCCCAGGTGGGCCCAGCAGTTTTAGTTCAAGAGTAGACACCGAACCGTGAGGTTGCCACCTCGGGATTTTCACCAACACCAGATTTCTGTATCTCTGTAGTCTTGCAATATACCACCATCACTTATTTCACTGGATACGCGAATGTTCTGGAGTAGAATTTGTAACTCTAAATAAAGTGCCTTTGAGTATCCTTTCATTCTACAACACTTATATATTGAAAACGACAGAATATAATTCCGATTTTTAAAAAAACGGAACAACGTTCACAACAGGTTATTTATAGAAGTCATCAGCACGGGCCACGCTCGCTTAAGTATGGCAAAGGGTTAACTGACGCAAACATTTTTATCGATTCAGTGACTGTGAAACGAACGATGAGAAATCATTGTTTCCGTGTTCCGTCCGGTAGTTCTTTCTTTTCATTGGGTTGGCAACTAAGTAATTGCCGATTTCAGTTATAGATGTCTCTCACTCCCATTTTTATGATATCCGTGAATGTTATATTATAAAATTGTTATTATTATTATTATTATGTTATTTTTTATTATCCGTGAATGTTAGTAACTGGACAAATTGAATGCAGCGGTCAAGGAAAAGCGACCAGAATTGGTCAATCGTAAAGGTGTCATTTTCCAGCAGGACAATGCTAGGCCGCACACGTCTTTGTCCACTCGGCAAAAATTGATGGATATTGGTTGGGAATCGATGTTACACCCACCATATAGCCCTGATCTCGCGCCATCGGATTACCACTTATTTCGATCCCTGGACAACTCCCTTCGTGGTAAAACTTTTAACGACGATGACGCTGTAAAATCTCACTTAACTCAGTTTTTGGCCGAAAAGGATCAGACTTTCTACGAGCGTGGAATTTTCAAGTTGTCAGAGAGATGGCAAAAGGTCGTCGAACAAAATGGAAAATACATTACAGATTCAACTTCATTCCAAGTAAAAAAAAATTTTTATTTCATTGAACAAATCGGCAATTACTTAGTTGCCAACCCAATAGAAGCAAGTATGTAGTCGGACAGATAATTAACGAAACTTCTAAGATGTTCTTGGAAACTGAACATTAATAGCAACGCGTTTAATAGCAACACGTATGAAAATTTAAACGGTCGTGTAGAAGAGAATTTCAAAGTCAAACTTTATTAACCCCCATTGTCCTGTGCTCAGACGCATGGTATTTAATTTCCTGTTTTCTCACGAAAAATCCGCAAGTTCTATCTCGCCATCATATCAGCCAATTACCCGCTTTAAGTCCAAGGGGCAAATTGAGATGGGAAGACCGACGTTCGTAAGGGTTAGCGAAGACTGTAAATGCTGACGTCTTCGGTGCCCATCTTTGGGCCTGATTCATGCGTATTGTAACCCGCTAACAGTATCATTGTCGGAACGGTATTTATATGGATGGTAACAATCAGCGTTAGCGCGCATCACGCAACTGTGCGTTACCTCGAGCCGATCCCACCGACGCAACGCACACACCGGCGAACTATTTAGCGTTGTTGCCCGCGCGTTCGAGAATCGTAGAAATAATTAAGCGAACAGGATTTATCGCGCATTAAACTCGGATTTTAATTAAGCCTTCGAAACGGTTCCATAAATTGTACGAGTTTACGGCCGATACCGAGCATTAAAGCACTTTCATCGGGCGTAAATCAACATTCGTACTTTACGTCGAATAATCTCATTTTCTCGTCGTTAAACTACCAAGATGATTCATTGTCTGACCAAACGGTAAACCGTCTTGGATCTTGCGGAATACCTGCCATCGATTCGCTGGGTGCGTCATTGTGCTCTGGGTCACTTTTTTTCCGCGCTGGAAATTTTATTAGGCACGCCCGGCATCCAGCTTTTCGGGATATAAAATAGACAATAGATTATCATACAGAGTGGAGAGAAATGCGTTTGAAAAATATATAAGATGTTGTGTGGGTTGACAGGTTGCGCGGGTTAACAGGTTGTCTGTCACTAGTACTTCGCATTCTGTCATATTTTATACCGGAAATACCTGCTCGTGTCGTAATTTCGCGCCACCACAATTACTAAAAATTCTACATGATAATTGAATATAAAGTTTCTACAACCACGAAAAATGAAAACAATGGAAATATCGCACAAACAGAAAATATATGATCTTTATTATACGTTATACGCAACATGGCTGCTGGCTGAACTAAAGATTAAAAGTACAACCTAACTGTCCCAAATTAGAACATTTTTTCTTACACAATGCGAAAGTTTAATAAGCTGGCTTAAATAATAACTAAACTGCAGATCTTATACACTTATCGCATAAAGTGTCGATATGTTATTTTCATTCTATTGAAATGATTAAAGAAAAAAATTCCAAAGTGTTGCTTGTAACAGACGCGGACAATTTTTATTTTGCACGAAGATTCGCAGTGCAGTAAGGAGATGCTTTATTGGGTCACTGCAGCCTTAAGAAGCAGGCAGCATTCGTACCGACGATGGCAATCATCTTCAGTAACGAAAGGGTTGAAAGAGCATCTCGTCGTCCCGTCTTCGCTGCAGAAAGATTGCAATTTTCTGAGGGAGGGGGGGGGGGATGACATCTGCGAGGCATTGTTCGCCAGCCCTTAACCGGACAGCGGTTCGTCTTCCGGTGTTGGCCGGGGCGTATAACGGTCCGCTCGCGGAGCGCAATATGAGGGAGTAATATATTCGCGGGAAAAATGCATGCATGTATAACAATTACGTTAGAGCCCGGGCTGGCACCGGGACAGGTACGAACGGACGTCGAGTGGCGAAGGTAAGCAGAATTTATTACAAGACGCGTCGCAATAAATTTCACCTATCTCGCGGGTCTCCGCGCGAACACTTCTTTAATTAAAAGCAGGAAGCTGTACTATAAACCGAGTGCTAATTAATCGAAAGATTGTTTTATCTTATCGGGAGGGGGGCCTGGGTATAGGAGAGGAGAGCCGGCCGAACGGTTTCCACGGGACAACCGCCGCCGAATTCTAATAAAACCACGAGGACCGGCCACCGCGGCGCGTGCAAACGAACAAACGACGAAAAGGGGGGAACGGAAGAAGAAGACCAAGCGAGGAGACGAAAGTAACGTGGAAGAAGGAAAGTTGGGCAATCCATTACCCCGGACCGGTCGACTCTGCCGACGAGGCGGCGTTCGAATCTCCCGAAATCCACTCGCGAATAAATTCGCGGACCGGCCCGCGCGACAAATTCGTGCCTCCTGCCCCCCCCCTCCTGGTCTCTTATCCTCCCTCTTCGTGCGCCAGCCTCCCTACAAACTTCCGTTAATCAATCTCTGTAATCATCTTCAACCTCCGGAGTATTATAGAGCAACGGGACTAAGGAACACGATCGCTTGCAACTTTTCAATCACGCTTTTGCAAAGGTTCATACCTTTAAACCTGAATCCAGGGGGCCACCTGATCTCTGAAACGCTGCATTACAGGAAACAGGCCGATGTCTAGACCTAATACACAACTCTCTGTAATCATCGCTGACCTCCTAGGTATCCTAGATGCAACGGGACTTGCAAGCAACGCGATCGCTTGACACTTTTCGAGCACAGTTCAAAGGTTGCAATCAAATGAAAGAAGAAAAATGTTTGCGGAGATACATAATTAGACGGCGGATCTTTATGCAAAACTCAACTTATGCAGATTCAAAGCTGATTCCTAGTAACACGAAAAGAACCGAATTTTTTTAACCGAATATACTATTACCATAATTGAGATGTTTAATCGGATCAAAAGATCGAATCAAAGGATCTAACTATATGACTCAATCGGGCCTAGGGCAAAGTTCCTAATCTATTAATACCATCGAAACCGTTAAAGAAATGTTTCTCAAGGTCGGGCGGCGCATACTGAATTCAGATTCTCTGCATCGATTGGAAGAAATTGAAGTTGAATTTGAATAAGCTGGACAAAACGTAACGGTGAGAGCAAATAAATTAAAACAAAATAAATTAGACTTTTCGTAATTAGACAACCTATATAAAAATCAGGATTTTCCGGAAGGAGTGTACCGATATATCAGTGTATTAAAATGCTTTTAATGTCCTTACTCGTTTATCGTGCATTTATCCCTGTCAGAAAATCGCTAATCTCACGGTACACGACTTACGGTAGCGTTTCCATTTCGTTCGAGCCATGAATGTCCGTAATAAATCTGACCGCGAAGCTTCCCGGTGTCTCTTAAAATCTCAGGTGATCATCCGCAGGCCACCTACCTGATAAAAGAGAGGAGCCCGCGCGACAGATTTGTCCCGCTTGACCGGGACAAGTTGGGTCGATCGCTTATCCGGTGGCCGCTGTATAAAACCATACCTTGTCCCTCCCCGGGCCCCTTCAGCGCCCCTTCAGCTTCCCTTATCGTTGGTCCATCGATTACCCTTTGATACCGGTCATATTTCCTGTTGGTATTCGAACGGGAACAAAGGCCGCGATGGGGGCCGCGGCGAAAAGCCCGCGCGGGCCCGCGAGACCCGCGATGAATGAGAAGACGGCTGAATAAGAGGACAGAGAAAAAGTTGGGCAATCCATTAGCCGGGCTTACCGGCCCGCTAGACGTCGGCGGCTGAAAACCACGGCCCGCGTTCGCCAAACTTCCGTCAAAGCTCGACTCGCCATGACTAAAGATGCGCGCCGGCCACCTCCGCGATCCTTTTTTCCCTTTTTTCCCCTCTTTCTTTCTTCCTTGTACTTCCTCCCTGTTCCTCGACCAACGGGTGGGATACCACCATCGTCGCGGAGAAAACTGCACGGAGGCCCGCGGAACTTTGGCAATCCATTAAACGGGCGGGCCTCTCGCAAATCCTGTCTCGCAGCCGAAGCGTGGTTTACGTGCTGCAACTTTTCCCGCGGGCTCAACCTTCTCTATGAATATCGTCTACGACACGGTAACGAGGACCTCGCGATCGCGAAAGTCGCAGAACGTCCTTTGAATTTCGAGGAGATTCCTGCGTTGTACAGTAATGTCTCTCTAATTGACGTTCAGATTGTCCACAAAAGTGAACAATTTGGGAAGAGGAGATACGGTTATTCGATCCTCGCGGTTCATTTTTATAGTTACGAATTGTCAACAACTATGAAAACAAGCTGCAAGGCTCGAATAATCGTATCTCCTCTTCCGAAATTGTCCATTTTTGTGGACAATCTGAGCGTCAGTTAGGGAGACATTACTGTACTTCCTGTAATTCCTACTCGTTGTACTCGAATCTGTTTCAACTCTAAATCTAAAATAATCTCATTAATCTGCAGTATTTCCATTTAATGTGACTTGATTATATTTTACGTATAATAAATTGCAGTGCACGGCGATCAGAGCGTTGTTGTCATTCTCCCGATGGTTTTTGTTAACTCTTTTATACTTCGATCAAACGCTCTGCCATCGCTATTGCACGCAATCATCCTTAGTTCTTGTCTTACTGTCATTACCGTTACTGTTATCACCATCATTATTAGTCTTATTATTGTTATTATTCACTCTTACTCGTGTAATCGCTATTATTACACTTTCCGTAACATATGGTCCGCCCCGTTTACGCAACAAATAAATAAAATTAAATTAAACAGCTTGCGTACCACTTTCTTAATAGTTCCGCTAATTAGGACTATTTCGACTGTAATGGTTTTTTAGATAAAAAAGTAAATTCATACTTATTACGTGACTACATTTTCTTGAGCGTTTAAATATTTACAAGACAATAGAATTTTATTTCGACTCAAAAGAACAGAATAATAGGTAAAATGCGGCAAGGGGTTGACATAAACAAATTTGATAATGTAAAGTTATTTTGGAACGTGATACTTTTAGTGGTCTAAGTGGCTCGAGTGGCTTATTATAACGCTCGGTACATCCACGTAAACGAACTTCCAGAAATTAATTCGTTCGCACTGAAAACGAGATCATCCCACGGGAAGAAGCATTTAATCGAACGAAGCATCTGTCACGAAAATCACTTGTCATTGGGAACAGTAAAATCTCCAAGTTTAATCGAAAACGAAAGAACTGAAATACGAATCGTCACAGCGTGCAGAACCAATAAATTAATTCTCGCAAGACATAAAGTAACGAAGCGGTGATTCACACCTCGGTGTTAAAAAGGCTATCCAACAATTTCCAGCGGTGTTCATTCCTGGAACAAGGTCTCACCTCGTAGCGTTTTCCCATGCAGGGAACGGAATCGCGTGGACGAAAGTGTCGTTTCGCTTTCTCGGATAAGGCTCGCGCGTAAATAGTAGGCCGGATCGGTAAAAACACGATCCATAAAGATAGCTCATCGGCCGGTCGTGAGGCGAGCCAGACCGAGAGAGGTCTCTATCTGGCCGGGCTGTTTTACGGCCGCGATATTTCAGAAATCTAAATGAATGCGTAAATTTCGCTCGCATCAGTGTAATTGATTGGATCGGAAAAAAGCGTCGGCCTAATAAGGGTGGCTGATAATCGTCAACTGGCGAGACTTTTATACGCCAGCCGACAGGTTTCGCGAGCGTTGACTGCTGCCGGGACCGATTCGCAGCCCCATCGAGATCTCCCGCGATCTTTAACCAGAAGCTTCGACAATCATCGTCCGGATTCAGAGCCGGCGCAGCTAGTCAAAAAACGTCAACAGGCAAGTTGGATGGGGGAGGGGTGGAAGGAGGGAGATTGCAGCGAGGAGAAAGATTGCGGCGAGGAAAAACATCGGAGCGGCAATTAAGAAGCGCGAACGAGGCCGACTTTGTCCCATCGAACGTTTTACGAGCGCAATCGGTCGGGCGTCAATGTCCCCCTATAACCGTATAAATCTGGAAGCGTTGAAGCCGGGACGGCGTGAAAATAATAGATCGAATCGCGAGGAAGCCCGGGTCCATAAACGGACCTCATAATCGGCGTATATCGCCGCTCGGCTGCTCGAGCTGATCGCTTTATCGTCCGGGATTCTCCGGGAAGCGTGACGACCGGCCGGGTTCGAGTACGAGCCCTCGTATCCCCGACCAGGGATACAAGCCACATGTACCCGCGCGACCCGCTCGCGCACAAAGAATCGACAAGCGAGCGAGAGACCGCAACTGAGGAGATCGGTAACAGAAAAGAGAGAGTGAGAGAGAGAGAGAGAGAGAGAGAGAGAATCGTGGCGCTGCGGTCTGATGAAGTGGTTCAATAAAACGTATCAATAAAAACGATTCATAGTCGTGGACGGAGGGCACGCACGCGAGTACGACGCGAGCGGGTCGGGCGCGGGAGGGGTCCCGACCGAAGAAACGTAACCCGTAAGAAGAGGAAAGTTGGGCAATCCATTACCCCGGCCGGAGAGATGGCCGAGGAGAGAGCGGGAGAGAGAGAAAGAGAGAGAAGGGGGGAGAGAGAGACCGGGAGAGCGAGCTCGGCCAGCCTCGAATCCGTGAGTCCACTCTGGAAGTTGCGTCAAGGCTAAATCCGCAGGGGCGGCCCCTTTGTGCCGATGTCCGCGCTTCTGCATACATTCTCGCCCGATAAATATACCCTTTGGCAGTATAATCCAGCTCCACGCGGATTCCTCCAGCACCGGTAGCTTCTGAGAACCTGCCCGGAGAGCTTTGAGCCAGAACGCCAGACAGAGACTACTCCACGGCCGTCCGCAGCACACGCTCCTTTTCTCCGCGCCGAGATACACAACGCTGCGCCGGCGACGAGGTTCCTCCCTCAACGTTTTACCCTTCCTCCAACCTTTCCCCATATACGCCGCTCCTCTCTCTCTTTCTCTCTCTCTTTCTCTCCCTCCCCATTCTTGCCTATCCTCGTTCTTTTCCGGCCGGTTCTCCCTCTCGGTGAGAGGACCGTGTTACGCGAGCCGCGTTCCGGGCCACGCACACTGACAACGCGCGAGCCAGGAAATTGTTTCTATTCACCTCCCTGTGCACCCTCCAACCCTTCGCTCTGCCGGTACCCCACGGACCGACTTACAGATTGCGTACAAATAATCCGTCCAATGGCTGCTTCACCTGCCTACTACGAACCCCGCTGACTACACGTCCAGAGGAGACTGATTTTAGGGTGGTGAGTCTGGCTAATGGCAGTCTTTAGGGCTGGCTGGCTGGCTGGCGCTAAGGGATGCTGCCGGGTTTTTAACCCACCGGAAAATGGGGCTGCGGTAGTTCCAACCTTTTCGAGAGACTCTCCGCGGAAATACCTTGCTGCGGATGTCTGAAAGTCTTCTGGAGGACAATTGCTAGCACAAGTACCCGGTCTTATCAAGACTTTTATACTCGTTTAAGTTCTACGTTTAAGTTCCAAGTTTGTTTCTTTACCTGTTGTTGTGTTATAAGTGTCTTTTCACTGGCAAGAATGGCAGCTTATTAGTTTTCAATAATCGAAGCTATTAACACATCTGCACTTCGTTTGTCCGGATTGGAACTTTGTCGGCAAAAGCTCAAAATCGTTGCGCCGTTTGCTAATTATAAAAGAGAAGAGGAGAAGATGTCAGCGTGACAACTTCAAAATTGCTTTACGAAGCGAAAATTGCTTCAAAATCATGCCGCACGAAAGAATTGATGATAAAGTTATTATGCTTAAATTCTCCTTGCAATGCGGATGGTTGGAAGGAAAAGTAAGTTCTGTTCATGGCTTGTACACGTACAGATCTACAATGACGTCTCTCTTAACGCGTTAAATGCCGAATGTCAACCCCAAGAATTCCCACAATATCAAAGTCATTTAATTAAACGAAACCAAAGCTAGAAAGTTAATGTTCGCCACAGGAAAAATTACTGTAAATAACTTTTATTACAAAAGTCCTAGTAATGTTCGGTTTATTAAATATATTACAATAGAACAGAATTTAAAAACCTAGATAAAAATTAGTGTGATTCGTGTGAGTCAGCACTCAACGTCTTCACCCATCGCTAACGAAGTATGCATACACGTTGAGCAAATCAGCGTGAGAGGGAATCTTATTCAACTCCAATCACTCCAAAGCAATTGTGTCATTAAAAAGTGCGCGTTGTATAAGTGTAAAGGGTCTAAGAGGACCCAGACACAGCCAAGGGGCGGCCCCTAGAGAAATGGCCGTCCTCGAAAGAGCGCGCAACGAACGCTGATAAAACTACCTGACCTAGAACACGATCTTCCATGTCTGGTGGAAAAGTTTCTCGAGAGCCTGCGAGACTGCGAGGCATCGTGGTACTCTGGGAACACGGCCGAGTAATTCGTTCAACCAGGTAACAACGCGGTATTCGACGAATCTGCCGTTTTTCTGGCGCATCTCGTTGCGCCGCGCCGGCTAGCCACGGTAAATTTTCACCGAAACACTTTCGACGTTAAATAGTTCCCCTCAGGGCTTTTTGCCTAGCCGAAGCAGCGAGGGCGGGTGTAGCATGGATTACTCGGCGAGCAACAACGTTTTTATTCCATATTCGGAGCTAATCGAATATCCATTTCCGTTATTAATGGCATTCCATTTAACTGGTGCGGCCGCGCGGAGGTCAATAAAGATATAGAATAGAGGGCCGAAACAGCAATTTATAGAGCCATAAAGCTTGTCTCTACATGCGTTCGCCGGTTATACTCGGGCGCAACCTTTAAGGGCCAGCTAGCATTTGCTTTAACGGTCATTCGGCCCCGACGACGGATATTGGAAAAAAGTTGCCAATCCCCTGCTAGAATTCCGCTGCGTTTTTGCGGGCGAACCGCGCGCAGATCGACGGACAATGTACATGCGAGGCATCTTGTAAGATTAATGGCGATGCGCCTACACCTACGAACCACGTACTTTGTGCTTAGAAAGCCGAAAAGAAGTCGGCTGCGCGGATTTGTGGCCGACAACGTGCGCCACCCTCCCGGAACAAAATCGATACCGGAATCGACCGGAAACACAACCATAATCGAACAACTTTATAACTACAGTTATTTCTTCCTAATTCGAGCTCAGATTGCGCACGAGAATGGACAATTTGGGAAGAGGAGATATGATTGTTCGAGCCTCGCGTCTCGTTTTTATAGTTGTTGACAATCGGTAACTATAAAAAGGAGCTGCAAGGCTCGAATAATCGTATCTCTTCTATCCCCCTCGTCCATTTTTGTGCGCAATCTGAACGCGAATTAGGGAGAAATTACTGTATACATAGAGTAATGGAGCCGCCTACTGTGGAGCAGAGTTGGGCAAACAGTAATCTGATTAATGAATAACGATTGTATCGCGTCACTTATTATAACTAACTTATAACAATTAACAACAACACAGCAATTGGTCACTTCACGACAGAATCGGGCAAAAAGTAATCTAATTATGCATTAACGATAATTCGTTTGGTGTTATAAACTAACTTATAACAATTTATAACACCAAACGAATTATCGTTAATGAATAATTAGATTACTTTTTGCCCGATTCTGTCGTGAAGTGACCAATTGCTGTGCCATTGCTTTGTTTTTAGGCATAATTAACTTTATATTTATCGACTGAGACATATTAAATATTTAATAGTTTTATAAATATATTAACAAATTTTTTTTTATTTTGTTTATTTTTGAATAATAAAATTTAATACGTCTTAATCGATAAATATAAAGTTAATTATACGCGAGGCTTCTGTAGGATCATTCTTCGTTGCTTGATACAGAACTGTCCAAAATGGCAAGATCTACATCTTAGCATCTTCAGATCTATCAAACTCGTCTATTTATTAATGAATACAATCTATAAATTTTGTCATTAATTGCTTCTTTTAAATGCAGCGTGGAAAATGCACGAATCGATACACAGAAGCTGTATCCTTTATTGTTTTTGTAAAAGTCGACGCAGACATCGTTTTCTCATTTTCTCTGCGCGATATTCAGTCAGACCAATGAAAATTGCAAACGAACTTCGTTAAATACGAATATTATCAATTCCTCTCCAAACGGAATGAAATGGTATTTTTCTGTTATCAATATTTAATCGCGCGGCAAAGATTTCGAATCGATATAAACGGATACGAACGTCGTTCGTTTCTTCTCAACCGGAATGAAATGGTATTCCGTTGTTGTCAATATTTAATTTCTGGATTATGAAGAAAATCTGGAAAAATCATTTCATATAATTACAGTGTCAGGTAATAATCTAAAAGTTATTCGAAGTTATTTGCCTTATTAGCTGTAACACTATAGTAAACAAAATGCGATACTCTGTTTTAAAAGCAACGACGATATGAAAAATTTCAAGCAGTCTCAGCATTGTCTTCTCGGGCAATTTTTTCGCGTGATCAGAAACAAATGAGATATTTTTGGAGAAAATCAGCTGTTTTCCACCACCGGAAAATCTCAGTTTCGGCATTCACAGACGTCTACGATTTCTGTTAACAGGAAAGAAAGTTCGGTTTTCAGATAATACACACATCGGCAACGGCGGAGAGTAAAATTACGGTGTAGAAAAAAGGTGTCGCGGCTATTGTCGGCCGCGGAGGATAAAAATGATAGACGACGAATTTCGTCGGGAGATAACGCGTCCCGTTACGCGGCTCGCACAATCTCGTTATTATCCGGACGTGGCCGGGAGAGTTGAAGAAACGAATGCGTAAATTTCAGATTTCGCTGGACAAAAAGACGGAGAGAAGGATAGAGAGAGAGAGGGAGAGAGAGACAGAAAGAAAGAAAGGAAGAAAGAAAGAAAGAAAGGAGGAAGAGGGAAGGCACGGCAGGGTCGAATGCTACGATGAGCAACGGCATGCCGCGAGGATGTAGCGAGAGGGTCCGCGCGCGATTCGCACACGCGGCGCGTACACGGTTCCTCGCTCGTCGGTGCGAGATCCTCCCGGCGAGTCTCGTTAAATCCAAACAGGCGAAATTCGACGTACCGTGCGCAATATAATATAGTATTGTAAAGCAATATCTCGTGAAAGGAAGCGATGGTGGTGGTGGCTGATGGTGGTGGTGGCGGCGGTGATGGTGGCGGCGCAGAGCAAACAGGTTTTTCGAGCGGAGCCCGAAACGACGACGACGTATGCTTTGCTGCGCGGGGTGCAATAAAAATTTTTTAATAAAAAGCCTCACCTGCACCGCGGCCGATTTGTTAGCTTCTTTGTGGGGTCCCAGCGAGTCTGAGAAAGAGAGGATGGACTGTCCGAGCGTGGACGAGAAGATACGGAGAACGAGGAAGAGGAAAAGAGAGAGAGAGAGAGAGAGACAAAGACGGAGAACGAGAGAGACGGTAGAACGAGACGAAGGGGTAAGCGAGGTAGAAAAAGGAGAAAGAGAGAATGGAAGCCGGGCCGAAACGAAAGAACAGAGGTAGAGAAAGAAAACGGCGCCATTATGACGTGCGATTCGACTTTGCTGCTTGTTTGGTAGGGAACGTATCACGTGTCAATACTTTTCCCTTTCGTTCTGTATGTAAATTCGAGCCCCATGGGGGCGCGAGGGCAGCATCAATCAATGGCAGACGGCAGCTGATTAAAAATTGCGCAACACCATGAATTATTAATGCGACAATAAACGTGCAAATTCCAGTACACCACCCTGCGCGCATCGGCGTCCTTTTCCTTTAACTCGCGATCGTTGGATACTTATATTTTTCTTTCGTTCTTTCCCTCGCCCCCTCTCCCCGCCTCCTCGCGTTCTCTCTCTTTCTCTCTCTGTTTCTCACGGAAGACAATTTCCTCCGCCAAGGGGTGGTCTCCGAGCGGCGGTCAAATTGCCGAAAAAGATCCCGAAGATACTCGACACGCGGTCTATAATCCGACCGATTGCTTGCGATCGAATTAAGGCGCGACCGATGCGATAACCGGACACCGGGAATCACGGTTTCACGGTTCGTCACGAGTTTCCGCGTGCATTTTGATTGCGGGCCCGGCCACGAGCATTACCGTCCGGAGATAAAGACAGAGGCCCCGGCCATAAACCTCGAAAAAACGCGACGCGAAGAAATACGCGTTACACGCCTCGAAATCCTGATCGGCGCGCGGCCACGGGACGATGCTTCATATAAATCGGAAAAAGGACACCAGCGTGTACACGCTTCCTCGCGCGGACACTCGCGCGGACGCTTCCTGGAGGAGGCGCTCGTTGACACACGGCAAAAAAAATCGGGATATTTCGTAAAACGAAGAGCAAGCACCGCCGCGCGGCCGGCCGCGTCGTCGTATTTTACAGGACGGTCTGGTGCGCGGAACCTCCCACACAGGTAGTTATCTCGGTGACTTAATACCAGGTAATGTGCTCTCCAGTTACATCTCAGCCGATCTGGCTGGCTCGCCATCCCTATCTCTCTCTCCCTATCCCTGTCTCCCTTCCACGGTGTCTCTACCCTTCCTCTCCTCCCTCCTCAAAGTTGCTACGGCCTCTACAGTGTGTCCGGCTTACAGTTTTCCCTTGTTAGCGTCGCCTAGCTACCCCGCTACTAGGCATTTTCGAACAATAGCCTTCGCTTTCTATAGTTTCGCATTTTCATCCGATAGCCTCATGTTTATGGACGCGTCTGTTCCCTCGTTAGCGTCGTACGTTCGTCCCCGTAACCGCGCATTTTCAACCGATAACCTCAACTTTGCACGATCTCGCATTCTAACGCAACAGCTTCATCTGCGTATAGTTGGCGCTTCTCGATAGCGTTTGCGTCTGTTCCCTCGTTAGCATCGCGATTTTCTCCCCACCACCGCGCAGTATCCAATAGCCTTCTTCCCTAGTAGCGTCCGCTACTCGGTAGCATCGAGCAATTTTCATGATTTCAATGTTCTATGATCTATTCTACAAAAGGTCATCACGAAATTAACGATCACGGTCATTACGATGTATCCCGAAAGTTCGTTCTCATGCTGGTAATAATAGTAATAATAGTAATAATAGTAATAATAGTAATAATAGTAATAATAGTAATAATAGTAATAATAGTAATAATAGTAATAATAGTAATAATAGTAATAATAGTAATAATAGTAATAATAGTAATAATAGTAATAATAGTAATAATAGTAATAATAGTAATAATAGTAATAATAGTAATAATAGCAATAATAATACTCTCTCTAATACTACTAATAATAACTATGGCAATAATCTGCAAAGGCGCAAGAGAATTGAAAGTTGCTGAGCAATATTTGCATTGAATTGGATGACGGACGACGCGTTAGCGAAATCAGGTCAGGAAAATGATGGACGCGCGTTTTCGGAACGTAATTTGCGCATTTGCAGATAAACCGAACACACGGTAGAAGGCCGTGAGGACGGTGGCAATGAGGAAGAGAAAGAGAGAGGAGGAGAGGCGGGGTGTAAAACGAAAGCAGAGAAGGAGGGAAGCAAAATTGAAGAACAAGAAGAGGAGACGGTGGGAGAGAGGTGTTGAAGTTACTCGATCCCCGTTCCCGTAAACCTACGCGACGCGACAAAGAGATCGGGGCTCCGTGGCGAGGATAGTTTATTATCGACAGGGCCGCGAGACTATTCCCTCTGTACACATTTTCATTGTGGGAACTACGGGAGGCTGGGTAATAAGAATCCGTTCGTACGAGCGAGCCGGTCGACGACGGGCCTCGTGTTTAACGCGCCCGGTACGCGAAATTGTTGCCGGACCCACGGAAACACTTGCAGATCTCTTTGAATCGAGGGGTGGCCGTGCTTGAAAATACCTCGGCACGCGATAAGCAACTGATCTTTATTACTGTTTATCGCAGGCGACACCCTTCACTTTCTGCGACCGCTTGCAAATTTAGAATCCGATGCGTCGCTGAAATAATAATTAAACGGCGGATTTCGTGACGAAAATTGAGCGTGTCGAATATAAAACCCCGTGAGTTATTAAAACTGATTCATAGACCGCGAATTTTATGCATTTATAGTGAGAATGGGCTGATTTTGGTAAATAGCAAAGATATTTATGGAATTTCAAAATACTGTTGAACTGTTCCTAAGTTTTTTAAATGACCACGAAACGATATAAATATCTAGAGTAACTTGTATCTGGTAATTAGCGCAGATCATTTTTATCGTGCACAAAAATCCGCAGTCTACTTATTATTAAATATTAAATTAGATATTATTAAAAGAAGAGTGAATTTCTATTCGAATCATTCTTCGAAACAATCTCCTTGTGTAGAAATGCTGATAGAAATTTTTACTGGTTCGATCAATCATAACATAATAGTGACAATATCGATCCAGTTAAACCAGAAATTCAGTTGAGGTTAGAGACCATTTCGCAAACTGCTGTTTAAAGATCAATGATCAAGGTTCAACGTGTACCCCGAAGAAACTGCGAAAGCGTTTCCCTCGATTGTTTCTCGTCTTCCTAAAGAGAAGAAGCAAAGGGAAGGCGACAGGAGAAATCCCAGCGATAATTTCAATCTCGGTCGTCTCCTTAAGGACTCGTCGATATTCCTGAGCATGCAGAAAGCGTTGATGGATCGAGACGAACCCTCGGAGGATTCGCAGATCGTCGGAGCGATCGTCGCTTGGAAAAGAGGACAGGCACGGGACGGAAGAAAATTGAACAAGAGTAAAAAACGAGGGCCAGGAGGGAAGGAAGCGACGATGTTACTCGATCTCCATTCCCGTGATGCTAGACGACGCGACAAAGCGATCGCGAGACTCGGTCCCCCAAGGACAGTTTATCACCGACGACGGTCTAAAACCGTTCCGCGTTCGGCTCTTTGAAGCTCGAACTTCGAAGCTACTCGAAACGGCTCGATCCCGAACCTATTGTCTCGAGATGGTTCAACTCTTCTGCCATTCGAACCGATGGGACTGGATGAACGAATCGCGGCAGGCTTGTGATTCTTAACAAGTGTAAATTCGAGGACAGTTCTTTGATGTATCGCAGAGGTAATCGAAAAGACATTGAGAATAGAAATTATAGAGAAACATGGTACGTGGGACAAAATAGTGCATGCGTGAAGAGTATCGTATTCTATGATTGTTAATTTGAATCTTTCGTCCTTTGGCCAAATTGTCGTGGTCGCGGCTGTCCCTCGCAACTTTAAACAAGTCATCATTAATACGTTAATGTAATTATTTAAAATTTTATACAATCCTGTATTGACTCGTCAAATTTGCAGTGTTGCAACGTAAATTGATTTGCACTTACGATTTTGGATATATGCAATATTTACTGAAACAATAACTGGTGGTCATTTACAGTCTGGTTAAGGGTTAAAACACTTCTTATTACTTCATATTACCAACATACGAGATCTTCATTTTATGGAAATACGCAAAAGTTGAGACGAGAGTTACAAACTTATGAAACTCTTTTTAATTTTTATTTTTATTTAATTGCTTTTTTGTGCTCTCGCTAGTTTTCAGGCTCAAGGAGCACAAGCAATGTAAAACCACTCGTGTGAATATTCGCCAGTTAGCTGTTTTTGACGACTATATTCTTGATAAAGAAATGACTTCATTTTGTGTTATGAAGAGTATCCGCGTCGTGCTTAAAAATTTGCTATTTAAATTGCAATTTTAGCGAACACTAAAATATATTCATAAATTTTCAGATGATTTGAATATTTAGAGGCAACGATGACAAAACGAAAGTCCGACTTAGGTGATAAAAAAGTATAAACAATTATTATGACAAAACTGTTGTACGTATAGCGTCGGGGTTAGGTAATACAATCTTCGTACACGTTTCAGGTACACATTTTTCAAAGAGATCGCAACAGCTAACTAGTTAAACAACCTAATATCGGTAGAACGGACCAGATTGCTTGGACAGATTCTAAAGTTGGCGCTAACAAGTTCCGAGCCTGATTAACGTCTGGGTGGCGAGAGGGGGAGGGCGTGTGGATGATGAACGCGAAACAAGCGCGAGCCACCGAGGCGAGAAGCGAGGCTTCTATCAGGAATGCTCGATCCCGATCAGTGGGCCAATTAATCCGACAATTTTCCGCTCGTAAATCATGCAATTAGAGGCGCCCGGAGGAAACAAAGCGTCCCGAAGCGAGTCGTAAACGCGGCGCTGAGCAAGCGCGCACGCTTTCGCAGCTGATCGCGGGTTGTTGCTTCATCTTTTTCTTTTCGGCCAGCTGCTTTTCTCCTTCGACTGCACAACGGCCGTGTTCGCGGTAGGAAGTTGCGAAACGTTTCGCGAGAGCAGCGTTTCCCTTTCGAATGGTTTCGCGGAGGCTTTATCAGCGCGGGATGATCAGCGCGATTATTAGAAGCTCGCCGAGTAAATATCCGCGGCGAGACATATTTTTCGAATGTATCTCGGGAAAAATCTCATTCTTGCTATCCAGAAAGAACGAGAGAGAAAACTAGAGAACAAGAGAGAAAGAGAGAGAAAGAGAGAGAGAGAGAGAGAAAGAGAAAGACCGAGAGAGCACGTCAGTGGATCCGGCGGACTATTTACCGGCGACAGTTCGCAGTATTGTTTGCCGGCTCGCGTTCCGTGTTCTCCGGAGGATCGGAGAGAGGATCGCACCTAATAAGAATCGAACCGTACGAGCCAGGAAGCGACACGGTTGTACAGTTTAGCCGGTGCTTCTCGCGACACCGGCTACGCTCTCGCGGATCGCACGGCAGTTAACCTATCGACAGATAGAGTTTCACTTCTCCGGCGTAGCCGGCGACAACGCGGCCGGTTGACATTAACCGCGGATATTTATCGTTACGCGTCGCTCGGTCGACCGAACGAAAATCCACGGGAATATGCCACAAAGCGAGTTCCGCGCGTCCCGAGGTGTTTCCAGGTTTCGAGAAATTGTTAAATAAAACATGAGCCGGGGATCGGATTCCGCTTAGCGGGTTCGAATGTAAATACAAATAGCCCGCGGGGTGGGAACGCGGCGAAAACTGTTGCGTATAGCCGAGGTCCCATGAAAAAGAAAACCCGCGTTCGGCCACGAGCCGAAGGCGATGGCGGCCGGGTGCGAGAGAGACGTGACGAGGGGGAGAGTGGGGGTGGAAGATTAATGAACGTTGCAATCTCTCGTAATAAATTTTCCGGCGTTCTCCTGTAAATTCATCGTTAAGAGAGTAATTCCCTGGTAAATTTGGCCGCCATTAACGATATTAAGAGCACCCCGTGACCGTCGGCTTCCGGTTTATGGGCCTTTAGAGGGTCCCGTGCGCGCGCGCGCGCGGACGCGCGCGAGAGCTCTCCGCAGCGCCGCCGCGCCGCCTCGAATTCATCATCGAGATAAACATCGGTTTTTCAGCGGATAATGTTTCACGTCCACCGGGATACACACTGGTCGATCGTTAATTATCGCCGACGCGATGCCCGCGTACCCGAAAACTTTTCTATCGCTCCGGCTTTTAATGACCGTCGTTAGACCGAACGGCTAAGTTTTACGAGCCGCGTCGAGAGGACAGCCGGGCAGATTGAGAACGGCTGGTCACCAGGTGCCGTTTTCTCCTCTCCTTCGGACACCGATCCCAGCCATCTGCTAAATCGGACACCTCCCGGCTCGCCTCGAATTTTACTCCGATTTAATTCCTTCGCACATCCCCGGCTACCAACCCCTTCCAATTACTTTCAGCTCTAATTTAATCAAAGAGAAATCTTGGTTCTCCTGAATTGCATTGTTATCTTCGAGTTCGAGAAAATCTTTGCGCTGCTTTTATTGCTATTCCTAGCATATCACACTTATCCCGATGTTGCGTTGCATGTTCCACTTGCATATCTTATCTTTTAAGCAGTTAGCCATTTTTTACGAGTATACCGGTCACGAAGAAGTAGCAATATTTTCTGTTGCGACAAGTATACCCGTCGTGGATTAAAAATTTGCTAGTTAAATGGCGATTTTGGTGAAAACTAAAATATATTCGTCAATTCTCGTGTTTTGAATACTTAAAATTTGAATTTTAAGGCCACGATAAAACGAAACGAAAGTCTGACTTAGGTAGTATACTCATTGCTTACTTCTCGCGACACACTTTAGGTACACACTTTTCAAAGAAGTCGTAACGACTAACTGGTTAAACATTGTGAATCGAGAGACAAATTTCTTTCTCTGAATCTTTCTCTCGTCTTAAAAAAAGCATGTTCGGAACTAGGTAGGAAAAGAAATTAAATAATCGAAAGATACGCAGGCCACGAAATCGTCGAAAGCATCCGGCCTGCGATGACAACGGCGATAAAGATTCACTTAGAACGTTGAAGATGGTACAATTACAACTACAGAGTCGAAGCGCTCCGACTTTCAGCAGAGATAAAACGTAGAGGAGTAGCGAACCGCTAAATGAACGCATCCAGCGCGATTCGCGAGAACGGTAGCGTCGTTTGAAGCACCCACGGACGTCAGAAGTTTCCGGCACGAGAGGAAAACCGTCTAATTGGCTCGATTTGACAATCTCGTAAAGTGGCTCGGGCATCCTGCAGGAAAAGCTATAATAATTGATGCAACGAGCGGAGGATGCCGTCTGAAAAATGTCCCGGCCACGGAACCGGACAAGATAAAACGAGCTAAGTCTAGAAGCGCGGTTGGAAAGAGTGCCGGTGAAATATACGGTTCCAGCAGAAAATATTTAACGAGATAACAGGGCCCGCGCGGCGGGGCGGGAGGCGCGTCACGGGAACGGGGCGAGGCGCGGCCGTGGCCGTGGTTCGCGGACGCGTGCGAAAACAGACATCATCATCACGGCTGTTAAGTGAAAAGATAAATACCCGCGAAAACTCTCGAGGCCGATACTAGTTTTTACGGGTCGCAAATGCACCGCGAAGGAGCCTCGCTGAAAGCCCGGGTAATCGTCGTATGGCGTGTGGCCGGACATTAACATATAATGGTCACCGTCATTCTTCTCTCCGTCACGTTGCCGGGGCCCCGTTTAATCATTCCCGGTCACCCCGTCACGTAATCCCCTTTTGGAACGATTGTCGGCCGAGATTACCGGGCATTAATTTGAAAAATGTAGCGGCGTCGCCGGCGTGGCCGAGGCGTAAGCTTATTAGCCGAAAAAACACGAACTACGCCACCATCAGTCGACGATTACGCCCGGGCCCCGTTAAGGGGAACTTTCGCGCTTCGAATTTATACGCCGGAGCCCGGAGAACCAGAATCGTACACCGTGGCGAGAGAGCTAACCAGCCGGAAACAGAGTCCGAGTCTGAGTCCGAGACCGAGTCTGTAGTGTGTGCCCCGGCCTTGTGTACCCGGCCGTCCTCCAACTGCCAATTCGAGTCCTCCCCTTGGACCAATTTCATCGAACTGACTTCCTCGGAAGGCTCGTCCCCTGACACTCGAATTATCCGGATAACTTAAGCCCTCCGTTACGACCCGCCGCGGACCCTACCGGCCAATAAGCGCCGAGGGATGCCCGCGGAACCTCTAATCAAGACGGTAGAAACGAGTCTAATTAAAACCGGGTCGGCACGGAGAAACGAATCGCAAATGACTCTCCATATAAACAGAACCGCGCGGTCTTATTCCCATCGGAACTTACGAGGGATGCTTCCGATCTGTTCGATCTCGATGCGATCCGGTATCGCAGTTTGCCTGCGTTTCGTAGCTCGGCATTGTTACCGTTAAATGGTTCGTCTTGTAATTGGACTGCGGACTTTATGCGTTTATGAGAAAAATAGATAGTACGAATGCAAACGCGGTAAAGACATTTAATGAATTTACAATTACTGTTACAGGCCCTACAGCAAGCTAGAATTATTAAGGAGAGAAATGAATGCGTACGCAGTTATTGGATTTAGCAATCGCGGCAGACAGTTTTCATTTTGCATAAAACTCCGCGCTCTACTATAGAGAGTGATCCAATAACTTTGTTCATTAATACATCTTTCGATTAATTAAAGGAAATGCTCTACCATTTCACTAATATACGATGGATATAACGCTATCATCGGGTAATTATTAAAAATCTAGTATAATGAAGGAAGCTACCATACTATGTTACTAACACATCCGTACTGGATGACTTAATATAGAGTGGTCGGTTGCGTTGACGTAAATGCGAAGCTTTCAATTAAACAGATTTAATTTATGCAAATGAACGATGCTCGAGGTAGTCACATTCGAAGCTTATTATCTCCTCCTAGCGATCTAGCTATTTTTCAATTCCTTTCTAATGAAAGTGTTTCAAGTCTTTCGACGTTTTATCAATTTTGTAAACGAATGACTAAAACAAACGAATCGATATTTGTTTTATTTAAGTTATCTATTAAAACTCCAAGTGACGAAAATCAACCCCTAAAATTTCTTGAAAAGTTAAGTGTCACAGTAAATGGTATTTCAACTCCTTTTCACTATGCAACACCATAGTGAAATTCGTGTTAAACGTGTCTCATCGTCCCATTTATAATCGATAGGGTACATGTACATCGAGTTTAGCTACAAACAAACTGCAAAGCTCCGTGAAAATGCCTATCTACGGTCGCACCGAATCCGGAGAAAACAATATTTCTCTGATCGGAAGATTCCCCAACAATAATTAAACTTCTCGTCGACAAAGAAGCTATCGCGTAAATTTCACAGACACTGGAGGGTGAGCATCGCGCGAGCGTTTCGCGGCTCGAACGAAAACTCGCAGAGCATGAGCCGTGGAAGCAGTTGCTCTCGCAGCAGGAGCCATCGGAGCTAGGAGTTTATTAGGTATCGAAGCTGCGGGTTCGAGCGTCCCGCGACAATCGACTCTCGTCTTCCATCTCCTTTCCGCCCCGGCCGAGTGGGAGAAATATTTCAAAGTAATCACTAATCCATAGACGCCCACGCGTCCACAGTTTTCCATGTACCGGCTGTCCTCCTAGATGAATAATCGGATAGGCGGGCGTAACGAGCTGTTTTCGTATTTCTCGTGTAGCCTCCACCCACAGTCTTCGAGGGGACATCCTCGAAAAGCTTGTCGCCAGACGGCGGCGGCGGGGCCGGGGTCCGAGCGTCTACACGCGGGAATCGGGTCGCAACGATGATTGATGAGCCCGGCCCGCCTAATTGAGAACGAAATTCGGTACGAATAACTCGCACCGGTGACACGCACACACGCGATATATCTGGTACATCGTGTCCGAGGGGTGAGTTTGAGAGCGGCGAGACGGGGAAGGAGAGAGATAGAGAGGAAGACAGAAAGCGGGAAAAAGAGAGAGAGAGAGGGAGGGAGAGCGAGATAGGACACGCATAAATACACGAGAGAGCTTGCAGCCCGAGCGGGCACGGCCGATGACAGATTGGCAACACGGTTCTACAAAGTACGGAGGGGAAATAATTCGTCGACTCGACAACTTCATGACCCCTGAAGTTACTCTTTCCAGCGAGACCACGTTACAGTGCACCTATCGGCGCAGCGAGCTTGCCCGGCGTCAAGGAAATCCAGCCAGCGAGCGAGCGGGCGAGCGGTCCGCCTGGAAATTTAAACGCGTCATGGGGACGATCTACGCGTGTACCCTCGCATAGCTTTGTTATCGGCGCGAATGCATCCACGGGGCCCGCGCGCATAAATAAGCCCCGGTGTGACGTCGCTCGGAAGTTGATTAACCCACGTGCCGCGCGGCACCGCGCGAAGATACTTAATCGCAGGCGAGTGACGCGTTGTCCGCTCTTAACGCGAGCCTTCCCGGAGAGAGCCGGAGCGGAGCCTGTGCTCGGCCGCGGTCCGAGGCGGCTTATAAGCGGAGCATTTTCACCGAGCGAATGAAGTTGCCTCGATAAATAAAGCGGATTAGAGGTAATTGAGAACGACTGAAGGGTCTATACGCCTTTCTCGTTAGCCGCGGGAACGATTCAATTACAACCGGATTGGCCACGATTTTCCGGGCTCCCGCGTTATTAATCAATGGCCGGCACCCGGTGTCCGTCGATCTTGAGAACCTCTGCCGGCCCGGGCGCCTACGCTTGATTCGGGTATATCATGATCTAATGCACCGTGCAACGACCTAATTACGGTTCGACCGCGAGCGGGCACATTTCATGCTGACACGCGCCGTTCCCGGCTAAGCAGACTCTATCATCCGGTTTGCTAGCCGATCTCTAATTAGGGGTTACCCTGCAACCGAATTGACCGGTTCCAAATAAACCTGATCAAATATGCCGCACCTAAACAACCAGCCCCGACGGCTGCGTAAACCGGAGACGGATTGCTTTCTAGGGCACTGATCTAGCAAGGTCGAGGGCAAAATTGCCACGCCCACTCAGCAGTCTGTACGAGTCGAGTAAGATTGATTGGCTTCTATCGCTTTCTCTGCCGTTGTTTGCGCTAAAACGCCGCGCGGAGAACACTTGTTGCGTGCTCGGATCCGGAGATTGCCCTGTGGGGCACTGGCCTGGGCTCTTTCGAGATTGGGAACAAAGGAGACACGCCCACCTAGGCCAAGAACTGCAGGGAGGGAGGGACGATAATCTTCTATCTCGTTCTCTGATTTAAGAGCTATTTGCTTTCTGCGATATCGTTTGCTTCTGGGCAAAGAGCGATCCGAGATTCATTCTTTGCGAGAAACGATGTCGTTTTCGTAAAAATACCCGAACTACCGATTGTTAGGAACTCCCATCTTCATTAATCACCGCGGATCATAAATTATTTAAGAGCAAGTTCCTAAGGTTTTAATTAATCGTTCTAGAACGAATGTTGGCATATTGATAACATTAGTATGTAATTTGATGATGTTCGAACAGAAGATTAAGATACATTATTCATTTCTCACATGATTGAAGCGTTTGATACAAGATCTAATTCTCCAAAGAAACATTTCTGACGCTCCATAAAGTGTTAAGCTTCGCGAAGGACTTCATCCAATAATAAATAGTTCAACTTCCATAGCCTCAAGACACTTCTACAAGCTCATGTTTCATACACTGATAAAATGGTAAATACACTGATAAAATAAGTCCTTGCCGACTGCGCCAACTTAGACAATATTCGAATAAATGCAAAGACATTACAAAACGTCAATTGACTAATTTCCTTGAGATACACGTTCATTCCGTACATTATCGGTACACAAACGCATAGCTGTATTCATCATTAAGAGTCTCTAGGCAATGTCTATGGCGAAATTGGAAGAGCCTGGCAACGAATCCAGGACGCTGAATCGCAACGCGATACAACGAGTACAGGGACAGGAGTTCGCGAGAGGCGAAGAAGAATACGGGGTCGAGAGAAAAGAACGAGAACCGGGAAGGTTGGATGGGTATCGGTGACGCGGTCAGTCAGGAAGACTTAATCCCGGTGCGCGCGCGCGCGCGTGTCGGCGGACCATTTGTTTCGAGGGTGAGGAATGCCCGGCGCTAAGAAATCGGCCGGTCGACGCTTCACCGGGCGATAGGTGACGTTAAGAAGAGAAATCACGCGCGGATCGACGACGGGCACCGAGAGGAGCCGTATCCCCAACCCCAGATAGACTATATCGACAAGGTACCCTACCGCGTCGCCGACACGAGGAGCACTGTAAATGGTAAAGGCACGGACATCGGAGCACCGGAGAGAAAGAAAGAGAGAAAGGGAGCGAGTGAGGAAGAGAAAGAGAAAGAGAAAGAGAGAGAAAGAGAGAGAGAGAGAGAGAAAGAGACACGAGGGGAGAGGTGTGTAGCGATCGCGGTTGTGTGGTTGCCAAGCCGCGTGTGCACAGATAGGCCGAAAGTGGTCATGGGAAAGGTATCGGTGCGTTAAGGCCAAGACTGGATTCCGCGGGGCGAGGCCGGCTCGTTGGCGGGTAGGAGTGTACAAGGTCTTCGATACCTCGTAAATTACCACTCGAGGCCCCCTCTCGGTCCCCCCCCCCCCACCCTCCCATCGTGCTGCCATCGAGCTCTCGGCTCAACTAATGTTAAGCTGCCTACGTTTTCGTCCTGTCGGGGAAACACTGGCCGTCCGAGAGAGGAGCGTCTCTCTCCTTCCTTCGTTCCCCGGTGTTTCTCGCAGGATCGTTGAAACCAACCCTCTCCGAAAAAACACTGGCGACGCGGCACCACGTTTCGACACATTCTATTTTACACTCTTTTTCGAAGGAGATCCTCCTTGCTCTTCCTTTCTCGCTATCTCGGTCTCTCTTTCCTCGCCAAATGAGCCGATCGAGGCCCCGGGACCCGTCCACCGTTTATTTCCAGGCCTCCGGTGAACACCGGTCGGAATCGATCGGAGATCGAAAGCGAAAGCTCATTAAGGCGCACCCGGGTTTGTATATTCTTCCCCCGAATATTCCTCGGTTCGTAAATTTTCTGACGGCCGAACGTTATTGGGAAACACGAGACGCGCGGCGCGGCGGGCTCGGCTGCCTACACCGGCCACGAAGGCCCGCGATCCTTAACAGCATCCTGATTCCGATCTCCGGCTAGGGGAATACGCCCGGGCCTAGATATTCCGGATTCCATTCTTCCCGTTATTGTCCGCCGACCGCGGTAAATATTTCCCCGGCGGGCTTAATACGCGTTTAACGCTCGTTAATGCGCCCAGCCGGTTGGCTAAACGCGCATTTGTCAGCGTCTCTGATCGCCGGCGATACTTCACTTTCGAACGCTCCGACTTTTTCGGACTGTCGTGCTCCAATATCTGATTGTTACCTCTGTTCGTTTTAGCTTTTACTCGCTGCGACAACCACGGTCGACGTTTCACCTTTTAGTCCTTTAATTACGGCTGACGTCAATGCTCGACGAATCGTAAATTTCATGGAACACCGCTGTCGCCAATAAGCGATTTTAAGATACACACATCGTATAAAGTTTTATCATCTACCCTATTACTTTCCAGACGAGTTTGCCGTCAGCATCTCGCTGGATTTGCAATTCAAAGAGACTGAGAAAACAATTTAGGCAGATTGATGGCGATAGCGAACGATGAGGCAATATTTTTCGGCAGTGATGTAAACGCGAGTACGAGCATGTATTCCTTTCTCGGAGGACCCGTTTCGGCGAGGGGTTAAACCGGGTAAAACGTTCGATCGTCAACTCGAAAATTCATCTACACGACGAACACGATGCTACCAGAAACGCTTCAACCTTTCGCCCGACCCACATTTTTCCAACTTCGTTTGCTGGTGTCTGAGCGCCCCGACCCGGAGGTAAAAGTTCGATGTTGACGTATTTGTTCGGCGAAAAAACCGCAAATTGATTCGAGGAACAAACGTTAAACGCTCAACAAGCCAATCAAGTTATCCACCGTGTAACTACGCTCGGCTCATAGAATGTCCATTATCCGGATAGAACATTATTGAACAATTTCAGCAACGCAGCCAGCAACGAGCCAACGATTCGTCTTCCTCGAGGATTTTATAGCCGCCTTAAAAGTCACGCGGCGAGGACTCAATCGGACTTATCCGATTAAAGCCGGCTATCGTCGCGGTGACATTACATTTCCAGGACCGTGGGCCGGGCGGAGGGCGGGGGAGGGTCCGAATGAAATTTCCCGAAAAATGCGAGTGGACGAAACTGCGACGACGTTTATTCGGCCGCGAACGTGCGTAACCATGTTCCCGCGAGTCGCCGGGGACGTTCGGGGGGATCCGAGAGGATCGGCGAGGCTCGCGTGAAGTCGACTTTACGACAATATAATTTTGGTAGCGACACACCGACGGCGTGGAATGCGACGATCGGAGTCAACGAACGGTATAGAAGTCTTCGATACGTCGTAAATGGCCCATCTCGCCCGTCCCCTTTACCGGCCTGTATCCCGGTTCTCCATCTCGTTCGAGTACGCCGCGAGTAGCCATACACGCATAACATCGGGTCCAGCCTACGTTTTCGTCCTACCAGCCCGCGAGACTGACAACGAACGACCGAAAAACACTGGCGACGCGGCCGGACCGACGAACAAAGCTCGGTAACTCTCTGGTATACGAGCGGAATCGTCGTCGGCCGGATGGGTCGGTCTACGACGAGGACGACGGGAACGTACATTCCACGGTTTTAGTACCGAATCTTGACCGACGTGGCCGTGTAGCGGATCCCTCGATCGAGACGAAAACAATATACACGAAATGGAATGATGGCGTTCCCGTGTCAAACACGGGGGAAACGAAACGTCGAGTAGGAAAGAGGCGGGAACCGGTGTGTGTCTCTGCGAGCCGAGGAGACACAGCTCCGCTGAGTAGTTGTCTTCTCGGAGAATGAAGTTCGAGGAAATCTCGGAGAGCGAGATCTAAGCGGGGTGACGAACGGATCAGCGATAAAAAAACAAGAAAAATAGCGCGCGTATTGGTCGGCGACATTCAAAGCAGAAAAAGTATCTCAAAGAATATTTCAGCCTAAACGGTTTTCGGTCAGCGGCTATTAACCCTGTGCAGCGGGATTCGTTTGAAACCGAGAAGGAACCGATGGTCCGTAAAAGCGGAGCGCAGGACCGCGATGAAGAGCCCGAGGAGAACGCTCGGGGAGAGAACCGATTACATCGGCGGATCGGGGCCCCGACTTTCGACCGGGTATTCACCAGAGAGAGCCTATTGTTGTGCTTAATTTAGCGTTAAATTGTTTACATCTCATTAATCGCCGGGAAGAACCTTGCGGGCAGACCGTCATGATCATCGATGCACGTCAGTCATGGACCGTGGGCATCGCTTTAATTTCGAATTGACCACCATGCCCGGGGCCCCGTGTTGTACCGGGCCCCCAGTCCCTCCCCGCCCCTCGCTTCTCCCAAAACACCCCCTCCTCCTACCGAACAACGAACTACATCTCGCGTGTCTCCTGTTTCACCGTGTGCAAGACGAAGGGAACGGAGTAGTCCCGACTCGAGTCCATCGGGGCCCGGGAGTCCACCGTCGCCGTCGTTCCACCGCGCTCCACTGCGTCGTGGGCCCGACGAACGACAGTGGAGCAATATTGGAACTCGAGCTCCACTCGACCGGTTCGTTCGTTCACTGTCAGTCGAGTGCACTTCGCGGTAGCGACACACGCAGCCACGTTGTTCCGCCGGTCGACCGATACAAAACGTCCACCTTGAACCGACTCGCTCGAGAGTAGCCTCTCTATTAACCCCGCGTTTACCGTTTGTTAACCGTGCATGCTATTACACCGACCGATTTTTCACGCAGAACGCTGACTCCTTGCGCTGTGCTCGCCGAGAGCTGCGCATAACTGCCGCAACGAGATTCCCCGTTCATCTAGACTGTCGCAATTTTTATTGAAATGTGAAATGTATCGGATCATTTGGTAATCGTGACCTTAATTAACCAGTGAGGACCTAGGGAGGACCTAGTTCTAGGTCTAAGCTAGTGGTGGTAACTTCAACGTTAAAAGAATCGAAACCACGTCTGAGACGTGGGTGTTACTTTGATACAAGAAAAAAGTTCGCGTACCATACAGAAATGATGATAGATTGATTCTTAACGTGATCGTAACAGAATCTATATGTAGAGAAATACGAATTTAAGTGGTTATCAAACAGAGAGAGAGAGAGAGAGAGAGAGAGAGCGAAGTAAAATAAGTGTTCACAATTGTCGTCATAATCAAACTTTCCGCATGCAATAACACGAATCCAACCGTGCAGTGTCTACATATCCGAGCACCTTCGCTTTCTAGTCATTGTAACAGATCTACTATTGTCTCTCACGATTTTCTGTAACCGCGTGTCTGCGCATGCACGATTATTGCTAACAGAAGAAGTTCAGACGGGCGAATATCGTGTTTCCACTGTAGGCAACGATGGTTTGAAGGTCGCTGATGGACTAACCCCACGAGCTAGCCCTATCTGCAGTTTCTCGCGTAACAGTCGCCGCAAATATAGGAAACCGTCCGCGATTAGATACGACATAGTGAATGGCTCAAAGAAACTTAGACCACTCCCAACTCGGTTATCAGGTACAATACAGCCCTAATACGCGAGCACGGGATTGAATAGGTAGTATCCCGATGAACAGAGCGTTTCCCAGCTACCGATGGAAACCGAGACCAGCCCCGAGATTACACCCGGAAGTGGCGAACAGTTTTAACTGGCCGCGGAGTGCTTCAGGTAGTATCGGAATGCCAATTATTTCCGGGAAGCTTTAGCTTAATGTAAATAGTTGGCGGCGGAGAGCGATTCGGGGAAGGTTAAACCCGCGGCCGTAATCGTGTAACCGCCGCCGATCGCCGGTCGCCGTGGACCTCGTCGACAAGCGTAAAATACGAAACCGCTTGATTATCTGCAGTCATAATTCCTCGTCGCGTTCGTTTTTGTTAACGCATTAGTAGACCCGAGCGCGCGGGCAACACGCGATGATCATAGGTATAATTTCACATAATGAGAACTCCGGTAACCGATCGGTTAGGGGATACACTACCGCGACTATCTACACGGAATCTCATGCTATCGGCTTTCAATAAGGTTGATAAAGTCAACCGCGCTCGCGCGCTTGCGGCCGCAAAGCGAGAGACCGTCCGACGCCTGTAAAGGAGATGCAACCCGCGAATAATTCACCCGTTATCTAAACCATCTACCGGCTGGTTAAGCAATTTCTCGAGAACGTCGATATAATGCAGCGCCTGCACGCGTTCGCGGGCGAATGCGCCGCGGATCACGCACGAAATTAGAATGTCTTCGCGGGTTCCGCACGGACGCAACCGCCGCTTCGATCAATAATAATGCCGGGCAATTTAATCGGCCGCTCGAGATCGATCCGAATCACTTTCGCCGCGCAGCCGAGCGCTAATTTAATGGGCCGATCTCCAGCGGATTGTATAATATGTTGTAGAACTATCTACCTGTTAGATGACTGCCGGTGAACTCGAAGTCGTCGTCCTGGTCCCAGTGCTTCAGGCTAAGGTTCGAAAGCGATGTCGCATTAGCGAATTCCAGATTAGCGAAGTGCCAGTCAAGAATCTGACGATCCTTGGAGGATAGGTATACGTCGCTGTGAATTGCGAAAGTGTCCCCTTAATGGCGGGCTCGCGTGAAACAATCGCATCAATAATCGGGCGAACTATGACTTACCTGGGAGGGGAAGCTTCCAATTCCTGCAGCTTGGCCTCGATCTCCTTCTGCTGCTCGGCCAGCTGATCCCACTCCTAAGGCAAAGCGAATAAACACTTAGCTTCAAATATTCCGGTTGCGTAAATGTTATTCGTACCTTGCATGCGTTGTGAAGGTCGCGCAACTTCGAACGTAACACAAACTCCTGCGTGATATCGCGCGTCTGAAGTTTGCTTTCGGTCATCTCTTTGTACTGTTTATTTAGCTCCACTAAACGGTCCATGATTGCTATCATCTGTAACGTAAACGTGACCACGCGGTTCGTATAATAAGCTCGAAAGATTTCAATAAACACGTAGGTGCAATGGAAGATAGTTACTCTGTGTTGATTGGTGATGAGCCGCCCCTGGAGCGACAACACTGAACGCAAGTGGGCCACTTGACGTTGTTTAACACCCTGTTCTTGTAAACGTATCACCCACTCTAATGCTTGACCTAACGAGACTGGCCGCGTGTTACCGCTCTGACCTGTGGCACCGGTGCTACCCACATAATTAAAATCTAATTGGTGCGAAAGGTATGACGTCGCCTCCAGTAGTCTATTAAATTCTCTCTCTACCATTTCATCTTTGTCTTTCGGAACCTGATCGGAACGATTGGATTTATTATTTTGTAAGGCTTAATTATGATCAATTTGTGGATAGATAATTTTATTTACCGTTTGTCCGTCGCTTTCGTATAAAGGGCACTTTTGGCGAATTTTATGAAGCTCCATGTTAATTTGTTTGCTGAGGGTCGTTACAGGATTCCCACCTAATCCTGTGACCACCATGGCACCTAGATCTGCTATGTATGAAGATTTACGGAACGTTGCGATGCGACCACCAACTCGATCCTGTAAAATACGGAATTTAATCAAATAACGTGTCTGTATTTAATAGGTAAGTATTGAAAATATTGTAATAATTACCCTAGCCTCCAGTACTATTACTTCTAAACCGAATTGCTGCATCTGCTGAGCTGCGGCTAAACCGGCGATACCGGCTCCTATCACTATTACTTTACCTACCTTCTTCGTAGGTAATGGCTGAAAGATTATGATGCATTAATACATTTCCAGTATTATGTAGCTATTCATTATACTTACTTTTAATCGTTTGAATACACCGAAATTTATGAAACCATGTCTTTCCAAAAATGCATGAATTCTTCGTGCCAACACTGTATCACTGTTATATGGCGGTTCTATTGCAGGTAATGCATTTTCAACGATTAATTGCTGTTTTGCATTTTCCAACCATAACTGTAACTAAAGTAAGCAAGATAATTTGTAAGAAAGCTTTAAAGTTCAAAATATTTGTAGCTTTGTCAATTATTTATAGCTGAATGACTTACAAGCCTATTCCTAATATGCAGAAATACTTTCTGTGTTTGTGGTGGTCCACCTGAAACATCTGGGAAACAAGCAGCCTCTGTAGAAGTTAATTTATCGAAAGGAAGACGACTCTGAAATGCTGCTCCTTCTAATCCATTTAATAATTCTTTCACTGTAATCACAAATGTACATTAAACTCTTCTTATGGAATGAAAAATATTTTCTTAAAAGATATATTTACCATGTGGATCTTCGTGATCACTGTCTTGCTCATCTTCCTCTTTAACTTCTAACTTTGCTGCCGATGATGTAGGGGCAGCTTGTGGTATGGGAATCTCAGATTCTTTCTTAACTTCGGGCACAGGTTTTTTCTCTGGTGTCACAAGACCAGTTTTAGATTTCTCCGATGTGTCAGATGCATTTTCATCTTCCAACTGATTATACTTCTCTTCCATTTCTCTATATTCCACCTATATAAAAATAGGTGTGATAGAAAGAACTACTAATATAGTTATCAATACAAATACTTTTAATCATAGATCATTGGTAAATCAAGTTTAACAAGGCAGTAGAAATCTACTTTGACATATAGGTTAAACACCTCTAACTCAATTTATGACATAAAAGTTCCATAAAACACTTACATTTTGACTCGTACGGATCATGTATAAATCAATTGGAATACTTAAAGCTTATGACTACCTGTCATAAAGGTACAAATAAAAAATAATGGGTTTAATCAAAACATAACCTAGTATAGTTGTTTACAACACTAAAACGTGTACCCTGGCTACGCACAAACTCTAGATTGACATGTTTTCTTGAATGACAGTTTATCAGAGATCGTAGGAAAATAAACAGAAGTCTAATATTGTGTGTAATATTTCAGAATATAAAATCTCAAACATTGACCATAATAGTTTCTGTGAAAATAACCTTCAAAATCAAATAACATTTATATTAATCTTGAGTGACACAACAAAACATACCTTCGCCCTTTTTCTTCGACTCATATCGCTGCTGTGTTGTTGGCTTCCCTCAAAATGTAATTTCTGCTGAACGAATTTACACAAGTTTGTTTTGACTCTTCAAACCGGCGGCACATACAATTATGAAAGCCAGAAACTACGAAGAACATAGAATGCAACATACAACGATTGTTGGAATCATAGTTCGTCGACGACATCTGGAGGGAACAATGTCTACATACTTTGAATAAACTCTAGCGGGAATTCCTCTAATTTCTAGCCATTGTTCTTAACTTGATAGTTTCCACATGTATCCGTAAATAAAGTATAAACGCAAGGAAATATAAATCTCTTGTTATTCTTGCGGGAATTTTACCACAGGTGAAATATAATTTCTTTATCTGACTGAATTGTGCTACCACCTATCGGAGCACTGGTACTTAATCTTGCGCAATTTATGTACGTTGATACAACGTAAATGTTAAATCTAAATCGTTAAATGTGACTTACACTTCAGTAATGTAAGCCGAACGGATGAGATAGGTTGAAATAAACAACGAAGAAAATGACATTATACGTATGACTAAAAACGAAATGCGTTTATCATATATTCATCAGAAATTTCTAATGTAATTTATTTCTTTGCAGGCTCTGGGCAGATTAAATTCCTCTGTACAGCACTGCACAAGACATCAACACAAATCCATCTTTTACTGGCTTACTGTTGCATTTAATAGGTATCATATTGAATTATTGCTAAACACCTAACCCTGTGGAGATTGTTGTGCATTTTAGAAATCTATGGAAAGTAATTTCAAATCTGTTACAATATTAACAATAAGTTGTGTAGTTTGTTAATATTAAACTTTATTAACTCTGTAGAATTAATGTGCAAGACAATAAAGCAATTTTGCAATAGAAAAATTTATTTTTTTAAGTGTTAATGAAGAGCGTAGAAAACAACTTGGTCCTGATATTTCTTGTGCAGAATGGCTCCTGCGAAATGGAGCATTTGTCAAGTGGAAAGACTCTCCAGAAGAAATAACAGATTATAATGCGCTACCAACAACATATGCTAATTATAAAATTGAAGTTGTTAATGCTATAGATGCTGGAATTAGTTATGTTGGATTTCCACACTTTGGTGGGTGTTGTTTAAGATTGTGTTTGCATAAGAGTTATTAATATATTCATTTGACCTATTATATTAGAGGGATGCAAACATATAAAGACAATAAAGTTGGATAACTGTAGATATATAAATGACAAGGCTATATCAATGCTACCTATACTAGAAAGTTCACTTACTCAAGTATTGCTACTGAACTTGAAAAGTATTACTGATGATGGGTTACGGGAATTAAAAAATCTCAAGTATGCACAGTAAATCGGATATTGACGATTTTTGTATTCTAATTAATTGCACATATTGTTTCCAGAAATTTGGAGGAAATAGATCTTCAAGGACTATCATATGTTGAAAATCTGGAGGCTGTTTGTGCAGAAATCAAGGCAGCTCTACCCAAATGTAATATTCGTATTCATTGAATGCGTTGTAACAAATTCCGTATGAAATTTACTGTAAAATAGAATGTACTAATTAAAATAAACAAGCTTACATATTACTTTCAGCAAATGCACCGTATTTTTCACCGCAATTGAAATCGACACCGAAACTTATTGTTAGTCTTTGATTCGTCACCGAAACCGGAAGTAGTCCGTTTAAATTCCTTCAGCGGAAGTGACGAAATCGGCGATGAAATTAAAGTTCAAATGTTACTCGTCCTGTGTCGCTGCACGTCATATGTTGTTCGAAGTTTGAAATTGTTCCGAAAGTGTTGTACTTTGATGTTGAGGAGATTTAAACCTTTCTTTTACTTACAAATTTACGAATTTCATCAATATGTCGCAACAAATGAACATTCTATGTTGTTGTTCTTGCAGTATGTATCAGGTAAGTAATATAGTTCCTAAAATTGTAGCTTTGGTTCACAATTTCAAATGTTTCATCTAGGATGTATTTTCTAGGTTCACATAGTCAAGAAAGCAAAGAAATGGCAATGTAAAATATGTAACACGAAGCAAACCTTCAGACGCGTGAGTTAATTATTATTTTACGAATTCATTTATTGTGTTTTCACAGTCATTTTATAGTGGAGACCAAAGCAGAATGTTTGATTTAATCAATCACAAAATAACGGTCGGCCAATGTTCTTAGATTTTTTTCCAAGGATCGGGCAAAGATTGTCGCATTCAGGTTCAAAAATTGAACGCCATGAAAGAAAATGAGGATCAATCGTATCCATCATTCGAAATGGCTACTAACTCATATGACAGTCAACACAATGATTATACCGATGAACCTAGATTGAAGGTACCTGAAAATAAATGGGCAAAGTATTTGGATACTTCTGATGAAGGTCTATTTAATAGTGTGCAAACTGCAGATTATCAACAAGTTAATGAAACAACTGATGATTCTCTAAACTTGTCTAATGATAACGCATCGTGTGGATGTTCTCAAAATAGTCATTCTTTCTACCACAATGATTCTCAACAGAATGCTAGTTCCAATGATGAAGAAGAATCTGATAATCTTGTAAAACAAGAAATATATCATATTGCATCGGATACAAAGAATGATAGTGAAAGTCGAAATTCTAAAAACAATGATCTGGAGAAAACAGTAGATGCAACAAATATTTTTGATGATAATGAGGATTTTGACCTTGCCATTGATTTTTAAGTTTTTCATGTTTCTGTAATTTTTAATTAACGAATCTAGCTTATTATTAGCTTAATTATTATTCGATATCTTCAATTTGGTATTGATTGAAACACAGGCGATTGTTTGGACAGTATTTATTTGTTTATTTCACATGATTTAAATACATTGTTTTAATTTCAAAATCTTGAAGATATCCTCAGAATACTAACTGAGAACCTAGTACATAACACAGACATACAATTGTAAAAAAATAAAATGCTAATGGATACAGTTACGCGGTAGTTTTATTCAAACAATATACAATTTCTGTTTGGGGCAAGATTATGTATTGTCTAAAAAATCTCGTTAATTCGTTAAGTGATTACATCCAATTCGATAGAGTGCATAGGTCCATCAGCATTCCATTTTTTCTCGTAGAGACTGTTAGGTGTAGCAACCACAAAAAGTTGTCGTGTTGCTTCTAGTAAGACAGGAGAGATTGCGCTCGGCATTTTTAATTCAAGTATAAACAGTCTTAGCGTTGTATACGTTCAGACAGTGGCTGGAGTTGCTTTCTGCTCTCTATTTTTATTCTGTCTGTACAGAGCGAAGGTCAAAGACGTCGGCAAAGAATAGTAGTGATGATCGTAAGACATTTTATGGCAGTGCATGGCGGGAGCAATGTTCGTTCTTTTTTTCTTTTAATTTTGCACTGTCTGTGGGCAATAGAAATGTTAAAAGTATGGCAGCTGCACTGGAATAAATGGTTCACGATCGTATGATAGTGTAGAGACTGTTCTCACGAGTTTAGGCAAAGAATGTTTTTCTTTTTGGCAGGACAATTTCGCTATTATTGTGTTTGTTATTTCGTTGTGCGTATCAGTCCACAGTCAAGAATCCAAATTCGAAGTGCCCTAATTACGGTAGACCCGAATTCTTTCTTCCCTCTGGACAACCTACTGTCCAACCTACTGTCACCTACTTTCGGTTGACCGATATTTTAAAATTGCTCTAAATTTCATTAGGCAAAGTGTCGATACAAATGATCTGTTTCTCCTTACAATAGAGACCTAAAGAGACGGCGGATAAATAAATTATTATAAAAAATATCTGCTATTAAGTAAAAAAAAAGGATCGTCGTCGGATTGTTTCTTTCGTTCTTTTTTTCTTTCATTTGTTCGTCATGTGCATCGACGAGACGTTACAATTTCACGGTGAAGAACAGTATAATAATGTCGTTTGAAAAAATCTGCGCGTCGCTCGGATCATAAGCTCCGGCTCTAATGGAATCAAAACGTTCGTCAATTAAATATATCACGTTTCCGTTTCCTTTCAATTAAATATCACTAAATAAATTACGTTATTAAATGCATCGCGAGAATTAATTAATATACATCTAAGGCAATGCATCGCGGATCCTTCGGCAACACATTCGAAAGAGAAACAAATGAACCAATCAGTACTGGTGTCTGTGCCGCCGGAAGTTCACTGTGTCCTGGTGATGCCTCATACTGCTCTGCCAGCTTCGACTGCGTCTGTTCCAAACACTGTCCAACAAGAAAGCAAAAACACTGCAGATACTCCCCGACGAATTATATTATCGTCTGCCACGCTACTCTTCTACAACCTTGGCAGAAAGTATTTCCAGCATTCAGCTTTATAAACGATAAAAACAAATGTAATTTTTAACATGATTCTCGTCGCTTGAAGCACCGAAGGGCATTCAAATTCTTCATCATGCTATTCTAGTTCTAATTCCACATACGTATACTCCGTTTTTTCCAACAACTCTGAATTCTTGCTGCCAGGGGTGACACTTAGCGTTAGCCTAAAGCTAAACGGACTTACTTTTGCAACTTTTTTCGTCTCTTATTAGGCGGACTACCGAGTTCACTTTCACGAATAATTTGCAAAGCTGACGGTACAAACATATCCTCTAGAGAAATACGAACAACATGAGATCAGCGATCATGAGAGAAAACCTGTTGCTTGGTTTAAGGATTAGTCGAGTTCTTACCGAACGTGTTCACGTATTTTCTCTTCGAAATTAATCTCTGATGTTGCTGGGGCTGTGGCATGGCCTCCTTTGCGCTCCCAACAGTGCAGTCCCTCGTACCTTTGCATCCTCTCAGGTGCTCCAGCTGATCGTGAAGGTAGGACCGTTCGAGCGGGGTTAACGATGACAATCTGTTCCATTGTTCGAATGGATCTGCGTGAAAAATAACGGAAAGCCTCAAAGCCACGATAAATCGATTAAACATAGGATGCAAGAGAATACAGTCCTACAACCACGTCTGAGATACATGATGAGATAATCGGGCTAAAAATGAAAGCCGTAGGTGTCAGTCGGGTCAAATATGAACATAACTAGTTAGGCTCGCATTAGAATAGGAGATAAGTGATTTTAAGTTTTTTGTTCTCGCTTGTTTTGTAAAGCTATAAGCGCATAAACGTTTATAGTATCTTGAACAATGGCCTTTCGGGTCCCTGTGCTAGACCTACGCCTATGTGATTTATCGCTGCGTCGATGCTGAGGTTCGACGGAAGACAACACAAAATGGCCTGTTTGGGTCTGAGTCAGGTAAGAAAAATCGCGGAGCTGCAAGGTACGTGATCAACCGCAACGACCGTCGATGGTCAAGTTCTGCGTCGAATCGTGGCATGTGGCTTCCGAATTGAGTTCGAAAAGTGGCAAAAAATTAGAAATAAAAAAGTTGAGTCACCATTTTTATTCTAGCATTACCATGCATTCGCATTAATGTACACCGAGTGTCTGGCGATTACCGTTTTCAGTTCCGAGCCCCGGGCCTTCTAGGGGGAATTTACTGTATGTCCTTAATTGTTTAATTAGTAGCTAAAAGAGATGTTGTAGTGTGATGCAATGTAATTTCTGCCGCGGTTTAAGGATTTATAGTCGATACGCCTGGGAGTTTTAGCGGTCAGTAGGCCTTCGGTTAAAATATAACTGGAACCGTTTTAAGCTAAACGAGTAACATAAAAACAAGACACAAAAAACTTAACGAAACAACGTGGGAGTGTAGAAGATGTAATGTCCCATGTGCCAAAATGTTTCGAAAGATACTGACGATTGAAGGCTATTAATTTACTGTAAATTGTTATAAATTGGAATTAAAACTTATTAGAACCTATAAAATTATAGAACTATTAAAACTTATAATAAATCTTTTTTGTCTTTCGAAATTATTTATCAAACACCTTACAAAATTAAAATAGTTGTACCATAGACACGTATTTTGATTCCGTTCGAACTCGGGCAACAATATTGAATTACTGTTTTGAGACAATTGATTAACCAGAAACTACGTGTACCGACAACAACTTCTGCAGGGTTACCCTCACCGTATTACAAATTTCATGATTCCCAATGCTCTGACAATTCTCATCCTTTAAACGTATACTCGTCAATATGTTCGGTGCTAGACTTTAATTAACCAATAATCCTGTATCTCCTCAAACAGGGTTCAAAGTTGCTCGGCGACTAACTTACCGATCCTCAGATTGTAGAACGTGACCAGACCGGTGGTGAACTCGCAGTAAAGGAAATTATGCGTCGCGTTGATGGTACGAAGGCATGAGTAGGTGTTGTTGTTGGCGTTCGTACAGGAACAGAACGGGCCGGCGCTCCACAAGGGAGCAGTCCGCCAATGATCATTATCGTGCTCGAAACAATTCATTTTCTCGGTCAAGCACTCCTTCTCGAGCTTGGCCTTCTTCCTCAATTTCCTCTCCTTCTTCTTCAAACGCTCCTTCTTCAGTCTTCTCCTCTCCTCGCGGGCGATCTCCTTCTCGTCCTTCTTCGTGAACGTGTCCGGCTCGCAGTAGCACTTGTGGCGAGCTTCCAGGGGATTGTTCAGCAGCGGCGGCAGCCGTCTGTTGCTCGACAGATCTATAACATCTTTCGTTTAAAGAAGATACATTCGGTTAACGGGTCATCGAAGACACCTTGTTTTACTGAAATCGATCACCAACCTTGCCTGTTCTTCCTATCGGGCGACTCCAAAATGGTCACGTCTATCCTAGAGGGGCCAAGGTTCGCAGATGTCCTGTTCCTGTGAAGCTTGGGAACCTTCCTCGCTGGAGAGACCGTGATAGGAGTCGTCATCGGCGTCGTGGACAGGGTGGAAGGCAAGGTGTCTGTCCTAGAACGATCCTCGGTGGCTATTTTAACGAAAACAGGATTTGTCCTCTGCGGTTCGGTAGATTCTGCGCGATTAGAAGCGTCTGATCCAGTCTGCGAGTCGATTTCCGTAATGGTCTCCCGGTTGAAGTCGTTCGTGGTTCCCAGGGTGCTCGAAGTCTCCCTTTGGACCGTTGTTTCCTTCATGGTGGTGGTGGGAACGGTGGTGTACCTACTCGGATGGAACTGAGTGCTCTGAACTGTCGTCGTGCTCTGCGCGGTCACGGTTGTTCTCACTGTTTCGCTGATATTGACCGGCGACACCTCGTCGTGGACGCTGTTCGTGAACAGTGTGTTGTTCCTGCGATGATGATGGAGCTTCCTGCGCCGCTGAGGCTTGTCATCGTCAACTTCCGTGCGATTGTTGGCGGGGTCCTTTATTTTCTGACGACGGGGCAACCTCTTCGGCTTGGTCGTCGTAGACAGGGTCGTGGCGATCGACTCTGTCGTGGTGAACGGCTCGCTCTCGGTAGTCTCCGCGAAGGTGACAGTGATTCTAGGCCTATCTGTGGTCTCTGTAGTTGCGATCCTCTCCTCGGTAACTTGGTCGAGCTTCGGAGTGGATCGGGCAGTGGTGGTCGTGGGGTTCGTGGTACTCGCGTGCTCGTGTTTCTTGTGATGACGGTTCGCGTGAGGCTTCGGCGTGTGGTGATGCGGCTTCGGGGTGTCCTTGGTGTCTTTCGCGACCTTGGCGTCCTCCATAGCCTCCTCCGGGTCGGGAATAAAGTGGGGCCGCTTGATCATCAAGTGACGCTTGATTTCCTAGAAAGAATGCCGCGATGGGAACGATGCAAGCGAGACACAACGGTGGTCGAGATTACTCACTCTCAGAGTCTCCAGCTGCATCCTCATCTGCCTTATCTGCTGCTCGATCTCTCTCCTAGAGATGCGCCACTCGTTCGGGTCTTGATAGACGGTCTCCGAGCAGTTCACTCCGCCCTGGGGAAGGACCGAACACTTCGGTGGCAGTGTTTTCCTCGTTTCCGAGTGACGAGCTTGGGTCGCCTAAGAGGACAACATCGTTCAGTCTCGGAGAATCATTAAACATTTATAGCGGCGAGAGTACCTTCAAGTCGTGCAGCTCTTCTTCTATGCTCTCCATGATCTTGGTAACGTGTTCCACGGTGTCCTTCTTAGCCACGCTCCTCCGTATCCTCCTGTGCCTCCGAACAACGTCCTCGATGTTCAACCGACCCGTCACCACCTTGTCCAAGCTGGGATCAAAGTCGTCCATCGAGTAGTCCATCAAGGTATCAAACTTTAGCTTCTCGTTGGCGAGCGTGCGATTACTAAACCTGAAGACATTAAACATTTAACATTAAACGTTCATTGAACATCGATAGCATGTTTTATAAGCTATGAGTGAGTAGCTTTTTAAATGATCTGTACCCGGACATGAAGCTCGCGTATTCTTTTCGCACATCCCTGGCCAACTGATTCAGTTCGATCAAGAAATCCTCGTCATCTTCCTCATCTATGGCGCGGCGGTCCCGTCCCCCGTCATTATGGTCAACCGCATCCTCATTCGTATCTTGACGATCTTCGCTGGCTTCGTCCGAGACGTCTCGCTTGCCTGCAAAAATCGCGAACGACCGTTTAGGTCATAAAAGCATCTTTAGGAAGAGCAATGAAAATTTGCACCATTTTATATTGGACTCGAATTTAGAGCTGACATGAAAATTTTAAATACCGAGAAGAAGAAAAAATGCACTGAACTCTCTTTTGCAACAGCAGTAACCTTTGCCTGCAGTTTTATATGTTAGAAGGCAGACTTGATATCGCCAGTACGACGACATTTGTTTTGAGCGGGGTAAAAGAATTTAACTACCACTTTCGCCAACTAAGTGTCCAGGGAACTGTTATTTTATTGGTCAGTGTTGGGGTTCCGTTAGGCAAGATCGTTGATTAAAAACTTTTAGTACCTCGTCTGGCGAAGTACCTGGCCACGTCGGCGTAGCTATCCGTTCTCCTATCTCGGCTAACGCTGTATCGATGCCCGTCGTAATCATTCGACTCCAACCTGGTGTAGACCACGCCATTCGGCGTGAAACACGCGCATTTTTTCGAAATCCGCCGCGGCGGGGCCGCGTATTTGCATTTGTGCCTTCGCCAACGGTTGCCGTCCCTCTCGCACCGCCATTTTTGGCCCATCACACAGTTCGCCTGGGCTTCCGGGCGTGAACACTCGATCGCCAGACGCTCGTGCTTCGCCGAATAAGTCGAGTGCACTGGATGCACTCTGTTGTCCAAATGAGGATCCGCGCCTGAAGGAATCAGACATATTTCTTGATTATTTGGAAAGAGGCTCGTCTTTATTTCCGATTACAAAATATAATAAATAGTGGATCCGGTTATTGTGGGATGACCAATTTCTGTGCCTATGACATAATCAACTTTTTATTTATCAAATAAGATGTATAAGAATTTCTTATTCATAAAGAAACAAAGTAAAAGAATAAAAAGATATAATATGACTTATTCGATAAATATAAAGATAATTAGGCCCGGAAACAAAGCAAGGGCGCAGCAATTGGTTCGTCGGTGTGCATTCTTTTATTTTCTTTATCTTTACCAATTTCCTAAAAATGGAAGTCCGCAATTATTTCGTTGCGATTCACCCGAGGGCTGAACAAATCAAAATTAATGACTTATTTCGAATGGAAATGAAATCTGTTTTCAGTTTTTGATTTTCCAAAACAAATTTCGCGAACGGACTCCGCAATCCGGAGTACGATCGGTCTCTAAAAGAACGAAAACCATTTGCACCTGGATTTAAACGGACTATGTTAGGTGCGATCTCGGAAACGATCTGGTTTACGACGCGGCGCACGGCGTCAGTTCGGCGCTGGTCTACGAGGACGAAAGTGATGGCACGGTTTTATGAAGGGAACACGGGCCAATAAAACGGGATTAGAGCTGATCGTTGCGTAAATCCCAGCGAAGAGCCTGGGCTGGTGATTTATGTCCGAAATGGAACCCGGGCCCTTTCCGTCGCGATAATCCGGCCGAATAAGATTTCACTTAACCGCGGCTATCGCCCCGACCATCGTCAGCGTCTTCGCATGATCCACCATTTCCCGAACCGAACTATCTTCTATACTTCAAAATCAGTTTCATTCAAACGAACGTCGATCAACCGTCTAATTAAACTTTCGCAAGATCCGAGATCGTCAATATCCTGATACACGGAAACAACTTTCGATCAAAGTCCGGAGATTTTCATATCCGCCCCCGCGGTTTCCAACTTGTCAGAAGCGTCACAACGCGGCTAAACCAGTTAAGACCCACTTAATCCCGCCGACAGCTTCGCAAATCCGCGCTTAACGTAATTTATTCATTGTGCGATTGGATCATGACGTGAGATTGCCGCACTCGAAGAGTAGACTGGGTTTATTGCCGCGAAAAGGTCAGCGCGACATCGCTTTACAGGAGTGGAAACGAGGTCCCTGGCAGATAGAGAAACTGTGAAAACTCTCGCCAGCAAATATTTCATCTGCAGAGGATAATCGTGTTAGGTCATGACCTAACTGACGTGACCTAACAAATCGTTGTTGTTCAAAAGGCAAAGCATATTTGATGGTTGCGTTCAAATTGCCAACGAGACATCTTGGAATCTAGCCTGAACTTGGTCGCAGACAGAAATCGATAGATTACGGATCTGTGTGCAAAATAAAATCTTGTCCTCAATTGCAACGAACAGAAACGGACACGAATATGGAATATGGGGACGAAACGGTATTCCGTAATAGATGCATGCTTGAACTTTACTATCATACTCTATTAAATAAATATTTCAAAATTCAGTACGTTATCTACTACGTACATCAGTCTATCGAACAATAGTACAATTGCGCAAAAACAAGACTTTTCAGTTGGAATAAAATCGATGTTGAAAAGCGTTCCATAATAGGTACTTTTACCTTTGAACTACTGTTTCGGATCGACTACAACGATCTCGTTAGCGCTGCTTAGAAATTAGCCTTACTTGAATCATCGATGACGGAGTCCTCGAAGTCCTCGTCCTCGGAGATGTCCTGGTCGCTGCCGGTGTCGTTCTCCAGGAACCGGTGCTCCGGTTCGTGCTCGACTTCCGGATCGGCCGAGGTCTCCTCTTCCTCTTCCGGCGTGGCGTTCGCGTGTTGTTTCGCGATGGTAGCGTTCTGCTTCCTGGCCTCTCTAGCTTTCGCTTCGGCGATCGATTCCGGCGTTTCCCGGCGTCCCGACGACTCGATCAGGAAGGTGTCCGGCCATTTGAATTTTGATCTGCGCCCGTGTTTACTGAAAACCGAACAAGCTCTGTCTGTTCCCATTCCCATTCCCGCCGTCGCCGGGTTCGATCGTTCTGCGGATTTTTCACGGGCCAACCGTTTTTTCGGCCTCGCGAACAGGAATTGGCAATGTATACTCACTTCTGGAAAAGTTTCTTGAAAGAACGACCGTCCATCTGCGGCGGCGTCTCGACGCCGGCTATGTCCAGGAACGTCGGCGCCAGGTCGATGTTCAAAACTATGTCGTCTACGCTGCAACGTCATATAGATGCTTTATCGTAATCCAATATTGGAGGTTCTTCCCTCGCCCAACCCGTCCCACACATCCCCCGCGGGGTAAATACCGAACTCCCACCTCGCGAGCATATTCGCCCTGCGAGTGTCCCGGCATTTTCAACCCGACGAATTTCCTCCCAGTTTTTCTCGGGCCCGTTCGTAATATATCCCGCGATTCATGGCGCCGCAATATAGACCAACGTTTACTTGCTCGTCCGAAAAAAAACCCGTCGAATTTCATCCGCTTTTTTGAAATTCTGCGCGTAGCGCCGGGACAATGAAATTCCAACGGTTTCCACAAATATGGATTTTTTTTCACCGAAGAATAATCGTTCAATTCAGAGAAACAATTCTTTCGGCACTATCATTAGCTAGGCATCTTTTAGGACTGAACGTAATCGTGCTAATTTTACGTTTCCTAAAAGAATAATTTCGTCGGAATTATACGGCTACGTAGAAAGAAGATCCTATTATCGTTCTGAAAACTTTTAAGAAGTTATTGCAGCTGTAACATGTAGACTGCAAAGTTTATGTATTTCTTAACGTCTATATTTGTAGAAATGTAACAAAATTGCAATATTAACCCTTAGCGCTCCGTTGACTCCGCTATGGAGACATCCCTCATTTGTTCCGTAAATCCGAAGGCTCTGCTGCGGAGCCCAATATTTTTAGCGCGATTACACTGAAGACGCTATGTTTTTGTCGACGTTGGAAATTGTTATTTGTAGTGAAAACGTGCTTAGCGTGTGTACCATTACGATTAAAACATTTTTTGCCCATTTTTATACTTAGCAACATAAAATGAATCAAATCAAACGCTTTCACAAGGACGTGTAATCTTTACCGCTCAGAATAACTTTCTTTATCTCAGGCGCTTTGCTCCAAAAATGTGCCGGAAATGCTGGTAGGTAGTACTCGAGAAACGCGTGGAGCGCTCTCTAAGGGTTGATCACAGTTAATGAAACCTCAAGTTCACTTCATTGTGATCAGGGATCTCGTGATCAGCGATAGAAATTTACTCCATTTTTCTCTAACAAAAAGAAATCTTGCCAAAAAGATAATGATTTCATAGATTGATTTCCACGTGCAACAGTGGCGCAAATATCAATAGCTTAGTATATCACTTTAGAAAGTTACTGCAATTGTGATAATCGAATCCATCAGGGATCTCGTGATCAGCGATAGAAATTTTCTCCATTTTTCTCCAACAAAAAGAAATCTTTCCCAAAAGATAATGATTTCATAGATTGATTTCCACGTGCAACAGTGGCGCAAATATCAATAGCTTAGTATATCACTTTAGAAAGTTACTGCAATTGTGATAATCGAATCCATCAGGGATCACGTGATAGCGATAGAAATTTTCTCCATTTTTCTCCAACAAAAAGAAATCTTTCCCAAAAGATAATGATTTCATAGATTGATTTCCATGTGCAACAGTGGCGCAAATATCAATAGCTTAGTATATCACTTTAGAAAGTTACTGCAATTGTGATAATCGAATCCATCAGGGATCTCGTGATCAGCGATAGAAATTTTCTCCATCTTCCTCCAACAAAAAGGGATCTTCCCCAAAAGATAATGATTCCATAAATCGATTTTCACGTGCAACAGTGGCGCAAATATCGATAGCTCAGTATATCACTGTAGAAAGTCACTGCAAATATGATAATCGAATCCGAAAGCTTAGGCATTTTCGAACCGCTGCCACTACGTTGTTTCTCGCCGGCTAAGACTGAAAATCGGGCGAAACGCTGCCAGAAATAGCAGGGCCCCATAACGATCCGATTGATGGCGATTCGGTCCTTCGGTTTCGCGGTGCGAATGCGACGGGGTTTATTAAATCGGATGGGAGCGTCGAAGAACCGTGCGCGTTGCTTGCACACGGAAGTTGCCTTGTGCGTCATTAATCTAACGGCGATGTTTATAACAGACGTGTGGCGGTTGTGCTTCAATTTATACGCGAGTGGTCGCCGGTTCACGTTCACACGGTAGTTTGGCAACGCGAGGAGGGCCGTCTCGGTCTACCAGCTGGTTTTTCGTCGCCGCACGGAGAACGCGACGGATATAATTTATCGGTTTTCGAGGCTCTCATGGTGGCGTCCCGCGGAACCGTAATTCCAGGAGACGGCCAGACAACGGCCACTTACTCCGCGAGTGCTCTATTTATTGCCGGGGGGGAAAGGATCGTTGTTCGATGCCAGCTCGATATCGTCGCGGTATTTCAATGGGTACGATCGCCGGGGCTCATCGTCGAAAATTATCGGCGCTCGTGACTCGTCCCTTTTCCGAGGGAATTTACGGGACACGACCGTGCTTGTTCCGCGGGAGCGCCGCGTGTAGCCGGCAATTAACTGTGCAACAATGTTGACGAGAGGCTCGTCAGACAGAGGGGAAACGGAACGCCGGATATGTACCTCGGGGTGGGGAAATCCGCGAAATCTGGATCTGTTCAACGTCGCCGCGCGGCGGATCTGCCTCTGCGCCGCGATGAATCAATTTGGCTAAGTCGTCGCGCTACCGTTGGGACCGTTTCGTTCAACCGTGGACGCGATTCGTCCACCGTCACGCCTCTCCTCGCCACTTAGAGAGCGATCGTTTATTTTCCTCTCCGCTCCGTTCCCTCGCGGCCGGATTAACGAGCGGTTCCAAGAGCACGACATCCTACGTGGAACGAAAGTAATAATAAACCTTGCTTACATGGTGCCCGGCTCGATACCAGGTCCTCGGATCAAAAATGGAACTCTGACGTCGAACTCGAACGGGAAGCTCTTCCCCTTGATCAGCCCGAACTGGCCCAAATGGTAGCCGTGATCCGACGTGTAGATGATGTACGTGTTGTCCAGCTCGCCCAGGTCTTTCAGTTCTTGGTAGATCTGCCGAGGGAGGGCGAGACGTCGAAATAAATTACCGTTTCACCGAAGCGACGTTTAGTCACTCCGCCGACTTGGCCCCCGTGGCAGATGCATCGATTAAAATCCCCTCTACTCTTCCCCCCTTCGAGAAACATTGCCGATCTCATGAATCACCTACCCTGTCCACGGCGTCGTCCACGCTCTGCAACGTCTGCAACCTCTTGGTCATCAGCAGGTCCGTAAACTGCTTGTGGATCGGCTGCATCTTCTGCGTGACTTGCAGGATCCATTGTTTATCCGGGTTCGGGGCGTAATCGTAGGCTGGCGTGCTGGAACAAAGAATTCGTTTCATGCCGGTCGGCTTCCGTGCATTATGGACCTCGATCATCCAGAAAACACGCGAAATTGCTATGGCGCCGATTTATACCAGGGATTTTAAATCTGATCGGATAATAACACAGGTCCCTCGAGTATTCGATTAGTTCGGAGTTTTTATTTCGTTTGTATTTCGATGAGAATATAGGGAAGTACAAAATTTTTGCATTCTATCCGCATTTCACCTGTCGTTTGCAATCGATCTTCATTCTTACTTGTTTCTCTCGTTGAAATCGTCTCATCGTAGACTTTAACAAATGCACAGTATTGTACGTAACGATCTACCCGATACTAAGCGAGTTTAGTCTAAAAAATTCACGTCAATGAAACTGTAGGAGCTTCCTAAATTTTCCGCCATTTAATCGTGTAACTTTTTGCGCAAAAATATTCCGTTGCACCGTCGGTAACTTACTGGTAACAGTATCAAGCTTATAAAACCAAGTATATCAACGTCAAGATCAAAATGGTTTCTTTTCCTGCAACAACATTGCAGAGACTCGTCTTGGTATCGATGTCGACTTGCCGTTGAGTTTCGAGCCGGTCGTTAATTGCGACCCGTGCTCCCTGGCGTCGAAGAATCCCTATTAGCCGATTAAGTCGCGGAGCGTGGCTCGAGTAACTAGGATTTAGGTGTGCTCGCGCGACGGTACGCGCGGAACACGATCCCGGCTAGGCGAAATTGAATTAATCTCGAGTATCTAGCGAGAAGCGAGAGTTCGATGCAACGAGAAGGTGAAACGCGTTGGACCCTCGAGACACCGTAGGCCCCCCTACCCATCCCCCCCTCATCCACGGCCCGTCCTCTTTCAGCCTAGCTCTCCACCAATTACGCGAGACACGAAATTATGGGTAATTGGCCCTTCACCTTCCTCCACGTCCTTCAGGAACGCTCGCCTCGAACGTGGAGGATCTTTGTCTTATTGGCGGACCTTCGTACGGGATACAGGAACAGGTTTACGGCCCCGGTCGCTCAGAATTTCATAGAGTACCGACCGGTCACCGGCTGGAAAACTCGAGACCGTCCACTTTGCGTTCGGACCCGAGCAATTTATTGAAATGTACTCGTCCGACCGAGTTCACGCCTTCCAATCTTTATCGAACATAACCTTCCGAAACACAAACGATTCCGCGAGACTTGTATCCCCGTGTCTCCTCGTACCGATAGCCTCCGCGAGAAGTGGCAAGCGCGCGACCGACCGAATAATCCCCGTAATGGAAAGTAGGAAGTCATAAACGCGCGGCGAACACCATGTATCTGTACGCCACGTTTCCGACATTCTTCCCGTCGCACAAAAAATTCGCGGGCATCCTCTTATAAGACGAAGTCAAAAACCTACCTACTCTATTCCTTCATCTAAATTTTCATTATTTCCACAATTTTTCCAGGACACCCATATCCAATAATATTCAGTTCACTCAAACCACATACCTACAACCGAAGATTAATAAGCATCGAAATAAACTTAGTCATTGAAATCGCGTTAGAAATAGCTCATGAAATCACGTTGCTGGATGGAAGATTGAACCTACCGATCATGAACAGTGATCGTCGTAAGTGAGAAGAGCTGGACAACATGTGCCAGAACAATAAAATTTACTCAATCTCGCGAAAGGGTCTCTTTTAAGAATCGCGAAACAAAATCACCGAGGACTTCGGCTGGAACGAAAAGGCGAAGGGACTGTCGGAAGACAGCGATCGTTTTTAAATAACGAAACGTAATTCGTCCGAGAAGAAGAAAGCGGGGGTGGGCTAAAAACTGCGGGAACAAGGAACACGGCCCGCGTTAATTTCGCCGGATAGCCTTTTTTCGTTTGCCCGGCTGCTGACGGTCGTAAAGCAGCTCGTTCCTTTATGCAAATTTAAAATAAAGCGCGCAATCTGACGGTGGCGGCCCCCGAACGAAGAATACTCCACCCCCCGGCCCCCCGCGCCGACGTATTTCGTCTGGACTCCGTAATTGCGGCCTATTCTGCGTACACCGGCTCGCCACTGCCACTTAACTTTCCCGCGAGACACTCCACGATCATATTTTGCGCCCAGACACGTGGCCCCCACTCACCCCCTTGTTACCTCCCTCACTCTCTTTCTCTCTCTCTCTCTCTATCTTTCACCCTGATTGCGAGCAACTCGTTTGTCTCCGCGCGCATCCCTCGAATACGCTCTCATTCGGCAGCACGGCTGTCGCCCGGAACAGCCGCGGATTTAATCGACCGCTTAAGATTAATCGGCTAAGGCTTAATTAGGGAACCGGGGATAAGGAGCCCCCAATCTGCTTCCCCGAGAATTGTGCTTCGTGATGTAACCATTACGAAATTAACGGTGAACCTACCTCGGTCAGATGAATGGTGCTTCATTTTATAATTATTGCAATTATAGACATTCTTCTATGGTTGAATCGGTTTCATTAATCGGGCACATATTGTCGTCATAAATCATGCAAGATTTAAATATGTTCGATTGTCCGGGCTAAACAGAGGGTCGTAAATGTTCTGATAACAGAACAGTTACTTAGTCTCTTCTTTATTGATTTGTATAATACAATAAATCGTTTCGTATATGATCGCCTTTGATTGAGCTGATTACAGGCAAAAAGTATTTATATTGGAGAATCTTACTATTCTTACAATTCTGTGTGCAATTCATGGTGCTCGCGTTGACTTTACGTATACTTTGTGCAGAAGAAAGAAGAAAGGATTTGTAAGCATTTATTAATGACCATATTTAATTTAATTATCATATAAATATGGTTACAATGAACAGTATCTAGTACACAATCTAACAATTAATTCTGCAAAATCATCTCGAGCAACATTTAAAAAAATTTTACACTACCATTTACGTCTTTTTCGTCTCTGACTAAAGAAAAAAAAAGAGATCCTCTTTCTTCAGGATCTCAAATAGAGCATTCAAAGCAAATCCCCAGTTTTCCTGGACTCCGCGGAAGATCCTCCATTGGCATCCGTCTCTGAAAGTTAATCAGCTTTCAAGACTTCAGCTCGAAGTATCATTGTCCACTCGATTGTCCCCGCTAGGCTCTCTCGATCGGTCTCCGAGGATTTAAAGAGACCGCGGTGACGCAGTTTCGTCATCGAATCAACTGGTGGTCGTTCGGCGACGAGCGCGATCAATCTCCTCGGCGATCTGGTCGCATTAATGACCCGGCGCGGCGTATCGTCTGCTTGTCACGGGGCTAGTCGAAAGCGAGGGCCGTGCGGCATTATCGCGGTCAACGAGCCCGCTTTATATTTTGACAACCCTTTCACCGTGACTAATCCGAAGGCAACGACACCGTCCGAGTTGAACCGTTCTCGACGCGGGCTCCGCAACGCTCTCGCCCGCGGGCCTCGTTTTAATTCTAGCGGAGCCCTTTAATATCGCGGACCCCGTTACCCCCTCGCGATCAGATAATCGGAATTTATCGCCGGAGTAATTAGCGGAAGAAATTTATGCGGCAATTACGGCAGGGGACGCCGGTGATCTTTGCTGCGGGGCAGGAGCGGCGAGGAAAGAAATTTAGTGGCGATCGGGTACGCCGCGCGGTTTTCCGACGCTCCGCCTCGAAACCGCGGCGACGATCGATCTCGCCGCGTTGGATTCGCGTAGATCGCGCGATAACAGTCCCGGCAACGGCGGAATTGATTAACGAGGCAACAGAGACCGTCCGTCCGAACGAAGTTATGGCCAGTCGGAGAAAAGTTGCGCCGATCGTGAGCGTGTCCCTTTCCGGAAAGAGAGACCGGCGAACAGAGACCGATAGCGATCGAGCGGAGATCGTTAATTATCGCACGTGAAATATGTCGATCGCTGATCCGGCTCCCGGATCGCGGACGATCGGAATCGTTCCTGCGATTTGATGGATACCGCGGACCTCTTGAACAATCGATCCTTCGAGGCCGTGCGCCGTGTGCGCTCACTCTTCGTAGACGTCTTCGTCCGCAAAGAGGTGAAAAGACGCTCGAAAGCACGTCGACGCAGACTATTACCACGGTGAACTTATTTCTCCTCGTTTTACATGGCCTACTTTCCTGCTACCAGCGATACTCGGGGGGACGCTTGACAGCCACTCGGGCTCTCTCAAATATCGATTACCCCCTGCACCCGATATCCTTAGCCCTTGCATCCGTCTGCTTCGGCCATCTCCGCGAACTTCGATTCTCCGTGAGACGGGGAAACATTCTCAGATATATCGCAGGATGTAAGATGAAATCTGGAAGATTGGGTAACGCGCCCCGGATCGCGGAGTCCCGAGGGGTTGCGAAGTGTTTTCTGGGGATCGAGGGTGGATGCTTTTATAACAGCCACCATTTTTATGGGAACTTGCCAGTCGATGGGTTCACGTTGTTCCTCCGCATTAAACGTGGAGGAAAGAGACCAAAAATAAAATCTGTTCGATGCTTTTTATGTTCCATGTGAGTTTATACAAGGTGTCCCAAAAATGTCTCGCAATCCGGAAATGGCGGGTTCCTCAGGTCATTTGAAGCAACTTCTTCCTTTACAAAAATTTTCTCCGAGGCACCGTTATCGAGTTATTAACGAAAAACAGTGACCAATAAGAATCGAGTACGGCTGACGCGAGGCGGCTCAGCCAACCAGCTTCGGTCGCCTCGCGCCATCTGAGCTCGCCTCTCATTGGTCACCGTTTTTCGTTAATAACTCGTTAATGGTGCCTCGGAGAAAATTTTTGTAAAGGAAAAAGTTGCTTCAAATGACCCGAGGAACCCGCCACTTTCGGATTGCGAGACAGTTTTGGGACACCCTGTAGACGCAGTGTCTCATCCGACGAACAACATCGTTTCTTGTTGGTGTTCAAACATTGTATCTGATGCGAGTGTTGCGCATTTGGCGCGATCGACGCGTTTAATGTCAGTTTAATATTTAAGATCGATCGTTGTGTTAGAAATGTAAGGCTGCTTCTGAAACTAGCGCAAATGTGCTGTACGCATGGCTGAATATCCGCGAGGAACTTTTATCTTCTCGCGGTTCAATATTTTCCTTTATCGCTTTAAAATCACATTCCGACTCTATTTTAGTATCCTGTCTTCCCTCTATTTAGAACGTTCTTAAACGGCGATGTAGGAGGTCCCGAGCGATTGCAAGACGCTTTAATGCCGTAGAAGCAGGTCGCATTCCAAAACGTCGAGAAACAACACCACATTATATCCGTCGAAATGTGTGTCGCGTATAAAACGATCGCTCCTCTTCCGCGGCAGCGATCCTGCTCGTTAACATTATAATATCCGCGCTACTCCTATCCGATTTAATTGGATTCGATAGAAAGTTCCGCGAGCAGATTTCTCATTAGATGACAGACGCCTCCTCCCCTGGCTCCCCCCCTCGCTCGCTCGGAATAGTAAATCTCGTTTCAGGATCTGCGAGAAAAACTGGCGACTGGTTCTCGGTTTCAATCGGACGTTCGATATGCCGGTTGGTGTCCCGTTGTCGCGTCGAGCTTATCAGATGTTGCATAAAACAGATAAGGATCCGGCGTCGTCTGTGCAGCGAAATAGCGGGGAAACGGGCTGGGAAAAATCGGTCCCGGTAACACGCGATCGCAGAGAACGGGATAGATCGTCCGATCGAGCGTTATTGAATCACGATTATTGACCCAGTTGATTCACGAGCGCTGGGGGCAGAAAGACCGACTATTACGCACGCCTCTGCCGCGTGTAAATGAACGTTAATAATCGGCAAGCAGAAGCGAGACCACAGCTCCCTCTCTCTATCTCTTTCTCCCTCTCTCCCTCTCCGTGCCCTAGAAAAAAGCAAAATTAGAGTGAAGCCGAATCGAAAAAGTCGAGAGGAAGTTGAATTTATTATTCGAGCGGAGCGGCTTCGCGACGCCTCGGCCTCGGGCGAAAAATAAAGAAGCCCGATCAGGAAATTACCCGGCAGTCGTAAAACTGATTTCGCGCCGGTGTCGCTTTAATCCCACCGCGCCAGCGCGAAAATATTAATTCGAATCCCGGTCAAACGGCTGCTTAAGGGCACGCCGCGTCACCCTCCCCCCGGCCCCCGGCTCGCCCCATCGGTAAAAGCGTCGTGAAAGCACGTAATTGCGCGTGCCGTGTGGCGCGCATTAATTTCTCTCGATTAGCTTTTGAACGTCGCGCCGCGACGCGCCCGTCCACGAATCGAAAAAATCCCGATTATGAAATTAAACGGCGACAGGCCTGTGCCCGTGCAACTCCGTTAACCGCGTTGCATTATGGATCCCGTTTAATTGGAATTTATTGCATCACGCCGGTATCCGGTACCGGCCGTAAACACGCGCCCGGCACCGAAAGAAAATTCATTTCGCCCGTGGAATTTCCAATCTTTCTCGATTTCCATTTTCCTGAACCGCGATGTTTCTGCGGAATCCTCTTCCCACGCCCCCGCCAATTTACAGCATTGTTCCCGGGCAGAACGTCTGTTGGTTTTATGACGCTCCTATCATTCGTTTGTATCGCAGCCGGAGTTAATTAAAATCGTGGCGCGGCAGATAGTCACGGGAAGAATCAATTTTGGTGTGCGAATTTTTATGATGCGCATCGTGGTATTGCTAGCGGCGATACTTCGCGGATTGAAGCATCGCGTCAAATTATAATTGGTTGCGCTGCAATCATTCTCTGTCGGCTGTTCAGAATTACGTTACTCGTTGTAAGTACATCGATAATTGCTATAATAGTGGTAAGATTTACTGCGATCACTCTTCTATTAGATCATACGCTATTATGGTAGCAATTAACTTAGCTGTTTGCTCATTTGTATCATCTTCCACGCTTCGTTTAACTTCAGTATTAACCGTAGAACAACCCTCTCTTATTTTATGGAATAAATAATATTGTTGGGTTGCGGCGACCCAAATTATAAAATCTGAACGATTAAAATATTATTTATTATTTTCAAAATATAATAAAACATATTATAAATATTATTATTATTATTATGTATCATATGTTATAAGTTATATAGTAATATATAACCTGGATGTTTCAGTATCTATTTACACGTTTACAAATTAAAAATATTGCAGGGCCGCAGGCATCATTGTAGGGTTAAATAATGTTCTCTTCGCGTGTATTATAAACGTGAACTTCAAGCTACAAAATTGCATTCGAATCTTTTCTATTATGGCATTTGTTTTAAAGTCGTAATCATCAAAAGTCAACGATAACTTTGTTATCAAGGATTGATTAAAAATGAATGTGCGTTTACAATTTTTGTAGTGTACAGTTTCTTGTGAAACTGTTTCTTGCGAAACTAAGTTAGAAAAATGTATACCTTTGCTAAGAAGTTTATATTAACATAAATGCAATAAAAAAGAACTATAGCATCTCAAAATGTAGCAAGGCAGTATTTAACGCGTTCGGGCATCGCCGGTGGTTCACCGACAGTAACAGAAAATTTGCAACTTCGATTGCAGCGTGAATTTCACTTGCGCCGCGCGGTTCCGCAAAACTGTCGGCACACCGGTCGAACAATCGGTTCGCTGTTCGCGTGTTCTACCGCGGGACAGCGTCGAGCATTCTCTTTCGATCTGTGTGCACAATGCGATGATGAACGGCGCTCGGGCATTCTACGGGCCGCGGAGTATATCGGCGATTCTGGCCCAGTTTCGCGGGGAATCCGGTAATGAATGGCTCTCGGAGAAGAGAACTCTGTTCGTTTCCCGGAGAGGAGAGATACGCGGCTAGGACTCCGGCTTGTCGTCTTGTTGGTACGGTAACGACCCACATAAAGGAGCCGTTGCAACGAGAGGGAGGAAGACCTGGAGCCGAGAATGATTCTCTACGTGCTCGTGCCTTCCTCGGCCGAGTAATGACATCATCGGGAGATCAAATCCTTACAAAATTCTTGCCGAGACTCGCTTCGGAAAGTAAAAGGCGCTGAAAGTGGCATAAGAAGAAAGGAAGGAGTTTTTCAAAGGAGTACGGCGCTTAAGAGCCAGTTACTATAGGATAGCCAATTGCTGTACCTTATTCTCAAGCATAATTAACTTTATATTTATCGAATAAGACGTATTAAATTTCTTTTATTTAAATTAAAGTTAAAATTATTTCAATTTCTTGATACCGAATTCACGAACTTCTTGTGTGAAGCTTATGAAAAAGTTTAAGGAATTTTAAACTTTAAAAAGTTAAGTTTAAAAAAGAAAATTTAAACGAATGAAGATCAATATTCCGTAAAACATTAATCGTTCTAGGTAAGAGATATCACAATGTTAATATTATATTAATATTATATTAAAACGTATCAAGATTACAGGAAAACAAAACAGTGATTATTTATTTAAATTTTTGTTTTTAGTTTATAACTTTGAATCTCGAATCATCTCTGTCATATTTTTGAAGAGAACTTCTCTGCTGACTTATTTATATAGAAAATAACCCTTATCATTCCAAGATTTTTATAGAACGCTAGCTTAAACTTGGCAGCAAAGTGTGTTAAATATTAAATTTTGATTGCATACATTTATTCAGAATCACAGTTCAGGGAGGTAGCACTGTAACTGATTTTTACAGATTAGAAACGCACAGCCACTGGCTGCAGAACGTTTTTCTTCTCTCTCTTGATATCCAAAGAATATTTGATATTTCTGTCATGAGAAAATTGGTATCGATAGAAGCAACTTCGAAATTTACCTCGAAGTTCTTAAGAAATTAAATTGATAAAGTTCCTGGAGCTCGTCGACAGGACACAGTAATTGGCTCCTCTGCCCTGTATCGTTCGCCGATCAGCCGGGAGTTTTCTATTGGGCGGAACGGAGGAGGAAAGATCCGGGAACGGTGCTTATCGCGGAACGGCGTCTAACAAAAATACTGGCCGTACAATGAGGCAATCTGTAGTCCCCGGGGTGCACAAAAGATCCCTCGCGAAAACGTCACGCGTTTCTCTCCTCGTCGTCTGATTCGTAGTCGCCAGGTACTCGCGTCCAGCTAGTGGAGAGAAGACTGAAGGGAACGGAGAGCCCGTGTGCTTGTGTACGCGCACCTGTGTGCGTTTTTTTCTTCTGTCGCGGAACAGAGACAGGTGAACATAATACCTGCATCACGGCCGGTACAATGACGGGCGTTGGCTGTGTCCAGAGGGGCGAGACCGAGACTACAGAGAGGGATGCACGCGTTTTTAGTGCTTTTCATCGCTCGCTAGCTCGCTCGCGCGCTGCGACCCGTCTAGGGCACTCCATCACGCGACGATGACACACCGTCGCTGCAGTTATCTATCCGGTTGTCTAGTCTAGAGTGCGGCTCTCTCTTTCTCTCTCCCGCGGCTCTCTCTCTTTCTCTCTCCCGCGGCTCTCTCTCTCTCTCTCTCTCTCTCTCTCTCTCTCTCTCAGCCTCCGCCTTCTTTCTTTCGCTCGCGCGCACCTCGGCCTCGCCCCTCGAAACTCGTCCACGAAACAAAACGGCCATTCGCGGATTTCGTCGCAGGCCTAGACAATCCTCGGCGACCTTCTCCGGGTCGCGACGTGCTTCTCGACCGTCGAGAATCGAGCATTGTTGTCCGCAGAACCGCGCCGGACGTCGGACGACCGGCACGCGTTTGCTCGTTCCGAGAAACCAGCCTTATTGTCAGGAAGCGCGCGTATGGTACCGTTGCGCGTACGACATTGTGAATGGAAATGACACCCGCCGGCGCGTTCAGTCATCTAGAAATATCCACGCGTGATGTCGTTTCCGACCCCTTTCTCCGGGAAATGCCACCTTAACGCTTTAACTGCCGCGTCACCCATACGTGATTTACGAAATTATTTTCTCGAGTTTGAATATTCGTTTTTACGCTAATCTGTTATACGGTTCTAATTTTAATAGGATCCGCGAAACATAAGGATTGTTGAAAACGTAAATGATGTTATACGACTTAACTTTCCAATTCTAATTTCATCGAATCAAATACTTAATTTTCAGCAATTTTTGAGGCAGTTGGCGTGGTAGTCAAAGAGTTAAACCTCTCGAGTCGAAGTGGAAAGAAACAACTGGATCCGCTAAAGAATGAGATAGGTAACTGTAAAAATTCTTGTAGAATTAAGCTTGCTACGCAAGCAGCTCGACTTTAAAATCCGCAGTTCGATAACGATATAAGTGTTGCCACATAAATTGTCTAAAAACATTTGTCTCGAAAATGTACCTTGAAACTGAACAATTTGTTTAAGAAACGAAACTAAGCAGAGGTATAGAGAATCCGTACCGATTGATGTAATTAAAATCATCTAACGCGCCATCCTGCGGCTTGCATTCTGATTCCCCTAATGCATCGCTTCAAGTCCCATCATGTGCACGAAACCGCAGAGTCAGACAACCGTCTCGAAGGCTTTGATAAATTTAATTCATCGCTCGGCGGCACTCGAGATGCCTCGAGGCGGCCTCTGAATGAACAGAAACGAGTACAGTTCTGCGTCTGTTTACCATTTCTTCGGATAGTCGTTGACATTTCACTTGCCTCCAGTTCTCCCATTCACAATGTCGATACTAATAAGGAGCCCCGCGCGACGGACCCTAAAATATTTCATTTGCCTGCGCCGTCGTCTCGCGAGCTTGTGCGCTCCGGGTGAAAGGGATGAAGAATCGTTATACGGGCGGATCTTTAGAAAGGCAGAGGCCTGATGATACGGTTCCCAGCGCAAGAAGGTAAATTGCGACTAACGCGAGTCGGTGAAAAGCTCGTTTAAAGAGGGACGCGCGGTACGTGTGTAAATAATAATGCAGCCAGTTGCCTGCAATCGCGAGGCTCGAGACCCATTTCGCGAGAAGGTAACGACTCGCAGACGGAGCTGCACTATCTGGCGTTGGCATGAGCACGCAATGCCCTATGGGACAGTGGAGACGTAGATGCAAAGGGCATCGAGGCCACGTCTACTTCGAACACTTCATACGATGGTCTTGCAATCGGTTCTAGCTCACCGAGGCTTTCGAAACTATTGTTAGTTAGGTAATTGTAATATCCGATCTTTCTTCTTCAAAATATTAGGTCATAGTAATGCTTTTTCCGGAAACTGTGTTACTTATGGGATGATCAAATACATAGCTAAAGCACACTGGAAGCATAATCTAAAACTAATTACAACTAGACAGCGGATTTTTAGACAAAATAAAGACAGTTTCGCTTATTTGCCATACACAGACATTTACTTTTGTTCCTAGTCACTTTAATCAGACTGAAATAATACAACAATATTTTTTAATTCTTTAAATGTTTACAATATTTTGTAAATCAGTAGTCCAATTGTTACTAACGATACTGCCATTATTTTTCCGAAAATATACTTAAACGTGCTCCGAATACTAAAATAAACTTTTAAATACAAGGAAAAGGTAAAGCTGAAAGCAAGGGTGACAGATTAAATAGATCTTGCACTTATTTCTTTGCTATTGCCGACTGATTCTTACTAGACTGTCCAAGGCAAACTACTCGCGTCAAAGTGAGTAGACGGATCCTGTTCGAAAAACGTGTTGCTACGATTTTACAAAGATCGGCCGAGAGATAGGAAGCGTCGATCGGAATTAGTAAAATCTTGCAGACAGGAAGCGCATGATTGAACTGCAAACAGATCTCCGATCTCGGGGCTAACGAGTTGACCCAGATCTCCGCTACAGCTCGGCAACGCAGGGCAACGCAGCAGCGCAAGGCAGTCGAAGGAGACTGGCCGGTAACGAAGGCAAACACAATGACAAAGTTTCTGGTACTTACTGGTGAGTGGTGACGTTGAAGAACAGATGGGAGAACTGGGGTGCGGAGTCCTCCGGTCCATGCGGCGCCGGGAAACTCGCGACGAGCATCACCGGCTTCCGGGCGAAATTGTGTTTGCTCTGTCTGAGAAAAGCCACGCTGTCGTTCGCTATCAGGTCCGGATAATAGTCCTTGCTGTACTCGAAGCCGTGCTTTATCTTCTTCCCGTTCATGTTCACGCTGTAGTTGTAGTACCGTGAATTCATTATGAGGCCGCCCCACTCTCGCCATCCCGGCGGTATGTACAGGCCGTTGTACTTGTTCAGATACTTGCCGAAGTACCCTGAAACGTGTGTTTGCGATAACGTCGGATTCGATTCGCGGAGAGAGACGAATCGCTACGGCGAATCGACTTCTCCGCTTGTTACCATGATCGTCTTGCTCTATGCTCTATCTACATATATATATATCCCTTTGACTCCCTCTCCCTTTGCTCTCTCTCTCTCTCTCTCTCTCTCTCTCTCTCTCTCTTTGATTTAATCCCTAGACGACGATGAACACCGGATGAAAGCGCAACTGTTCTTCGAGTAAGATAATATAATTGTAGTCGCGACGTTTGTTTAATTAAAATCAACTGGGTGTGCCAGTGACTTCTACTTTAGATCGCAGCTGCGCGTCGACCGGGTGAATATAAAATAATAGCGTTTGCTAAGCTGCTGCAACTCTTGGGTACTGCTTTGTGTCCCCACCACTGCGTGGGAGGAGCTTCCTGTCCCCACCACATCATTCATATTCGGTGGTTCTCAGCCCACGGTTTCTTTCTGCTACAAACTTTGTCACGAACCTTCGCATTTGTAAATCTCACACAAGATAGAATGTTTTCTCTGTATCAACAACTGAATACCTTGACGCAGAAGTCAAGCAAGTGCAAATTTTAACAAAATTATGCTCGATGAAAATTTTAATACTTTTCAATCTTTTAATGGCGATCGAAAGAGAAAGAAAGAACGTATAAAATTGAACATTCAAAGAGGAACACAAATTAGGAAAGAGAACTGTTATTTATTCGAATTATTAAGGAAACAACAATTTCTCAAGTGTGGTCAACAACGATACATCGTAGTTCGGCACTAAAAGGGTTGAAAGTCTGAAAAGTTGTCCGATCGAAATGGCAAAAGGCTCCAAAATATGTGCTACACGGCCACGGACTGGAAAGATAGAGTATGTTGTCAAGAGGTTAATCACTGGCTAATAACGAACAGGGCGGGAACACCAGTTTCGATTTCTTTTATTTCGTCGGCGGGTTTTTCGCGGATTCCGTCAAAAATCACGAATCGGTGTACGCTATCGGATGAATAATGACCGCAAGGCGTGGCCGGTTCCCTAAGCCCGGGCTTAACGAAAAGAAAAAGACAGCTCTGCCCCGGACTATCGCAATAATAATTAATGTGCTACGGACACGCTCGGCTCGTCGCAGGAACTGACTCATGTAACAGATCGATTACCGCCGCTGACGGTATACTTTTATTTCGCGCGGCTCGGACCCAGGTTGCTCGATCACCTATACAGATAATGCGTATGGATGTTAACCAGCAGAATTATCATCGAACATTCAATTATCGCATTAAACGTAATTCTTCATTATCGTTACCAGCAAGCTCGTTTCCCGAGATTCGAGGAATGACCGATCGGAGAACGCAGAGCCAAGGTTGGTACGCGATGGTTATTGGCACGCTACGAAATGTATGCACTTGTGAAAATAATTAGTAGGTCCAGAAACGGCAGAAGTATTTCAAGCATTTCGAAATGCTGAGTTGTTACGTTTAAGTCGTTAAAATGATTTAAAAGGGTCGCGAATGTCTGGATGATCTCTAAGTACAGATAATTTGCACTTGCTAGAAAAATCTTCGCTTTAATTATTATTTATTAATCAATCGAACTAACATCCTCTTGCTATGTTATCTTTCTATTTCTGGCATAGTATTTCCAGTTCACGGCTCGATCGATCAAATAGATCATTTTGATTTAAAACTAGGGTAGTGGAACCGGTTACTGTGGGGTGACCAATCGCCGCGCCTTTGATTCGTTTTCAGGCATAATTAATTTTCTATTTATCGAGTACGACATACTAAATTTTTGTTATTTAAAAAGTAAACAAAATAAAGTAATAAAAAGATTTGAAATAAATATGAACTTAATTATGCCCGCAAACAAATCAAAGACACAGCAATTGATTACCGCACAATAATCCGCTCCACTTTACCCTTTAGAAGTATAAATCGTGTCAACCTTCTATCAGCTGAATGCAGAATATCTTCAGCGATTGAAAATCTTTACCGAAAAGAAACGAATGTTTCTCGTATCATTTCTGCACCCGATTTATAAATTTCGCTCCCTGAAACACGTTTGATAAATCGCGTCCGATCTGCTGACTTTTCCTGTTGCTCCCGAGAGTTCAACGACAACCGATCAAAGAAGCGGTATCGGGAACAATAAATTACAGGAGCTCGCGAAGGGAACAATAAGGTAATGAAATTTGCACGTTCCCGGCTCCTCAATCTTCCCCCCCCCCCCCCCGAAGACGGGGTAGGAGGAAGGGCCGAGTATCCGCGGCTTTTCTTTCCGGCGTGGCTCGATAAATCAAAAGGCAATCCCATTTTCCGCCGCCTAGCCTCGGGCGTATAAACGCGCGTCGGTCAAGATTCATCTTGCCGGACGTTGAATTATTCATACGGGCAAAATCAAATAATTAATTCAGAAGTACCACACCGGCGTCCCTTTCTCCGTCCCTGCGGCGTTTACATACCTGTAGCCGGTAGCCGCGGTAGGGCTCGCAATCGTTCCTATACCGCGGGCTTATTTATAACAGCGGCGCGGGCCGAAGTCGGGTCCCGGTCTCTGGGCCAGTCCCGGGCCAGTCTGGGGGCCCGGGCGACTTTTTGCCGGGCCGGGACCACCGAGCCGGGCCAATCGCATTACTCTCGTTTTGCGTTAACCGATGACATCTCAATAAAGGGCCGCCTTGTCCGCTAAATATAAAGAACAGTAAATCTTCCTGGAACCGGGCCCAGGACGCTTCCAGCGAAAATTCCGGCGCGACGATCTTGCTCGCGGTGCCGCGATCGATTCGAGATTCCACGAGGTCCGCAAGAAAATTACCACGAAATCGTGCGCCGAGGAAATTGGCTACGACGATTATGCGAACTATTTCTGCGTCCAGCCTCGGAACCCGTCCGTCGGAGATTGTTCGTGCGGATCGATCCTCTCGCTGTCAACATCGAAATCGCTGAAGACGGAACTCTCGGTCTGGATCATTCTTGGACAGGCCGGAGCTCGCAGCGAACCCGATGAAAAAAGGAGTCGCGGATTAATTAGCGACGTCGTTTAAAAGTTTCCCCGATCGGCCCGGCCAGATACCGTCCGGCCAGTTTTTGAAAGCGGGACACGTTTCTCACGGAACAGGTTTAAAGGATCACGGCTGATCCGCTCGGGGAATTTGCATAAACGACCATTGCCAGGGCTCGGTGGCCGGCCGCTTCCACGATTGCGCTTTAATTGTCGATAATTCGGGCTTATTGAGTGGCGTGCCGTGAATACGTTAGCCGGCAAATACGACGACGTCCGGAGTTATCGGTTAATCAAACTAATCGTTTCGGGACAGCCCGTGCCGGGGCGTGACTTATGCAAAGTTTCCTTCGAGAATAATTGTCGGCTTGTAATTATCGGCCCTTGGCCTCCGCGGGCCGGCCGTTTACACGTGTCGGGTCTTATACATTTCAAACGTCTTTGATCTTCTACGGGAGAATGTTTAGAAAGGAACAATAGGGTGTTTATCTCAATTGAAGACCTCGGAGAGAACAAAGACATTTCTTGTTTCTTTTCGGTTAAAGGCTTTACGTCGCATCAACTGCGTGGTTATTAGCTACGAGAACGCAATCATTACGGTAACGCTTGCAGGATTTCGGTTTTTTAAAATAAATTCGAGTGGGTCTTCTATTTTATTCTCGTCGAGGTTATCTTTCAATTTATTTCCTATTTTGTATTTTTCACGAAGCACATTATGTTTCGGGCATTATAATATAAGACGATCGATTGATGTCAGTATGTTGCATGTTTCGTAAATGGGTATTGAATACTTTGCTATAACTGTGTCCTCTTAGCGTGGCCTATTCCATATCTCGAGAAGATGACTTGATCTCTTAGCAGATTGTAACTTCAAATCAAAAAGGATGATATATCGTCTACATGAGCTCGTACATGCAATTTGGACGGCGTGTTTAACACGTTCCGTGCCGAACTTTTTTTACTCGAATCTTCACACTTTGATATTTTACTAAAACTTGATGTATTACGTGCAATTATTAATTCTCGTACACATAACAACGTAACAAAAACTTATCAACGCCCATTCTTGCGGTGGAAATTGATTCTTCGGTTCTAAATTTCTTGTAAACAATTTGTTCAGTTCACTAAGTAAACATGCAAGCGTGTACCATCGATGGTACACGTGGCACGGAACGTGTTAATGGCTGTAAGTTCTGCTGTGAATATTTAAAGTATTGCGTTTCATAAAAATCCGCCGATTACGCATCGCCTCTTGAAGCAACCAAGCTTCCCGAAGATCTCGGTGTCGTAAAGCTAAGGAGACTATATTGTTTCGCGCTGTAAAAGTTTCGTAACTTTCTCGGGAGATGAAGAAAGTTTATACCGCTGGCATAACTGTATTGTCCACAATCTGATCTATCAAAATGGTTCATACTTGATTCGATTATCGGTTAACTCACGAAGTCGCGGAACTTTTCCATCGGCCGGATAAGAGAAAATGGATTTAAGGAGGTCGCGCGTCTTCCGAAGCAATTTCTTCGAAAGTGCCCTATCCCGCGTTGAAAGAAAGGAGCTCGCGTAACCCTCTCCCGGTTTCCGTACAAAGATTTCTACCGCCTCGCGAGACCGGTGTTTATATAACGGAGCATTTTCGTGCGCATTACCGATCCCCGTGGTTCTGTCAGCGCGTTCGTCGCGTGTTCCCGGGGTCGTTGCTACGGCCGCTTCAAGTGCGCTTTACATGGCGCTGACTTAGCGCCAGCCTAAAAATACCTGGATGCACTAGGCCAGCCGTAAATATCAATTAGATTGTTATCGCGGACCGCGGTGCATGCGAGGAACGCGAGGCCCTGTGCATGTGTTGCACGGAGCGCCCCAATAACGATAGGGCAGGGCAGGTAACGAGTCTAATTGCCGCCTCGTCATTCCAGTTAATCACCGTCGTTCGCCTCAACAGCTTCGTCCCCGGGAAAGAAAGAAAAAGTGTTATCGGAAAGTGGAGGTTGGATCTCCTCGATCCTGCTCGATCCAGATTGAAGACTCTGCGGTAGCTGATCGACTTCGATAATACGTCTTCGTGACCATTTTGTAGTCAAGCTTCTACACTTTTCTGGCTGCCAGCGTTGGAGCTCGGGAGCTTTGACCCTTGCTCCGTTCTTCGTCAATCGATGCTTCTCTACTCTTGTCACCTCCGTTTCTCGGCTCGGAATAGTTCTTAATACTTGCTTCATCACGACGCCTTAAGAACGGCCACGGGTGTTTGAATGCTGACACGAACGCGCGATAGCGATCTAACCGTTTCACAACGATACGCGAACTACATATGTATGTATGTACTTCGTTTTTCACCATCGGGTATGACATATTGAAATTAAATCGCAAAAGCAAGCAGTTGAAAATACGGTTGATCTTATGACAGTTACTTCGATCCGGGCCCATTAGCATGCTAGGCTTCATCCGACTTCTCATTTTCCAGCAGCCAATTTCAATCGCATTCATATTAGGTCTAATGAAGTGGTCCGTGTTCCTCGGGCGAGCGAGCCAGAAAATGGTCCTAGAGAACCGGATAAGTGAGAATTTTAATGGAGGTAATGAACCTAGACTGCCCACATGAACTTGCCGACTTAATATTCACGATTTAAACAGCACACGTTACGACGGCATTCAAACCATAAGACTTCAGCCATTCGGATCCACCAACAGTATATATCGTTCGCAACCGCTCGGCACTGCCTTTCCAATTACACGCGTCACGGTACGCGCGCGGCGATCATTTTTCACCTGGATTGCCCGTTTCAGATTATAATATATCACGGTGGTTATCCGGCCTTTCGTCTCGCGAGAAGCAGACGTCCGAGAAACGGCCTTCGAACGTCGTTCCCGATTCTACCGCGGCTCGTCCGCCTCGGTGCATCTCTTTTCGCGAGTCCGGCCTGGCCCATATTCCTTTTGCTGCATAGTGTGTATCCCGCTGCATCGATCGCCATCGCCGCCGCAACCTCCCTGTGGTCGACGACCATTCGTTTTGTTTGCTCGGACCGAAGCACGGCCCCGCGACTGGCGCCACGATATCACGGCTCCACCGTCGTCCTTTTGTCCCGCTTTTGTCGGGACAGACCGACCGACCGCTCGCCTTCCGGCGGGCTTTTTACGGTCCCGGTCTCGTCGTCGTCAGGATCCGACGGCTGTTACTACTGCAGTCTTGCTCACGCTTAGGCTGATTTTTCCGCGCCGCCGACCGCGACACCGCTTTCCCCGCTTTCCCCGGGCTCAAGAAGCAACAGGTAACACCGTCGCATCGGCCGCGTGCGATTATCCGCCCCCGCTTTCCGCTACTCGCCGTTCGAGCATCCCAATTGACCACTTTCTTGGGCATATTCTTGCTTCGTTGATCTTTTGTCGATGCACCGTGTTTCGATATCCAAGACAATTCTGCGGCTATAAAGCAAAACGCTGCAAGTCGCGATTTCAAAGAATTTAAGTTAATGTTGTAATTGAACTGTGGCATATAGGATTCGCGTATTTATCAGAAAAAATATCGTGAAGACGAATTTTATAGGATTTGAGCGACAATATCTCGGAAGTGAAAATATGAGACTTGCGGCGTTTTTTCTTGCAGCCACAGAATTAAAGTAGAAACATACATGTCATACTATGTCATACTATGTCAAGGTTATTTTGACTATGTTATACTATATGTATGCTGTATACGCCTATGTTATACTATGTCGCGCTATGTCACGCCACGTGAAATCACGTGACATTCAAAGAGTGTGCGCCTGCATGTTTTTATTGTTTCGAATCTGTTACAGGCAGATCAGGATCACGTCACGCTGCTCATATGTTGTCACGCGTGGGCAGATGTCCCGTATTAATTTTCCTGTGAATTCACGTGACGTGACGTTTCATATGTTTCTACCTTTGCTAACTTCGTTTATCTGATCCACCGATGTCTGAATTCGCTATTATTGAAATACATTTCACACGTTATCCAGGTTAAAATGTCGCTTCATTGGTTTTTTAACTCTCGTATGTTCCTTAGGACGTATCGTGTTGTCGGAGTCGTTTATTAATGTACATCGTGACAAATTCATTCATTTTAATGTAACTTAAATTCCTATGGAAAACTTTGGAAAGATCCATTAAAACAAGTTGTGCACGGTAGGGCAAATAATTCGCTAGCAAACTTTAATGCTCCATCCGTTTTTCTAGGTCAGTCCTGCACTTTAAAACCTCACAACGCTCATCGAGATTTTGTTCGATGTTTTACAGGACATATACATTCATTAACAATAATCTTCCTAAACTGTATAGCTGATTCATTGATTTCCCGTCACTCGACAAAAGTTATATAATTTTAAAAATAGTGAATATATATATATATATTATATGTATATGTGAATAAATTCAATTCAATTACATAATATTATAAATATTGAATTTCAGTAGATCCAAATTCTGTGCATAAAATTCTGTCATCAATCTGTCAGAAATATTTCTTTTAAGCTTCTTAGTTAGGGGATGAATATCGCAAAAGTATATAAATATCTATTTGTTTGCCAATTATGATCTTCGTCGTTCAATGTACAACACTGAACTTCCACTTTGGTGTAGTGAAATCTTCCTATTTAAGGAGATTAGACAAGACGCGTCGAGGCAGATCAAAATTAGCGGCGTCCCGAAAATTAGCATATCGAAGTATGCGCGTGCATCTGGTGCATCGCGATGCGCCAAAGCGAATAATACGGGATCCGAATTATTTCGGTTGGTGGTATCGTGCGCAGGGTGTATTAACCCCCTTTTCGTATGCCGACCCGGCTCTGTGCGTCCCGTTTATGCGATCGCCGGAGGATTTAAGGGTGGATCGCATGTCGGGTTGCAGCCGGGGTCTTAACGAGCCGTTTAACGATCACCGCGTGCCGCCGCAAAAGAGAAAAAGGGCTCGTATAACAAATAGGGGATTTTATGTTCGACGCGAATCACCGGTTATTACGCGAAACGTTCGTGATCGCGAGTGGCTCGAGTCGAGGAAAAGTACTCGGGTACGGCCCGGGGTCGGCGTGGATGATGGCAGCACGCGAGCAAAAGTGGTTGCACGAAAAATAGGTAGCCCGCGCATAGACAACGAGCAGTCTTTGCGCTGAAAGTGAGTTGATTGCCTCCGGGAGCCACGTATCAATACAAATCATCGTGCGACCATTACGTACATTTTGTAACTTAGATTGCGGTTAAAGAGCCCGTTTGCTTGACTTTTTCTTGCAACTGTTCCGAGTGAGCGTGGCTTCTTCGATCTTAATTTTAAAGGAGCTGCAGCAGTATTGCGTTGGCAAACTGTATTTATATCTATATATTATACGATGCAAAAGAGATGAAAGGATTATCTCGATCTCTTTTCGGATAGAGCACGCTGCGTCAACAATTTTACATCTTCCGATGTTATAGATAAAACTTTATCTCCCTTGATCTCTTTCTGTCGCGCAGTGATCATTTTGATTTTTCGAGCAATTAAGAAATCGAATGTTTAAAAATAAAATATTTACGGCTTGTAAAAAGACATTTTTACTTTTTCATTCTACCCACATCCTTGGCTATTTAAAAATCAAGAACAAAAGTGATCCGTGACGCGCCGATGAACTGATTTCTCGATTCCTAGAAAAGTCAAAATGACAGCTGTGCGACGTGGAGAACTCCGAGTAGGCGTGGCTTCGCTGCTCCGGATTTTAACGGAGCCAGGACAATGCCCCACATGGCACTCTGCCCATGATCGAACCAGCTAGTTAAACTCTATAGTTTTATGACAGATGAAGCTTCCATGCGGGTATAAACACACGTTGCTCGATGCGTTGCCCTGGCTCGTTGAAAGTTGAGAGCAAGAAAGCCACGCCCACTCTGAGTGCTTTATACAAAGAAAATACGATAGACAGCGTCCTACCGTCGCGATATTGAAACTGTCATCTTTCTTTCATCTCGTCTTATAAAAACACCGCCCCAGGGGCTGCCTATAAAAGCATTTCTTCGCGGCGAAGAAGCGCAAGTTGCTCTCGTTCGAATTCGTTTCCGTTCTCCGGACATAGTTTGCTGCTCGATTCTCGTTGATGCGTAAGGAACGCGACGGCGAGGAACAGCGCCGGCAAGGTAATTATGTACGTACGCCGATCGCGGAGGATTCGCTTTGTTCTTTGTTTTGATCCGAGCGAGAGCGAGCGTGCGATTACGACGTCGTTACGGCACGATTATTTTTGCCGGCGGCTATTATATTCAATCAGCGCGCGACGCTCTTCTACCGGGCATTAATCATAGGAGCCGTTCCTTGACAAGTTTCATGGTACCGGCCGGCCGTCTCGCGACGATCCCGTCATTATGCAGTTATCACGATTATGCAGATAATAGGCCTCGATTTGTCTTATTACCGGTGCGAGCAGTCTCGTCGCATCGTGGAGAGATCCTTGTCTTCGTCTTCCGGCTCCACGTTGATCTCTCGATTGTCTGCGATTTTTATCGGCTGCCAACGTCGTCTGGCAATCGGCACTCGTTCCATCTAACGCTCAAAAACGCTCAGAACCGCGCCGCATTGTCAGATACATTTGCAGTGAATCGAGACGATCTATCGATGGGAGGAGCTACGATGCGTGCCTGCACCTGCGACGCGGAGACGGCCGATTATCCGTCCGCCTGTCCGCGACACCCACGCGAGGCGCAGAGCTGTTTGACATTTCTTGGAATCCGAGAGTAGGTGCTTCGGAGCAGACACTTTGCACGTGTCCCGTTCCCCGTGTAATCCCCGGCAGATTTCACACGTAGGTGGCAAGGTATGGTCCCCCGGTTCGATGGGATACTGGCTACGAAATAGGAGAAACAGGAAAGACGCGGGTCTCGAATGCCTGACCATCGGGAATCAGTTTTACGAGTTGGCGAGGTCTTCTGTTCAACTTTGTTGTGCAGTATGCGCGATTGTTTTCCTTATTCTTCGACGGTGAGCTTTTAGATGAATCGATCAACCTCGAACTACGATCGTTCGAAAATGATACGTACGATTTTTGTCTGCACGCGTCATCGTCGAGAATTCGACACCGTAGGGCGCATTGATGACCCATTTTATGACCCCTTTTTGTAAATAGACTGCGGATTTTTATGTAAAATAAACATTGTCTGTGTCGGTTGCAAGAAATGGAAACCAAACAAGTTTGTTCTTTCTTTAATAATTGTAACAGATTGAAAGTAATGCATTGCCGTTATTAAATTCTGTTAATCTTTCTACTACTTTAAATTGCAATTACTCCATTTTAGCACGAATGCATAAAAGTCGAAGTTTCTCTTCATTTCCAAACACCGCCCACCATCTACCTAAATTCTCTCTTTACAATTTTGTCTACTTCCTTTTCCACCTTCATCATTGAAATCAGGCTCCTAGATTTAGGATATTCATCGAGGCATTTTACTCATTGTTGAACAGACTATGGTCTGTACGGATTTCGTGTCCGATATTTCAAACAGTATAGATCAATTTTACATAGTTTCATTAACATTTCAATTAATCGCATCCGAAGTGACGGATGAGTGAAAGACTCGATACGTCCACGCACGTATATTTTTTGAACACATATCTTGTTTTAGGGATTGAACCCTTGCTCTACAAATTACAGCAGGGCGAAACAGTTGGCATCAAACTTGTCGCTGAATAGTTGCCAACAACGTAGCACGTAAAAGAGAACAAGGTAGCTCGCGCGGTTCTAGGGTTCGCGAACATGTAGAACGGCATAGTTCGAAGCTGCTGCGGTTGCAGGTCTTCCCAACAATTCCGCAAAAATAGATTAAAACGCTCTTACATATTAGCTGCGAAGTTTCGTATCGATTGTTCTACGCCCTATAGTCGAAGCGAATTGAAGCACCGGCGGAAACGAGATTGTCAGGTCCTGAAGCCTGCGGGAGACGGCCGTCCCGTGGCAGCTGAAGGTGTCGCTCGTTTTCATCGAATCGCGGGTACGTCGCGGGCCTTTTGACGACGTCGCCGTAGAGGGTCGCCGAGCGCCCCCCGATGAATGCACCGATCTGCAGCGCTGCACCTGCACCGTGGGGGCCCTTTTGTGAGCGGCGTGTGTGCGACCCTCGTGTGTCTTGCAGGGCGAACGTGTGGGTGCCCTACGTTAGCCCGACTCGTCTTCGACCTCCTCTCCTCGTCCTCTCCTCTCGTTTCGCCCTTCAGCAACGCGCGGTCCGCCTCGCTTCTGCTTCTGCCCTCTTCTCTCCTCTCCTCTCTTCTCCTCTCGTGTCCCACGAGCACTCGAAAAACTGGCGGCGCGTCCTCTCGAGCCGCAACAACCAGGAACAATGCTCTTCCACGGGTCTGCGCTGCGGCGCGATTTAAATTTAGATAATCTCACCTGCACGAACCCTCGCGCTACCTGCACGCTGCGTGCACACACCAACGACGCTACTCGCTGCTGCGTCGAATAGAAGGGCGCACCCCTGTCTGGCCGAGCCTCTCGTGTGAAAATTTCGGCTCGCGGGTATCAAGATGCAATGTGCAGCAGACTTGGTGCTTTCTGATGCACCGGGGACAATCTTGCCCGTGACACCTTTTGTCCGCGGAGCGGAGGGCTCCTGAGACACCTTGTTAGGATTCGCCTGATCTACGCAAGCCGATTCTTGCGCGGGCCATTCGTAACTGTGCTCTGGTCTTTTTTGGTTCCGTCTACTTTACTACGATGCTACGAACAATCTTTCGACAAGGGAACCATCGTTTCTGGTCCTGTATCTCGGGCGCGGTTTGTTAGGCAACCGTACCGATAAGTCCTCCAACAAGATAAAATGGTTAATGCAAACTTCAGAATTTTATCACAGAGCAGCCGTCGGCAACCTTTTTTGGCTGCGGATCAAAGTTAAACAAAATGTGACTATTAACCCTCCACTGTCGCACTGAGTAAAAATGTTCCCACACTTTTTTTCGGGAAAGTGAAATTAACAATTAATTCAATGTACTTGAGATATCGAGTTCTAATAAAGGAAACGATGTTCTAGAATGTTCATATTATACTTCCAAATTTTTGAGTCTCAATACTAATGCTTGTTTTTGAGTGCCAGTGGTTTGAAAATTGTATGACAGGGTTAGAAGACATTTCGGGTCAGTGATATTTTATAAAATATAAATATATAAATTTGAAAGAGAAAATAATTACAACTGACAATTAAACTTTAAACATAAAAATGTTAAATTATAGTTCTAACCATTATAGAAATAAATACAATTTTGAAATTATCAAATGGGTCACTTGGTGACCCGCGGCTCATTGAACCTGAAGGAGACCCAACTCCCTAACGTAGTCGCCGCGATAGCAGCCAACTTCTTTGAGCGCATGGACGAAGCAATCTAATCCCGACTACTTTCTGCAAAACTTCGAAAATTCATCTCAAAGAACCAACAGGTCAACGATCTGATCCAGCTTCTGCAAAGACGAAAGAAGATAAGCTCTTTCGACTTATTAACATCCGGCTTATCTGAATCTGATGAACAGTCTGTTACATCCGAATTTCGGATTACACACTCAGCTTACAACCTCTATCTCTTCATATTCAGCCGGTCGGCCGGAGCAGTGCACCCTCCATGGTTGCATCACATGTTCATGTAGATGCGATCCAATGGATCCTGCGAGATACGCGAGAGCATGCAGTCTCCACCCGGAGTAGAGTAACGACTACGTCAGCGTCGGACGGGCCGCGGTACAACAACAGGAACCTGGTCATCCTGATAACGGCCAGAGAGAGAGAGAGAGAGAGAGAGAGAGAGAGAGAGAGAGAGAATGAGTGAGAGAAAGAAAGAGAGAGAGAGTGAATGAGTGAGTGAGTGAGTGTGTGTGTGTGAGAGAAAGAAAGAGAGAGAGGGAATGAGTGAGTGAGTGAGTGTGTGTGTGTGTGTGTGAGAGAGAGAGAGAGAGAGAGAGAGAGAGAGAATGAGTGAGTGAGAGAGAGAGAGAGAGATCAATGAGTGAGTGAGTGAGAGAGAGAGAGAGAAAGAGAGAGAGAATGAGTGAGTGAGTGAGAGAGAGGGGGGGGGTCCAGGATCCCGACGGACTTTCGTGCGATCCAGCCGCATCTCCGCTTGTATCTGTGTTCCGATCCCCTCTCCCTGTTGCATCGTGCGATCAGGTCCATGCAACATAACTTGAATAGCGCGCGATATCGTCTCCGTGGTTCTTTGCTCGCCCCCCGAGATACTGATGGAATCCCCGCTGCCCGGCTGGGATTCGACGCGGATCGGCACGCCGGGCCCGCGATATTGAAATTCGAAATTGCGCTCCGGGATCCAACTTTCCGTGAAAAATTTCGAGTCCTGTGGTTCCCGTTCTCCGCCGCGGGGATAAGTCGTTGATAACTCGAGGAGACGGGCTTCGCAGATTTATGGAAATATCCGAGCGAGGAACGCGGAGCCGCGCGAGGCCCGCTCGAAGACCGCGCGGAGCCCGCGCGAAGCTCGCGAATTACGAGACAGCGGGCCAAGGAACGCGGCTCGAACAACGCGATGTATCGTTTACTAGGATCTCCCCGAGTCATCGCCGAGCCCCTCCGTCCGCGATTCATGGAATACCTGTCCGATCGCCATATACGACATCCCGGAACCGTGCGAACTTACAAGCGTATAAGGAGATTTGTTTTATTACCGAGCCGGCTCGCCAGCCCGGACGTGTCGGCGTGGAAGTTACCGGCGCGGCGCCCGTCGATGCGAAAATACGGCCGCGAACAATCGGACACGCTGCCGGCACGTAAATTCCGCACAGACGCAGCTGAATTTCCTCCGGACTCAATAGCGGAGGTTTCTAACCCCCACGGCAAGCGGGAATTTCTAAAGGGAACACCTTTTGCAAGCGCAACTCGCGCATAAATCCGACACGTACTCTTCAGAGAAGCGTCGTTTACGTACGGAGGATGAAAATTATACTCGAAATTGCGATAGGTGATTCGACTAAACGAACCATCTAAATTAGGTGTAAACTATTTTCTATCCAGGGAAATTGTATAGGAGAGATCTTTAGTTTCTCAATCATTATGCGTGAAATGTGACCCTGCAGTGGGAAAACGCGTGTTGAGCACTGAATAAGAATATATTAAACTGTATTGAGTCAGACACTGCAGGATCAGTTCGCTGCTTTAAACGAATATATTATATAATATATATATATATATATATATATATATATATATATATATATATATATATATTATATTATATATTATTATTATATATATATTATATATATATATTATATAGTAGTGTAAAATATTTAGTATTTTATACTAGTCAAAAACAGCTAACTGGTCAAGAAGAATATATACTTTGATATCCTTTATTAAATCATGTATTCTGTGACAGTGCTGTACTTCAACAAAATTACAGTAAATTACACATTTTTCGAAGTGATATTTTGCAACAGTAACCATATCTTCATGAAGAAGCAAAGTAGGAAAAATGTTTGATCACGCTTTCTGCCGATCCTGATAATGTAGAACCTTCGTAATTGATTCAGTAAGGACGAAAATCTACCCGAGATAAATGCTCCGAATCCTGACGATTTATTGCCGTTCAATTATCGTTCGTCGCTAAATACGGATCTACATATCCGTATCAGAGATCTACGATCCGGCCAATTCGCTGGAATTTCAGGAGATAATTCTTCACTTCAGATTTACTCCCGAGAACTTCCAGTTCGAAAGCATTGTAGCTCGGGGATTTAGGATGTTCGTCCCCTACTTCCAGCCTGACTCGCGAAATTGGGGTAGCTGATTAAAGCCCGCTCCCCTTTGAACTTTTCTCTCCGCCCGAAGAACGTAACTCGGATAGCCTACTTTGCGGAACACTTACCGGCGAACCAACGGACTTATCTCCAAATTACGCTTGAAATTACACCGCTGTTACCTTCACGGGTCCATTATGAGTAATTACGGCCGGCAGCCACTCGTTTCATGTATGCGTTTAACGCGCGATTTAATAACCGATCTGGCTGAGTTGTTGGCGACTTGGAACGGACATCTTCAAAGGAATCATCCTCGTTAATGGACTGCGAATCTTCGCGCGTCTGCGGCAGACGCAAATTCGTGAAGTAGAAGAAACGTTCATTAATAATCCTAAAACGTTTTCGTTAATAATTCTAAAACTGTATGTCGAAGTAAGTTAAAATTTCTGTTACTGGCATTCTCTAAAACTACAAGAACTTCACCAACCAAGAAGGAACACGCTTGCTCCGAGCAGATACAATCCAAAACAGTTGATGACGAATTTGTACGAAAATAATGTATTTTTATTATATTGCGATCTACATTGTTATTTCAACCAACCTTTTGTTAGTATGCAATTAGATAATTCTGACCCTCCAAATTGCGTCTGTATCGGAGCCAATAAATCGTGTTCTCAATCTGAACCTTTTCACGGATGATGTCACGCAGCTTCGAAAGTATTGTGTATTATGTTTTAATTATATCTATACCGTATGTGCACTATTGGGAATTGATGCCATTTAAAATGAATAAATTAAATGAAATTAAATAACGTGAAAAAAGCGAAACTTATAAAGATCGTACAATGTAACCGCGTGTATCAGTAACCAGTAGCGATCCAGTTTATGATGTGCGCAAGGAACCAGATGACTATGCTTATATAAGAAACTATAGAACAATGAATGGAAATTCCTCTGATACATTCCAGACGACAGCTTTTTCCGGACTGACGACAGTCCCCAATTTTGGCCCCAGCTCCAGCTCTTTATGCCTAAACGCCTAGATCTATAGCCCCCAACGTTATCGTCGCACTTCGACAAACTTAGCATATCCGTATCGGAAGTTAGTATTAGCACCGAACTCACGGTTTATCTGCTTCAAAAGCGGCACCAACATCTCGCGGAAAGATCGAGTATCCATCCAATGAATAGACTATCGGCGCTATCGGCCGCTTTCTCCGCATTTTTCCCTCGAAAAATCGCTTGTTGTCCTTACGTAAAGCTGGGGCGATATCGGCGACAAGCTATCGTCTCGTCGAGGCCGGGGTGTAGCTAGCAACAGGATCTTGTAAATTAGAGCCGACCGACTCCGTATCTCAGCCGGTTCCGCGCATAGATCCTGCGCGAGCTATCTCTCGTTCGAAGATTATTCGTGAAAGCGGCCCCCGATGGAACCGGCCCCCGGTCGCATTCGAATTCTCCGGGCAACATCGTCGTCGATCACCTGGCGAGAGGTGGGGCGGACCCCGGGTAGCCCATAAGAAAAGAGATCACGACCGGCGGAGGAACGCGAGCGGCGACAAAAATCTTCTCACGATCGTGACAGTTCGACCCTTCGACGGCCGGAGCTGGAGACGGGCTCCCGTTGGGCGAGAGAGCCCTTCGTGGCCCTCGCATTCCCTTTAACCACGACGGGGCCGCGTCCTCTCCTTGTCCGTACGTGTCTCTCCCCGTTGTCCGTACGTCTACACCAGCTTCTCTACGTACGACCATATTCGACGAGGCCAGGACGTTGCTCCCTGAAAGCGGCAGGCTTCCCCGGCCTTTAAGCCGCGTCCACATCCGGCACTCTGGCGGCTTTCCAAAAATTTTACGACCCCACGACCCGGTGTCGCGATCACGACGCGATCGCTCGTAAAATAACACCCGATAGGTTCGATGCTCCCTGCGGAGCAAAGTCGCCGGACAATTATCGCGACGGCGCCTTTCATCTTCGCGGACCAGTCGCAAACACGCGTACGACCGGTATCGGTCAGGGGAAAAACCGATCCTGAGCGACAATCGATCAATTCGCCGGGTTATCCGTCGTTCGGGCTAGTTATCACCTTCGGCGGGATCGGTTCGAATCGCAGATCTCCATGCGAAACGAGATTTTTCACTGTCTGTCGGAAGAAACCGACAAAAGTCGACGCCTTTTGAAAAGGAAGAAAATAGAATAACAATTAAAATAAAAGAATGATGTTTCTTTCATCTTTTTTATCTGAGTAACGAAAATTTGAACGGGTTTTTTAAATCTTTTTTAGCATTCCGCATAGTTGCATATGTTGCAAGAAAATGTGTACGAATTATCTAGCAAATTGGCTCCTTTATCATCTCACAAAGAAAAATTCAAATCATTTAGTCGAATTTTAGAGAAGTCATTTGGGTTTAAAGGGTGTCCACATAAATTTGTCCACGACTGTACACACGTATTTCTACTTTTAATAGGTAAATTCTTCTAGAACAGATGTTTCCATCATTCTGTCGGACAAAGTGTTTCAACTCGATCAAGACTATCATATTAATAAGCCTGCAAACGCAGATAACGATGCAATTCAAATAAACTACCAAAGTCATCTAACAAAAGAATTGTTCTCCCACCTTTCCGACCGCGATGAACGTACAAAGATCCACGAATCTGCTACAGATGCCCGGCTTATACAGCCAACGAAAGGGTCCCGCGGCACCGTCTATTTCCGTCGGCACAAGCCAAACCGAGTTTAAAAGATCGATTTGCCGAGCAATTAGCAGCCGCGCGAAAATGAGCGGCGGGTCAAAGGTGTTAAGACGCAGCGTATCGATTCGGATTCGTCGGCTGTCGATTCCACGAGGATCGGGCGCCCGCGAATAATTATGCGGGCGCGGGCGGGCGGGCGCAAGGAACGGCGCTGAGAAAGAGAACTGGTTTCGTTATCGCCGTCTGTTGTACACCGAGTGTCCCTGACCAGAATACCGGGGCTGGCAGGCCGGGCGACAAATTTTCTTCGCTATCTTCGCAAGAGGATCTTGTCACGCGCGCATACGTTAGGCCCTGGCCTCACCTTTAAGCTGCGCTCGAGACCCCACGAGCCGTGCGACGGGCGTGAAACTAGACCTGAATTTGCCGATGCTAATTAGGTCCGAGAAACTAGTCGGCCGAGTGATCGGCGAGCGTTGCACTCGCCGGAGGGTGCGCGAGCGTGAATCTTGCCAACCGATATGAAACCGGGATACGAAACGTGCGCGACCCCGAGCCACCAATCGGGCCTGGATCGTTCCCGATCGAAAGGCCACGGCGATCGAGACCGTTTCATCGAGATGCTCTCATTTCTTTTTACGTGAAAGCGAAACTGCGACTCGCGGCAGCGCCGCTGAAACGATGCATGCGTTCTGTTCTGGCTGCTTCGCGAACCTAAGTTTCGACTACATTTGGGCTACGAAGATGAAGATTTGTTTATTTATTTATATTTATATACGGACAACGATCTCTTTGTTACAAACAGAGAAAATACTTTGCAATAGTAGTTAACAGACGAGTAATAGTTAAACGAGAAAACAGAGGAAATAGAAGGTATATATATATATATGTATATAAGATATACTTATGTACATATTAGTTAAAAGTATCGTACTTATGTACATATTTATAATTAGTTAAAAGTGAAAATGAGAGATAATAAATGCGAGCGACGAAGAGTTAAGAATTAATAAGAGGAAGCAAAAGAACTGATCAATTCTTGTGAAAAGAATTCCTTTTTCTAGATCTAGCAGTTCTAAAGTTAGCATCTTGATTAAACTTCAGAAGGTGATTTCATCTTTTACAGCTCGAGTTACATCAGCTAAGATATATACAGAGCGATTACGATAAAGATATTAGTTGGATATAAGCGACGCGGTTCACAAGTTGATTGGAGTTAATTAAAATGCTCCAGATGTAGGAACCTAGAAATAGCTTAGTTTAGTACTCTATTTGAGAATTTAGAACGATTTTAATCCTTCGTTAGCCACTTCAAGGACGTAGTATAGTCGAATTGCATGGAACGAGGCAATAGATCCTTATTTTATCGCATCAGCACGTTATCTACTATTTGAACGCTTTTCCCAACTCTAGTTAACGACTCGAATGTTCCTTTTCAGAGAACAAAGAAAAATTGCTGTAACATCTCATTTTCAATAAATTTGGTACAAGAGATCCATTCATAAAAATGTTTTAATAAAATAAAATAAATAATAAAATAAATTGTTGAAATACAATGACTTTCAAATAGGCGTGCTATAAATCAATTATCCTTTTTATAGCAATTATAATAATTTATTGGATACGCGGAATAAAATGCCTAAAGAAAAATAAGCTTCACTTATACTCTACATAAATAATAAATAATCAAATAAACAATAAAAATAACTAATATAATAAACAATATATATAAATAAATAAGCTTCACTTATACTCTACATAAATAATAAATAATCAAATAAACAATAAAAATAACTCATATAATAAACAATAAAATGAATAATAATAAAATCTGATCGTACAAGCGTCAACGTTCGGAAACGTGATTTTCGTGGCAATTGATCAAGGGGAGGGCAGAAATATTTCACGAAGCCCACGCGGCCACCCCGACGATCGACGATCGATGCCCGTGTCTTTATTAAAGCTGTTTCTCCCTCTGTCCCTCTGCGTTCGATGCATAATGCAGCGACAGGAAGTAAACGCGAGTCGTAGCCAAGGCAACGGTATTGCCTCGATTGTTCGACTGTCCTTTCGCGTTTCTCCCGTCGTCGAGAGAAACGGCATCTCTCCGTTCTATGCAGAAAGGTTTCATAACGATTTTTCCTATCGGAACAATGAACACGGTGTGTTAGGTGATTTGTATAATACGATCGATACAATTGTCTTGGAACCTTGATTGTAGGGTACACGGGAGATACCGAGGTTTCTTGGCGTTGAATGCGCCAAAGGTGCGGGTTGACGAACTGGGTGCCCGGGGGCTCCACGTTTCCCCCCTTCCCCCCCTTTTCTTTCTGCCGGGACTCGGACAATATACTGTCGCGTATATTTGCCTTTGCAATAGATCTATGCTCCTTTCTGCTGACTGTCAATTGACGTGCCTACTGTGTACCTTGTGCTTCACGCTAATGAGAGATGTCCCATAACTTGCACGAACACTGAATATTTCGGTAGAATTTTATTGGACGCTTCAAAGTGTTGTCACATGTAACACGATAATTTATTTATTTATTTATTTATTTAGTACCTAACGGGTGTAGTTTTTTATGCGTATATACAAAGTCGTGAACATACAGGAAATGAACGAAAACGTTACTGAATACGATGATAAAAGAATTAGTATAAAATTTAAAAAAAACAAGAAAAGTACCTACAGAAACGGAACCTATCCTGTGTAGATACTGACAACTTAATCAAGTTCGCCAGTGAAAAAATCAACATTCATAAAATATTGTTAGCTAAACTACCCGCTCCGTTTATTGGATCTAATGGAGCATGTCTATAAACTGAGTTCCAATGGAAAGGTTAAATTCTGGAGTTTCTAGACGGAATGTTAAAATTGATCGAGGCTGTAAGTCTATAACAGCAAAATTCTCCTTATACGATTTTGTGTAGAAAGCTAAGATCAGAAATAGTACGCCTATCCTCGAGAGTGATCAGATTGAATCTTCGCAAGATATGTTATAATCATAGTCAATTGTAATAGTAATTGGTAGATAACGAATTGGAACGTGTTGACTTTTTTCAATTTGACACTTGCATTTGGTCGTATGGGGTGACCAGATTATAGACGCATATTCCAAAATGGATCGAACAAGCGTATCGTAAACATATAAGGATTGCACAGGGTTGTTTGAATTCTCTGCTGTTTTGAGAGTAAATCCCGGCGTCTTCTATGCTAATTTAATGCTAATAATAATTTACATACCCGTAATAACTTACGCGCCCATAAAATAATTTACATGCTAATCATAATGTACAGTTGAGTACATAATTTAAATTGCGAACCACGTGACTATTTGGAAAAAGTTTAAATCAGTTCGCAGTCAGCCGTTCTTCGGTGTTCTAACTTTGTTCCTTAGTGTGAAATTCACGCGAGGAAAGCTGGTGGTTGTTAAAATACCGACTACAAAAGGGCTCTGCCACGAATTACTAGATAAAATCAAGCAGGTGAGATTCGTTGACCTTGTAAGAGCGGTTTCGACAGCGTCTTTAGCCAAACTTTCTTCGCTTTACGACGCCCTTCGCGGGCCGCAGAGTATAATGATAAGGCCACACACGCGTCGAGAGCCGCGCCAGGTATAGAACAGATTCACCGGGGGATAACAAAAGGACCCGTGGTCGTCGATGGCTGGAAGTGTTGAAAGCGAGAACGGGTAGGTAAAACATTCGGTAGCGTGGCTGACGCCGGTCGCCGGGACCTGTTAACTGAAAATGCCAACACCACCGAGGACGAGCTGCATCGTCCGGCGAAAACGCGCGACGCATTTCCAGCTGCATAAGCATCCGCAATGTCAAGGACCTCTTGCCAGCCATGAGATAAATGAGATAGTTAGAATACGAGGTGTTTAGGGAAACAATTCCTCGAATTGAAGGTACAATATCAAGGTTAATACTTCTAGACAGAAATGAAGTACAGTAACGTCTCTCTAATTGACGCTCAGATTGTCCACAAAAATGGACAATTTTGAAAGCGGAGATACGATTGTTCGAACCTTGGGGCCTTGCTTTTATAGTTACCGATTGTCAAGAACTATAAAAACGAGCTGCAAGGCCCGAATAATCGTATCTCCTCTTCCCAAATTGTCCATTTTTGTGCACAATCTGAGCGTCAATTAGGGAGACATTACTGTATTGAGTTTCTCTAGTGATTAATTTCGATTGAAATAAGATCCTTGGATTTCGATAAAACACCATCAGAATCATGTTTCAAACAATTACTGAACAACTGCTTAGACGGAACAACACTTTGCGGTCAATCTTTACAATCAATCTTTACAGTCTACAATATATTTCTACAATCAATCTCTCCAATTAATGTCGACGACGGATCTCTACAATCATCAAAACCGTCTCCTTAATATCAAATGAACTACTTCGATTCAAAGTGGTATACTTTTCACTTGTAATCTTACGCTTTACATTTGTACACTTTACACTCGTAATCCGTAAGGAAATCAATAAAGTTTATTATTAAATAACACGAAAGTGGAGCGATTGATAACAATAATAATCTAACTAAAACGTAATCGATCTTTATTAATCCGTGGCTTTCACAAAACATATTAGAGATTATAAAGAAATTTCATTTTTTGAAACACATTTGATTCGATACTTCTTCTTGAGAAACGAAATTACTTTCCGAACCATCTGATAACATATATAAACGTCGAAGGAACTTTAAAAGCTAAATAAAAAGAAAAAAATGTAAACAATAAAAACCATGCAACTATCCACAGGGACGATGCAAAACAGATGATGGACGCAATCCTTACAGGTCTAAACTAAAAGAGACATTTACAAGATTGTCTACTATTGGATCGACATCGCCTATGCCTGTTTGTAGCGGATCGAGAGGACCGATACGAAAAACAGCATTTCCCTATCGATCGATCGGAGCTGCTGCCGGTCGCGGAGCGTCCAGGCGGACGCGACGTTGGCCGGCGATATCTTAATAGAATATCTCGATCGATGTTAATGGATCTCGCGGGAGCGGGACCGCGGTGATCGACGTCCCGCGGATCTATCTACTTTCGTTCGGCGGATATCAGCCTATGCAAATCGAACCCGGCCCTGTTATACTTATTAACTCCGTGGCTTCGCTCGTGGCATCTCGATCTTCGCTTCTCGGAAAGGTGTATCACGCGACCCGCCGTGTGCTCCAGCCCGATTCCCAAGCTGGCGTGCAACGGAACCGTTCCGAGAGCTGGAAAAATCTACGAATCGCCTAAGTATAGGCTCTAGTCGATTTCTTTAAAACGGGCCGGCCAGCCGTCATGAGAACACGCCGCGCGGTACGATAGCCTCGGCGAATCACGTCAGCCTCCGCTTTTCCCCTGTTTCCTGAGGCAAACGCCGCCGTTTCACACTTCCACGAATTTATCTGCACTGAAACCGTATGTACTTCGCCGAAATGAAAGTATAGGGTCGGCTTTCGTTTCTTTTTAAAATCGTCATAAAGGAGAAACTGTTCAATATTTTTCGAAGTTTAATGCTTTGTTCGGGAAGGGTAAACCGACCGATTAATTATGAAAAGTAATTGCAACTTGCTTTCTTTATGGGGAACTGTTGAGGACCATTGTTTCAGTCCAAAGACAATTCAATCGATTAAGGAAAATATCCATCCAACTATTCGGGAAATAGAATCACGGACGATCGAAAATATGTTAAAAAATCGGACCGTCAGGATAGGCGCGAATTCCCGAATTTGCACACTTTGCCACTGAATTTGTCAGGATAAAACGGAAGATTCGTTAATTTACGGTTATTGAAAACATATGAAATGTAAATAGTTCAATTAAATAGTTCAATTAAATAGTTCAAATAAATAAGGAATATATAATACCTCTTGTAAAAAATCAAATTAAGAAACAATATTACAAGTTCGACTAGTCTCTGACGCAAGTTTCTTTCCTATACGAAATTCGTCAATGAAGATATCAAAAATACTGCAATTCCTATACTTCTGGGAATAGGAATCCGTTCATCCGAAAGTGAGCTCATACTCTCGTATAATCTCTGGCGCGCCGTGAATTAGATCCAGAGGGTGGATGGTACTCGTAATTCTACCTGGAAAATGAGCTATGACTCAAATATAATACGATCTAGAATCAACTCACTGTCAGTAGTTCTCTGAACGTCAATTGACTCGCATGACACATCCAATAACAGTGTACACTCAGCTTCTCAATTTACTGAAGTGACAGCTGTCCATCTTCCTACCGTCTCCCATTTTCGTCTAGCCAATTCTGAGTCATTCTTGTAAATATAGAACTTCGAAGTCCACAGGTGTACAATGTTTAGAATTTAAAACGCTCTTGTAATTAACTCCTCTGGATCAAGAAAAACGCGTTGGATATTACGTAGCGAGGTCTCCGAACGGAATCTAGAAAGTTTCTCGTGACTTTAGAGCGGCGATTAGGAACACTGGCACCCTCGTGTATCTCGCGTTTATCTGCACAGCCATTCGGTCGGTTTATTAACACTTTTAGATAGAAGCCGGACAGTCGGGCCGACTCGGGCGTCCGTCGTGCGACTCGATTATCGGCCGAACACGCAGAGGGCGGATACACACACACAGCCCTTGTCCGAGGGCTATTCTCCACTGTACAATTTACGCGGCTTCTCGCATTGCTGCGCTTAAAACCTAATTTACCGATATCAGATTTTCGCACGGCCGTGACGGTCGGGTAACATGCGCAGGAAATGGCCACGCGAGAAATCGTGCGAGAAATACGGGCTCTGGCGTCCCTTCCGGTCGCCCGATATCACCGGGATTGTCCATTGTGACCCGAGAGATACGAGGCTGCTTTTTCTCCGAGAAAATTAACAGGAAGACGCGATCCTACTATCGGACTCCTAATTATATTAAATGAAGTGTCCGGTGCGGGTCTCTTTAACCGCGATACTGGCGTCGGGGTGTATAATTTTCTGCGGAGCTGTAGTCGAGTTAGGTGGACATTTAGCTTTCCCGTACACTATTACGCTAAATATAGAGTCGGTATTATCGTTTATAGACTGTGGTTTTTGTCCATTTCTGATAACGGCACGAAGACTTATATCGAAGTCTTTAAAACTATGAAGATAATTTTATTTAATTTGTTTCTTACAATCGATTCAGACAACTTTAACCACGGATAAGTACTTGATTTTTCAGTATAAAATCGTAGGCTATCTGTTATGTAGATGCGTCCTAAGAATTAAAAGGCATATAAAAAGAGGGACAGAAAAGAATAAAAGAATTTTTTAGAATTAAAAATTGAAGACTTTTTAGATTTAGTTTTTCTTGCTAAATCGTACAAAATATTTAGAACGCAAAGTCCACGGATTCATAGGCTAGCCATACGCGTCCAATCAGACTTCGTTAACCACTGCTCCGTCTCCGCAAAAATCGATGACAGGTTTTAATCGGTACAACTTTGATAAATATTGCATTGCAGTATTATAAAAACATATTCGCTGCTATCGAACCCAAATCGAATCCGCTAAGTTTCCTTTCACCCCGAGAGGGCGAGCACTCCCTTAACTACTCTCAGAAGGGACTATCGTCTGATGACAGAGCCCTCGATTCAACTGTCCGCTCTCGAACCGTCCATCTCCAAAGTCTCGAAAGCTGGAGGCTCTATCCGACCGGTCTACCTGTTCGTGTCCTCGACGCGCCTCATAATTGTACCACGCCGACGCATCGGCGATATTCCGCGTTGCAACTTGACGAGAGGCGTCTACGCCGAGCCGAGCAACCGGCAAACAATGCAAACGAGAACCGAGCAGCGATTCACTCGATCCGTCGACGTTTCCTGAATTATTGTTCCCGATGATCGATCGCCGCTCGAGAACGCTCCGCGGCCGCTTTTTGGCCTCGCAGGAGGCTCCTCCGGTTTTACGAGGGAGGAAGATGCGTCTGATAGACCGCCCGTCTATCGGATAGACTAAGGGGATCGAGGGGAACACGGGCCGACAATTGCGAGAACGGAGCATGTAGCTCGGCGAGATCGAACCACGAGGATTCCACGAGAATCCATTCCAATATTCGTTGCGGCTGGTATTCGAGTGTCTCGGCTGGCACGTAATTACCGGCCGTGGAACGAGAATCACGGCACCGTGGCACGAAGATAAAATGTGGCCCGGTCAGATAGCCGCCGTGTTTTCGAAACGACACGCTCCGAGATTTTATAATTGTCCCGGGCCCCGTCTCGTAAGCGGTTGCGTCCCGACCGTTTTCGCGCGGTTGTTCAACACGACGGGAACGTAACCGGTGCGGCGAGGCGCCACGGGGCACGGACCCGTTAATGGGCCCTGATGCTTCGTTCTGTCCGAACGCTGCCAAATATTGCCGCTGACAACGAGACTTAAGCGAGATTTAAACGATTTCCGTAACAGCTTGATGACCTCTGATTGGGTGGAAGCGATAGAATTGATCTGATCCGCGAATCACTGACCCTTTTTGGTTCCGTGCAGAATCAAGTTGATCGTTCACGTTTGCACCAATAAGTTGGTCATCGTTGAAGCGTAATATGTATGTATGTGTTTTCGGTTGGCGCTGATCGCATCATATATCGCGCGATTGCGTGAAACGATCAGCAACACGATATCGAGCCTCTTGCATATAAAACAAGTTTCAAAAAGTTCGTTCATACGAGATTTTTGTTTGGGTCCATCTAATATTGTCGCGAATGAAAATATTCCGTTCGCAGTCAAGAACTTTTTGGAGGAAGAGTTATGCTCGAAGCAAATTGCCGTGAAGATTTTTAAAAATAAAATCTCGTTTTTGCATATTATTTTCAGGATTATTTCTTTTGACATATTTGAAAGAAAAAGACAATGAAATGATTCATTATTTGAAATTGCTTTTATTTCGAGTGGATCGATATTGTTTTTATTTTCAAGCAACAGCATTGAAAATAACTGTCCGAAATGAATTAACTCAAATATTCGCTTCTTATTTCCATTTCAAATAAATTTTGTCGAGATTCGACTCTACGGAAGCCTTCATTTGAATAGCAATGCGCTCTATAGTAATAATAATACTATAATATAGTATAGTACAATATATATTATAATTATATAGTATAGTATAATATATATTATAGTTATATAATATATATAATATATATATATTATAATTATATAATATATATAATAATTAGAGTAATAATAATACTCTAATTGACGCCCAGATTGTCCACAAAACTGGACAATTTGGGAAGAGGAGATACGATTATTCGAGCCTTTTGGCTCGTTTTTATAGTTATAAATTGTCAATAATTATAAAAACGAGCCGCAAGGCTCGGATAATCGTATCTCCTCTTCCCAGTTTGTCCAGTTTTGTGGAGGAGGATTTGCTATGAGTTTATTCAATTATTGCTACCAACCACGAGTTATCAGCAAAGTCATCGACGCTAAGCAAATCTGATCAAGGACAAAAAATCATCTACCGCGTCTCGCGCTTCTCGCAACGGATTAGAAAACGTCTCCGATTCCTAAGTGTCTGTAATCGTCTCAGAATCCGTCGGCACGCAGCTCAACCGGCGTCTGGGCGCGTCGAAAAATCTTGGCGCGTTTCGAATCGGTCGTTTCCACGGTAATTGCTTATGCAACGAGGATTTATCGTGTCGAACGTACTTGACTCCAATTACCCGCGGCGAGTCCGTTGCGCTCGCCGAGAAATAAATAGAAACCTCGGCTCAATTGAAGGTGGCCAGATGCTCGGTCTCTCTCAGTCGTTCGGTATGGTATCGCGCGGTGTCGGAGGTCAGCGAGCCAGCTCGCAGTGGCGTACCACGTCGGAGTGCCGTGTCTGCCGACCCAGCCACCTTCGGACAAATGGCAAATTCCTCTCGGACCGCGGGATCATTAAGTCGCAATGAGCGGGACCGCTAACGAAGAACCTGCCGCAATAAATAATCCGGAGGATCCCGACGAGGGCTGGACGGTGCTCCGTCGACAACTACAAATTGTCTAAATTATCGGCCTGTCCCGATAGCCGGCGATCATGTCGCAACTCGCCGCGATGGAAACACACGCGTCGGGAACGAGACGTGTCGCGCCATGGGACAAGGGACACCCCAAAAGCGGTAAAAAGTCCCGTTTCATAAACGTCCTCCAAATGAACACTTCGGTCACAGCAGGATCGAATTTATTTTGCATTTTTATTAATCATTAGCATGGTTACACGATGTCAAAGATGACATCATCTCAAATTGATTGAAGTATCAAAATATTATTTGCACGGCTGTTATTTGCTTAATTTAACTCATCGCCGATGAGAATAAACGTATCAAGCATGTATTTAAATTGTGCAGGATTTCATTTCGATGGTATCAATTTTTGGTGACTCATTTAATATGTTTATTTTCATTCTCGATTTTTAATACAAACTCGGTGAATTTCGGTAATTTGATTGGTGTCAATGTGAAGAGGGGAAAGTCTTAACTGCTACTAGGTGCTGTTGCAGTAATTAGAGAGATTGCCCTAATTATTAACACGTATAAATTTTATGAAGAAAAAGTTTATAAATTGTTCCGCGTTAATGAAACGATACATAATTGTTCAGCTTGAAAATTAATTTTCAATTGATTATTAATTTGTTGTTAAATTGTTTTCAATATGATCTGAACTAATTATTCATTAAGTTCCATATATCTATATTTAATTGTTGTTTATTATAATTACATTTTCATTTATAAATGTTGTCGGAAGATCAATTCTATCATTTATTTTGTGTTAATAAGGCCACATATGCAAAGCCACGCCGTAAAGAATTCAAAAAATGGGCATACAGTAATGTCTCTCTAATTGACGCTTAGATTGTCCACGACAATTTGGGGAGAGGAGATACGATTATTCGAGCCTTGCGGTTCGTTTTTATAGTTACAAACTGTCAACGACTATAAAAACGTATCGCAAGGCTCGAATAATCGCATCTTCCCTTCCCAAATTGTTCATTTTTGTGCACAATCTGTGCGTCAGTTAGGGAGACATTACTGTAAATATGTGATTTCAGTTAGAAGATATCTTTCACCATTTTTGGGTACTTTCTGTCCTAGAGTGCGTCGCGTGACACTTTTTCAGCCTGTCGGAGGCGACGAGTCTTCAAAGGGGGGCAGGCGGAGAGCAAAAGAGAGCAAAAGAGAGAGAAAGAGGGGGGAAGAGAGGTACTGTCATCGAGAAAGGTGAAAAGGGATCGTACTCACCGGTACGGTATCCTGCGTTGCTCAGGTAAGTGGCGAACGAGTGCGGCTCGTAATCTCGTTGCCACTGGGGGCTGCTGCAGTTGTCGTTGTTCGTGAAGACCTCGTGATTGTGAACGTACCGGCCGGTCAGCAAAGAGCTCCTGCTCGGACAACACATGGGAGTGGTCACGTATGCGTGTCTCAGCTCGGCTCCCTCGTCCCTTATTCGCCGGAGGGTCCGCGGCATGAAGTTCAGCGAACCTGAGGGATCGGACCAACCGCAACCAGACGATCAAAAGGTTCGTTCGCCGGATCTACCGGCATGGCATACGAGCCGCCGAAAACAGCTCGGATCGGATTCGAAGATAGATAGAGAGGGGCCCGGAGGAGATTACTTCTTCGAAGAACAAGGGGGCGAAAACCCCCCTCTACCGGATCCTCGTTTATCGCGGAATTGAATTTTCCCTTTTTACTTTTTGCTCGATTTCTCCCGCCGGATCCTACCTCTAATCTATCCTCGGAACGACTAGCTGGATGTTGGAAACGGCGGATCGAGAAACATCTACGAATCTCGCACGTTGATTGCGGATTTTACGCGTCTACGATAAGACTCGACGGGTGAAATTTGACACAGTTAGGAGACTAAACGAACTTAACCCTCTTAAACCAGTCACTTACCGTTTAGAAAACAGTTTCATTAGTGTAGGGATGTCAACGTTGTATAAATAGAATGATTAATCACTCCGTAAACGGAAAAACAGATATAATTGAACAATCCTTAACCCTTTCATTAGCACTGGGAACTAAGCTTCCCATCCACTTTTAGTGCGCATATGGACGCAGGCTCAAATATTCCCACCGTTGAAATATGCTGTCGTCTATATATAGGTCCCGCCACCCCTAATTATGAGGGATGAGAAATTAGAAATAACGGGAAAGCGAATAACAGCTGTATTACTATATGATAAAATTATGGTAAGTGAATATTCCAATCTTTTTAAAAATTCATATTGTGCCCTTGAAAGGCTTAAGAAGTCTAAAACTATCGTTACAGCATATTGTATAATAATCATTTTCACTAGTCTTTGTAAGCGACAATATTTTCTTTTTGTATAATTTTTATTTTGTTTTTGTGAATCAATAAATAAATGAATAAATCTTATACAAGATTGACTTTGCTAGACTCTAGTAGCTGAGAATAAGTTAGTCATTCACCCCTTGGCGTACCATGTTCTTTACGGTTACCATGATTAAAATCCCGTAATTCTAATTTCTTAGAAGAAAAAGAAAATTTACTTGAGTCATCAAATATTGACGAATAAGAGAACAAAATTTCGTTCCCACTTGAAAGAACAGAATAATATTCATATTTTAAAAAGAAACACTTTTAAAAGAAACTATTAAAAGAAACACTATATTTTATCAGTATATTCTTTATCTGTCAACTGGTTAAGGAATAAAATTAGAAATTAATAATGAGAGACGGCTTTTTCGCATAAAATTCGCGGTCTACCGATAAATAATGCTTCTAATACGGACCCAGCTCGACATCCTGATCGTCCGTCAGTATTAGGACGATGTTCGGCTTCCTCTCCCTGGGCTGCTGATATGGTAGGTACGGTGAGTTCGACTGCGAGTTGTAATTATTGTTGTTCCCATTGTAATTGGCCTTGTGGGGGGAACCGCGACGCTGCTGGCCGCTGTACGCGTCCTCCGCAGGGGCGCCGGCGTCCGTCCGCCTGGCGCTGACGCACAACAATAGCACCGCCAAAAATTGCAGTAACTTCCTCATGGTGGATGGTGGTTCCTCGTCGGTTGCAGGCTCTCGTCCTCTCAATCGAGTGTCATATCATGGCTGCTGCTGTAACAGGCGAGGCGTGTCGAACGCGTTAACGAACCTTTGCTACTGACGTTGATCAGAGGGAGATCCCGATAAGTCCGTCTCCGGCGGACTGTAATCTTTCGCAGGGCCGATCGCGAAATTGCCGAGTTCCCAGATAAAATCACGTATTGCGCCGACAGCCTGTCTTTAGTCACTGCCAGCGCCCGTTTCTTCCGTTTCTTTCCTTACGGAAAGCCCGCAATTTATACCCTTCGCGTTTATACCCGACCGAGCCTACACCCTGCCCTTGCATACAATATATCTTTATTTTGTACGGTCCGTCGAACGTTTTCTTCTCCATTGTCTTCTACTTGAAATATCAACGTGCTATTTAGTTAGTATGACTTGTGTTATTTTTTTATCTTGTCTGGCAAAGCGAGCGAAAGTTCGATCATCTCGAGTCATAGTTGGGCAGTAATCGATTATTTTGTTGTTATTTTTGTAATTGATTACGAAAAGTAATCTCGTTAATTATAATCATTAACCAATTAATCGATACTAGAATGACTCAGTAGGCATGATTATATTTGGTAATCTGTAATCATTACTCAGTAATCTAATCATCTTTTCTAATCATTTTCGCTTGCTATTGGATCTGAATGAGGATCAGAATTATTATTGACTACCATAATTTCTATTCTGCATGAAAATCCGCAGTCTATTAATCAGATCAGTTTGTGCCCAACTTTGTTTCAAGCTCCGCAGCAGAACGGGCATATAAACATATGACGCTGGCAGGAAGTTCGAGGAAACCTGTTTTCCGAACTCGCAGCATTCCCGACCCACAATTTAAGGAAACGTGTATCCATCGACAGAGGTCAATCTTCGAACACCGAAGAATCTGAGTGATCGTGCTACCAAGCATTTTCGAGGATCGCAATTTCACGCGATCTCCTCCGTCTCCTTCGCATACTAATTTGTCGCCATTATGGGAGGAACCGGCCATCGCGCATCTCGCTAACAAAATCGCTAAAACCCCTAATACCGTCGGTATCGCTAAATAAAATACGCCTGATGTTACCGAGAGGAAGGAGCGGAGCTCGCGACGGACGCTGTCGTTGCTCGCCACACAGGACGCTCGCATGATCGCGAGGCAGGATCGCCCAAGGGTGAAATTCTTGCCGCGACCGAAACGGATTGGCTAACAGCTTAATGGGGCTTGCAGCCGGACAGGATACGCGACCGCTAATTATTGCCGATAACTCGGTAAAACCGCGAGGCCCCGAGTCCACGACGCGACATGCGCACCGTGCGAAACAATTAACCGGGAGAACGCGATCTCGATTCCATCGGGATCGGTAACTCTCGCGTGAATACCTCTCTCGGGCCTCGGCGCAGAACGTGATCCCCGTAACAAAATAGTCTGCGAGCCCGCTCGTGTAGAGCCGTGCGCCTCGGAGAAAGATGAAACACGTAAAAAAGAATGGACTGCTCGCCGCAGCCATGATCGGACGGCCGAGGTTTTATGGCGGATGCCCGTCGCATTCCTCTCGGCGGACATCTCGCGGACGATCGAGGGCCTCGTAAATAGTCGTTAGCACCTGTATTATCCGCGACCCGATGAATACCTTATAGTCCTCGCTTAAATCAAGCACAACGTTCCTACGCTGTTTCTTAGTGCCGGCTAATATGTTCGCTCGAGGTACCGCCGCGGTCGTAAAGACGATTCAGATTGTCCTCGATGGCAGTATACTTTATAAATTCATGGCGGGCACCGCGCGCCGCCGCGATGAGAGCAATTCGATCGAACAGTAAACGTTTGATTTTCTGGTTTTTGTCGGTTGCGCGTGTGGATCATACTCTGGTTACCGAGAGATCCCGTCTGACGAGTCCTCCGATCTCTCTGGCTTGTCAGAGGACTGTTTCTTGCGTGAATATTTTGCCCTCGAGTGGCGACTCCGAAGAGCCATTAGATGTAATTTAGCCTTAATTCGACGCGATTCTCGCGTCCGTCGATCGACTTTAATCGATTGCACTAAAGATATAATTGTTGAAGAACGCGCGTTGAATAAAAATGACGTGAAATCGAACCTGCGGGTTTCCCAGGGTAGTGGAAAGTCAGCGCGGGAGCACAAAGGACCGTGAGTTTCGGGGCAGGAAGCGGAGCGTACCGGCGGCGGCGGAGCAAATTTCTGATGCGGTTCGAACGTTTCCCACGGTGGAACCGTCAAGGAGAGACTTTTTCGCGTTATTCGCGTCGCGATCTTTCCCCGGCCGACCCATTTCCCGGGAAACGCGGGCTCTTATTAAATTTCTCGGGACGTGCCGCTCTGTTTTCGCTGTTTCGACGACGCGTCGCGAATAGGGGACGATCGGTTTCCTTCGCCGTTGACGGCCCCGTGTTTTCGACGTCGCTTTTCACCGTTCTCCCGCCGCGGGAATGCAACGCGTCTCTTACACTCTTACATCGTACGCTAATCTCTCCGCGTGCCCGCTCGGAACGATACCGAGCGTGTTTGCGCCGCGATTTTGCTCCGCGAGTTTCGCTCTCGGACACGCCTTAAATACGATCCAGGCCGAGTTATAAGTTCAGCCGAGTCACGGAACACGGGAATCCACCTTCATAAAGTTCGCGGGAGTGTTGCTCCGCGAACGTAGATCGGCGAAAGTGAGATTTCATCGACCAGTTGCCGCCTGGCGCGCCGAACCAATGCTTCACCTGTCCGCCCGGCGAGGACAGCGAGGCGATACGGAGAGGATGCCCGCGCCCGGAACCGTCTATTCCCATCGGACAAACTTCCTGGGTTCCGTTGACTAAACTTTCGAATTGACACTTCGATCCCCGCGGGAACGTCGTGAGAAATTGCCGGAAAAATTCACCTCGGGGCTCGGGTTTTCCTAATTTATGGAAAGTTCGAAGTGACCTGGGGAGTGGCAATCGAAAAGCGACATATGATTCACCATAGAGATCTATTAGGAAGTGTTGAAAGAAATGCATGGTAAACATATTAATTTATCTCTATCTTCGAAGGCTCTTAGTCAGAGAAATACAATTGTTTCCTTTTCGCTGATTTAAGGAACGACTATGAAATAAGTCTACCTTTGTCAGAAATGGACCTAATCGAAATTTTCTGAAACAGTGCGAGAAAGCGAGGTCAAACAGAAACTCATTTCTTTTCCCAGTAATTTCTTTTTGTTTAGAGGATTAAAGTTGCGTCGATATCTGGCTCGTTAGCGACATTTTCTGTTGGTAGATATTATGTAAAAGGATTTGTAGAGATGTTCACTTCTTTAAATGATGCATAAAATCCTGAATTCATGAATTGACTATTACTTGGAAACTGGATCGGCTGGATCATCAAAGGAGCGAATCGCGAGCGTGGCAAAGTAGCGAGATTTCATGCAATTCCAGCTCAAGGCTCCGGCATTAATAAACTATTGGATAAAAACCGGCAAGGTCTCGATTCCATCCGGAGCATGACAGCGCGAACAAGTTTCTATTTGATCCCCGATCAGATACACGGCCGGTATCGCAGGAACAAATTCTTTGTAGCCCGCGTACAAGGTCCGACACGGCAGGGAGGAGCGTCGGGATTATGGATCGCTAATTAGCGACGCCTATTCGCGGCGCGGCGAGGTCCGAGTCGGCCGGAATCGTGTTCGGAGGCGTCTGGAAAGATGTCAGGAAGCGATGTCATGGCCGATCTGGCCGCTCGATCCGGTGGCTCCGGAGCCCGCATTAATTACCGCTAATTGATAATCACCTGGTCTCTCCCGGCGGAGCAGGTAGGCAAATAAGAGGCCAGCAGCGGAGGAGGACAGAGGCTGGAGCTGTTGAACAATGTGGCTGGCCGATCCCTCGCGGGACCCGCCGAGAGGATTCCCGCGCGATCGTTGCGCAATTTATCACCTGGTAATTGGCCGCGCGATTAATTCGGGGGAGGGGAGGGCGGCGGCCGAACTCGGAGGTATCCCGTCGAACAACGCGGAAAATAAAGAGCCGCGCCGTAATTAGATTTTGTCGGAGGAGTAGCTGGTTCTCTCGCCGATTCCTGCGGTTCCACGAATCCTCCGGGGGTCCCCGGGCCCGCCGATTTGTTCCGGGCTGCCGGAAACTGACCCGAGCTGGAACGTTCTACGAATACACCTGGATTAGAAGCGCCTCGACGCTGGCTCGTTCCTGGAAAACCGTTTCTTCGTTTCGAGGATGTTACGGAAACTGACAGGGGACCCGGCCGGCGTGCTCGAGGAATAAATGAATCCTAGATCGCGAGTCAATCTTCATTCGGGGCATGAGCATCCAGTAACGTATCTCGCAACGTTTCGCGGGGTGCATTGAACCGCGGCGGCGCGGCGTCGTCTCTCGCAAGCATCGAACCCGACGCCAGCTAAGAATAGTAAAACAATAATCCGTCGGTCGGTTTCGCAACCGCAGGAATTGAGTAACAAGTCTCGGGTCGCCGTGATTCGAAGCCATTGTGCGCGAGCAACTGTACAGGAAGCGAGAAGCCTGCACAGTCGGCCTCCTCCGGTGCTCCTTCACCTGGGAAACCGTGATATCGATCAGTCGTCAATTAGTACTCGATCTCGTTAGCGCTCACCGCCTAATCCAGACCGAACCGAGACGAATGCCGAGGATGGCATCGACCAACCGACTTCGTGCTAGCGCGCTCTTCTAGCTGTTCCTGTTTAGTTGGCTTCGGAAAATGCTCCAGGACGTGTGCCGCGACTGTCCCAGTTTTTTACTGAATTTAGAGCAGCTAGCAAGGTTCGTCGAACAGCTGTAACGCGCTTTTGGTAGTGGCTAGAAGTCATTGTGGCACTTAACCCTTAACCGGACTAGGGTGGCCGAGACGGCTTCACGCAACATTATACGTTCATGCAATTATTTAAGAATTCATGTAACCCTTTACCAACACGTCAAGTTTGCAATGTTTCAATGTAAATTTACTTGCGCTTATTAATTTGGAAATGTGTATGCGATATTTACTAAAACAATAATTGGTGACATTTACAGTCCGGTTAAGGGTTAACGGTGATTGGAGTACATTAGGGCATTTTACTGGGTAGAGTATTTTTTTCTAACACGTTTATGACAATTTGCCTGGAACAATGTTAGAGAGTCGTTCCAATTATTAATATATTATGATCTTTCACTTGATTTTATTTAGCTTCTCGTAATGAAGAATTCCTTCAACATTTTTCCATCAAGAGTCATTATTTCATGAAGTTCTGGTTTAAGCAAGCAGGGATACACTTTTCTAATAAAAACTAATAATTCATGATACGTGTGCTGCATACTATGTTCTAACATCGGATTTTGTCAAACACCAAAGTGGCATGCGGTACTGTTAACAAAGAAAAACTTATAACGCAGAATCCCCATTCAATAATCTTTACAGTTTTTCCTCCATAGCGTCCTCAAAAGCTTCCACTGTTCCCAAACGTCTCAGTCTCGATGAGATTATTGCATCTTCATCTAGAGCATCTAATTAAATTCGTACGATGCCTTCACATCTGAAGACAACATGGACACCTGACGCAGCACCTGCTCCCCCGATGGGGATAAAAATCCGGGCGTTACGGGCCTGGATGCAAGGGGGGATTAGCAAGCATCGAGGGAAATAGGGAAGTCTCGGCAGGTTGAAGAAGGAACGAGGCGACAATTCCGCGAGCATCAAGCTGGCAAGACGTTATCCTCGCGGCGTGGGTGGCAGGGCCGAGATATCGACAACAGATGCTATATACGGGCCGGAGTAGGTCGCAGGTAAAACGGATGTTACGTATTCGTGGCTCGCGTGTAAACCTGCGATGCGACATGCTCGCCTGGCCCGCGAGTGTAGGTCGATCCTCTGTAGGTCGGGCCTCCAGTGAATATTCATTCGAGGCGTTTCGCCTATCCGCGTGTGGGAAGCGCCGCGAAATTTACGAGCGGCTAAACGATCCTCCTGGTCGACGCGGTAACCATCGATCATACGGTAGCCTAACGGAAGTCGAGGCTACTCGCGGAATTCGTCCGATGTTGCATTTAGCGTCCTGAGGCTGATGCACCTAGGGCTTTCGTCTGCGCCATTCAGTATGCGGTAGTCTCCGACTAATTGACACGAATTCGGGACCGTGTCGCGGATATTGTCGAGGCAAGAAGGTGGAGCTAGTGTCTCTTGAGGTTCTGTCGATTCTCGAGCTCGTCGGAAGGCAGAAAGGGATACATCAGTCGCAAGAGAAATGCAGCGACATTTCATAAAGTGGACACGCTAAAAACTTGTTCCGTTACGTCAAGCTTTGGGTTAACCCGCTGCACACGAAGCCGTTTTAACTCTAAATCCGAAATAGCTTTTCTGAGCTACAGTATTTTATATGATATAATGCATTTTATGCATATGAAATTGAGTCTTGTCATTCGTAAAACAATTAAATTTTTTTTATTGACTTATAGCATTTACAATCAATTCCCTCATGGAATTATGAGTCAATTTATTAAAGGCTTATTGTGACATGAGGAATAAGTTATATGGTCACATTAGATCATTGTACATTATAGTATAATAACTTGTGTGTGATCGTCATTATATTTGCAATAATATTAGGTTTGTTTGCTGAATCTGTCTATTAGGCTTATGGACCAACCTTTTCAATCTAAAATTCCTAATATCGGTTCTAATTAATTCAATAGTTAATTGGTTCTTATGTTGTGATTACAGTTGTATGTGTGATGTTTGCTATAATTTGATAGTTCTAATTTTTTAAAACATAAGCGATATAACAATTTTTAGTGGTACCTCAGAGTCATCGCTCGAGCGTAAAGATTTAATATTGATGTTTTAGGGTACCGTAGGTACCGAAATTCTCTTGACTCTTCTCGTAGCAAGAAATTCGAAGTTCAGACCTATCAGAACCCTCTTCCAACACAGCAAAAAGCGACCTGCTCTTCGTCCTCCATTTCATTAAAAGCGAGCGAAAATGAGTTCGAATCGCAAATTGCAGAGCCAGCAGGCACGCGGTGCGATTATGCATCTGGGTGGTGCGAATTAGGAGCTTTTTTTATCCAGTGAAATGCGAGCATGTCCCGGGGTACTTGTCTGCAATGGGACCACGAGAGCTGGCAGGGTTACCATTGTCGGTCTTCCAAAGAGCGAACGAGCGCTCGTCGGACATGATTTACCGTAACGTAGCCGTTTCTATTTCAGCGCTCGAATATGTATATTAGGCGGAACATTTCTTGATAGTGTTCCACTGGCTCGCTGCTTTGTCAACGTGTCGTCGACGCGCGAGTGTAACGAGGTTAACTGCGAATCAATGGACCACCAATGATCTATCGGCCCGCGAGTCCGTGCGTTTACGACTCGGCCAGACCCTGTGGAACTCGAAGATCTTTGTACCTCGACCGGCATTGTTCGACTCGAACGCCTGGTTCCTATAGAAACTGCTCTCTTTGTCGTTGCTCCATTTCTCTCCCTCTCTCTCTCCCTCCCTCTCTCTCTTTCTTTCTCTCCCTTCTCTCTGATTGAACATAAAGTTCACCTCTCCGACAAGCAAACCAATTCTGAGTTGAGGTTTGAGGAGGCACGGAATGCCTTGGCTTTGGCTCTCTTGAGTCTACATAAACAACTCAAGAAGAAAAAGTCTAACAGTAGGCACTTTTGACTTGTCACCGGGGCCACATTAAGCAGACATTAAAACCTAAGTGGGCAGTGGTATCGCGTTCTCCGCGGTCTTTGCTCGACCTTCCTCCGGTCGAAATTGCTTCATTGATCTCTCTATCGGTTCCAGGAGAAGCTGTGGCTCACAGGTGGGCGTGCAGCACTCCATCGAACCCGGGAAAGCATCGTTTAACATTGAAAGGAGCTACTCTGCAGAGAAAGTGCTGATTTTTATACTTCCTGGGCAAAGAGGAGCAATAAGCGTTTGTTGAGCTTTCTACTATAATAAGCAGAAGAGCAAATCTATTTCTACTATAATTTCGCAGATACGATGCTCTTATTCTGCTTCATTTGGCGATTCTGTAACGTGGGACGCATAACGGATCTTTTATTCCTTGGCCTGATTTCTTATTGCGTCAGGCCTCGAAAATATTCTGAAATATTTATTCTAGTCACTAATCGAACGTGCGTGCCTTTAGCTATATTTTTAACACCAAACCCACCAAGTCCTAAAAGAAATTAACGTGTGCTGCTTTATAATGAAAAAACCGTGTTTGTTTAAATCTTCCGACATTTTTATAATAATGTGTGCTTGGATTAAGAAATTTATTCGAATATTTTCTGTGAAACAATCTTTGCAGTCTCAGCAACTTTAAAATAATACGTAAGGAACCTTTCATTTTGATCAGCTCGCTAGATTCAGTATTAACCCTTATAATGCTGAAAAACGGTACATCATTGCTGGCTACATTTGAGAAAGGTTTATTTTCTTAATATTTTCAATAAATAAAGCTTTCATGCTTAATGTGCTCTTTTAGGGGGGCATTATGATTTCAAATTTTCACAAAGTTTTAATTGCAATATCTCTAATAGAGAGATCGAATGAGAGAAAGGTTAACCATTTTATTCATTAATAGAAAAAAGTAAGTTGGCAGAACTGAAAGGTGATTATATATATATATATATATATATATATATATATATATATATATATATATATATATATATAAAGGAATACTATATTATATTATATATTATATTATTATATTATATTATATTATATTATATTATATTATATTATATTATATTATATTATATTATATTATATTATATTATATTATATTATATTATATTATATTATATTATATTATATTATATTATATTATATTATATTATATTATATTATATTATATTATATTATTATTATATTATATTATATAAAGGAATACTATATTTTAATATTATATTTTAAACCTAGAACACTGTCGTTATTAAATATTCACCTGATCTATAACTTTTCCCTCAGACCTCACCAAATTATATCAACCTGGGGCTCACACAGTATTTTTCGCATAACTACATTTTCGTCCTTCACCGAAAGAGTCGAGCACTTTCGCAGAAATTCTGCGGGGAGTTGCGAAGCGTATGAGTGGCGTAGAATGGTCGATCGGATCAAAGAAGCAGATAGTTGCGGGAAAGAATATTGAATTAGAAGTACCGAGAACGGTTCGCCGCGAAGGTGAGAGAGTTGAATCAATTCGAGGGAACAGCACGCGGAAAAGTCACGATTTAACACCTTCGGCTATAACCGGATAGGTAAAAAAGCACCGCGGCGAATCGGTTTCCGCGTCGGGGATCCCCGTCCGCGTGTTATTATGATGCCCCGCTGTTAGCGCCGTGTCCGAGGCGCGAGGTGTTCCCGCCGCGTCTCGGGATCCCAATCGACTGGCTGATGATAGGCTGGGAGAACCGTCGGTGCTCGTAACGCCGAGTCGCGGATTAGACCATCTGCGGTTTGCAATTGGCCGCGGCTCGTCGAGCAAATAACAAGTCGGTGAACGATCGCGATTATCGCGCCTGTAGACAGACTTCTTCCGATCGCACCTCGACGCCCTTTCCGACGAGCCGGGCTTCGGTTTTTATACGCGAATCGGCCGCCAGCCGATCCACCGGTTTCAATTTGATTCCAAGCAGTCTTGTTTCCATTCCTAACCGCTTCATTCTTTTATTTGGAACGAAGATGTAAATAAAGTTGCTTGTCTTTCGGTTGTATTGCTTTTCTGCGGTTGTTGCAATTTTGCTGCTCGCGAGAGATGAATTCGCGGATTGACCTGCTCGGTGGTTGTATTGTTATTTTTACAATATCAGCGCGATGCAATAGGGTTTATAAGTAATCTTTCACGTGAGATCGATTTTATCGTCGAGATAAACTGCATCGAATATTTTTGTTTCTCCACGAGCACGTGGTGCCTCGTTGTAATAATTTTAATACAAAATTGAATTTTCATTGTATACAATAAATTGAAATATTATATTCAATTATACTCACTTTTCAGTGCGTTAGCTTTTCACATAATACGGTAATGTCTCTCTAATTGACGCTCAGATTATCCACAAAAATGGACAATTTGGGAAGAGGAGGTACGATTATTCGAACCTTGTGGTTCGTTTTCATAGTTACGAATTGTCAAGAACTATAAAAAACGAGCTATAAGGCTCGAGTAATCGTGTCTCCTCTTCCCAAATTGTCCATTTTCGTGGACAATTTAAACGTCAATTAGGGAGACATTACTGTAGATTGTAGATAACTTTCTTTCTTTCCACTTTCTTTCATTCAACGGTCGGCAAATCGGACCCTGTTTCGCACATGTGCGCGCGCCCAATAATTTTCTGACACAAGCTTTTTCGCAAAAACTTACGAACACGCAACAGTGGTGTATATACCTCAATTACATCGTTTCTACTATTTTCAAGAAAAGTGATCTGTGAATTTAACTATTTATTTCGATATCTTGGCCCTGTCACGGTTCATTGATCTAAATATACAGAAATGCGTGAACTTGTCCGTTTGTCTTCTAAGAATTAGCAAAACTGCGATCACGAATTGATCTCCTACCATTCCGTCGGCCCAATATCATTGTAAAAATTAATTTGGCAGAGGGTCGGATCAAGTGGTAGCATAATAGGGTAGCAGAGATTGTCGTCGCAACGAGTAAGACGTATCGGTACCCTGAATACAAATGGCATGTATTAAGGTCAAAGTGGAAGGACTTCTGTTCAGAGTACAATTCGCATGATTGGTATGTTTAAGAACGATAGCCCAAGGTTGCAGCGCGTCATGTAGGAGCAAAGGAGGATGAAATTGCGTCACCTAGAATCAACAGATTTAATCACCGTGGATGATTACGCCTGATCGTCATCTTGTTACAGCACAATCAAGTATATTTCAATCAGACACCCTATTATTCCAGCACCCAGTGCGAGAACCTAAGGGGCAGAACCAAGAGGCGCGGTCCCTGGCAAGCTGAACAGAACAGACGGCCCAGTGTTCGGGGAAATTAGCGTCGCCGGTGTTCCGCGAGAACTGGGAAGCGCGGAAGCTCCGCAAACTCGCGGCCAGTTAGTCCCCGGGCTGATTTAATCGCGGCAGACGTAAAGACCCGGGGCAAGTGGTCGGGGCTCTGCTGGCCAGGGAAGAGAAGAGAAGAGAAGAGAAGAGGAGCAAGCCGGTGCTAAATCCTGATCGGCCGTTTCGCGTGCCAACACGAGGGATATCTTTGACGTCACACTTCCTGGAGCAGAACAGTAGGAGAACCAGCCGTGGACTGAATTCAGCGCAATCAGATAATGCACTCGCACACGTGCGAATGCGCGAATACGCGTTTCGACGCAACGGGAGCGTGCGTCCGTCGAGTCGAGCGGGTGCATCTGTTCGAAGGCACCGCGCGCGCAGCACGACGCGGAACGCTCGTTACAACAGACGACAATGGGCCCCGCGAAGTCACACCGATCGCAGAATCGGAAATTGCCTCGCAGCTGGTCCGACCGTTAACGGTGCTCCTCCGGCCAGGCCGGAATAGATCATTGATTTTTCTCGGCTGATACCGGCGCAGCGGGGATCCGCCTCTGAGAATGACACCGGCGAAAAGAGGGTTCCACGGTGCATCTTCGCCGCGCCGTGATTGCATCGGACAGCGCCGAGACCGCTTTCAGAAGTGCAATGCACGTCCCTTGGAATTATGGCTGCTTGACCCGCCGTCGCCGGGCTGATGTCCCGGACACATCGCTAATTGCGATGCTTATTTTAATAGCTCCACTGAAACTGGTAGTAATGACCGTAATCACAGTCAGTTTCTTCCTGCCTCCTCGAGAAAAGGATTAAGTTGCATCGTTTGTAATCGCTGTGTCCACCAGGAACTTTTCACGAACCGTGCAATTTTAAATCGCATTTACAATCTTAATTTATGCATCTACAGCGTGTACGTATTTCTAACATGCAAGGGAAGCTTAACAATGTAGCATATTTATTTGTCCTCTATGATCAGGAATGAATTCGTCCTCGAACGGTCTCACGTAATGATACAACGAAGAAAACTTCCCTCGATTCGGATATTAGTAATATTTTTATCATATTCGATGGCAGGAAAATCCCTGTGTTACAATAATATGTCGCACGAATAACTTATCGAAAAGAAAAAAAGAAAAGAAGTGATACGATAGAAGAGAAAATCAGCGATCAAGATAATTAAATAAAGTGAAGAAATGGAAAAAATAATAGTGAAAAATGCAGTAGGAGATCATCGAAGTAACAAAAAATAAGATGAGAACAAGTAGAAAGGGCGTGGGTACGAAAGAAAACGAGAAATTACGGACGAAAAGGTGCTAATTGGAAAAATCATTATGCGAGGGGTTAAGAACAGATTTTAATAAAATATAATATGAAGTTGAAAATTAGCATGCAGAGAGTCTAGTCTAGTTCGAAGCACGGTATAAATTCAAAGCTCTGAAGTCAAAAAGTTGATATATAATTAATTACTGACAGCGTCAGATAGATTTATTGGAACAAGTGGGCCGCTCTAAACGCACTGTCGGCGAATCGTATATTATGAACGTTTTCAAAGCACATGCCGAAACTAGAAGTTCTGGCCGCCACATGTGCAGCGGTATTCGACAGACCCAGCCAGAAGGGAAATTTCCTGTCCCAGATCGTGCACCTATGCGCGCTACAGATCTCGTGATAGCCGTTTCCTGCATCCGCCTGGATCACGCGGATTCGTTGGCTAATTAGTTAAACTGTCCGAACGGAGTCACCGGATTGAGCCGTGGCACGCGTGTTCGACACGAACCCCGATTCGCTCGTGACACTGTCGTCCGCGGTGATTCAACTCGTAGGATGTTAAAACAATCAGTGCGACAAGGCCGGGGGATACTCGTTCGTTCTCGAAACGAAAAGAAAACGATGGTTTACGAGCCGCTTTTAGACGGCCCTCTGCCGTTTCACCCTTTTGTTTCGTCTCGATTGGGCTCGCATCCAGGCGATTAGTTTGTTGTTTCTGTTCTGGTTTTGGGGAACGTACAGAGCGCCGCTCCGGATTTCATCCCCCGTTTCACGCTGGATTTATTAACGCGACACCCGCACTTAGGGACGCTGTTTTTGGAGTGGCGCGGGAAGAGCAGCCCAATTTGGAAACAATTTGGAACTTGTGGTTAACCGATTGACTGTTGCGACCTCTTTCAAAAGTGTGTAAGTTACTGTAATTATACTGTGTGTGTGTGTTTGATTTTCTTCAGATTTTGTTCAAATAGAACAATTTTGGAAAATAAACAATTTAATAAAGAATATCGAAGTGTCTTTCTTAACCGGTTAGCTGTTTCTGACGAGTATACTTTTTGCATACTTGTGTCGAAAGTTGTTCAATGTGTGGAGTTAACGCGTTTATGACAAAAATGAATAGCTGCAGTTTGAGATAGCGATAAGGTTAGAAGAATGGGGAAGCGTGTATCCTATATTTACAAAGAAATTCCTAATTGACTCTTCTTCTTTCCGACAACAGGCGAGGACAACTTTCCATTTCGTGTAAACATTCGCACACGATTTTACTGTTGGGTCAATTTTCTTTGCAGACAATTGCTGTTCGAATTTATTTAATACCGAAACAAAGAGTTGCGTTGAACACAGACATAGCAAATGGTCGCGGAGCGAAATAAACGCGAAGTTGTAACATCACGCAATGTCCTTTTCCCCGAACAGATGATTAACGACAAAGTGGTTCGCGCAACATGCTAAAAAATTCAGGCGAAAGGGTGAAGTCCCGGCCGCCTGACGAAACGTTTCAATTATAGCGAGCCGGAGGGCTTCAAGGCCGAAAGTAAGCGTGGGCGAGGAACAATAAGAAAACAATCTTGAAGTACTTTCTCCGCGGAAGGTAAACGAGCCTGTCCCTCCGTGAGAGTCCTCTTGATTCAAATCCTCGATCCGGGATCTCGAGGGACATCAAGCGCGACACTCCCGCCCGAAAAAGAGAAAACTGAATAAACGTAGAAGGGGGAGCGATGTTCCCTCTCTCGGTCGCGCGAATCGGAAGCCGTCGCTTCGAGAAGAGATTTCGGGGAGCGCGAAAATGAGAAACGACGGGCGCGACGCGACGCCACCTCGCACGGCCAGTTATTGTTCTCGGACGAGAGGGCAGAGATTTCGAGGGAAAGATTTCCGAGGGGCAGCTTCTCGGGCGCGAGACGAGATCGAGATCGTATCGCGGCGTATTCCACGGAAGCTCGAGGACTCGCTGTATGAATGAGAGCTGCACACTGGGGCCAGGAGGGCGAGATAAAAACGAGGCGTCTCACCGGGGTAAACGTCGTGGCGAGATAAATCAGAGACTTTTCAGGGGAACCTAGGGATGCGGGAAATCGCCAACTTTATTGCCGGTCGTAATTTCCGGGAGTGGCCAGCCTGGAAACATTTTTACGCGAACACTTCCGCCGGAACTCCGAATTCTGCGGCCAAAAGTGCACGCAGCTTTGCGGCCTGCTGTGCATAGTTAACAATTGCTGCTAAATAAGCGACACAGTTGTTTGTTCATGCTGAACGTTCAATTTTCGTGGCAATCGCGATGCGAGAAACTGGGGGTGTTGGATTCGATTACGGATCTTTATGCGAAATAAAAAATGATTAAATCAATTGCAAAAACCTGCAAGTCACATAGGAATTTCTTTCTTTCTTTGTTGTAACCACCAGCGGCTAAGCAATCAAAGTTTAAATGCAAGTCCGGCCGCATTGGATTTTTCTTGTTTTCATTGTTTTCAGGAATGTACCTCGAACATGTTTTCCGTATCGTACCTCGAATAATTTCGTCCCCAACTTTGCACGTGCATCTTCTTCGACTTTTGAAATTTCGCATGGAATCCATACCGTATAAATCGCGTACAAAATACATTTTATATCACGGCTTCTGAAGAAACTGTTTATATAGTCCCTTTTATCTTTCCGTGCGCGTCTTCGCCGCGCGAGCGAAAGTTACGCTCGCGATCGCAATCGAGCGAGACCGGGACGGGGTTGGCGAGAAGTGAAAAGGTCGCGGTTCGATGCAGTGGATAACGGACAATTAGCGACACGTAATTAACGAGGGAGGGCAAGCAGCGAGAGAAAGAAGGGCGCCAGTCGGCTCGCGAGGCGGAGGCGAGTGTTTACTCGCGTGCGTGCACGCCGCGCGATGCGAAAGGGGGAAAAGAGTGAAAGACAAAGTTGACAGACGGCCGCGCGAAGGCAGACGAGCCGAAGGGTGAAAGGAGAGAACGACGCCGGCAAGACGAGGATCGCGACGACCGGGGAGGAACGCTAGACAGCTTGGCGGCTGCTTTATCAACCTACGCGTTCGAGTTCCAGCGTTTCAGCGACTAGCGCGCGAACGTCGCGGACGTTCGCCTCTTTCGAATACCTCCGCGCGGATTTCACCGTTGCGAAGCTGTTCAATTCGCAGCCGCTAGAACGCCGTAGGGGAAAGCGCGGTGTTCGGCGTTACGTTGGCGATAAATATAAACGGAATTGCGGAAATGAAGACGTTACGTACGATCCGCGCATAACACGTTTACCGTGGTCGTAAAACGCGACGATAATATTATTTATCCGCGGCACTACACTTGTGTGTAGTGCACGCTACACGTGTTGTGCTATTAAAATAACATATTTACGCGCGCATACAAATGCCAAGATTATGTGCCGTTTGCTAATGGGTCGATTACAATGCCCAATCGGAAGCAAATTTTGCTCGTGCCTCGCGAGGGTAGTAAAACTTCCACTTACCAATAAATATAAAACGAGAAGCTTCATACTGTTTCTTTAACGGAGTCGGTCACCGGGGTCTTCCTCGGCGGAAAGGGCAAGTATAAATGAAGCAGGATGAACATCGTCGAACAGAAGTCAGATTTTCGAATAATAACAGCGCCAGCAGCGATTGCGAGCGTCCCTCGAACCCTTGTTCGAGCGAAAACTGCGAGAAACTTTGTTCCAACATCGAGGACTGCCAAGTTCCAGGAGTGCCGTGAATTTTGTTGCAAATGCGGAAAGGTCGCTAGCCCAATTAGCCGCACGACGACGGGACGGACGGCGAGTTCGCGCAGACTTATTAACGAGAATTTGTTCGGCTGTTGGCGGCGAACTGACCGAACCGGCTCTCTGTTCGCCGTGAAAAAGCCGCGGAATTACGCGCTGATTAAGAACGTTAATCCCGCGAGCGCGTAAATCGGTTCTCGCGGAAGAGGGTATCATTTTAAGAGCGCATCGACGCGTGAGTATCTGAAATTTCGATCGTGGTCGTTTCCATGCTGGCTCGATTAACACGGCCGGCGCATATCGGCTTGCGATAACGCGCGGAGAGCACGCTCCCCTCTCTCTCTCTCCGCGTAACATTTCTCGCGCCGGTATCCCGTTCCCGCCTCGCGCGATTCGTTCCGGTAATTAACGCGTCGTTTTTATTCAGATTTTTCAGCGCAGTCGATCCGGCCGTTTAATTGCTACACCTGTATCGGCGAGGACCGGTCGTCTTTCTAGCGTTCGCCGGCCCGTTTCTCCCGAACCGGCGTCCTCCGAAAGGGGTTACACCCTCGGGAAACGCGTTCCTCGAGGACACGCCTACCCCGCCCAAGCGGCGCGGAATAATTTAATAATTCGATCGTTAATTGGAAATCGGTCGCGTCGCGAACAATATTTGAGGAGCCTTTGCCGGTCGGCCGGCGACGCACGCCGCACCCCCAGGGGTGGAACATGTTTCTCGATTTAATTAGGCGACCGGCTGCCGCTCCGAATGGCTGAAAAACGTGGGAAACGCCGGCTCCGGCTAGAACCGTTCGGTATTATACTTTCGGGAACATTGGTGTCCATTATTCTTCATTTATGGCTTCAAGGCACGCACAAAATTTGACGGTTAAATAATAATGGGGATCTTCTATCAATTCTCTAATTACGCGAACTGGACATCGTAGAATAACCTAATAATATTTGTCAAAGAGTACCGGGTAATCAAATTGCATCTTTTTTAAACGTTCGCCTCTCTAGAGTCGCATTTTCATCTTTACTTCCTGATACACAAACGCCGGGACAGCTGCGAATTAATAGCGAGTATTCGGCCAATCAGAAGTGTCTTAGAGGAAAAATTAAACATTGCCGTAACATCGGAAATATTAGTAAGAGGTACCTAAAGGTTGCTAGAGAACGGTAATTTCAACTAAGTGTACAAACTTAAAGTCTCACAGCACAGAATCAAGCAATATTAATTTCATTGCTGATTACAGCGTTTGTGGCTAATATTCTAATAGTAATGGCAATTTTAATTGTGCACAAGGAAGTCGTAACTAGTAGACTTCCCGTAGATAAACTGCTAATAGTAGATGGACTCAATGCTCTCGATGCTTTTAATGTTTTTTTTTATTTATTATATATATATATAAGCTTTTTCAAATATCAGATGAGATTTATTCACTATACAGTAAAGTGAATATACTTAATCGTAAACCTTAAACAGTAATTCATGGATTATTTATACATTTATATTACGTTTCGATACTAGGTTCAACAAAACGCTTTCAATGTTGTTAATCTTTTTAATATTGCCAATTTTGATAATGTCAATCTCAAGATTCTCAAGTGCAGCGTTTCAACATTGACAAGCAATCTCAAGATTGCCAGTCAATGTTATTAGTCTTCTCAATGTTCTCAACGATCTCAATGTTTCGAATAAAAAGTACATTAAAAAAGACCATAAAACGGTCTATTATAACGCAAATGGCGTCGTTAGCTCAAACTTCCACGCTCGAACTTCAGTTTGCCGCGGAATGATCGCTGCTGACCATGACATCACGAAAGGGTCGGCCGTTTATTCTCGTCCCAAAAGCGAAAGAAAGCGACCTGCCAAACGGCGGCTTTCGCAACGGACCCGGTGACCGAAGAAAAGCGCGTGTGCACCAAACGGATGCAATCGCGTTGCACAATCTCCGCGCGGCTGCTGTCGTGCACCTGAGTGCTCGCGAAGTTGCGTGCTACGGCCTGTTGCAACCGCCTCATCCTTGAACGACGCCGCAAGGTGGATTAATAGCTCGATCGTATTCCCTCGGACGGCAGCCGATGACAACGACATCGAACCGATCTCGGGGAGGAGAAAGAGAGACGCGGCGCCGGCGACGAAAAAAACCGGGGACGTTTTTCGAGCAGGGAAACGGCGCGACGCGCGAAAGGTGGTTGCAATATCGGCGCGCATCGCCGCGTCGCCGTCTCCGGACGCTGCACTTTAGTTAATGCAGCGGCGGTCTGCGGTCGCAATTTCTCACGGCGACCGACTACAGGGACACGTAGCACCTAGAATGGGCTGCCATCTGCTCGAATGACGACGTTTAGCGATCGCGTTCGTGACACGGCAGAGGAATGAAACGTTCGCGACGCTTAACCGCGGTCGCGTTTGACCTTCGTGCCACAATTTTTCTGCTCCGAGTTTCATGGCCTTTCGTCGTGCGATACGATCCGAAAGTTTGACTCGGGTTATTGCCACTCGAAAGTCATAAAACTGCACCGATCCATCGGCTGGCATTCGTTCGCTCGATATCTCCTTTTGGTACCTTCTTTCATCTCGTTTATTTTTTTCGGATTTTTGCTTCATGATATTGTGCCAGGACAACATTTAATTACTATTCCACTCGTGTTGTCGATAATATTTTACTGTGAGAGATTTCATTTATTCTACGATACTTGCAATCCCACTTTTGTCATCTTCCTCTGTTCTTCTTTTCTTGGCTGTTTAAGCGATCCTTCCATCTTCCCATCGTTTCTCATTCTTGACAACTATTTCCACACGTTCCGAACCTGTCCCCGTAGAAATCGCACTTTCTCTTTCCTCCTTTTTTGTGAAGATTCCGACATGTGGAATGTTTCCGGATTCTACCAGAGGCAATGTTCCCAGTTCCAGAAGTTAAAGACGGCTAGTTGATCGTGAAAAACACCTTTTCTGCTAATTACCATTTGCACTGATCATTTCATAAACAATTGAAGAAAGACTCTTGGAATTTACTAACTATACAGTCTAATAGTGGGGATTAAAAACAACTACAGTAATGTCTCTCTAATTGACGCTCAGATTGTGAACGAAATTGGACAACTTGGGAAGAGGAGATACGATTATTCGAGCATTGAAGCTCGTTTTTATAGTTGTTGATAATTCGTAACTGTAAAACGAGGCGCAAGACTCAAATTAATCGTATCTCCTCTTTCCAAATTGTCCATTTTTGTGCGCAATCTAAGCGTCGATAAGGGAGACATTACTGTATTCCTAAAAGTGCTCCACTTTCTACAGTGTTTCCATCGTTTCCTCGAGTGCAACACTTTCGGAAATATTTAGTAGCCACCCTCTGTATAGACGACGTCGGTCGGTCAAAATTAATTTCGGCCGATCCAAAGCGGAATAATTGATGACGACGGTAAAAAGCAGACCCAAAGGGAATCCAGCGCAGAAGAGCAGGAAAGTCGGCGTTCGCGAGGAATGCGGTTATTGGGCTCACGTGTCCCGGTTATTGACAGAGGAGGTAATATCGATGGGATTGGATCGTATAACCCACGGAATCAGACCCGTGCCCCTTTTGCTCCTGTACATCGACGTTGCCGCAAGACAACTTTCCGTCCCTTGACCAAAGAAAACGAAACCACTCGTGTTTTCATTGGAAACCGAGAGTTCGGAGCTAGGCGAGCGTAAAATTGGAGTTTCCGTCGATCGAAGAAAATTAATTAGCGTAACGGAAGCTGGAGTCGCGTTACGCGACACTCGAGACGTTGCCGGAGTCTCGTTTGACTTCGCGAAACCGCGAGAGCCCCGCGATAATTCACGTTGAAATTTTGCGAAATTGATTAGCCGCGGCCTGTTTCCCTCTAACACGCGGTGCAAAACCGAATGATTTACACGCGAATCGACGGGGGGTCCCTGCGGCCCGTTCGCGAGGATTTCTTTCGGAAAATAACTGATAACTGGTTCCGCGCTGTCGATCATAATAATTAGCCGGTTTCTAGCTCGGCGGCCGGCCAATTAAATTCATTAGCTTGAAATTGCGGTCTCGCCGGACGACCGCGGAAAGTCGGTTTGCATCGGCTCCGGTATCTGTCTCCTCTGACAAGCGATTTTTCCGCGGAGCGTTGTGTTGACTAATTGTGATCAAGCGGAACAGGTTCTCGCGCGGATTCCGCCTCGCAGTTTCCGACGGCCGAGCCACGTGCCTGGCCGCGAGGCGATCGTCGCCGAAGACGATCCCGAGATTCGCGTCTCCCCTGACAACTTAATCGATCGCCGGATTGCGAGAAGCCACCACGCTCCGAAATCTATTACGCAAATCTCTAAAAATACCTCATGCATAATCGAGGATCCGTTTGATCGGTGTCTTGTACGCCGGTGTTCCGGCCGGCCGATTAACGCCGCGTCTCGTTCCGAATGTATAATTGGCCGCTTTAATAAAGCCAAAACTCATCAATATTAATGCCGGGGACCGGCTCTGTGCGTGTCTTTTCTCTCTTTCGAGTCCGATGCCCGGATCTCTCGAGTCTCGATGGCCGTCGAAGAGCACTCTCCTCGCTCCGTCCGCGCGGGAACTTCTTCGGGTCCCGGCTAATTCATTTTTAATTTCCGCCGGTGTCCGTGACGGCTACCTAGACGATGACACTGAAATACCCGGGCACGATCAAAGGGAACGGCGAGAATCTTTAGACTTTCGATCGGATTATCGAAAAATTGTTAAGTTCTTCACTCCGTCGCTTTAATCCGTTCTCGGGCTCGAGGATTCCAAGCAGACGGGAATTATGAGGGCTCTTTGCCCTCTAGATTGCTCCGGGAGCCAGGGCTTTCGGGCAAGGGACTTCAGAGAAAGTGGTAGGAGAACGGCAATGAAAAATTATCTTGCCACGTTTCAGCACCGAGGGTATTTTGTCCATTTCAGCCGAGACAACGTGGTGCGCGATAAATGCTACCATAGTCGCCAAACGAGCGTCCAATTCAGGCTTCCTAGCACCTTTCTAATTTCTGGATAAAAAAGTACTACACAATTGTATCGTAATAAGATCAATTCTTCCTAGCACCGTTTTACCGTTCTAAAATCTGAAACGATCTTCGAAAACCCAAGTAAGCAGCTAAGTAAAAAGATGCGGCACTAATTCGCTGCCTCGAAACTTCCCTATGATTAATTACAGAACTTCGGGCCATTGTCCGAAAGCCTCGGTTTACCGCTAGAACCTCGCCAGAACCTCTACCACCGAGAATAAATCGTGGCAAAAGCGGCTGAAAGAACGCGACGGTGAAACAATTATCAGCCGATCGGGCGAGTAACACCGAAGTTAGAGAGCAGGAAGAAGCGTCGCTCGCGAGGCGAAGAGGCCGGCGCGGCGTCTGGAAAGAAAGGCTCCGCCTTTGGTGGAAAGTGTTTCTCGAGCAGGTGTCGAGGTTCTCAGGCGATTTGACGCCGGCTCGACAGGCTCAGACGTCGGGAACGATGAGATACGAACAAGTACTCGAGGAAATGTGTTGTCGGTGAATTTTCAATGGCGTGTACATATATCGGCGCGACGTTGCTCGATCCGAGCCCGAAGAGAATTGGATGTCGAGCACGCCCCGTCGGAGCTTGGAAAAACCGACCGCGACAGGGGGATGATTTAAAGTTCGGCGGCCGTTGTTGCCGCAGAAGAATGAACAGGCTTCGATCCTTCAGAGAGGGCACGGTGCCCCCGCGAGATCGGGCCTATTATTTCGCGCGTATCGTCTCGCGATATCGCGTTACCGGGGCCCCAGTTAATGCGCGCCTCTAAATCTCTCTGCCGTGAAATTACTTTGCGGTGGCTCGTCATTATCCCTTCAGGACCGTTCGCGCGATTGCACACGCTGAAACTGTTCGAGCGAGCAGCATCTCTCTCTCTCCCTCTCTCTCTCTCTCTCTCTCTCTCTCTCTCCCTCTCTCTCTCTCTCTCCCGCTCTCTCTCCCGCTCTCTCTCTCTCTCTCTCTCTCTCTCTCTCGCTGTCTCTCGCTCTCTCCCGCTCTTCTTCCCTCTCCATCGTTCTGCAGCGTACCATTAACCGGTGTTCATAATTGTTAAATGGCAATAACGGACGGTCGACACCCCACGGAAAATTGAACGGTGATGCCTCGAACAGCTGTTTAATGGATCGTAATTATTCGCCGCGTCTTGGGATCGTCTTCACAGCCGGCAGAGGGTGCACTCCTCGCTTCAACTGTCTTCGAATTTCTCGGTTACACGTCCTTGCCCCTGTTCCTAACTGTTCTTGCCACTATACTCCGAGAAACTTGGGTTTCGATGCAACAACATGCTTACTTACTTTGCTTGGCTACTTCGTCTCGCCCTAATCTAGGCTCTATAGTCCTTGGCGTGTATATTAATTAGTTATCTCATTCGAGGATTGTATCTAACAGTTTTTGGAACTCAGTTAACTCATTCATATTCTTCGTTCTTCTATTAATTGTCTAGTCTTTTCTATTCATGTTTGTCTACATACAATCATCTGTAGAATAGTAAATAGCAAAACAAAGAATAGAAACAATTTGTAGAATATTTTACCATTAAAATATATGTTATAAAAACGAACTTTGCAGATAAGCGAGGCAAAATATTTTTGAATTCAATTTCGTGCTTCCCTTCTCAATGCGTTATAAGTTGACCGCGGATTTCATGCATTTTTGGCAAAAATGAACAGATCAAGTAACGACATTAGAAGGATTTAAGAATATTGTTACATTATTTTTAGATCGTTATTAAAGATAATTATATATAACATGTAATTATAACATAATTATATTACAATATAATTATAATATAATGGTAGGGAAAAAGTTGTGACAGTCATCGAAATACCCTATTCATGATTGTCAACTATGACATCCGATCGAAAAATTTTGTCCGTTCTTGCCCATTTTGAAAGATCAAAGCGTCAGGTAGTGCAACGTTCTCAACGAGCAATGTTGAAGATATTGAAATTAAAATCGTCATATCAAATTTTATATTCCAATCACACATATCATGACAATCAAATATTAAAAGATCATTAATATTCACAAAAAAGAAAATGAACTAGAAGCATGTGCTTATGTCAGCAGTGTCCGACTTTCCAACCTGCATCTTGCATTTTCGACGACACATTCCAAATTCAGCAACCTCGACGAAGTTTATGAATCGTGACTTGTTGAAAAAATCTGCAACAGTGCGTCACCGTCCTGAATCCTCGATTCTGTTCAACCGAAGAGACCACTTCGACGTATCATGGTGATTCAGAATTTCGGCTATGAAACCGGAAAACAGCCAGGTGCACCGTTCGCAGCAAAACTCTCGTAGGCGTCCACTTATCGGCCGATGCCGTCCATTAATCTCGGACCACGCGTCCTCGAGGCCGAAGAGGCTGAAGAGCCGGCAGCATGATCGCGACGCGGGGGATCGCGGGAAAGGTGTCGTTAACGAGTCCGCTCGATCGGATCGCGGTTTCGCCGTCACCGAGCCGCCGTGTCACGGCCGTTCCTCGTGTCGCGCGACGTATCCAGCGGATTCTTAAGATCCATTCATCCTGGGCCTCCGGTATGTTCACAGTGAATACCATTAAACGGCGCATTCATCGTCGGTTCGCCGTCTCCGTCCGACGCCGTCCTTTCACCGATCGCCTCGACTGGCATACATCTTCATAGACGATGTTTGCTCCTAGAGGATCGGGCGTCCGGCTTCCGTGGTTCGCACAAACGTGCCGCGGAGTGCAGAGATAAGGGACAAGCCCGCGGAATGCTGGCACCCCGAACTCCTACATAACGCCGTTCTATCTTCACGGCTGACCGGTTCGCCGCAAGTAGCTTATTCCGGCTGTTTAACCCTTAGCTCTCCGCGTGTTTCTCGAGTACTGCCTACCAGCAACTCCGGCACATTTTTGGAGCGCAGCGCCTGAGATAAAGAAAGTCTTATTTTGAGCGGGAAAGATTACGCGTCCTAGTGAATGCATTTGATTTTATTTATTTTATAAATATACATTTTCCTATTGTAAATAAAAGATAAATTTTCAATTTTGTAATTCATCATGGTGTGATATCTTTGGTAACAATCTCCCATGTGCATTCTGGGTTTACTTGGACAAGTGTCACAGTGTTCACTTTGCCAAATAGAGTTACTAGATATTTCTTTCAAGTTTAGAACATTTTCTGCGTAATTGTTGGTTTCCTTTATAATTTCATTTACCAGTTCGTCCGTGAAAAATAATTTGAAATATTGTACGGCTGTTCAATGTTTGTAGGAACTTGCGGTCCAATGACATGTGGCAATACGCTAAAAGGTATTCTATCTGGAATACGTAATTCTTCCGTAACATCACGCCATTCGTCTAAGTCTTGTAACGAATCTTCGCTTTCGCTTTCAATAATTCTCATTCTTCGTCTCTTTGTTAGTATAATTTCGCTACTACTACCTGAAGTGTCAGAATCATAATCAGCATTGTCTTCCACAATGTCTTTTAACTCTTCAAAATCAAACACGTCTTCGGTATCACTCGGCTCTAAATTCTCATCATGATATTTATTTTTCTCCATGTTGCTAACCATAGAAAAGGTCAAAAAATGGTTTAATCGTAATGGTACAGACTTAGCACGTTTTAATAATAACAACAATTGCTAACAATTAATATTAATTATATGCTAACAATTAATAATTAATAATAACAATTGCTAACGCCGACGATAACGTATGCAAAAAACATATGGCTCCGCAGCGGAGCCTTCGGAGTTACGGAACAAATGACAAATGTCTCCGTAGCGGAGCCTTCGGAGCGCTAAGGGTTAAAAGACCGAACACGCTTGTCCGGGCTGTCCGCCGCGCAGCGCGCGAATACGCCCCGTGCTCGCGCGCGAGAACTACACGGATACGAGCGCATCGTGGCCGAAGAACGTGACAGAAATAACGACGAACCTCGCAGACGCTCGATCCGCGATCCTCGATCCGGTCCCGCGGGCAATTAAAACGTAACCGAGCGAGGCGAACACTTGTTTGCACGCGACGGACCCACTGGCTGCAGACTGCCATCAGATTAGCGGCTTAGTTTAATGAAACCGCGATTTTTATGGAAATTCTTGCTGTCCTTTAGATAATTTCGAGCGATTGCCTCGTAGTTACGGTTAATTAAGACCAGCAACGACTGGTATGCTATCGTGAAGGTTACGTTACTAAAATTCAAATGCGTTCTTTTTAACTCTCCAACTGCAGACTTTTTACGTAACTATATATAATTAACGATGTTTATGACGATTTTCAGTCAAGAACATATTTGCGAAAATACTTTGCGTAGACCAGTATTGCAACAGTATTACATGTATATTATAGTTTAGATTTAGTATTATATTTAGACTAGTATTGCAGCGATTCGTTGAATTTAATTGTCAAAAATTGTGTAATTAGCTGGCGATTCAAATGAATTGGAAACAGCACACCGAGGGATAATTTAACTCGGATTAGGGCATTCTTTCGAAATCAATATTCCATCGTGTTTGGACGTTCAAATTTCTGCGCTTGTGCTAGAATGTGAATGGTTACGTGTTGCTATCCTTTCTTTCCAGTGAAAAATTAATTGAAGTTGTTGGAATTTCAACGATGACCCATCGAACTGTTTTATGGCCCTTTTGTGAGGGTGAGCCGTTGGCGACAGAGGCACAGGTCGGCTCAGACGATAGTCAGTTCAAAAGTAGAAACCGAACCGTGAGGTTGCCACCTCGGGATTTCACCAACACCATATTTTCTGTATCTCTGTAGTTTTGTAATATATCACCATCATTTATTTTACTGGATACGCGAATGTTCTGGAGTAGAATTTGTAATTCTGAATAAAGTGCTTTTAAGTTTCTTTTCATTTGACAACAAAAGTATCAATAGGAAAAATACTAGTCGAAAGGTTGAAACGCGACTTCTCCGCATTTATGTAAGAATAGAAACAGTAAATACACTCATTACTAAGAAATGCTTGAAAGCAACGAGAGCTATCTCGTCTCTTCCTAGATCGAGCAAGACCACGCCTGCCAACTTGCAACTGGTGCGTCGAAATGAAGATCTATAAATGGCAGAGCACGAAATCTCCGTTTCCTTTACAAAGCTTTACGGGTTATTTCAGAGAAGCCAGTTCTAAATCCGATCCTAATCAACGTTTTCCTTTCCGCATTTGGCTCGATGGAAATCTCGCATCGACCGACGAAAACGAGTTCAAGCGCAAATAACGCGCTAATCCGGGTCACGGTTACAGCCCCGCTCGTGTAATTCGACGGAGACAGAGCCGGAACAAAGGGCGGAGAAACGTTTGAAGTTTGCAGGGAGTTGCGTTTGTTCCGGACGAGTCGCCTCCGGTGATCTCTCTTGTCGTCGAGGAAACAAAATTGTGGATGGGCTCGCTCGCTGGCTTCGCGGACCTTCGGGCTCGCATAAGAATTGTTCCAATTCAGAATCCACGAAACTTGTGGAACACTGGAATGCTGTAGCGCTTGATTGCGGGACCGTTTTGCTGCGGCTATCGGGGACGTGGATTTACAGAAATTAACTGCTGGTTTCCTCCTTGAACCAGTCTAAAATTGACCTCCATCTTGAATCGAATGAGGCGATTTGGAAAAAGCCTTCGCGTGACGTTTACTTTTTCAAGATAACGTAATTAATAGCAAGTTGCAAGATATATGTAGAAATTCGTTCATTTTTTAATTATTTTATTCAATTGTAAATAGTCCAATAGTATTTTTGTACTCTTGAAATATTTCCACTGTTCTGCGTTTGATTTTACTCATTTTAGTCAACAGTAATTAAACTATAGGTCCTGCTAAACCGATGTTCATTTTTTTGCACACGCGTCTCTTTTTCTCAGTTTGATTTGAACCTTGGTATAAAATTGATGCGATGACGATAAATTGATACGAGGCACGGTTAAATATAATAATTGAATGGAAATAAGATTGCCCGCAGTTCGCATGAATAAGAAAAAAGGTATCGAGACTTCTACTGATCGAAAATGATAGAAAAGTGCGTCTAATATGACAGAAGCATTTGATACAAGTACACGAAGATAATTCATCCAATTTTGTCAATGTATAGACAGCAAATCTTTATGCTCGATGAAAGAGGCTCTTTCCTTCTACTAAATTTGTAAAATAATTTATAACACTGGAAGGTTAACACTAGGTTTACGGAACCCGTCATTTTGACGGCATTCACTAATTTCTTAATTTACGATTATTCAGATTGTAAAGATACATTTATGAGTTTTTCATTCAATATACATATGCGTTAAAAATCAGAACACTCGTTAAAAATCAAAACAAATGTCTTATTGTTACTTTTATAAGCTAATATAAAACAGCTGCTTTCAGTGCTGCGTAAATATATCGTTAACCCATTGCACTCGAGTGGTGACTCTGAGGCACCATTAAAATTTATGACGACACGTTCTAAAATAACTTTTACATTAGCAAAGTTTAGATTCAAAAAGATTGTTAAGAGCGTAACCGTTGCGTGAGTCACAAGAGTCAATTTCATATGCATAAAATGCACTTTGTCGTATAAAATAAAAATACTATAAGCCAGAAAAATTATTCTAGATTTACAGTTGAAATAGCTTCGAGTGCAAAGGGTTAAAGTACTGCCAAGTATGATATCACGCAGATATTGCGACAAAGTAGATGCAGAAACGCGAAACAGCCGAAGGCCTCGAACGAGTGCAAAAGACGCCCGAGCCAGCGGAGGCAGATTAACAGGTCAATAAACCAGGCGAAGTGTTAAGTTCGGTGCAGAATACGACCTTTGACCCGGCGGTGATCGCAGCGATTCGCAGCAGGTCCCCCGTCGAACCCGATCTAGACCATAGCGATAAACTATCGAGCGCAGGCCGGTACCATCAATCATTCTCGTTGACGGGATCCGCAGTCGCGGGTCCAGCTTGCGTGCAGCCCGCCGGAAGACACCTAACCGTGTCCGCGTCACTTTATCATTCCCCGGGAACGAATCGATAACAGAACCGCGCCGGGAACAACAATATCGAGAATACGATTTTCAATTAACCCCGTCGGAAGAGCAGCGTGACCATTAAGACCGGTTTCCAGGAGCCGCGACATCAGCGGCACCGCGGCGCGGCGCGTCGCGGCAACACGTGAAATTGGACGCGTCGGAATGAATTAAGCGAAATAATTCAGTAGCTCGCGGTTTATTATGCGGCGGAGCAGCGCCGGGACCGTCCGCGAGGATTCATTTGTCTCGCGGCGCGGTCAGCCGCCGCGGAAATCCGTCGCGGAGTGCTCCTGTCGCGTTGATGACGGCCGTCGATCATCCTCGAGGAGGAAACTCTGGATCGCTGATGGATTCGGGACGGTCGCCGGCAAAAACCGAACCGGCATAATTCGCGAAACTGCGGACAATAGCGTTTGACGGACGCCCGTCGTCCTCCTATCGATCTAGCCGGACCAGACTTTGTCCTCCGCTCGTTAATGATTTCACATTTTGTCCGCTCTGCTTCCAGTCGTTTCTATAATAGTGAAGCTGACCCAATCTTTTTAGTCTGTTATTTCGATTATTCTTTTAATGAAAAAATTTAATATGTGCTATTCGATAAATATAACGTTAATTATGCCCGAAAACAAACGATAGGCGCGGCAATTGGTCGCTTCACAGTAAGCTTCCACTATCCTAGTCGCGGACACGATACTTCGAAGTCGTAAAATCGGTGTAAATCGACGACGGAGTTTTAAAAAAGAAATCTTGCGTCCAAATCAAATTGAAATCAATGTCAGATCAAAGTTTCCTGTTCCGATTGTTTCATGGTTCGACCGATTTTACGATCCGACATTTTTCCGATTTCTACAATATTTGTGACTTTGCTATACAAAGTCAAATAATAATGAAAAAGAAATGTCAGTTTTACGTGAATATATAATACGATCTAATCGACAGTATCCGAGAGTTAATCTCTGAAACACGCAAGGCTAAATAAAGTGCTACCGTATAGTAGGTTCGTGTACCTATTAGGTATACTCGTTCGACGTTATCACATACTATAACAGCATAAAAATCCGCAGCTTATTAACGACACGGCTGCCAAGAGAAATGAACGACTCAACTTTTCATCGTTCCGCGAAATCGAGCGATAAATGGAACTTCCTTAGATCTCGCACGATTTCGTAATCGGCCAGTTGCCGGAGTTCTAAAAACCGATTTATCGGAACACGGCCCGAGAGATCGGCAATTCGAGGAATCGTAACGACCAGGAAGACAATTTCGGTTTCATAACCGCGTAGGGAAATACATGGCTGGCAAATAAGAACGACGATCGTCTGTCTGGTCGCGGGTTGCGCAAGGGACACGCGTTGCATCCGATCTCGTTAGCCGATTAAAAAATGACCGAAGAGCCGGGACCGCGGAATTCCAGATACCGGAATCGCCGTCGATACGAATGCTATCTAGATGTAAATGTGAATTATAAGCGGTTTCTTGCATGCGGCAGAGATTTAAGCGTGTTCCGCGTTCCGCGCGCGAAACGTCGTCGAGGGTTCGCCAGCACGCCGGCCGATTCTGTTTCGTATCTTTACGCAGAACGGCTAATCACAGGCAATTATGACGAACACGTTAATTGCGTTCTTGCGGTTCCTCGGACCCGGACCGGCCACCGGAAAGACCAAAAAGCGATCCGCCGATAGGTGTGTTTACTTAACGATCGGCGGGACCGGCTGAAAGCTGCTACATAATTATCGGAACAGCGAGACCGATAAATTATTTAACGAGCCACCGATCCTGCACGCGAAACTCATTTTTCAGCCGGTCGGTCGCCGAGGCTAGAGCCTCTTTTTACGTGTAATCGATACATGCCTCGACGCACGTCCCAACACTCGATCCGGTCTTATTACTCGCTCTTCCGTTGCGGGCCGGTGCGATTAATATTCTATGATCGAGCGATCGCGGCCCATTCACTTCGGGACGCCGGTAATTCATTTCAGCCCGATCAGGTGAACCGCCGCTTTTCTGCGCCGGCCACGACGGAGGAGGATCTGGCTCCCCGCGAGAAAGACATAAATATCGGGATTGCCCGGATGGATCGTGGGAAAACCGTGGAACGTCCTCGAGACGAGACGGTCTCCGGACTGGCACCGCGGAATGCAACCGGGTTCCGCGCGCTCCCGCGACTTCTTGTCCGAGCAAAGAACTGCGTTTCGTGACACAGTGGATTCCACGGGTCGCGACGACGCGCCGAGGCCCGCAGCCAGCCCGACCTGGCCCAACTCGTCGTGGGAACGTGTCCACGTCGACGGACACGGATCGGAAATAGAATTAGCTGCGAGGGAAACCCCGTGCGGAGACCCAGAACCGCTTCCCTCCAACTTTTTTCATTCCCGCCAGCCAGCCCTCTTTGCAACGCGCCAGCTCCGATGGAACTCGGCCCGGAGCTGGCCGATATGAGAGACCTAACTGGTAACACGGAATTCTGATGAAGCCACCAGCTGGCAGAACGTCAAAACACTACTCAACCAACGTGGCTTGCACCCGGAAGCCCGGAACAGTATTAACTGCAGCTTCCAGGTATTATAGGCTACCAGGAAGACCGCTAAATGGCGGAAAAATAACCGGCAGCACGTTTCGCGACGGCGACATGGAATTTACTGGGTTAGGCGGCTTGTCGGCTTCTTCTGCTTCTTTCGATGTTATGAGCTTTGATGTTCGTTCCTGCGCTTCGGCTGGTTTAGCGGTTTTTCGCATGTGGAACGATGTCGAGATGGCGATTCTATTGTCGTAGTGAAGATGTTACTGCAACGGAGTGTAATTCTTTTGCTACTATTTTTAGCTGTGGGACATTTTCGTGAGGTGGTTTTCGCAGACGAAGATGGCGAACACGTGGACTGCGGATTTTATGGAATCATTGCAAATGTTGATAAGAGAAGTACAGAATAATGGAAGCATTAGACAAATTTAAGAAGCGCTGTTACGTTATTTTCTATCGGTTAAAACTATTAAACGAAGGTATACATAACAATGTATAACAATTAAATTATGTAACAAGTATTAACAATGTAACGATTCAATTCTCGTTTTATACAATGACTGAACGAAATTTTCATTTCGCACGAAGATCCGCAGTCTGGCAACGGGACTTAATCTTGGCGCTAGCAATTTTTATCTGCGACAAGATTCGCGCGATAAATAAAATATATAAAATATTGGAAGATAAAAGGAATTCGAAATTCTAGGAACTACGAACACGATTGCCCGTACGCGAGCCAGATTGTAGAAACTAATTCGATAAAGATGTTCTTATACGAGCCTGATAAGATATAATTTCTCAACTACAAGTTACCGTTTACGCTTCGATATCTGTGTTAAGAATACGCGTGCTAGAGTACCTGTAGAACAATGAAGTATCTTTCACGGTACGGTAGAACTTCATTTATATGAACTCAGCAGGATACAACCACTTCATATAATCGGTTAGGTTCATATAATGCTTGCCGAGTGCCTGTAGTACAAGTTTCTCGTTCAGATAACCGAAGTTCGCGTTCCGACGAATGGATTTAACAAAACAATTCATACCACACTCTGATGACAACAATAAGTGTTCACATAAATCGGGCATTGCTTATTTCGTTTCAATTAATTGAAACAATTCAATTAAAACTTCAACTGTACTGCCTTTGTTTATACTCATCGCCCTAGAAAAAAAAAATGCCTACACCATGCAACCCCTTTGTGCATTATCCTATGCAAAATTCATCGAGTATCAGTGAAACTCGTCTCACTTTCTCCCCCTTTTCAACGCAACTTTCACATCTTCCCCGGGAAAGTCTAACAATCTCAAACCAAAAGATCGTACAGGTGAAAAGAAGCTATAAGAAGATCTGCGGACTTTTTCTGCTCGAAAAAGAGCCCCGGACAAGTCGAGAGATTCGCGTGGCAGAAGGCGGGCGGGAAAAAGGAAGACGTGTAAGCGCGAGACGGTGGCCGGGAGCTATCGATATCACTTGGAAACGCGTCGCGGCATGCAGGATCAACGGTTGATCGGTCCGCGGCCGTAAAAACGGCGTGAAATGTGGAAATCCAATTAAGATTCCATGGCGCCACCCAGCACGACTCGGCCGGCGGTGCATTAATCAGGGAAACGCGTCGTGTATCGTTGCAGGCGTTCGCCTGTATAATAACAGCGCTCGCCGGTTCGCAACTTATAACGCATAAATAAGCTTTCCAGCGTTTACGACACCGAGCACGTTCCCCTCGCGACCATCCGTGGAGAATCGAACGACTTCGCGTCCGCAACGCGCGGAACATAAGCTCCGCCGCGTGTTCCTGTTCCTGGCCCGACGGTGTTTCTCTGTCCCGCCTCTCCCACGCGGCGTCGTGCGCCGACAAAAATCTGCTCGGCCGCCTCGGTTTCGCTCGCGATCGTCCCGGCCCGATCCCAGAACCATCCATTAGCCGGGCCGTTCATCGCGATAACGACCAGTCAGCCAGAAGAGTTCATCCCAATTAGAGCAAGTTCGCTTATTAGTCGGACGACGTCGCGACGCCGGGACCACGGGGATAATCCCCCTCTTCATCTGCGTTTCTTCACCGGACGGGGCTCACAGAATCTATGGACCCGTTCGTAAATCATAGTTCCGTGTCGATCGCAGCCGAGCCGATAAGATTGTTAGCGGACCGGCTTACGGCCAGATGAAACCCTCGGTCCAGCGCTTGGAGGACTCGGGTCTCCTATAGACCAGCACGATTTATAACAAATAACTTGTCCCCCTGTCGGTACATATTTTTATTATACTGTATGCTTGGATTGTGAAGTTTATTCGATTGTTCGCTATTAAAGGGTCTTCGTAATTGGACTAACTTTACAGTAAAAAAATGTGAAGCCGGTCGTCTTGACGCGCACGGTAAGTTTAGTGTTAAAATTCTCCAAGCTAGGATAATAGAGTCGTTTATTGTGAGCTGGCCAATCACTGTAACTTTGGTTTATTGTTTAACATAATTGAGAAGTGTTTGTAGAAACAATGCAAGTGCTAAAATTAAAACATTTCGCTTTTACTTCTTAAAATATTCGATATGCCAATAGAGATACGATAGTATACTATTTAGGTACAATATCTTTTTATAAATAGTTATAAAGAATGTTAATAATAACATATGTCTATAATAAATATATGTCTAGCATCGCTTTCCTAGAAAACAATGTAAGTACCAATGCATCACATAGAAGACAAGTAATGTGCTGCAAAAAAACTTAGGCTTGTAGAACATACCACATAAACTTCCGTTATTGGAGTATACTTCATAAACAAGTATTGAAAGAAAGCGAGACCTCCGAGCTATATTGGAATATATGAACAATAAATATCATGACTTTTACAATACTTCGCTTAAAATATTTTGAGATAAAAATTCTTATAATACCTCCTAATAAGAAACTAAAACATCATATTATATAAGAAATAAACAAAATAAAAGAATAAGCTTCACTACCTTACACGCATCTAACACTTCGTTCTTACATTCTATGTGAACAGTTGAAACACCCAAAACGCGTATTTTCAAAATCGTTCCAAGTAGTTAATAAAGTAATAACATCGAAGTGCTTCGACAATCGTGCGCACAGCGATTGTGTCGAGTTCGCGAACTTTGCCAGTGAACATTAGCCGAGCGTGATTTCTGGTCGCAAGAAAAGCGGGGCCCGCAGCCCGACGCAATTTCTCTAATAACGGATGGAAGTTTTGCCGGCGCAATCCGCGGGTAATTGACTGGAATCATTATCTCGCGATTAGTCTGTCCCTCGCAGCTCGCGATCCTGTGAAACGCGAAGGAACCCCGCTTCGCGAGAGCCACTTTCCCGTGGGAGAGCCAACCGGCTACCGGATCGCGTGGATGTTTCAATCGGCTGATTGTTCGCGTTACGTTTCTCTTTTTGTGTAATCGTTCTGTGGAGCATTTAATTCCTATTTTATCGGGCAGTTTCCAAGCTTTCTTTGATGCGTGAACGTGGCTTTGAACCACACAGTTCTAGGTGACACCGCCACAATTGTGATCCCTTCTTGAAACGGTGACATAAGTAATACGATAAAAAAACAGATAGAGCATGTGAAAGTGGATGTAAAAATTCTATCCATATTTTTGAACATTGCTCTTTATATATTCGCAAATACTGTTATGCAACAACAATCGGCTGTAAAAAGATGTTTATTCGAATACGGGTGTTTCTAAGCGAGAACATACTGTTCCATATTGTGTACTGCAGTTTTTTCATTATCCCGATTTGTACATCGAACACGGAAACGTGCTACGAAAACGGTGTTCCTTAATAGGTACATGCTTGCACTTCATTATTTTATTCGTATTATTTTTGTATTCGTGTTGAATAAATATTTCGAAGTTTCTTGCATTATCTACAAAGATCGATCTATCGAACAGTAATATAAATATTCAGCGATAATACTTTTAATAATCGGCACTTTCACGTCTTTTTATTCGTATTATTTTTTATTCACGTTGAATAAATATTTCGAAGTTTCTTGCATTGTCTACAAGGATCGATCTATCGAACAGTAATAAAAATATTCAACGATATTACTTTTAATAAATCGGCACTTTTACGTCCGCGTGACTTGACCGTTTCCAGCGAACGATGATCGGTTCGCCGATACGGAAACGATGCTCGACCGTGTAGTCTCAATGCTGTTCGCTTCCTGTTCGGACGGGAGCGGAATAAGCCAATTAGAATTATCGCCGCGGGGACAATAAACCGCGCGCTTGCTAGCTGTGAACCGAAAGAGTAATAACAGCCGATAAGCGGGCAAAGAAAGTTAAGTGCGATTTAATGTACTTCGCACGGGCAGAGACAGCGGACAAGTTGCCACCGCGCGAGCCTGCCATTGTTCCCAAGCTCGGATTTGCCTTACGCGGATTATCGTCCCCTTTATCTCGCACCCACGTGTCCTTTTCCCCTCCGCACGTTACGCCGCCCCCTCCCTCCCCCTTACCCCGTCACCGCGGCTAATTGCCGGAATGATTTCTCGCGCGTGTTTTCTCTCGCGGAAGCGCACCGTGCAACGCAAACACCGCGCGAACGATGGAAACACGGTTGCCACCGGTCGGCGTAAATCAAATCGAGGCTTTTATGGATCGTAACGAAAGCTGGTACACTGCGCTCGCCAAAGGGCAAACCCTGGAAAAGTGTATTTATGGCGTGCCAAGCGATCGGTATGCTTATGTCGCCGGTTCTTTGCTCGCTTTGGCCGAATGCTCGTTGATAAATTTAAGACAAGCAGTGCTATGAACTTACGCGCCGATTCTTAACAAGTACAAAAGGGACGGACGCGAAATTACTTTCTGCCATGTTTTGGCTAATCCGAGTCGCGATGGAGATATCTAATAGTAATCCGCTAACGCTTCGATTGCCAAAGCAACGATCTCAAAAATTTCATGAAGTTAGGCCCTTTGGAGTCTGATTTATTTTTCGTTAATTTGCGTTATATTTAAAGTCAAGTTTTACGCACATGTATAGATGCTAATAACACAAGAAACGTTGATTTTGTTAGTGTAGGTTATCCCTTTTAGACGCTAAGGGCTGGGACATATGTGTCCCATCGGTTACATGCAAACAAATATGTCATTTCTCCCAATAGGCGTACGAAATACAAAGGTGGGACACATATGTCCCGATAGACTTTAAAGGGTTAAAGTACTTGATTTAATCAAATTAGAGTTGGAAAGTTAAACTATGCGACACCAATTACTTCCTCAACATTCTTACGTTTCGCTAAGATATTGTTAGAATCGAGAAAGTTATAGTCATTGTAATTGTAAAGAAAACGGCAATGCAAGGGGTTGAAGTAAATATCGAACTGCTTGACACAAGTCTAGAAATTGCAGATCGATCGAGTTTCTCGATTTTGTGATTTCGCGGTGAAAATATTTCATCCCCGAGATAACTTTCGAACTCGCTATTTAAAGTGCAAGACATTTATGGCTCGAAGCCGGCTCCACGCTACTAGGCGTACATGTAACAAGCAACGTGAAACAAGAAGGACAAGTGTAGGTACGTGTACCACAATTAGCCGGCGTTGCTCGCTCTTTTCCGTCATTGTATTTAAATGGGCGATCGATGTGACGCACAATGTACATAAATACCTTATAACCTTTGCAAACAATGGCGCGACGAACCGGGACAGAGCGCGCTGTTATTACATATCGTCGACTATATTAAACGATTCCGAGAAGGTCGTTTTTTCTGGAACTCGATTCGGCAGTGTCATTTGTGTCAATACCGGCCAACTTCTACATAGCCGTATGTATGTGCGATATATAGCCATTGCGCTGTTGACAGAACCTTGGAGGGTCCGCTGCCCCAGGAGACACTGCAGTGGACCTTGCAAGCCTTCTCTCAAGAATAAGTCCACAAAAACTTTGTTTGCCTCGGATGGAATATTTTTTAAAAATATTACAAACTTCACTGTAGAGTAGTGAAATGATTACGAGGATCAAGACGTATTGCAGTAATGTCTCTCTAACTGACGCTCAGATTGCGTACAAAAATGGACAGTTTGGGAAGAGGAGATACGATTATTCGAGCCTTGTGCTTCGTTTTTATACTTACGAATTGCCAACAACTATACAAAGGAGCTGCAAGGCTCGAATAATCGTATCTCCTTTTCCAAGATTGCCCATTTTTGTGCGCAATCTGAGCGCCAGTTAAGGAGATATTACTGTATTCGATTCTTTTATTGCTACTGGTAAGCCCACTATTCTTTTATTTCGCTTATTTTCTAACAAAAATATTTAACACGTCTTATTCGATAAATATAAAGTTCATTATGCCCGAAGAGACACGGTAACTGATCATCTAGCATTAACTAGCTCCACTATTGTATCTAATGGCAACTTATCCTCTTTACCCAAATTATTTATGAAATCAAATAGTACATACGTCTTGATCCGAAATCACAGCAATTAAATCGTAAGAGGCCAGTCGCCCTCGCGTTTTCAATATCGATGTCGAAAGATGCTTTATAATTTTTTATTGTTTGGGGAAAAAAGGTTGTCGTGAACGGAGCCATGTGGCTCGGATCCAACGCCCAGTTTTTCCGGTCTCGGTCCTCCTTGATTAATTTCATCCCGGTTGGTAATCGTCGGGATTACGGGATGACCGTGCTAAGAGCTGGCAACGAGGGCGGATCGAGCGAGCACGCATCGGCATAACTTCGATTAAACGAGACGAATAAATCGTGGGATCGGTCGTGTGGGTGGCGGCACAAGCTGATGAGCCATTAAGAAACAAGACGGCGCGTGGAATCCGAAGTGAAATTACAGCCAATGAAACGACTAGCAATTAGTCGCGTACATTATGCAGAGCCCAGCGGGGTGCGGCGAGCGAGCCTGCTGGGTTCCAGGAATGATCGATCGGCCAGGTGAAAACGATTTTGTCGCTCTTCGCGGTGGCTCCCACCCCCGGTTTCTTGCTTGCTCGCGGTGCGACGAGATTAACTGGTTCTCGGTAATGATTTCTTTTGCCTGGCCGCCGCAGAATAAAGCCACTGAATTTTTATCGGGCAGATCGAGAGGGGGAGGGCTGTCTCCGTGGCAATGAAACGAGACGGCGGCGAATTTATTTAATCCCGCGATGCGTGCTCTCTCGGTTCACGGATTAACATAGTTATCCGCGCACGGTCGACCGGCTCCCTTCTAATTCCGAACTATCGGCGTAGTTGCTCCGTGATCGACTGGCTGCAAGTTTTCGTGAAACCTGTCTGCCTCCACGGGCAACGTTCACGATGAGAAACCATAAATCCACCCCCCGGGCCCAATGAACTCGCGTGATCGAGCACGGCCAGCTGTTGCTGAACCTGAACAGTATTCCCGCGGATCGAACACCGAAAATAGCGCGATACGTGCGGCGCAATAACTCATCGGCGCAGACTATTTAGACTCTCTTCCCTTTAATTAGGTGTTGATATACGTCGCTGGACGAGTGATTTATAAACTACGCGCACCAATTTAGATTCGTATCTCGAAATAAGCGCATCCCCGGCCACGACCCTGACGAGCCCGGAGAGCCGATCAACAGTTTTTTTTTTCTTTTTCGTAGACACGTTGCATCCACGCGACGCCATTAATAAACTATCGGAGAATGCCTCGGGATTTCCCGGGAGTTCAATGCATCCCTTTAGCCAGGCCATTAACAACGACATTTCCGGCCTAGACGATTCCATCTAGCAACGTCAGCCCCTGTCATAAAACAAGGCTATTTCGTCGGAGCACCCTTTCCCACAAATAAACACACGGTCGTACATAAAATCGAAGACAGCAAATCAACGTCTGTCCGTTGACAAACGATACCATTCAATCCAGCCACGTCAGGGGACTCGATATTACTCGACAGCAGCCGACCACTTGTTTGCCTATGACAATCCACTGTCCGACGTAGCCGTCTTCCTCATCGATTTGTCTGCCCCTTGTTCTCCGTGATTCCCGACCGCCGTGTGTATCTAGTTTTTACGATCTCTCGGTCGAGCCCCAAAGTGACTCATAGACGAAGCTAAGCGACCACGGGCCCGGCGAACCCCATTGTTAGCGGTTTTCCCCGTTATAGGCGGAACGAAATCAATTGACCGTGCTAGGCAACTATCCTCGCCGTTTAGCCGTTCGCGTCTAACAAACTTTACTGGCTCCAGCAGTTGACTTGACCCTAGCACTTTCATCGGGCTTAGGAGCCGCCCATCTTCTGTCTCGAGCCAAAGTGGTGCTTTGATTATCGCTGTTTCTGATATCCGGGCTCTCCGGTCCCCCCTACACGCGGATGGCTCGCAAGACAATCGGTGTACGCCAATTTACTTAAATATTGAGATAAATATAGATTTTATGAATTAGCTGTGAAATCATGAAAATGTCACTAATAAGGCAAAGCAGAATTTTGATTGGAAGACGACATACAAATGAACTTAACTAGAAGAGAAACAAAAATAAAAATGTTAGTGTTCTTTTTAGGGATAACAATTTCTTCTGAACAATTTTGTTCAGTTACTCCGTTGTCAATATAAGTCCTGTTATCTATTGTTTATTTATGAAGTAATCGATTATATTGATTTATCGACGGAAAGATGCTATGATAAAAACGTGTTCGAACTAAGCAACTTATTTTCATAAAAGTTCCAGAAAAGCTCCAGAAAAGTTCCAAAAATGTTCCAGAAAAGTTCCAGAAGTTCCTCATTTTCATAGAAGTTAAGTTAGGTGCATAAGTTAGGTACATTGATTGGCTCCTGAACCGTCCATGTAATTATCTGATTCCAAAGTGGTACATATATTTATTTCTGCGCAATCACTCATCCTTCCACACATCTAACCCTAATCTACTCGACACTAATCTATACTAATTTATTCTACCTAGCTTCTATTGCACGTTCCTCGTTTCTTTTCCCGCAGGCTCTTTCTATCTTTTTCTATATTTCTGAGTCATTGCACAATTTTCTCTTCCCTCTTACTCTGTAACGCTTGTAACAGGCGTTTCAACAAACCTCTATCTCATTTGCAAATCTTGCACCCTCTTCCCTCAACTGTCCAGGCACAGCGCCAGTGTTCGGCATCGATCGATGAAAACGATCGAAGGCTTTAAAGGCATTAATCATCGAAATTCGACAATTGGATTGATCAGTTGGTGAAAGTAATAGTCAATCGTGGCATAATCCGTGGTATATCTTTATCAGAAAAGTTCGAGAAAACCAATTTGCAGAGAAACTTAATTAGCAAATGATTGAATTTCGAGTGCAGAATTGCAGAGCAGCTTATGATTCCGAAGATGCGGCTGCTCTCGGTGTGGGTCCAGCCAATTGTTCTTAGTCCGGCAACTTTGTGTCTCGAAAAGAGGAGAATGTAGCGAGACCCGTGCCCTTCACCTGCGCCACGTTGCAAAAGGTCGCAATTACGGCGCCCTTGCGCGTCGGATAAATTATTCGCTGGCGGTGAAAAAAACACCGGTACAGACCGCTGAATCACGTCGCCGGCGCAAACGACAGGAGAAAAAAGACCGGTTGATCGACGTTGGCAAGTTCTGTCCGTCTCTCTCTGTTTCTCTTGCAGAACACCACGTGAGTCATGTAAACTGATGTGGACTGATGCAAACTGGTGTAGGGTCAGCCGGGGTCACGCAACGTCTTCAAACGTCCAAGTAGCCGGGCCCCGGTTGACGTGAGAATGGCGTGTAATTTTCAAATGAGCCATTGAAAATACATCTAAGCGCTCGGCGCCGTGAAAGCAGCGCCGTTTCCGACGCGATCCTTGCACTCTGACCATTTTTCTCCTCGTCACACGACATGATTGATTTTCACCGACGAGGAAGAAGGCTCTCGCCCCCTCCTCTGCTCTCTATCAATGCTTTTCAAGGACTTAACCTGCACGCACCGACCTTTTCTTGCTATTCACCAGCCCGTTACGACGCGGCTCTTTAACGCTGTTCTACACCTGACAGATCGACGAGATCCGGGATTTTTAGGCTCGTTGTTCGCCCAGGCTGGATCGTTTATCGGAAAAATTATTAGACGCAACGCTATTAGTTCAACGATAGATCGCTGCGCAGAATGTGTTAACAGATTTTTAAACGAAATAACATCCTTTGGTAACCGGACCAAACGACTTGCAGTTTTTGAAATGTTAGACCGACTAATTTGTTATGTAACGAGTAAAAAAGAAAATGCAAAAATTGCAATTCGTGGGGATGGTGACAAAATGATTTTTCAACTCTCTTTTATCCAACAACTTTTACAACGTAACTTTAAAAAGTGCGTCTTAAAAATGCTCACTTATACGCATGCAGAACATTTCGTCAGCTTTCAAGATGTACAGTATGAATGGTGAAACATTTGAATAAAATTCAAGGCATCCGATGAATCGTCATTCCATAGTGTTTCACAAGTCAAAATGAACAATTACATTTTCGAACAAAATGACAGAAACCGTTCCCCGTTCGACTACATTAAATGGAGGAATTCGTAAACGTTTCGCGCACGCGAAAATCCACCCCCACGCAAAGATACGAACCCTCGGTTCCCGAGAAGGAATTCACCCCCGCCTCGATCGTGATTGCGGGCCGATTGTCAGGCCGCAAGCTTGAAATTTTGCAATGAATACGTGGAAAGCAGGGATGGGCCGGGTCCGATTGAAACGAATCGGATGAAGAGGAACCGTTCGCGGGGCTCGGTTTATCGTTCGCAATCGCGACAGATATTGTCCCCTCCCCCCATCCCCACCCCAAGAGAGGCGGCTGGATTAGTCCCCTTTCACGATGCTCGAAAAGTCGTTTCATTTCCCTTCCCTGGCCAGCCGGCGCGCGACTGTATCGTCCGGCAGGATCGAGAGCCGATACCGACGATTGATAAATGGACAATCGATGCACCACCCCTCCCTCGATCGACGAGGAATACTACGGGGCAGAGCGTCATAAACAGCTGACCAGGTTTCGGTAACATATGGTCCTACAATATTCCCGGCGCGGTGTGCTTACCGGCGAGACACCGGACATTGCCTCTTCTCTGCGATTTTCCCCGCACGAAAACCCCACCGACCAGTTCCTGGTGGACAATAATGCGCGCGGACACTGAGAGGGATGAGGGAAATGAGGAGAGGAAGGGAAACGTGGAAAGAGGGGACGAAGGGGTGGTGTTAGAGATAGAGAAACGCGGAGTCCGGGGGAGAGAAATATAGGGGAATAGGGGTAGAACAAAATGAAGGGAGAAAAATGGAGATGTAGAGAGAAATAGAGTGAGTAGATATATGAAGGGAGGGAAAAATAGGGGAGGAGAAAAATCGGGGATAAAAAGTATAGAGAAGCAAAGACATATAACAAAAGAGTAACGGAGACAAGATGAGGGAGAAGAGTAGAACTAATGAAAAAATTATAGAAAAATAAAAATACGGTAAAAGAAAACTGAAAAAATTGGGGAGAAAGATGAAATAAACAGAGAAATATAGCAATGGAGGTCGGCGTCAAAGGAAGAGAAAATAAAGAAATAAGGGATGAGAAAATAGGGGAGAAAAGTAGAACTAAAGAGAAAAATATAGCAAACATGGAAAGACTGAAGAGGAAAGCGTAAAAACAGGGAAATATAACAAAGGAAAGCGGAGTCTATGGCAGAGAAAAATAGAGGAATAGGGGTGGAGAAATATGAACAAAAACAGTAGAAATAGACAGAGAAATACAGCGAAATGAATATACAGGAACAGGGAGGAGAACATTGAAATAAACAGAGAAGTATAACTGAGGAAAGCGGAGTTTAGGGGAGAGGAAAGTGCATAAAAAGGAAAGGTATAAAAAATATAAATGACCAAAAAGTACTATACAGTAAAATCGACAAAGAGAAAGAACCAGATGGAAGAAAAATACACGGAGAAAAAAGGCGCGGAGAGAGAGACATAAAAAGAGCGAAGGGGTGAGGAAGGGGAAAATTAGCTGGACCTTGGCCGAAAGAAAACAGAGATGAGGGTCTGGGTTAGGTCTACCGAGGAGGCGCGCTTTAAACCCGGTCTCCAGACCCACCTTTGTTGCCTGTAATTATGTTAATTCCCGGCAAACGGATCTCGCGCTCGTCCGATGTTTATCAAACACGGTTTAAATATTCCACGGCCGGGTACGAGGCTCGCCGGAACAAAACGACCGGTTTTAGAGTATAATGGCTGCTCACCGAACCCCGAAAAAATGTCTAACAATTGCGCGCACCGCGTTTGCGTTTGCGGTCCACGCACGGAACCTGTGTACAAGCTGCTCGTGCGAATTCTGTGCATGATCGAACCTTGTCTATCCCTAGGAAGATTATCCCCCCGGGGATGGGACACTCATTGGTTTTTGAATCGTCCGTTCCGCGAACGCGGTTCTTTAATATTTATAGCTGGTCTGAAAATATGGGGGATGATAAATGATTCCTTTTTAAATCTCTTAGACTGGTCTGTCGTAATAATAATATACCGAGCCCCGAGGCTACGCGTTTTACTATTCTGTTATGCAAACAGTACGGTTTCCAGCAACAGATGGTTCGACGAAGCCGACGATCATAACAATTTAACAGGAAAGTCCGTGCACTAAGCATGTGATGTATGGCTGAAAATGCGACCTTGGTAATCGACAACGTGCTCGACAAATAAATTTATGCACCCCGGAACGGACACCGAAGGGAACATCAGGGTCAAACAATCTGCAAAACTTCAGCGGCGTTCAATTATTTTCCGAACACTTACAATTCACGCCCAGTTTGATACAGGAATCTGGAAGCAACGTGTAGCTCTTGGTAATAGTTATCAGCATTTAATCTGCCATATTTTAATGTATCTTTTAAACAAATTAAGATGTCGAAATCCGGGTTGGGCAGCTGGATTCCTTATTAAAAGCACACAACTCTTAGCAATTTGAATCATTCTCCTAACTCTAATAATTTCCGAAATATTCAACGGAATATGGTTTCAACCCCCAAGTTTGCGATCTATTTTCAACCCTTAAATGCGAACGAAGACGGGTAAAAGATACGTATCGAATATTTCTGTAAAAACTAGCTTTACCGAAAGTTTTATTAAAACGGGCGTGTATCGCTTCGGTGTGTTCCCTTGCAAGAATATTCAGGAGGCACACCACCATTTTTAATATCTTGTAAGCGTTCGAGAATCGTCCCCGAAGAGGCAAAGATCGGAAAGAAAAGTAACGAACTTTCCGGCCGGCGGAAAGACAGTATTTCAGAGGAAAGCCAGCCCGAAGCGAGAAATGGAAGGAATCCTCGAGCGCAATAAGCGATAACTCTCGGCGGGACATAATTTCCAGGGGGTAGGTCGTCGCTCGGGCGTTATGCAAATCGAACGGCGATGACTTCGCGCGCTCCCCCGGCCGGTGTTTTCATCGCGGCGTGAATAGACTGATGCTTTAATAAATAGGGAACCGGCCGCGGTATGAATCGCGCATTTACACAGCCGCGGGAGGAGCGAACGCGTTTATGGACTCTCCCGTCGCTTTTCACGCCGCGGCGCGGCGCGGTCGCGCTTTCACCGCGATGCAATCAAAATTTCCCATTACGGAACCGGCGTTGATCTCCGGCTGGCCCGGTGTTCGCGATTCTAAATAGCCGATTTTAAATCCTCCCCGGCTACCTTGGCACAGAGAAATGACGAGATGGCAACCACCGAAATATTCGCCGCAGCCAGAGTTTTTCTAAAGCGAAAAACGATACCCCTTGGCGACGGCTCGAGCTGGTCAGGCTTAGGCGAACATATCGCGTTTCGATGTAAAGTTATACTGGCCGTATAGTTTCCCATTACATGTTCCCGCAGTTTCGGCGATCCCGGCCGGCCTCGAGCTTTCACGACTTTTAATAATTTCGTCGGTTCCCTTCGTTCGTTCGATCTTCTCGTTGAAAACGTTTTGTCCAATTCGGCTCTCTATAACCCCTCGGAGCTTACGCGCGGACTATGACGCCACAAAGACATCCGCGATGCCTGTGCCGACGTGTCTTGCGCACGTCGAAAAGGGGTGATGCTATAGAAAAACATTAATCATAGCAGGCTGAGGTTATCTTTCTACGCTGCTCCGTTTATGAGTAAATGGGTGTTGCAGATTCAGCTACATCGTTCAGCTTTTAAGCTGTTAACCATGAAAGGCGGGTTAACTTCTTCTTAAGCTATCCATAAATCTTTCACGTTACTGCGGCGAATTGCGCATACCGGCGGTAAGTGTTTGGACATAAGAAAGCACTCGGTTAACAGGCTAATAAGTAGAAACACGTCCAGTAACGAACGGACAACAAGCGTACCTCTAGCTATATTACAAGCAGCCTTCATTCTAGATCCTGCACAAAATTTTGTTCCAACCGGTTCGCCCCTTGTCGGACAGTTTTATTTATTCGATTGACAATAACGGCCAGCCAGCGCTACCTTCTTCCCCATTCGTCATCGTCGAACCACGACCCGCACAATCGAAAACTGACAGCGTCCCACCGGCACGGACACGGTCAATTTCACCCTCGACAATGGATCTTAATTGCAGATCCGTCCGTTTACCGAGCCGATCATCCGGCGAGCAATCAACCGGTACTGCTCGAGTTATCGTAACCTCCTTATCGTCCGGCGTTTATTTATCGTGTCGTCGCTGATACCGGCCGCGACCACGGACTCCGGCTTAATCTGGAGCGGCACACGTCGCAGAACCCGATAGACTCGCGTAAAATTAGCTTATCGCCGGTTCGGTTCACCGTTTCCACTGTGTGCACCACGGCTGAAACGCCGACGCTTCCGTCGTGCCAGAAATAAGCTTTACAACCTGGCCTGGATGTCCCGATAATTGCCGGGAGCCGGCGAGGATTGCTTTTACTTTGCTATTATTAATTGCCGCCGATGCGGCTTCGCCAGCTGCCGCCTTCCCTTCTCCACCTCCTCTGAGCGACGTGTTTTACATATTTTCCGTGTTTGGACTGTCTAGTCCCTTTCTCATCGCCAGATATCCCTCTCATCCTACCAGATAACAATTAAGCAGTTCGACATGAGCGCTAAAGCTCTGATTCGTCCCTCGCGTCGATTTAACTCGGTCTAATCTCGTCTGATCTTGCCTAATCGAAACACCATCAAGAACATTCAAAAACTTGTTTCAATGAATATAAAAAGTACTTCGCAGCAATAATGATTAAAAAACAGATAACGCATTGAGAAGTATTGTAAGTTAATATTAACTTATTATTAACGACTGATTGTAATTATTAATGACTAATTGTAAGTTAAAGTTATAAAATAGTAAATTTAAAGCAATCGGATTAATTGGCGACACTTTTTATAGATGCAATTGGCGTACTGCTGTGAAATTTTATAAGAATTAATAAATAAAAGATTTTGTGCTTTTATTTACACGATTAGCTGAAATTATGAACGAAAATTAATAATTAGAAAGAAATGCCACGTTGACATGAATAATGTATAGCGTCGCCGTATCGGCGGCATCCAGTTGCAAAAGGTTAAATATTTTATTACCGCGAAGATCAGGCGCATTGATGACCTTTCACGTATGTCGAGAACTATTTATCACAGATAATTTGTCATACAATAATAAGCCAGTTCAACCGCTTCTATCATAGTGGCTCATTTTTACTGATAACACCCTATACGGTCTCCCTATCTTATTAGTGTGTGTCCACGTTGTGTAAACATAAAAAGGTTAAAGAAGGCGCGGTATTGTGTCCATGACTTGTTAAGGGTAGACCTTCGTCGCGTAAAATATAATTCTAGGTTTCCAAAAAAATCTTTAAACGTCGTCCCCCGCATCGACTGAACAGTTGAAGGAGGTCAGTTTTCCACGAATGAGTTACAAAATCAATTATTCGTCGTTACGTCGGTTACGTAAATTTTGCAAACAGACAGATTAAGTCGCGGAGACGACGGATAAACGTTGAGGCAGCTCGACCAATATTAAACTTCAACGCCAACGCAAACCGTTACGTGCAAGGTGTTGCGCCGCCCAGTCTCCCTTTCATTCGGGGAAACTGTAGTCCATCGGCCGAACCTCAAAGTTGTCCAAACATTTTGCTACTCCATTATGCGAGTCATCCGCCGAAGAGGCCACAAATTTGTCCTCCCACCCCCGCGAGGCCGACAAACATTTGCTCGGGGTCTGGTCACTGTGGACTCGGGCGGACCAGTTGTTCAACGCCGTTTTAAAGCGAACATTTCGGATATCTCGGGCCCGATAAGAAAACCTTCAAAAGCGCCCCGATATCGTTGGGTCGTCGAACCCGCGCGAGGAGAACGGGACACCTCTAGACCGCTAGAAGAGCCCAAGCGTGTAGACGCGGACGTTATCGCGACATTACCTGGCTTATCAGCTTTATCGTGTCGATCGACGAGCCGCGGACGGGACACCCCGTAGATCGAACGTCGCCGGGAGAGATCGAAATGCCACCGGGCACGTTAACGATCGAAGATCGCCGCATGCTTCGATGGATTTCCAGCCGGCAAGATGGAGTTGTCGCCGATGTGGATTGGTCTCATTTGCGGGATCAATTTTGCCGTAAGCCGTTGCGCGGCCGCCGGATGAATAACAAATCCGCGCAATTCGATCGCGATACGGGGGCCGGGAAACTAATGAGCGATCGAGGGAAGCCTCGTCCGACTGCCTGCGCGGCTTAGATCTTAGAGCAAGCGTTCTTTGCGCTGAGATCGCTCTCAATTGCTCTAAGAAACAAGCAACTTCGAAGAAAGAAATTATAGATTTATAATTAAATTGGAATATTATCTGAGCGGGCGTGGTTTCGTTGCTCTTGATTATTATAATGAAGAATTCTCATTGTGGTCTTGGACTCTGCGTCCTCTAATAATCCAGCTCTGAACGCCTGCAAACGTCTAGGCTTGGCGTTCTTCTTCTTTTCACCGGAATAATTGGACTCCGCATCGAGCAGAACTTCGAATACTATCTTCTCGAAAACAGAGACAGATTCGAGCGACCTCGAGCTCCAATCCGCGGTATCGTAGTAATTAATATCCCTCGAACTTTATCGAAGCATTCAGTCATCCGGCAAGCTATTGCTGACGAGGCTCTCTCTCTCCGACGCTATCTCACGCTGTCGAGAGCTCGCGTCGCTCGAAAATCCACCGTTTTAATTACGCGCCGTCGACTGATTGGTATTCGTCGCCGTTAAAAAACGGTTGCCCGGCGAGAATTGCATAATTCAAGCTGTAATTGCGTGTAGCGTATCGTCCAGGTGTGTCGCGTTCGCTCCGTGGCGAATCGCGAAACGTGCGGCACGCGAGGATCGAGGAGCCCCGTTGCCGATCGACGCCGATCCTCCTGGCCGCGAATAGATCCTTTTTGCTTCGTCCGCTTCATCCGCGCGTTTCCGCGTCCGCGTGGCCATCGATCGCGGGGATAGCCCTGCTTTTTCCATTCCGCTTTTTGCCGTTCGCATTTCACCGTTCAGGCTTTCTGCCGCGCAAGCCACGTCCTTGCGGAAAAACTGTCGTTTTGCCAGCTACGTTGACAGCGCAAAAAGCTGAACGCGAACTTAATGTTCTTGTTTACGCGGCAAGAACGGTCATCCAGTTAGCTAGAGACCATTCAGCTGCTGATGTTCAGAATAAAAAAACACCGCTGATTATAGCTTCGTGTGGGGTCCAACGTTTAAAGTCTGTATTTCCTAGACACGTTACATTTGTCCATTTCCGGTCTCAAAAAATCATGCGGCATACCTTAAAGTGCCACACCAGCGATAGTTTCACGACGCATGATAAAAATGTTGGCCACAATTCCTAATTTCGTTAAATTTTCATGAAAATCGATGCTCTTATGGTTTGAAGGTTGCTAAATTTAAAATCGGAAATGTAAAATCCAAAATGGACAAAATTTTTCGATTTCGTGTCACAATTGAAATCTTATATTAAATTATGCGCAGACTGAGATGTTTTATGCGATCTAGAAATTGTTTCTATTAACTTCAAAATACTGGAACTACGTAAATATGTATCTCCTTTTTTAATTATCTTCGTGAGTCGAAGTATCCTTAAACAGTATCCTTGAATTCTTTAAACGTTTTTGATATCTTGCACATGATGCATGATTCATTTTTGTGATAAATGCATAAAATCCGCTGTCTAGCCACGAATCTTATTAGAACAGATATTCCGATAGCTATACGACAATGATTTGAGGCGTATCGAGAAGGGAAGCACAATCATCTTCATAACATATATTTTACTGGTAAAATGTCATACAAGTGATTTCTTTACGAATAAACGTCAACTTTTCACATCGAAGATGTTACCATCGTAAAGGTATGATGATCAACTATGACAGCCTATGTCTCGGTAACCATGCTCGACATTTCAACACTTCAAACGGCATTTAATGCTCTCTGAAATGCACACAATATAATGCACTGCAGCAATCGACTTTTTCGGAAAAGGTGCAACTGCGCGACGCAGAGTCGTGAAAGCCTCAAAACTGCTGAATCGATTGCGCAACAGATGCTGCCACTCCCGGTAACCGAGGACGCGATTATGCAAAAGGGTTTTTTCTCTTCTCGTGTGACCGTAGATAGGTGAATGTACGGCGTTCTGGAGCAGAGCGACTGGGAGCTGCTTCCTTCGTCCGATCGTGAAACGAAGAGGCGCCGAGGTATATGGTGGACGTAAAGGGTTTTACGATCGATCCCGACCGGTGGACACCTACGAACGATGGTTTTTCGCGGAAGCGCACCAACCGAAGAATAAATATATATATATACGCTCGACTCATTTACAACGCGCTGAATGTTAATACCACGGCGGCCAGCGATACGGGGGAACACTGTCGCTGGGCAATCGTCCAATTCTCGTGCCATGCACCGGCGACGGCGACCGTGAAGCTTAAAAGTGTTAAGGCTAATGCTCGCCGTGCTGTGGAGGACTCCGCGTCTGGGTTAGGTCATTAACATTCCCCTCGGGGCCCGGATTTCACCGATATTCGATGTGCCTCGGATGATCGGTCCATGAGTGCTCTGTTCGTTCGACTTGGTCGTTGCCTTCGATACGGGACGATCGCGAAGGGTGTCTGTAATCCTGAGCCAGTCGGTAGACCTGACTGACTGTACCGAGATTTTTTGGAAACGCTTATTCAACCCGCTACCATCGAACAGTGATTTTCTCCCCCGAAACTTGCGAAAATACAGCCGGTTTCCACCCAAGAGACTGCTTCAAAAGATGCCGCGCAACGAAAAATTTGAAATTACGCCGAGCTAAATACACGTATAAAAGAACCAATAAGAAAAATAGAAGCTTAAAATATTTTCATTACGAAAAGAGCGAACATTTTTATCGCCAGCAACGCTGTGGAAATACTTGCGGATCGGAAAGAGTTGAGACGTTAGAGATGATGAAGTACATAATGAGTGTTCTACAGCAAGATCGAGTATGTTCTTCCCCTGACATCATTTGCAGCCTTGCCTCCGGGCAACGTTGCGGCAATAGTTGCCCATGATCTTTGTTCACTGTTTGCTAATCGATCATCGATGGAAATTAGGATCTGTTCTAATGAATAACCATCATAAATTGTGTTTCAATATATGCGACGAATTAACGCAGGCGATCCTTTTCGAACGATCGCGTGAGACGATGCTGTCTTGTAAAAGAAGATTAACGTACGTCAGAAATCGCCCAACCGTTGTAACGAATCGATCCGTGCGAATTTTAGAACGTAGAAAAATAGCGAACGGAATCCCGGTGCCATTAATTGTTTCAATGCAGCAACCAAATTGACTGCGCTGTCTTCTATCAAAGATGGTGATAAAACGCAGCCCCCCGAAGACGAATCACATCGGCCCGCGTGGCCGGCGCATCAGTTAAGGGTTGAACGGTGAGATTCCCAAAGGCGATGTACGGACAGGTTTCTGTTAAACACGCGAGCAAACGAGAGGCTTATTTTTTATTCGCTATCATCCCTGTCCGCAGCGGGCATCGGTCGATTATCGCCAGAGACGGAGGGCGTTTTCCTCTTCGATACTTCTTTATCTGGTTTCCTGAATGGGCGTATTAGGGGACGATTACCTTCGCCGGTGGAGACGCGTCGGACAAAAGGAGATATCATTAGAGATATTATCGCGACACGGCCCGTAAAGCAATCTTAATCTTGCTGGGGGTGGCTGCACAAAAGCCGCGGTGAGTCACACGTTTGTATATCTAATGCATCTGTATCTAGCGAAGAGGGCCCAGCCCGACGAAGAAATATGCGACCGTGGCAGATGCGCTCGCCTCCTCTCTCTCTCTCTCTCTCTCTCTCTCTCTCTCTCGGTGCGTCGGAGTTACCGTTGAAACGCCATTACGCTCGATTAACTTATAAATCTGGCCGGGAACGAGCGTTTGCCCGGCCCACGCGACTCCATATATCTGAATACGCTTCGCTCTTCTAATCGTGGCCGCGTAAATGCTCGAGACGCGACACAATTTGTCTTCGAAAAGGTCGGCGGAGGGGGAGGGGGGGATGGCCCCTTCGGGCGTCCGTCGACAAGCGTCGTAAATCAGTCGACGGTGGAGGAAGTGAAAGTTTCGTTAAAACTTGCTTTATTACCATAATATATCTGGACGCCTGGAACGGCCCAGCCGTCAGTCTCATTCGAGACCGCAGCCACGTTTTAGTGGCATCGTTTCCGTGGCGATCACAGCTGCCACTCGGCCGAACCACCGGGACAATAAAGTGCCGCGCTAACTACGGGCTGGTGGATTTTGATGGCAGTCCACCAGACGGCTCGGTCCTGCGCGCAGAGAGGCGAGAGGATGGGCCGTATTGAATTTAAAGAGATTCCGGATAATGGCGAGCCGGGGTTCCGTCACCTGGAGGCTTTCTTCGTTTCAGATAACGGGAAGCCAATTTTTTCAAACTTTTATCTTCGGATAAGGTACAGGGTTCAATGCACACCGTGTGAATCGTGCGTCTGTTCGCGCACCTTATCGCTAAATAAATGCTTTGTCAGTTGCGACAGTCGCCTAGAGAGACACAAAAGACCGAAGACGGATTGGTTATTATTTGTTCTTAAATCACGTGAGGAATGTGGAAGAGACTAGACTATGGGATTTTTTCATATGCGATTTTAATAAGATTAGAATTAGAAGAAACCGTTGTTGGTCCATCAGAAAATTGTCTGTTTTAAATGTAAAATTGAAATGACGGATTGGTTATTATTTGTTCTTAAATCACGTGGGGATTACTAGATTACGGATTTTTTCATATGCGATTTTAATAAAATTAGAATTAGAAGAAACCGTTGTTGGTCCATCCGGAAATTGTCTGTTTTAAATGTAAAATTGAAATGACGGATTGGTTATTATTTGTTCTTAAATCACATGGGGATTACTAGATTACAGATTTTTTCATATGCGATTTTAATAAAATTAGAATTAGAAGAAACCGTTGTTGGTCCATCAGGAAATCGTCTGTTTTAAATGTAAAATTGAAATGACGCCAGTTCTTTTGTTAATTTATAGGTTTCTTTACATATTACAAATGTGCACATGCCATAAAAATGCATAAAAACCTACAGTTTACGCTAATTACTTAAAACTAGTTAACTCGTAATTCTAATAGCGAGCAAAAAATAGTCACGTTCAACTGTACTAGTCTGGCAATAAGTTATTAGAGAAAAGAATATATTTGTGATCCCTGGTTCCCACGATTGACGTACACAATCTTTGCTTTGCACAAAGATCAATCCTAGAACTGTTCTTCGACACGTCAGTTTTACGAACCTTGACCAAGTAAGCCATAATCGTGAGAGCGAACGAGTGTCCCGAAAAGGCACACGTTTTTCATGGAAGCGTAGCAAATGACTCACGCGGAATTTTTGGATAATGGGTCCCGTTGTGATAGAACCAGGCCTGGGTTAAGCACTTGGATCTCGTACGGCGAAGTTTCCGAAGCCCGGTGGCACGAATGTTGCAAAATGGTGGCGCGACGCGGTCTGAGAAAAATGAATTACAAGGCCAGTTACGAATTAGTCACGCGTGCGGAAGGCGCGTTGAATCGCTGCCGGTCCCTATTATTATTCCGCGTTGAAACGATCACCGTTGCAGCTCCGCGTATCCATTACTGTCCGGTCTGTAATGCGCGTGACAAATAAACAAGTGTCAACACGGGCCAGCCCAGATCTGTGTGAAAGGGAACGGTATTAAGCGGCCGGGAAAGAAAAGGTAACGCGAGGAGAGCGACTTATTGGCGTCAGCGGCCCGGAGACAATGGACCATAATTCACGGGCAGTGTCGCGAAAACGTGTGAAACCACGTGGACGAGCCCCGATGTGGGCCCCGGGCACGGTCCTGCATTGTTGTGGCTACGTAGCTGAACCCGTTCCAGCGTCGAACAATCCCTTAACAACGACCTAATCACGGAAGCAATCGTATGGCAGTCGATCGAAGAAGGATTCGTTTTGAGGAATCGTGTCCGATGTCTTCGATCTTTCGGGTGTCGGCGTGCGATTAGATATGCTACCTGGACAAGGGTGGTTACGCCAGTTGGCGGGTAGCCATGACATTTGACGCCCCTCGAAGAAAACATGGTCCAGAGGCTTTTGTCCGCGCGCAGGACCTTTGAATGTCTCGATGAAAATTCCATCCGGAGAACCGTTCCACTACCTGGGAAGATCGTCGTCGGGGACCCGAATAACTTAGGCAAATACTCATAATAGGGGGGGCGGGGCTCGATGAAAGGATGGCGACCAGTTCGCGAACCCTGGCTTGCCGGTACTAGGCAAGACCGGATCAAAGACCGCTATCGCTTTGCGAACCCTCTTAACCCCTATTCTGAAATCCGTTTTCTAGTTTATACTTTGAATCAACGAGTCCTGCTTGATCTGTAACTTCACGTTCTAAGGAATGTGGGTCCTCCGAAGGTTAGAGGATCCAACCCTCGTAGCAATTCCACAAGGGCTGCTTCAGAAGTGGTCCTCTCCAATTTCAATGAACTTCGTTCCAATGATAGACCTGTAACTGGAATACATTTCAAGTGGTTCTTTCGGATCCTAACATTTTTCAAAGGAGGACTGAACCTAAGAGATAATAGTGGAAGCCTGCTACATCGACGGTTGTCCTCCATGCATTTGTTCGTAAATTAATTTACGTACAGAATGATTATTCAATTATAAAAGAATTTGTACAATGTTCAGAAAATGTTGAGACTTTTAACGACGTCTTTATCAAACCCTTTTCGTACGAAAGGGTTCGGGTTGACACTTATCGCGCCCTCATTTTTCCAGCCGGATGCGCACGTCGTGTGTCAACCTGACATTATCGTAAAACATCGATATAATAAATGCCAAACCATTTATTTTACTAAATATTTTATTGAAAATAAAGGAAAACTCTGTGTTCTCTTCACATTTTTTTCATCGATGAAACGATGTGTCAAACTATCTTTTTTACGCTTATCGTCCTTTATACATCCACAATTCGTTCAAAATTCTTTCGAAGTATTAGATTTGAGCTGTTCATAGTTTCTAGATATTTTCCCGATAAGAAAAGAAGTGACGTGTCTTCTCCTACTCGTGAAGAACAATTTTTGAATTTGTCACGTTCAAAAACTAAGAGTCAAAGTCTAAGATCGATTTATCTAAAAATAGCAGAATATTATACTCTGAAACTTGGAAATAGTTAATAATTTATACCAGTAAGGGGAAAGGTTTAATCAGCCATGAACTGTAGATCAGGAGCAGACCCCGGCACTTTCGCCAACCACTTCGCCCGAGGCAACCCCCATTTAACGGCACCAGGTTCCATTTCGAGCAAGTCGCTTCTGTCATCGCATCACCGCCGTGGAAGTCGATAAGAAAACTGTGACCGTTTCCCAAGCGAAGAAAAACGAAGCAGATGCGCGACAGGCTCTAATGGTGACCACGGTGCGGGGTTCGCGTTCCCAGACGAAAAGCGCAGCCCGTTGCCCCCGTTCGGCCCGTAAAAGCCATTTAGATGTTCGCGGCGGCACTCGAGGGCCTCGGGTTGGAGGGCACAAAAAGCCGCGGGGGTGGGCTCGGTGGTTCTGGGTTAGGTTCTGGTGCCAAAATGAAGCGGCGGGCGCGACGTCGAGTGGCCCGGGCCCCGAGACTCCAGGTACTTAAGATTCTTCCGTCCGAAATGGCTGCGCGACGACGAGGCGCGAGACCGAAAGCTAACGACCCGCCTCAATTTGCGGGGAATTTTTCGGCTGAAAAACCGGCGAGACCGCGAGCACGGCCGTCGACGTCGCGCGGCAATGCGCCGCGGCGGGTCAACGATCGAGAATTACTTGAAATTACGAGCGCGATTATACGGGGCCGCAAGAAAAGAATCGTTTCCTCGAAGTTCCCGGCGAGAGACCGCTCCGCGAGAACTTGCCAAGATGAATCGCGGCCGGCCTGTCCGTTGCCAGGATAGCAGCGACTGATTAATTGCCATAGCGACGCGTTTCTAGCAATTTGATAACCGTGAATTATCGCGTCCACCGCAGTGATCGATGTCGCGATCTAAGCTTTCCAGGGGTGCACCCTGTTCACGCTACTGGAAGCGGCTACGTGGAACGCTTTATGTGCCTCCGTGTCGTCGCGCACCCGCTGCAATTTGCTCGTGACACGGCTCGTTGCGAATAGTTGAGACATCTACAAAAATTTCTGAACACCTAAAATCGGGGAGGATTTCTCTCGACGCGCGTCATTAGCCTGGCGCCAGAATAAAGATCTAAATTGTTCTCTTCTGCCACTCGTTTCCAGCTGTCAGACATAGATAATCTCGGAATGCCTGGCGCCCACTCGAGACAAGAGACTTCAACGACGACATACACGAGATAAACCGTAGATGGCAGAGGATCCACTTCGACAGCGGTCGCCGTGATTAACGATCGCGAAATAAACCCGTCAAAATCGAGAAGCAGCCGGTGTTCCAGGGCCCCTTCTTGCCTCCGTTCGGCGTGCAAAACGGTTCGGAAGAACAACGCTATTAAAAACCCATTAAACGTTCGACTTTGGTTAAACGACCGTTCAACTGTCTCGTTACGCGTGTTTTTCTGCTCGGAACGGGGCGCGGCTTCCTTCTCGCGTCGGACCGGTTGGAGCGCGATCGTTCGTCGCGATTTATATGCATCGGCGATTTATCGCGCCGCCTAATCATGTCGCGTTTCGTCTGTCGCGCGACACGCGAACCGTGATCGATGTTTCTGCCCGTTCGAACGTCGATATATCGCGCGCATCTGGGACGGGGCAGTGGAGTTGCGGCGGCGGCGAGATTGCCGTTTTGAAATATTCCAAGCTTCGCGGGACAGAAAATGCTAATCCGGGTCAGCTACGATTCCGCTTCCGGGATCGAGACGAGCAGATCTATCCGGGACCGTTGTGCCTAACCGGCTGAAAAGCTGATAACACCCGGGCAACGTTGCGAGTGTTGCAACGTCGACGGCCAGCAGAAAGAATCACGGCCGACGACCAAGCCGGACGGATATTCGGCGGACGCCCGAGCCACAATGGGTCACCATGGGCGGTCCGAGCCTAAGTTACGAGCATGGGAACCATCAAATGGAATCTAACACCTACCAGGCGCCGTAATACGGTTTTAACCCACCACCGTTGCGCCGCAAATCTGCATAAAATATCGAATTTCGAATCGAATCCGCCCGGACGGATTAGGGGGCGCGAATGGAAGGGCGCCGCCGCCAGGCTCCTAATCTTTAATTCGTGAACGATGCAGAGTAAAATTTAGACCGCCGAAAGAACATCGTTAGCGTAACGTGTCCAGTAAAGGCCGTAATTGTAGTCTAGAATTTACAGATGCTGTGAATTCTATCCAATTTTCCTCCAGCTTGTAAACAAAAAAGTGGACAATTTAGGAAGAAGTGATACGATTATTCGAGCCCCGCGGCTCAGTTTTATAGTTGACGATTGTCAACAATTATGAAAATTAAGTGCAAAGCTGGAATAATCGTATAATCTCCAATAATGTCCAAATTGTCCATTTCTGTTTACGAGCCGAAGGAAAATTAGGGAGAATTTACTGTATTTGGAAAAATTTCATCTTCAAGTCGATCCCAATAATTTCTTTAATTTGAAAACATTTCTTTGGCTAATTGTACGCGATCCAGTGTAGAATAAATACCATGCTATTAACGAAACAACAACTGATTAAAACCGTTTCTCACTGTATAATTAATAATAATATATTTCCTAGCTAAAATTTAATTTTCTGTTTTATACTCGCGACGAATAGAATACAGACAAAAAGAAACGGTCCACGAGTATCATGGTCACGATGAATCTTGCGAGGCAACTTTTTTAAACAAATCTCTACCGATTCAGAGATGTAAAATTTTGCGGTGGTGGCATATAATTTCCTTCCACCCTGTACATACAAGCGAACGAAAATTCATCGTCGCAATGAAACGTGTGCAGCATAAATAATGCGACATCGTTGACGACATGAAATTTACCTCCACCATCGGCTAACTTCGTTGCAACTTCCATTAACCTTTTTTGTTTATCAACTTCGCCGAGCTGAGAACAATATTTTTTAATCTCTTCGATTGCCGCGTACTCGCGCCCGTCATAAACGCATAAAATCGGCCGTCGAGTTATCGCGTTGGTTATCGCGTCTAAATTGGATTTACACGGGGTGCGGAGCTAAACGATCCCACCTCCCGAAGTTAAACGCCCGGACCCGACACTGCCAATGACCGTTCGCTGGATGTCGCGACGCGATAGACGACTGTCAACGATCCACGTCGCGCAACCGAAAGATTCCCCGAGCCGTTTACCAGCGCATAACTTCCTCGCGTACGTTAACGGCACGGACGGTTACCTTTATACCCTCGTTTCAGATAGAACGATTGGCCTGCTCCTGTGGTGAAGAGAGAGAAAGAGAGAGACAGAGCGAGAGAGAAAGAAAGAAAAAGAGAGAAAGAGCAAGAGAAAGAGAGGGAGAAAGAGAGAGAAAGAGCGAGAGAAAAAGAAAGAGAGAAAGAAAGAAAAAGAGAGAGAAAGAGCGAGAGAAAGAAAAAGAGAGAGAAAGAGCGAGAGAGAAAAAAGAAAAAGAGAGAAAGAGCGAGAGAAAGAAAAAGAGAGGGAGAGAGAAAGAGCGAGAGAAAAAAAAAGAGAGGGAGAGAAAGAGCGAGAGGGAAAGAAAGAAAAAGAGAGAAAGAGCAAGAGAAAGAGAGAGAGAAAGAGAGAGAAAGAGCGAGAGAAAAAGAAAGAGAGAAGAAAAGAAAAAGAGAGAGAAAGAGCGAGAGAAAGAAAAAGAGAGAGAAAGAGCGAGAGAGAAAAAAGAAAAAGAGAGAGGAAGAGCGAGAGAAAGAAAAAGAGAGGGAGAGAAAGAGCGAGAGGGAAAGAAAGAAAAAGAGAGAGAGAGAGAGAAGAAGAAGAAGGCTAGGGCCGGCTGCCGGTCGTCAGGTACGGAACCTAGCAAGCGTTAAACTTAATAGCCTGGTGTGCACGCCGTGCGTGGTCGATCGCCGATGAGTTTATAGGGTTTTTATGTCACCGGGCCGCGGAAACCGGCAGAAGCAATTCCGTGTCACTCAACGAACGTTCAATTATTCGCGAGCCTTTCTGCACCCAGGTGTGCACAGTGTTGCGCAAGCAAATATGTGTGTTGCGGACACGTACGTGATTTCATTTCGGACCAATGAAATTTTCTGGCAATTTGGTTTGCTCGTTCAATACTTTCGTTAATAGGAATTTCCCGCGTTAAATTGTCCTGGCCATCTAGGCCGAATTACTGTGCCCGAAATATTTGTTATCGGCGGTATATCATTCGTCTGTGCGCCGCAAATTGGCTTCCATCTAGAAACCATTTTCTTTTTTTGCAAATATCCTCTCTAGTTAGTCAGAACGATAGAAGTTCGCACGCTCCTCCGAACGATCTCATCCAGCAAAGTGCATTTCGCTCAGAGCCTCCAGTTTTTGCGATTCCGTGCTCGCGCCCGCGAACAAAACTATCCCGAAATTCGTCCGGAAAGTTTCACACCGCGCCGGAGATCCCATCTCACCAATCGAGGGTTAACGACCCGGGGCCGGGGTTACCCTTAGAATCCGATTATTCCGACATGTTCCTGTTTGTAATCCGTTATATATTAATTTGGCCGAACTTGAGTGAAAATCCAATAATTTGCATAGCACGGTTAAGCAGCAGCAGATGCTACATTCTGTTTGACGCAAAGTGTGCCGGTGGTGGCTTAGTCCGCCCTGTCCGACGGATTAAATAACTTCGATCCTAGATTAGGAACATTCTTCGAGTCCCCCGGGAACGAATCGACGGTTATTGCGGGAAAAAGACTCGACGGCAAATTACTCGTTTAATTAAACAGCGGCCTATCCGCGACGGGCTCGAGATAAAACCGTACCCGGCCCCCGGAATAGAATCCAGAGAAAAAGAGGAAGCGCGACGATTCGATCCGAGATTAGCCGCGAAGCTCATCGAGGACCCGCGTCGTCATCGTAATCGGTCGATTAGCCCGGCGCATCGGTAGTGATTTCGCGGCCGATCTCGGACCGGCCACGGATCGATTCTATTATATCGGCCAAGATATTCCGAGTGCCGGCGCGATATTGCGCGATCAATATTGATAAACGCGCCGCGGGATCGCGCCGGTCATTATTGAGCTGGATCCTATTTATAGCCCCGGCTAGGTATCTTGATCTTTGGCCAAGTCGTCGGGGCAAAACCGATCGTAAGACTCGTGTTTGCTCATCTCCGTCGGTGCGCTTCGGCGGTGGGTCCATCGGCTGATTGCATCGTATCGCCCCGGGATCGTTACATTGTCGTAACGAACCCCGGGACGAGTGGACGACTTTATCATCTTTAGCCGATTGAAAAGCGGATTGGAGCCACTTCTGCCTTTCCACTTCGGCTCCTTCTCTTCTCCGGAGATTATGCTACTGCTTCCTCGTCTCCGCTCTTCTTAATCTCCTATATTGTTGCTCGACTCGCTGCCACCTTGAAATTTCCCGAAAGAAATCCACCGAGTGCCTCCACCGTGAAACTTCGGACGTTCTTCTGCCAAATGGTACAGCTAAGGGGCACGTATCGCGTCGGAAATGGCTCTTTTATTTTATCTTTAACGTAAAGACGTTTGCAGATTTTTCTGTTGATTCGACGAACAACTCTTTCGTTTTATAGCGTCGGACTATTAGGAGAGATCGTTACGTTCATTTTATTTGCCTCACATTTTGCCTTTTCAGGGACTCGTAGGGCAGTGGTGCCGGTTACTGTGGTGTGATTAATTACTGTGCCTTAGGCACATATTTTTCTACAAGAATTTAATACGTCTTATTCGATAAATACGAAGTTAATTATGCCGGAAAATAGACAGCAATTTATCATCCTATAATAACTGGTATGTAGTCGGAAGAAATACCGAGTTGAAAAGTTGACGGATCATTGTCTCGCAAACGTAGGAAAAATTTGAAAGTTACATGGGAACAAATGACGTGCCGTTTGCGTCATAATGTCCCCCCTCCCTCTCCGGTAATCACGCAACGCAAACTTCTTCACTCTCTGCAGAACCATGAATGAGTACAAAGTAAAACGCACGAAGAATTGCGGCTGGTCTGACAACGTCAATTAACACATGCTCGTAAGAATGCTGCAATTTGTTGATCGTTCCTTCAGACAATAGCGCGTGGAATTTAAAAGCAGTGGGACGATAGTCTCCGCGCAATTAAAATACTCTTCAGTCTAAGCAAATAGTTCGAAGGTTGTTCAAAAATGTTTGCTCTACGTCTGTCGTCGAGGCAAAAAACGCGCGTGGGCGGCTGTCATTTATCCGCGCAATCGCTTTTATCACGTTCGCATGTTGCCGCGACAAAAAGTCTCTAGCCTCGCGACGTCGAGGCAGCGAAAAAGAGTTGATAAATATCGCCGGATCGACAACGCGTATCGATGGAACGACTCTGTTGGTAAAAGAAAACGAACAGAAACTCCGCGCTATTTGTTATTTACACCTTCCTACGCTTATGTAACCTTCTTAACGACCAGAAGAATGTTCCACCGTGAGACAACCGCTCGGAAAAAACGCTTGTTGCGAGTATGGCTGCGGTTACATTGGAAGCGTTTTCTGACGGATATACGATAAAACGACCAGAGATAAATCAATTCTTAGACGAACTACGCCGCACGCTTTTCTGTCTTCGGAGATTCATTCGAGCAAATGTCTGCTTCACTTTTTGAATGAATCGAAATTAAGTAGCTGCCATTTAGGACAATAGAAAGATTAAAAAAGAGAAAGATAAAGGACATCAATATACGGATCTTCATAATCGCGTTATATTGGACATCGTAGAATTAATTCGTTAATTGTGTGACACTTTTTAATCTAATGAAAAAGATATTTTTTAGGATTATTAAAGAAGACTTTGACACGTTCCTCGTCAGCATCAAACATACACCACGTTCACAATTTCTTACTTCACATCGTAAACAAGTCAAATTCATTTTATTCACGTTTGTAAGTGAAATTATAGTACAATACGCATAGTACAATAATCAAACAATTTACGCCTTTGTTTGTTAAATTGTTTATTGTTTATTTTATATATATGTATATATATATATATATATATCACAAACGAGGCACGCTGCTGATAATGAAACGTTTTAATAACGAGGGCGCGCATCGAGAAGTTGGTCGTAATGAACGTGTCAAAACCGTGTTATTCAACGGACTTTTCGAGGAGGCAATTTTTGAACAAGGGTTGCAAAGGGTTGCCTGTACAATTTGGGAGCCATTCGAATAATTAAAGGAAGGTAGAAATTCGTAACGTGACTGGCATGGTGATCGCGAACGAGGGACTCGATTCGAATGCGAAAATGGTGCGCCGCGTAGTCGCGAAGTTAAACGGAACCGTATTTAAGAGGTCTCCCGTTGCCAAAGTCGAGTGTATGCCCCGCGAAAACTCGAGGCCGGGTACCCCGCGAACGCCGTTGCCAAACGGAAGTTGATACCGGCCAAGAGTTATCGGATGCCGCAAAAGTTATCGTCGGATTCCGTTGACGTGGTTGCCGGTCGCGTTGCGCTTCGATAATATCGATCTTGTCTGGCCGGCGATAAAAGTTTCGCGATTTCTTCGCTCCGACTCGAATGTTCGAAATAACGGTCTATTTACTTAAACTCGCGTTCCGAATCTCCCGCTACGAGCATCCTCCACCTCCTCGACTCGGAGTCTCCGTTTTCTTGTCGACAGAAATTGCGGCTAAAGTAGGGAAGACAATTGGAGACTACAGAGGACTTTAACCCTGATATTCTTCCTGGATGTGGACATGGAGGTTCGACGGATAGTCGATGAAACGTTCCGGAACATGTATTCTATTTGACCTTGTTTCGAAGTTATAGCCATTTTTAGTTTCGGTAATGTGCAGTTGTTGCAAAATAATTTGAGGGTTCGTTGAAAGAAGATGCAAATGGCTGTAAAACTTTTCTTTCTCTTTTTCTCTTTTTTGCTTTTGCCTGGCTCTTGTTCACTCGTGAAGTGGATCCTATGTGACATACTCTGTACAATAAGCAGGCTTTATGATACGAATACTAGTAAAAAGAGCAAGGTTTTGCGTTTGAGCAGATTCAATTGGTTAGAGAAGCCACCCGTTTTGGAAATTCGTGGCATTTTCTATTAGTTTCAATGTTCTCTATTAAAGATCATTTTTGAAGTGGTTCAAAACACGATGCTATTTACTAGAATGACGAAGAAGTAATTTTGTCTTAATTACGGAAAAGATAGCTCAACTTTGTTTACGAAACAAAAATTAACACTAAACCTACCAAAACGGTCAAAATCACCAGTAAGGTTTCTTTCGAAGGAAATGATTGAATAAGTTTCTTAATCCAACCATACGTTCTAATAAAAATTACGAAAAGTTTAAATAAACTTTATCTCTATCTTAACTTTACTAAACTGCGTCTTCCCATCGTCACGAAGTAACAAACATCGATCAAGTTTAGAACTCGGTAGATTCAATATTGAATAAGTACAAAATACTGTCACCATCATTCATTTTTGCGGTACTTATTCTTTCGTTGCATTTCACCGAGAAATGCACGAAAGTTCGCTGTTGAATTCCTCGAATAGAAGCAGCGTATCATCAAGCTATCATGCACGATGCCAAGTCCCGTCTCCTAGATTTCGCGAGGAGATCCACAAAAATGGAGTAAAATCTAATCAAGCCGAAACAATGGGCCAAGATCCCGGGGAGCCACTCGGTTAGACCGCGTTGTTGTTTTCCCGGCTCGATGTCCAAGGTACAATGATACCGAGGAGGAAGTTTCCCGGCAACCTAATAAAACGTCAGATGTAAATCAATCGACGCCGGCGGGCCGGTGGTTTCGATTTGGCAGGGGAAGTTAATCTTCGTGGACGGTGCGATGGCCCCATTTCGCGGGCTTGCTCGATGCTCGCGCGAATCGAACCGACCCGGCGTTGGATGTGTGCCGGGGCAGCTCGATTTGTTCGAAACAGCGACGGGGAACTTACGGGAGACGAGGCTGGCCGGCTCGCTAGAAAATGGATCCGAAATTTACAGCCGCTCCGCGCGATGAAACTTTATTATTCGTTTAACGCCCGCTCCGGCGAGCCGGCGTCTCAGTCGTTTCGTCTTCAATCAGGGGTTCTTTAATTTGACGGCGTTCACGGCCCTCGTGGCCGGAAATCGGCGATCGTAAATCGGTCCGACCGTTCGCACTCGTCTGCATACCACTCCGCGACTCGCAACGCTATTAATTGATCCAGTGACTCGGTTGGACAGTTTTTGCGCGTAAAACCACCGTAATACAATTAAACGTGTCTGTTACAAACAGAACTGGTTTTGGTTGGACGAAGCATGCCTTTGAGGAAATTATGCTGCAAGTGGTCTCAGTTTCAAAGGCTTATGCTCGCTGGAAAATGTCGGCGCGCAGCTTTTAAAATGGTATCAATTTTTAGAATACGGTCGAGGACGAGTCGAGTTTTGTTTCAATTACAGAAAACTGGTTTACAGGACAATACTTAAGAAAGGTTTCTGCATAAATTGCAGTTGGTTGGAATGATAAAATGTAAATTAGTGAGCTGGATCTTCGAACAATTCGACGAGGTTCGACTCGTTTGGTCCAATCTGGAAACAGTTATGTCGCTTTAAAAGGCGTTCGCAGGCTTTTTCTGCCGACTATGTGTATCGAACGAAATCTTAGCATTTAAAATGCACCCATACAGTAAATACTTGTGTCCAATTGCTCGTCAATAACCGCGGCTAAAACGAAACTGTGAATCAGAGAATTAAAGTACAGTGGACCGGTAGCATCGGATTACAGGAAACATGTGGTAAATCGAGTTAGCACCGATCGCGACGGTCTCGGTAGAAATCCAGCGAGCAACATCCCCCGATTCCGTGGGAAGGAGAAGAGTCTTCCAGAGATTATAAAACGGAAGCACTCGAGGATGGTCCGCCGGATCGATTCGATGACCGAAAGAATCTAAGGAGCTCCGGAAAACGAGCTTCAATTTTTAAACAGAGACTCTAGCTGCGAGGCGCGCCATTGAATTCGTTGAATGGCGTATCCGAAGCACCCGCGAGAAGAGACGTTCCCTTTTGTCGAGGATTCGCGCCGGGCACTGATAATTATATAAAAATTCGATAACTGTCCGCGTGAAAAGGCTGCCGGCAGCAACCCCGCAGCATCGCGCAATCGTCATTCCACTCGGTGGAGCATTTAGGCGCGTCTGGTGGCGCGGGGTGATAGAGCCCTGGAAGCATTTTGCCAAAGAAACAGCGCGGAACAGAATTTATTTCCGCTTTTGAACCGCGCGGCGTTCTTTCAAAGTAGCCTCTATTTTAAGCCGGTTCGAGTCAAGAGCGAGGAAATAAACATTCTTGCCGATAGGAGCAAGGAGGGGCAGTCTAGACAGCGAGTTCGTGCTGCGACGGCACACGTTGCCGAATCAAGGGACGAGAATAATTCCGCGGCGCGAGGAGGAGGATTAATTTATCAGGTGACACGTATCACCGGTGAAATGATTACCACGGCGCGTATCTCCGGTTACTGCAACGTCCGCAAACGGCCCGCGAGCTACGAAGGAGGGACCGGGGAACGATCGTTCTCGTGCTCGGCGCGAACGAGCACAATGAGTCGTTGATCATAGGATCGAGCCTCCAGGGATCGATACGCAGGTGTCTGGAAACCGACCGCCGCACGAATTCCTCCGCGATCGACCTTTCGGCTTTATTGCCGGTCTCGCAACGCGCGCATGTAATCGTTTGTACGGCCGTGCAGTGGGGGCAGCGGGAAATTCTTGGTTAATGTAAACACGAGGCAATGTTGCTAATGAGTTATGAATGATCGGTCGCGGAAATTTTTGCTGTTCGCGGTTAACAGACCGCGAAGCGTTCTGGAAATTCCTTGACCACTGGCTGATAAACGCAAAAATCGCAGAGACCGTTGTAATTTGAAAAACTTGCATACGTAGATGCCTATGATTTTAAAATGATGAAGAAGGTATTAAATCTATGTTCGATTTTGATCAAATTGTTTCAATTTCATGTAATTTTTATTCGATTTATATACGCTGGTAAACGCGTGGTTTCACAATAACGAAAATAAAGCAAAACCTGTGTTGAAGACTTTTCTTAAACCTAGTAACATTGCCTGCGAATATGTCAATCATATCGCTATTGACGTTAACAAATGTACACGTCGGTCGAACTAAACGTTGAAGAAATTTTCGCTAAATTTGCAGCAATTTGAAGCAGTGGTTTCACATTTCCGTCCTTTTCGCTAACTAATCATGAAAGCTTTGCGAGAATGATACTGGTTGTTAAATGAGAATTGGAAAGATCGTCATAGTTAAACCATCTTGGATCAAGTGACAAACAGAAATTATGCTACCATCTCATAATGAAACGAAACGGAGCAAAGTACTGAACAGTACATACGCGAAAGCACAAAATCGTGTAAATTGTTGGCGATTGGTTCCACAACAGCTCACTACAATCTCCTAAAAGCTGATTAAAAAGTTAGCGTATCCGTGGCGAACGCCAGCCCATGAATCATTTCCACCGAGCAACGTCCGGAAAATCGATCGTATCGTTCTATTTTTAATCCTTTTTAGCGGCTTGACAATTTTTCAAATAAATCGTCCGACCCGACGTTTCAACCAATTTGGCAGTGCTGACTCGGAACAAGATTTCTATGGAACAATGCTGCGGTGGTGTTGCGTGAACGTCTAGTCAGCCGCGAGCACCGCCCGGCAACGCTTTTATTGTACCGCAGGACTATTTTGAATACACGGAACAGAAGCTTTTTTAGAACCCTGTTGGAGGATCGTAAAGCTGGAACCCAGCCTTCCGGCACCGGCACAAAGTGGCTGGCTCGGCCGCGAAAATAGTTCGAAAGAATAGCGCAATTTCATCGATGGACGTGGAAATTCATCCGCAGGGACGTGTTCGCGGAGATGATTCGAATCACGGTGATTTACGTTTGCCAATAACCCTGATCGATAAATATTATAATATAATGAAAATTTATTAATTATTTCTAGTTATTGATGTTCCTGTAAAGATTCGAAATCGGAGACAGTGAAAGACGAGAGATGTATCTGAACATCTAGTGAATTATACTGAAATATTCGCGAAGAATTTTCTGTGGCATTCTTAGCAAGCAGCAGCGATTCGATTGGGTAACTGTACTTCATAATTGAAGACTTTCGGCCCATTTGAATTTGCGAGATCAGTGAAAATAGAGGAATAAAATCCTTGCGATTTTATACTTAGAAGCGACGGAGAATTACCATAGTTCACAGAAGATTTAATGAAAGACTGTCAACACCAGATTTAGAATGAGCAAGTCCTATCTTTATACGTGGACGGTGGACTTCGAAAGATTAATGAATCCTAAGAGCTGCCGTTTCTTGCATTCCAAAGTACTCTATAAAGGGCTCCAAAAACATCTGAAATTCGAGAATCATCGAACGGACCTGATTTGGAAACAAGAATCCGACAGCGAGCTCGATTAAACGTCCGAGTAAAATGATCAGAACGGATCGCAGACGAGCCGGCCGCAAAAATATTCCCGAAATTCCCGTGCGCGGTGCGGGTCGGCGCGAAATAAAACGCTCGCTCCGCAAAATATTCGAAAGTCGGTCGTCTCTGGCGGGCCCGACTCGGTCCCAAGAGGCCGACTTGCACATATCCCGAGCGACACATGCATTTACCGTTTTTTTTGCGATTCCCCGAAGTGACCGGCCGATCCGCAGGACCCAGCGCCCACACGCAGGAAAGGGTCCGCTCCGTTTCCGGCGCGAAAACGCGGATCGAATTGTCCGATATTCGCGGAGGCGTGCGTGCCGACACCGTGAACAACGAACTCCCGCGTGATTTACGATGTAAACTTTACGTAACGCGCTGAATACGCGGACGAGAACCAGTCGGGCCGATGACAGCGGGATCGTTCAAACACTGACCTGGTCGATATCGGAAGAATGCTTTTGTTTGCGCCGCGAGGAATTAAATAGCGATACCGGCATCTGTTTCGCAGAGATTACCTAGAAAATAAACCGAACCGCAGTCAATGAGAAGCGCCACTCGAAAATTGCTTGATTCTTCATTAGACGAAGGCGAGTCTGTGGAATTTGTGAGAAAAATTTCCACTCTTTTGTTACGTATTTTAACCCTTTGCACTCGAAGCCATTTTAACTGTAAATCTAAACCAATTTTTCTGACTTACAGTATTTCCATTTTGTATGGCAAAGTGCATTTCATGCGCATGAAATTGAGTCTTGTGGTGACTCGTAACAACAGTTACACTTTTAACAATTTTTAAAAATCTAAACTTTGTTAATATAAAAATTATCTCGGAACGTGATACAACAATTTTAGTGGTGCTTCAGAGTCACCACTCGAGTGCAAAGGGTTAAATAATTATAAATAAATAAATTTATATACATATATATTATACTTATATATACATATAATGATAAACTTTGATTTAAAATTCCTTCGGTTTGTAGTCGTTTTCCGGGATGGGGCAGCGACCTTAGTATCGGCAAAATTGCATTTACAACGAAAATTGCATTTATTACCACTTCATCTATTGCTCGAAAAATCGAACGTTCAATGCACCACGGCAAAAAGAATCGGACTGCGTCCAAAGGGTGTCCGTTTCGATAATTGCTGGAGAACTCCGTTTGCCTAACGTTCGATTCAGTTTGCGCACCAAAAGATCCATCGGTTCAGATCCACGGGTTCGTTTACCCGTATCATTTGCACTCTACGTCAAATATGACTCGACATCACGATTTCAAAGCGATGCTAGTATACCCTAGGAATATTTTCTCGTGCATTATGATCTCAAATGTCTAGTGAAGTCAATACGGCCGAAATACATACAAGGAATCGTGTGCGCAGACCTAGTTGAACGAAACTGCGAAAATATCGCGAAAATATCGAATTAAAAACTATCACTTGCTTTCCGACGACGCATTTTCCCGTCAAATCGAAAGCCCTCACTGGTCGTCGACGACGTATTATCGCGTCAAATCGAAACTTCCACCTGTTATCAGTGACGTATTTTCGCGTTGAAGACTATCGACGTCCTCGCCGGTGCGGCCACTGAACTTCAGCACATTTACGACCGGCGATTTCGTGTCAAAGCCGGCGTACGCGACTGATGACTCGAATCCTCGCGTTCTTACAATTCGAACCGAGTAAAACGACGTTTAGAATTCTGTTCTGAGGGGGCTGCGATCGGTTTCAGGATCGGGGTGCCGATCGGCAACGCGCGAAGTTCGGCAAATTCAAGGTGGTCCGCGCGGAACAAAGAGGTTTCGTACTCACAGTGGCGTCTGGATGATGCTGAAGCCGCGGGTCGTTTCTTCCGGAAGAGGAGCTCCCCTCACCGCCCACGAAAACCGGGAGAACACCGGGGCCGTGGGTTCCTCCGCGGATGGAAGCGTAGCCGGGAGCCGGTTCCGAGACGTGGTCCACGAACGGAGGATGCGAGAAGCGGCGGGAAAGAAAGAGAGGCGAAAAGAAAGAAAAAGAGAGAGAGAAAGAGAGAGAGAGTAGAGCGGAGAGTGCACGTGGCGGGAAGGCTCTGAGCGCGGCCGCAAAAACGGCTGGCTGCGACACGACCTCGCCGACGGTCGCAACGAGACTGAACTTCCAGCCCGCGCTACTCCAGCCTGGAAACAGCTGCTCTCGCCTGCCAGCGCCAGAAAACTACGTCGCCTGCCTGCCTGCCTTCCTTGCTGTGGCCTGCCGTGGCTGCACGCCGCGCCAAGTGCATCTTTTCTGCGTCCCGATCGGACCGTGGTAGGGGCACGCCGCAGAAAAATCACGTTTCACCCTATTGGGACCGGTGCGGTGGCCGGTCTATTTGCTGCACGCGCACCTCTCCCGCCTCGGGAAACCGCTTTTACGCCTGCTACCATGCAGCTAATTACATGTTTCCGCGGGATTCTTGATCCCCTGAGTCGCGACCTTTCGTATCCGCCTTTTTTTTTAATCGGTCGACGTCTTTCACCTGACCGAAAAGAGGGACCTTCTCTTTCAAGGACACCTTTGGTGCGCCGGGGGCTGAAAAATGGAAGAGAACGTTTGATAATTGCCGTAGGAGCTGGGCTTAGTAGATCTGAGAATTTTATGCAGTTGCACAAATTTTTAAAAAATGTCCTAAGTTCTATAAAATTTGGTACGATTTTTGGGACTAGTGGCACACGATCGAAAAGTGCCGAACGGCGTGATAGCGCTTGTCTTAATTAATTGCGAAGAGAACCAAGCGGCGCGATAGCACTCGTCAAGATTAATAAACAAAAAAAAAAGAAAAAAAAAAGAAAAAGCAGCTGTACGTTGTACGTGCGTCACTAAAGTTTGATCCGCGACACAAAATCTGAACAGTGCGATCGCGCTGCTTGGGACTCAAACGGTTAAAAAGCTAGGCAAGAGATTCCACTTTTGCTGAAGCATCTGAATATTTTCTTTATACTGTATGAATAGCATCGAGTATCATGCACATGTGCAGGTGTCCAGTTTTAAGTGTTTAATTGTGAAAAAATTGAATGATACGAATGACACTTCACCATTTAATATTTACGATTTGTCCGTAGCTCTGTTTCTTTCGTTCGCAGAAGCAACTACAAATTTTTGTTATCCGAGTACCAAAGCTTAAAAATAATCGATTAAAAACATTTCTGTAATTTTTAACATTATCGTTGTCCTTGTCTCCGTAGAAGAAAATAAGTGTTATGTATTCTTATAATGTCTGTCACTTCCGCTAATAACATTATGAAACGTTCATATCTTCCTCTCACAAAAAAAGTAAAATATAAAATCGGTATTCAAAGAATTATGATCGTTATTGTGCACGAATGCAGCTTGGTACACTTACTCGCATTGAACAGCCGAGCGCCATAGTCCCCACAGCGATAATCCACGAAACAGATCCAATCTCACCGCATCCAAATAGGGTAGCACCGAGCATCATAGAATCCAGAATTCCTCGAAGCGATGGACGGTTTCGCAGGAAAGCGTTCGGAAGTGCGAAGGCCTCCGAAGCATCGAGGATCCATTACCTGAAAAAGGTGAATACTCCCCTTCGCTGACAGCTGCGCTCGCGTGTCAATATTTACATTTCGCGTGAGCCACGGGGGTCGTTCACACGAGGCCGGAAGCCTGCAGTCTGCGACGTCGACGTAGTTCTTCGCCACGAATTTCGAAACAAACCGTCTATTATTAATCGTCCTGCCAGGCACCGGCACAGCCTCCTTCCTCCAAACAAAAAGGGACGAAGAAATTCATAAACAAGCATCGATGTCACAGACCATCGCCACCGTTGACGTCTCCTGCTAGCTTAGGGGGTCGTAAAGCTCTCGACGACTCGCGGCGTAGCTGACCGATCGAGGACGACAGACTCGGTAAATTTCACGCGTGCGTGTATACAGTACGCACAGGTCCGAGGAGCCGACCTAACACTACCGGTCGTTTATTGGTCGGGTGCTAATGCGCCTTTACTACGTTCACCCCGTCATTTACTTACCGCGCGGCGGTGTAAACCGGCACCTGTGCCAGACCGTATAGCCGCGACTGGACTGGGGACTTATTATCGAACGTATATCGTTTTGTGACCCGCGGCGTCGACGCGTCCCTCCTGCCGATTTCTAGGGGAAAGTCTGAACAGGCTTTCACGAGGGTAGCTTAAACTGGCCGGCTGGCCGATAAGGCGAGCTCCGACCGGCCCGAGAGTGGCCGTGCAACCTTATCGCCTTTTAGGGATGATTTACCCCCGCGTTCTGGCGTTGCTCGCGCCAACAGCTGCCGGTAGACCGAGGCAAATATGTAGTAGGTTGCATGCTCGGACCTCGTGGGACCAGGCGAATGTCCTTCATCGAGTCCCCGCTGCTCTTTTTTCAAGTAGATAAAGATTGACGAGCAGACGCCCGAGAGTCTGGATCTTCTTATCGCCTCGAGTTTTTATAATGTTTACGGCATATTGGATCTTGTCCTGCGAAGGCGGTGTGCCGGTGGTGCGGAAAAAATCGGTGAAATATCTCCGCCGAGAGCCTCGACAGCCAGTCAAGTGGCGAAGTTTACCGATCGCGCCAAGATCAACATCTTAGAATCCGAGTCGTCGAGCAATTACAATCGTTCAGCAGCTTTCGTCGAGTTGACTCTGCGCTTCACTCGCGGCTCCGCTTCACTCGGAGTCCTCGCCGTGCCGCGGCCCTTCGATCAACAGTCCTTCGTCGCGTCCACTCGCGAGAAACAAATCGTAGCCGGCTTCCTGAAGAACCACGGTGGCCACTTGTTTTGGCGCGGACGCGCGAGCGTTGCCACGTTTGTTCCCGGCTCCTCTCGGCTCCGTCCCGACGCATGCATAAGTAAATGCTCGTCGAACGCGATCGGCTATTTATTTAGACACCGAGGCGCGGAGTCGATGGCGCCAGAATATTTGCGATATTACGGAGACTGCCTCGAGTGGGCGGCGGAACGGTTCAGGTGAAATGTTTACGAGCTTCGTAGAACCTGCCCGGCAGGCTCTCCTCTACCAGACGGGGCCGCGCGAGAAAAGTACAAGAGCCACGCTGCTACGCGTGAAATACGCTTCCCCGCGACGTTTAATGTTCTCGGCTGCACTCCCGGCCGAGGATTTCGGCTTGGAAGCGCGCCGAGGAAAGCCGACTTTCACCCTAATGCTGTAGTCTTAATTACAGATTAACGGAGGAAGCTCTGTAACAACCAGAAAGCAGGCGCACCTTTAGAAATTATTCTCGGTCGGCGTTGCAAGCAAATTAATTTATAGTTAGTTACAGTTCGCGTGCATATCGTGGAGCCTACGCAAAATTTTTCACCGATATTCTACCATCCTTTTTGCTGCACTATAAACCAAGCGTGATCGCGGAAGGCCGAATTTTATTTGGAATTTATGCTCGCGCTCTGCAACAAGCTTGCATTAGCTTAAAAAAAAACAAGAAAAAAAAACAGGTAAGTTGATTTACTTGCGTAACTTATCTCAAGTAAATTCTTGAGAGATTTGTCCGAATAAAAGTTCCGACAGGATCGGGAGATTAAAATTTTCGCGGAGGATTAAATATATATTTCCGATTGACACTATGTTGCCGTCTAATTGCGTGTTGCCTCGCGAAAACCAGACGAACGGGCCTGAACATTCTAATTTAATAACGTTTATGGCCGTGCTCTCGAGCGAAGAAAAGACGGCGCGGCGCGGCAGGGAAATAAGAAGTTACGGGGCTGTAATGGGTTACGGGGTGCGGGCACGCGTATTTGCATGCTAATCCCGCGACTGCGTCCGCTGACGAGCAAAAATGTTTTCTGCCTGCTTCACGATTATTACGTTCTGGTTAAACCGGCGAGCTGTCAGCTGGACACGCTCGCGCGAATGCTTTAGTCCGTCTTGCGTCCGCGTGTATTCCGCCGACAACCCCCGTGGGCATAATTAGGGACTCGTAGATCATGCGTAAATGCAGCCCGACGGCGTGTAACGACGATGCACGGACCCACTGTTCTATCGGCGTTCCGTGCCTTTCCTTTGAGCTAATCAATTTCAACCCTTTCGCGAGCAATTCTTCTCAACTGTGCCTCCGAATCTCCAATCAATTTTCAGGCTTGCTCCCGATTGATTGACGTTGATTCCGGAAAAGCTTGCGAGGTTGTTTAAACCGCAGATCTTGCTGTACAATAAAAATCGTCTATTTGTTAAATGCAAATCTACTATCTTTCGTTATCTTGTAATTTAAATATAAGGCAAGGAGTTAATAGTTTCATAGATCGAAAGCAATGCAACAGTATTTTTAACCTAGCAGTACACACGTGAACTTTTGAAATAAAAGTACAGTAATGTCTCTCTAATTGACGCCCAGATTGACCACAAAAATGGACAATTTGGGAAGAGGAGATACGATTATTCGAGCCTTGCGGTTTATTTTTATAGTTATAAATTGTCCACAATTATAAAAACGAGCCGCAAGGCTCGAATAATCGTATCTCTTCTTCCCAAATTATCCATTTTAGTGGACAATCTGAGCGTCAGTAAGGGAGACATTACTGATAATATGTGAATATTTATATATATTTAGTGTCAATATTGAAATTAGTATAATATAATTAATACAATATAAGTACGAGAAGTAGATGAGACTTTGTGATGGCGGGAGTCCCACGTGTATATTGCAGGCATACATAATAAATAATATACATATATTAAACACCGTAAAATCTGCAGTTCATCGGTATAGCGTGGCGTTTAAGGGACGAGAATAACACTAGAAGTTGTGACACGATGAGAAAAACAAAGTTTCTAAAATACCTTAATTAAAAGAAACCAAACCATGGTTCGCGTTCGAACGGGACCTGGTTTGGTAAATTATACCGATGCACACGTGTGTAGTAGGGTCGTACAAAAATATTCTTTTCTCATTTAAAGAGCGCTTGATGTAGACGCGAGATACCCTCCGGCAGCGCGCGATTCTAAATTATTTATGAAAACGAAAAATTCGGCGGGACAGCCGATCGGACGTTTCCGCGCGGAATTTACATCGCGAGTTCAGCATCTCCGTTACCTGCAGCCGTTCATCTCTAGTTTGTGGCTGCATAATGCATGAGGCAGCGAGCTTCTTGGCTGCAGTGTGTTACGGTTTCGAGAGGGGTCGCAGACTGCTCGACACACATTCGCCTATCTGACATTCTCAAACGTTATCTTGCGTACCACCTTTTAGCGACCAACATTCTTGTGTCTTTACGGGCTATGATAAAAGCGGGATCTCGTGGGAACGTGGTCCGGCGTGGTCGTTATTGCGTCCGGAGGCAGTTCACGTTGGGCACGACATGTTATACAATTGTTGGTGCTCGCTTTTTCCTGTCCAGGCACAGTTTCTCGCCGGAGAAACGAGTACCGTATCATCGCGTGAACTTTCATCGATCTCGCCCTTCTCGATTAAGCTGGCACCCCTTTTCCCATGGTGGTCGCAGGTAAGAAAGTGGCTGGTTGTCCACACCGTGGCCACGTTAGACGAGCAATCCCCGTCTCGTTTACCGATGATAGATCGGATTACCGGTGGACCACCGACGGACACAGCCGGTTCACGGTGAATTGGGTCACCTGTTCCTCCTCCGAACTCTCTCCAGACAGGAAGTCGTTCAAGTTCCTCGATTAGAGCCGGTGCATCTTTAACGAGCTCTTCCAGCCGCATCAAACAAAACGCTCTTCACGCACCCCTAACCGCTCCCGACCAATCACCTCCGACCCGGTTATTTACACCCGCGGGAAATTAAACCGTGGCTCGATTAAAACGAACCGTAAACGGTCATTGTGCGAACTGGTCGTGGCGGAGGAGCTTATTTCCTTCGCTGCTGGACCAACGATTAGGTCATCTTCACCCTGGCGGCGGCGTTTCCATCCGCCACGACAAAGCCGCAGCATATCCCGGATGCGATGATTATGGTTAAGAATCCGAGCGGGTCTTACCGTCCCCTTACTCCTGCCAATCTGCCGGTTTTCTTCTCTCTCCCTCTCTCTTGGTCTTTGTTCTCTTTACCGGTACGCCGATGATTCGTTCTCTTTCTGCGGAGACAGGACGACCACGTGCGCCCTGTCAGGGCCCACGCGACACCCATTTAGACCAATCGGCCCTTCAAATACGCTTTAAACGGCCCGGCCGATTCTTCAATCTCGCCGTGGAATGCGTCTTCAGCAAGTGGTCACGCTTGCCGGAATTATAATATTATCTAGTTGGATTGCAACCGGACAAGAAGAATCACCAGCCCGTTATGCAACAATGTGCGCCCTTATGATTCCCCCGTGACTCGTCGTCACTGGTACAACGATCTATTTGTCGCTGGTAATTGCTCCCCTACGTTCTTAGACGGCCACGCCGTTTGCTAAAGAAAGATTCATGCGCGAATTGTTTCTTGAAATGTGAAGCCACTAGTTTAGATTCTTGTTTAATTTTCTCTTCGTGAATCGTTCCAGCATATTAGAAATAAGATAGGACTATAACAGCTCTTCTTAGAACTGCACGAAGCGCAAGGAAGTGGGAACATTGGTTTCTCATGAACATTGCAGTGTAAACATTGATTTTATATTTTATAGTATATCCTACATGGTGGATGCAAACAGCACCCTTGCCGGAATACTCGTATATAAATTAAACCCTATGGAACTGCTACGATGACGAGAATACGTCTTGACAAAGCTGTTCACTCCGCGTTACCCGCGTACAGTTATTCATAAAGTATAAAATTACTTTCCTGTTTACACGCTCTCAAATATTACAGTACAGCACACTTGTGCCGTGTACACGTAGACATATACATATCACACAGTACGAGTATTATTTTATAATACATAGGTTCGGGGTTCCAGTTTCGTTGAACGGAAACGCCGAGGTACGCCTCCTGTTTCTATGTCTCTAACAAAACTGCGGTGACGAAAACACTCCATAAGAAATTGACTAACCGCACTTGTTCATATTGATTACGTATATGTATGTTATACGAGTTCGTTAAAGAAATTCGATAGAACACGATGAACATGTACATACAGCCCGAGGAAAATCGGCTACATTGAAACATTAAGTAAAAACAGCACGATATATCAAATGTTCGCAATAGCTTATCCTAGATACTCGCGAAAAGTAGAAAGGATATGAATAACTTCCACCAGCACCGGCGAGCGATCGTACGAGTTTTTCTGACCTATAACAAAGAGTTGCGAGCGTTTAGCGATCTAGACATTTCTATGAAAAAGATTGACAATGTCGGAAACACGATTATTATTCTCCATTCCGTCGCGAAATAAGTAGCGATTCGTGGCCATTCGAGGCAAATATACCTGTACGCGATAATTAACGGAACTCTGTAAACGGACACAGCTTGACGAACGTAGTTTCAACGAAGCTGAAGTGAAATTAAGAAACGTAAGTATGAGACATGAACGCCGTGACGAAAATTCGTTATTCGTTGACAAATGAGGATCATGTACTCGTCGATGTAAAAAATTATACGGAATTCAATTTGGACGGGGAATATTTTGGCACATAGTGGTCCATAGCATAATGGCACTTTCAAGCCACTCTTAGAAGTGGATCAATTAATCGTGTTAACTTTCTAGTCTCTACAGTTGCTCTACTATATCATGATCATTTTTGTATGACGTTTGCATGAAACTAGCTCTCTGCGAGTGCTTCGTTCTCTGCAGCTCTTTAGCGAAGTACATGATCGTCTTTTTAAGTCCTTCGGCTAGAGGAACCTTGGGCTCCCAGTTCAGATACTTCTTGGCTCTTGTTATGTCTGGTCTTCTCCGTTGAGGATCATCCTCGACCGCAGCAAGCTCGACTACTTTGCTAATCGTACCGACTAAATCTTTAATTATAAGTGCAAATTCTGAAAGAATTGAATACAACAGTTGTCAGCGTGATATTCTAGTCGAAAAATATTTTGTATCGCAATCTTGATTCACCTTCTATCGTATGTTCTACAGGATTTCCAATATTCACAGGTTGGGTATAGTTAGAAGCCATCAAGGCTACTAGTCCGTCAACTAGATCGGACACATACTGGAAAGACCGTGTCTGTTTTCCACTACCATATATCGTAATCGAGTCATTTTGCAATGCTTGTAGGATGAAGTTAGAAACCACGCGACCATCGTTCATGTGCATCCTAGGCCCGAATGTGTTGAAGATTCGCGCCACGCGCACTGAAACACCTTCCTGTCTCATGTAAGCATAGCTTAGTGTCTCTGCCACGCGTTTACCTTCGTCATAACAAGCTCTTGGACCTGAAAAACCATGATTTTCTGTTGTATAAATATAAATTTTTTAATAATATTTTTATATACCTATAGGATTTACATGGCCCCAGTAAGTTTCCGACTGAGGATGTTCATTAGGATCTCCGTATACTTCAGACGTACTAGCTATTAAGACTCTTGCTCCTACTCGTTTTGCAAGACCTATGTCAAACGCATTCGAATTTTATTCTATGTTTCAACAGGCTATACCTATTGGATGGATATTACACACCTAATATATTTATTGTGCCTAAAGTATTGGTTTTAATAGTCTTCACTGGATTAAGCATATAGTGTGGAGGACTAGCTGGGCTGGCAAGATGGTATATTTCATCTACTTCTAGATAGAGAGGTCTTACAATGTCATGGTGAACTAGTTCAAAGTTCTCATGGCCAACCCAATGTTCCACATTGCGTTTTCTTCCAGTGAAAAAGTTATCTACAACTATTACTTCATGACCAGCCAACATTAAACGGTCAACCAGGTGTGAGCCAACAAAACCGGCACCACCAGTAACCAAAATTCTCTTCCGGTTTTTATAATTAAGGAACTTGACTGTTGGAAAATCCTTGGACACACTGTTTTCAATTTTAGCCTCCAAATGCTGCAATTTACCCTCCAAATCTCTAATCCTTGACTTTGCTTCTTCAATGTCTTTGATATCGGCAAGGGGTGCATCCTCCTCAATGTCTTGCACCTTTTGATTTTCTGTTTCTATGTCATTTACATCACTTATGTGATGTTTACGCTCTCTTGGATGTACTCTATGAAAAGATTGTTCTTCTTGTGGATAAACTACTGTCTTGTAGAGTCCTAACACTAAAATGTTTGTACAATATGGTATTTAGAAATGACAGAAAATTCTGGCAATACCGTAATAAGTTTCCTGCTTATACATAACTGACCGTTAACAGAATGTTATGACACTTACCTATTATTATACAAATTACGGAAAAGGCAACCTGTTTCATCTTTCGTGGAGTGACAACCATACTTTAACGTTGCACATGTCTTGGGTAAAGGAACTTGCGTTAATCCCTCCTGTCCATACACTGCAGATTGTCAACACGACATTATGCGGTGAAAGCGGTAGCCAACAGTCAACCGTATCAAGTGTGTCATTTTTTGGAGAGCACAATTAAAAAACATAACCTATTACATTGCAGCTCTTGACATGATACATCGCGTTTCGTATGTACCATATGCAGTCTTTCGTTTATTGACGTGAACCGGTGCTGCGATCTGAACAACGCCATGCAAAACGTCCTGCCGACTTTGTTCCTTATATCATGGAGTATGCGAGAAAGGAAACTTATATAAAAATCTTTGATACTCCTGTCTCATGGATAACAGCAAATAAGTAAAGATAACATATAAGATATAAAACTTAACGTATAGATTTGAAAGTCAGTGCGTTATATTAATAATAAAATTATTGTACATATTTACATATATGACGGATCTACTGACGGACACGTGCGTTCTGGAAATAGGTTCTCGAATGTACCGTAAGGTTTCCCCTCTAGTGTAGTTAGCGCTAACGTCAGTTTGCCCTAACCTATCGTGAGCCGATAACCTCAAAATTTGAAGTGTATACACGCACGCAGGCGCAGATCCTGTTTTTTGATTGATATATAAGGCTGTGGCAGTACAAAGGAAACATCTCAAATAGTTTTTCTGGAGTCGCGGTGGCAGTGGCATTTGAAACATGGCCGACGTCATTGATTGTAATTTTCCTGTTTGGGGGCTTCTGCCCAAAAAAGAAACGGGTGTCACTCAATTTCTTACCAAATATCCTGAATATGACGGTCGAGGAGTCATTATCGCAATTTTCGATTCAGGAGTTGATCCTGGGGCTCCTGGTATGCAGGTATGTTGGCTTCTACCAGACACGCCTCACGATTGTCCAAATCATTGGATTTTTACCCTTTTAAATTTGAAAAAAATTATAACGTCTTTTCAACATTACACAACACTGAAAGGATTTGTTAATTATTTGCGATAATTTTACTATCAACATTACTTTTACTTATCTCGTATATAAAATACAAAACTTCGTATAACTCTGATTACAATCCAAAAGTATCTGTTCCGCGAATTATTCGTTCCTTTGTGTCACTTAGTTTGTCCAGATAACTTCTACCGTGTTAAAATTCATTGTTTGCAGTGAATTTATTATAAATTAATGCAATCATTAAATACTAAAATGGAATGTATTACTCACTTCATACTTCCATTTAAGTATCTGGAAATTGGTATTTGCCATTATGATAATATTTGGAGAATGACATTGCTACTTTTCCTTACTTATCAAAAAGATATAGCAAACATGAATTTAATAATATGCTATAGTAAATGACAGATATATTTTTTATAGATAACTACAGATGGGAAACCAAAAATTATTGAAAGGTATGACTGCAGTGGAGCTGGAGATGTAGACACCAGCAAAGTTGCACAAGCACCCGATGGATATATAATTGGCATAACTGGCCGTAAATTGAAGGTATGTCTCAAACAATAATGGTGTCTGAATTAAGTGAAGCATATCAAATTAACAATAGATAACACATAATTAATTAGTATGCATTTCTATTTGCTTAAGAAATTTTTTTTTTTCAGGTTCCAAGTAATTGGAAAAACCCCAGTGGAGAATATCGTATAGGGGTAAAGAGCTTGTATTCATTATATCCAGGGAAATTAAAAGAAAGAGTGTTATCAGAACGGAAAAAACGACTATGGGATAGTTCTCAAAAGACTGCACTTGCAGAAGCATCTAGAGAATTACAAGTAAATAATTGCAATAATTCTGTTGCTGTAATATTAATGAAAGCACTTTACCATAAACACAAATCAATAGTAAAGTTAATATTAAATTCTATTTATTATTTTTAATTATTTTCTTTACATTCAAAACATAGTTTGTAATGATCTATATGTTCAAAGGTACACTTGGGAGAGACATTGTAATTAGGATTGTAGACCATGTGATCCAAAGATAGGGTTGTTGTGGGTACCTTAACCATTCAATCAAATGAGGCCAGTTTCACAATGTGTCACAGTGATCTCTATCTAATGCTATATTTATATTTGGCAGTTTGATCTATTGTAAAGCCATTGATTCATTACATAATAGCTCTTTTACAAAACACCTAAACTTTTAAAATTTTTGTAATATTTCACAATTCGATTTATACAAAATGTTAGAACAATTGAATTTCTTACACATCGTAATATTTCCACAATATAATCGTATTTAATTATAGTACGAATTAAAATTATATGAACAAATAGCTTTTAATTGAGTTAGAACTAATGATTTTTTGTTCTATAATTTTATGTAGGAATTCGAAGCAAATAATCCACAAGTAACGACTTTAGAGGAAAGACTAAAAAAAGAAGAACTTGAGGCACGTGTTGAAGTTCTAAATAACATTGAAAAAAAATATTCTGATGTAGGACCCACTTATGACTGTGTTCTTTTCCATGATGGTGAAGTTTGGAGGTAAAGATATATGGATGCTTTCATGTTTGAATGGATGTTCAAAACATTCAATAGACATTAATAATATTTAATCATTTTTATTTTCTATTATAGGGCGTGTATCGATACTTCCGAAGAAGGTAACTTAGAAGATGGTGTGTACTTAGGAGAATACACTTTGACAAGAGAATTTGCACCACTTATACCAGAAGATCAGTTAAATATTAGTATTAATGTTCATGATGATGGAAACACATTAGAGATTGTTAGTTTATGTTGTAAGTTGTAATAGCATATAGTCTTTCTTCTTATTCCCGCCGGACGTATTAAAATAACATAGAGCTTCAATTTATTTATTTGTTACAGCAAGCCACGGCACACATGTAGCTTCAATTGCGGCAGCGTACTTCCCTGATAATCCAGATTTGAATGGTGTTGCACCAGGTGCGCAAATTATTTCACTGACTGTTGGAGATGGTCGCATTGGGACAATGGAAACAGGAACTTCGGTGGTGCGAGCAATGATACACGTGATGAAGCATAAAGAAAAAATACATATTATCAATATGAGTTACGGAGAGCACGCACACTGGTCAAACACAGGAAGAATAGGAGAATTAATGAATGAAGTGATCGATAAACATGGAGTTACATGGGTAGCATCTGCTGGTAATCTCGGACCAGCTTTATGTACTATTGGTCAGTTGTTGAAACTTTATAAGATTCACTCGATATCTCGAATTTTGTGAACATTCTTTATCTTTAAATCTTATAGGCACTCCACCGGATATCAGTACTAGCAGTATAATCAGTGTTGGTGCTTATGTGTCTCCTGACATGATGGTGGCTGAATATTCTTTAAGGGAGAAAATGCCAGGCATGCCGTTCACATGGTCATCTCGTGGTCCAATGATTGATGGAGGAGCTGGTGTTACCGTGTGTGCTCCGGGGGGAGCTATAACCAGCGTTCCTAACTTTACATTAAGAAAAAGTCAGCTCATGAATGGAACAAGTATGGCTAGTCCGCATGTAACTGGAGCAATTGGTATGTTAAGTTGTCATTAACAGTAATATAGCTTAGAAGTATTATGGGTATAGAAATGACTTATAAAAACTATCTTCATATTGTAGCTGTACTTATATCAGGACTTCTTGCCAAAAACTACCCCTATTCTCCATACAATATAAAGAGGGCTCTTGAAAATACAGCTCTCTATGTATCAAACTTGGATCCCTTTGCACAAGGTTCAGGACTACTACAAGTTGAGCGAGCATTTGATACTCTTACTACTTATAGCACTGTTCCCGAAAGAGATGTCAGATTTTCTATTAGTTGTGGAGGAAACAATTCCAAAGGAATTCATATGAGGATCGGCGTCATTGACCGACCAAAAGACTATGCTATTACCGTTGAACCTATATTCCTGAATACCGAAAATACTGGTACAGTTTTAAGTATCTATTATTTTGACGTCGTATGCATAGATTAGGTTTATTTATCATCACATTTATGTATTTAGATCCAGCACTAAAAATTGCTTTTAATTTGAAATTGACTTTGGTGTGCGATGCGTCTTGGGTTCAATTTCCAACACATCTTGATTTAATGCACATGTCACGCGCATTTGCCGTCAGAATTGATGCCTCGAATTTACCAGAAGGTGTCCATACAACTAGGTAATGTGTACTTAATTAAAAAATAAATAATTTGATACATATGCATTAATACTAATTGCGTTTTATAGTGTCAGAGCCTATGATGTAACAGACATTGCAAAAGGACCAGTGTTCCAAATACCAATTACCGTAGTGCAACCACAAGTACTGCCAAGAACTGCTATTCTTCCAGACTTGACGTTTTCAAATGTTCTGTTCAAACCTAACACAATTCGCAGACACTTCATTCTTGTCCCAGAAGACGCGACATGGGCAGGTAAATTTCTCTAGCAATATATTTGTATATGATGTTAAAGATAACATATTAATAGTTTTATTCGTTTCGATTCAGTCATTAGACTAAAGAGCACAGAGAAGGATAAAACTGGAAGATTCGCAGTTCAGACTGTCCAGTTGAAGCCTCGTTTGGCTTGCAAGACTTTGGAAATTAATAAAATGATTAGCGTTACTTCTCAATCAGAGACAGTTCAACCATTTGCAGTTCAGGTAATGCGTGTTTCTGTAATAGTATAATTTAACAAACGCATATAATGACACTAAATTCAACTTACACATGTCATGTAGGGAGGATTAATCCTAGAAGTGGTTATTGCTAAATATTGGGCAAACTTAGGTGACATGGTAATTGATTATTCTATAGAATTTCATGGTATCCATATGATAAATGGAAACCTTACAATGCAATCTGGAGATGGAATAAACCGTTTAGAACTACGAAGTTCGCTTAGAAACGAAGAAGTGGTTCCTTGTGTTTCTCTTAAGTCGTCTGTGCAAATCTTAAAGTATGTATCTCTAAAAATTTTTATGCGCTTGCTATCCATTCAATTTTAATCATTCTGTTTTATTCAATTTGTTAGACCTACTGATTCGAAGATCGTTCCATTGCGAGAACGAGATATTATTCCACCATCGAGACAAATTTACGAATTATTATTAACGTACACGTTCCATTCTGCAAAAGCAACAGAAGTAACACCGAACGCAGCATTGCTCAGCGATTTATTGTATGAAAGCGAATATGAGAGTCAAATGTGGACGATTTATGACAGCAACAAACAGCTAATATCTTGTGGAGATGCTTATCCATCAAAGGTAAATTTACTTCGTAAACTAACTTGGCAGAATGAAGTTATAACTTTGTACATTTTCACAGTTTACTATACAAAAGTTAGAAAAGGGCGATTACACTTTAAAAATGCACGTGAGGCACGAAAAAAAAGATTTACTAGATAGATTAGTAGACATGCCGCTACTCTTAAGTCAGAAATTAAGCAATCCAATCACTTTGGATGTGTACGCCAGTCAGTCACAAGCAATCATTGGAGGCAAAAAAATGGTAGCAGCCTCAATACCACCGGGTCATATTCTTCCCCTATACATTGCTCCTATGACGAATGAAACCAAGTAAGTATTTCATTTGTCAAAACTTCTCTCTCACTTTGTATTACTTTTTTATTTGATGAATTAAGTTGAGTTAGTGATGCAAAATATTTTTACTATATTCAAGAGAGTACGGGATATTAATTTATGCTTTACACTTATAAGGATACTTTACAATTTTTTGTAAGTGTAGTAGTATATGCATTAGCATTTTCTTTTTGTATAAGCAAAAAACTGCACGGGTAATTTTACAACTATGGTTTTGATATATATGTGTAAATGTTTAAAAGCTGTTAGGTTGTTCACACTCGATATATTATATTATTATTTGCATTTCAAGAATGTTAGCTCCTCTTAAATGCGTTGTATACAACTTATTTTTACCAGTTCTTTGTCTAAACAATTTTAAATGATTCGCTTTTAAAAGTGCTACTAAGATAACATTCTTTTTTTATCCCGCATTGCAGCACTGAAAACAAGTGAGTCTATAGTATTATTTTTATAAACATTTTTGCACATTTACATGCTTTGTAGAATTTCGTAAAAAACGATAATAATTTGTCAAAGTAGATAATGCTTTGAAATACTAATCTACAATGAAATAAACTGAGTTCCATATTGTCCAGCTGCAAATACAATACAATTTCGAACATAGATAAATGTCACTAGACTACTATTTCCAAATCATTCTGTATCAAGTTTTAGTAAGCACAAGTCATTGCATGAAATGTAGTTTATGTAATGAAGTGTCTTCCTTTGGCTTTCTATAAATTATGCTTTTGATAACATAACATAAAGTTTATAAGCAAAGAAGTCACCTGTAAATGTCCAAATATAGAAGTACAAAATGTTTCTTCTACATGTAATAACTATAATACTTGGCTTACAACATTTAGTGCACATATGTTCATTTTGTAGCACCTGCAGTATTGAATTACCTGATGTTTCCAATGTAGTGCGTTTATTTCCCAACTCAAATGGCGGCTTCATTATGTCACTCTTGTTTTCTTATTTCTGGCTTTTTTACATAACGCGTCATAAAAATGAAAATTACTACATCTGATAGCAACTAACATAATAATAATTTATTCTCATCTTTTTACTTCTTTTTAAAGAATTTCTAAGGGTGCTACTTTAGGTAGTTACCTGCAGGGTACATTGACATTCTGTAAGGACGACATTGGAAAGAAAGTGGACTGTCACACTTTCAAATACATTTTATCTGAACCAGCCAAGAAGAGTAGCAATGCCACAAATAAGACAGACAAGGAGAAGACCACTAAATGGGACGAATACAATGAAGCACTCAGAGACTTAAAATGCAATTGGCTTGGAAAGCTTGGTAATCAAAATATCCACTGAATTTCATAAGATTTACATGCTCTCATACTTCATGGAGAAATATTTTATATTATCAATTGCACTATTATGTTCATACAAATTTTTTGTTTCTCTTTTCGGTTTCAATTCTACAAATAGCACCATCCACGAGTAAGTTACAGCTTGAAAGAAGGTTGTTCCACGGTTTATGTTTTAGATCCCTATACAGTTCAATAATTAGACGATTGCATTATTACCAACTATTTTATTTCAATGCATGTACATACTGACAATTGTTCCTTGTGACTTATATTCAATATTCATTATAGATCTCTATGATACTGGAAGGACTTTTTCCCATGATCCAGATATAAATTATTCATTATCGAATGGTGTCAATGTTTTGTCGTCCTTTAAGTTCATTTTTGTCAATTGTTTACCATGTACCTGTTTCTTCTTAGTTCGATAAATATGACTAATCTAAATTTTTTAATGATAGAACCTGGGGAATACGCGAATTTACTGTATGGAGAACTGAAGAATCTATTTTCGGATCATTTACCCGTTCACACTGCCATGTTGACTTCATTGGATTCCCCGGAGGCTCGGCGTTACGTGCCACACGATGATCTTTCAGAAAGCGCTGTTTCTCTTGCGAATCAAATAATATCCGTTGCTGACGCCGTGATCACCAACATAGATCAGGATAAATTGTTAGCATATTATGGTCTGAAGAATGACCCACGTGCCGATGCATCGAAAATCAAAACGACCATGGAGAAACAGAAGAACAGCTTAATAGAGGCGTTAGTGAAGAAAGGATGTGCACTGGCACGATTATATGTACACAACGTGAAAAAAGGAGAGGGAGATCGTGCGTCGTACGAACATTTATTAGAGAGCGTTACAGATCATTGGCAAGAAGTGCAAAAGTTCGCCGAGCCAACCGATAGCAAGGCAAGAAATAGAATATTATTTCGCCTCGATTAGTATGTGGAAGTACCTGAGTGAAGATAACCTGTTTCTTGTTATAGGTCATTATGCTTTCACTGTGGCATGCTCATATCAATAATCATAATGGCCGCTACTTAAAGTTACTGACACGTTATTACGAAGAAAAACCATTGAAAGAAATCGACGAAAAGTGCATAGAAATTGCGAGAAACCTGGGATGGGAACATTTGTCGAATCATATTACCTCAAGTATACCGTCACGTTATCCGACTTCGTACAGATCATTTTGATCACTGGTAAGCACATATCATGATCTAATCTCAGTATTTGGGTGTCTATATAATAATGTATTTTAGATACGATGAGAAGAGATGAAGAAGTATTTGATGTCCTGATGAGAGGAGACTAATTGTGTAAAACAGTTTCCAGTGGAGCTCTGCATTGACAGAGGCATTTCTGTCAAGTCATTCGAATGTATTATACATATAAGAGAATGCAATTTTACTGATACTCAAGAATAAGAAGAAAAAGTGATTTTAGACAAATATTTTAACTTTTGAACTTGAAACTAAAAAGAAATAAATCATATTCATACTTGCAATATCATTTGCCTTATAAAAACCATAAAAGACCGAAACAAACTTATAAGAGCAATAACATGAAATAATTTATATTCATCAGCACTGAGTATAACGACGCGTGTACATATATTTGCAAAATGAAAATGTTAAAATCGCTTCGTCAAAGGTATAATTGTTTTTAAACTGCATTTTTACGACTATCGTGTGAAAAGAGTACATGTCAGAGTATCACGGAAACTGTTATCAATTTAGAAACCGAATTTTTTAAATAGCATTGTTTTATTCGAAAGCATTCGTCTCAACTAATATGATGATTATCATCTAAACTCATCTAGGTTTTTCCATTTTTACAATATATTAAATGTAAATATATATATATACATATGTATACATATATGTATTTTCTTTACACCCGCAGAATATATTTTATTCTATTAACTTCAGTTATTTATAATTACACACGTAATTCAAATCGGTGCAAAGTTTATGTAAAATGTATTCTCGATTTCTGTCGTTCAAAAAACAGTACACGCAAAGCATGTTTGATATTACGTGCAATAGCGCTAAATGCGCTCGTGCATACATATAAAGGTAAAATGAATAAGTAGTGTACACATTTAAATTTTTTAATGAAGCAATTCTTATGAAGCAATAGCAATTTTTGTTTTCCACAGCAAATTACGTAATCAATAAAATATGGATCACTACAGTTGCAACCTTGCAACTGAAAAGTAATTGTAAGAAATACGATTAGTTGAACTCCAGTTTACTATAGATCTTTTATTAGAAAACAAAGCTTGGGTTATTTCTTGACAATGAATTGTACTGTTTTTATGAAATGACTAATTATATGAATAATAAATATGCTAACAGAAGTTTCTCTTAATCTTAATTTTATTTGACTGCTAGATATTTATGTACCTGCTGTGACAAAATAATGTTTATATTTTCTTCTGCTGTTTAATGTTAAATGATACCACGGGGCGGCGTTGCAACAAATTTCAAAAAATTTTTTAAAAGCAACCTAATCATGTCCAATTTTTCATAAAAAATGCTTTCGAACACAAAATTTAGAAGTACCATAGAACACTTTTACTAAAAAGTTGCACAAGGAGTTATGTCCTTGTCGTCATCGCTATCTGACTTTAACAGCCCCTCGTTTATAAAAGAATATGTTAATAATGTCACTGTATACTGGTATGATGAAGATTTTGCACAAAGTCGATATCCACCAGGACAAAAAAGTAATAAATTTATCTCCCCTGATTTATTCATGTCTAATATCTTTTATTAATGAAATTTGTAGTCAGTCAAGCATGTACCCTGATTTGTCTTCTTGTTGCACAACGAATATCTGAAGCAGGATTTTTCATACGTGATATAGAATCAAATCCTGAAATTAGTAATTACATAGCCAAGGCTATGATAGAAGGTAATGCTACTCATGCACGGATTGTTAAAAATGGATTAGTTGCTCACCCATATCTCAGTATAGAGGAAGCATTAAGACATGGTGGCAATAAATTAATTATAATGAAAGAATGGGTATACGTTTAATGTACATTTTTATCTAGTTTAATACAGTGATCAAAATATTTTTATAACGAATACTATAATATTATCACTCATCCGATATTTTATTTTACATAATTTTACAATCTTCTTTATGCTTTACAGACCTTTCAAGTGTTTCATGAAAGAATTGAGAGAGGCTTATATAAAAATATAAGTAACTTTTTACACAAATGGTATGCATCTCCAAAATCCAATAACTTATTCATGTTTCTAATTACATGTGGCCGTACAGTATTATTCATATTTCAAGAAAATACTAATATTGTAAGATTTCACTATAGTAAGAATCACTATTTGCAGTACTGTAATTATAAAAATTATTCTCTATAGGTAACATTTTTTGATTCCCACAATCATCAAATGAATACAAGGCCAACTAGAGGATTAGTTCTTGCGCAGGTAAATCTTCATAGAAAAATAAATTTTTAATGTTAAAATATTTTACAAATTAATAATTAAAAAATAATGTAGACATCTATAGACAAATTAAAATATCTATGCAAGTGGTATATCGAAGATATATTAAATCAATGTTATAATATGAAATCGGAGCAGTATGAACTAGCTTTCTTATATCCTAAAGACAATAAATGCTGTGGATGTAATCTTAATTACTCCTGTGGCAGTTACTGTAATCATCACATCCAATAAGATCATTTAATTGGTTTCTGCATACATATATGAATTCCATATAAACTATGTAATAGATTAAAATAAAAAAATGGCAAAACTTAAGTAAATAGACAACTATATTTTTTTAGTAGGGCCAGAGAGAAAGAATTTCTTCACTTAGCAGTTATTGCTGTGGTTTAATATTTGTGGAACATGTCTTTTAATTAAATAGCTTCTGTAGATTAAGACTGATAAATTTATTTACATTATGTACAATCTCTTTCTAAAACTATTACAATTTTTTGTTTACGCAATGCTAAAACAACAAACAACTGCACCTTGAACTTCAAAACGTATACTATAGAGTATTATTTAAATCAAGTATAATATTTATGATCATGGATTATTTTATTGCATTGCATAAACGTACTTTTGACGACGATAAATTGGACTTGTTTTATAATGGATAGCTTAATCAGAACCTTTTTCACTTTATCTATTACAATTCTTTTATAAAATATAATCCGAAATTTATGGACGACGCATCTTTGTGTTACTAATTTTCTACTTTGCACCAAGGTACGCCATTATACCTACGTGCACATAATTGTTTTTGATTTCTTAAACATTATCTAAAATGTTCAGATACATATATATCTTTATCTTTTGCATCTTTACATTATATTTCCTTAATCTCTTTGTGTCATATATAAATTAAAGCGATTAGTAACTTCGAAAATTCACTGTGTATTTGACTAAAACTACACAAGCATTAATCACACGTTGTACTTTGTCAAATGAAATGATAACAAGAAAATGAAATTGATTCTGTATGAAATTTTGTGTCGTAATCACAAGCTCAAAATATCATGTTATTTTAGTTTATTAAAAAACAGACCGTCTCATTTGCAACAATCATAAATGAAACCCATAATTTAAACTTGTAAAAAAATTCTTAATTTATTTTTCCTAACATCTATAGTATTCTCAGAATTACAATATAAATATTTCTCTGTAGCAGTAAAACAGAAACAAATCTTTTGCTATGAAAAGATAAGTATAGCAGTGCCAAAGTTTCGTTACGTTTAAAATACAGATTTGTTTTTCTCTTCGTGTTTTTTGTATATATGTTACAAGTGTTATGTATGTCGTAAAATTTATTTAATAACAATTTTCAATAACGTAATTTTTAGAAATAACTATCTACAAAAAAGTAGAAACAAATTTTTTTCAGAATTTTTCGTTCAAGATCCTTGGGAAGGAACACAATGAGTGATTTTTTCTACTGTTTGCAAATACCATTCGTAATTGAGCAACCTGTTACTATATCTCTTTTTGCTCCTTTTTTGAAGAATAAACTGATTATACATCATATTACTTTGTACAGATGGATGTATAATATTGTAAATTTAAACTTACAATAGTGTTGTAAAGCTTTAAAATTCATGTAATTTGGATTTACAACGATTTAATTATATTTAACTTTTACATGTAAGAAAGTAATATTCTTTTCATTTTAAGCAGAATTTTTTTTTACATTACAAGGTTATTATACAATACGATTGACTCTAATAATTATAACATTCTTTTGCCTCACTGACATATTTTCTGTACACAAAGTAAAATGATGATGCTTTATCAAAAAAATATGTTCAAGTATCACATGATTAAACAATTTTATAATTGAATAAGTAAAGCTTTTTTCTGATGAACTCGAGGTTGTGCCCACTCTACAAAATCATCTATCAATACAGGCCAAGCTCCCTCTTCGTCATAATTACTCATATCAGGATTGATCATAAGCGCAAAATCTAATAATAAATTCCACGTGTCTTTTGGAATTGATCTCTTATGGTGTTCCTAGAAAACAGTATTAAACATATTTAAGAATTTCTGTCTATGCTGTGATTTTTTAGTGATTGTTAATAATTCTTTTCAAATTTCTACCTGTAAAAATTGACACCATAATTGCAGGAACTTGAATTTGTCATCTAATACAATATTCCAATAAGCAATTGCCATATCGAGGTCTAAACCTTTCTGTCCTGGATTTTTTGCATAATTGAATGTAAAATGATAAAAATCCTTAAATTTGTGAGGATCTCTTAATTCATTTTCTAAACTACTTAAACGAGCTTTTAATTTATCTATACTGTCCACACTGAAAGAATAATTTCAATTATTTTTTATTTTATATGTCATGTAACATTAATTCTGATATACTGTACAAAAGAGAAAAACATAATAATTTTTGTTTAAATTACCCTAAATCCATCATGCCATTCATAAATTCGTCTTTTGTAAATTCACACTGAGTTTCTGCTCTGAATTTCCAAGCAATGATTAATACTAATTTACTTTCAGGGTTTAAACCCAGATCGTCTAAAAATTTCATTATTCCATCTGCGGTGATCTTGTCTGGTTCATTTGGATCTATATTGATCACCAGATTACAATAAGATATAAAAATTCACGATATTAGAGAAAATTTATATAACAATATTGATTTACATACTAATAATTCAAAATGTTTCATATTTACCTTGATATCGACTGTACAATATTTCCAATTTCTTTTTGTCCACAGAAATTCTTGGCTCTTTATAATAAGCCTCAGGATTTTGAAAATAGTTGTCACTCGCCAGATCTAGCTTCCAATCATTCTGTGCTAAACAATATATTGCTGTTTGTTCTCCAGTTTGTGTACAAGTGATGAATTTCTTTACTTTGTCTCTTTGTGAGACCTTTAACTTATTCTGCAATGAGAATTAAATACCAAACTTCAGTACAACAAAACCTTGACACGAATATGACACGGTCAGTGACAAAAAATTATAATTCATTTTTCGTTTGCACACCATCTTGGTCAGAACTTCTCAACACAAACCTATTTATACATAGTCTCAGGGTTTTCGTTACACTGACGTAGACCTCGAAGAAGATATACAAACAAACAAGACTTCGTTACGTGTACAAACGTTACGATACTTTGCGTACAATTCTATCAGACGAACATCTCCAAATTCGACGATTTTCGTGTGTCACTGCTGCATTTTACAGACACTCAACAATATAGTACAGTATTATCTTCTAATATTGTCTAGTTAGAATGTATAACAACAAACCGATTTGTATTTCGTGCAAAAAGAATCGTTAACATCCAAATCCGATAGGTTATTCGAACGTTTCCGTTACTTTCTCATTAACGCCTGCCGAAAGACGGTGTTACGTATTTGGAGATTAATCTGCGAAGATGGTTGCACAAATACAGCACAGAAATTCGCGATGGGCTCACCATTTTAGCTAATTTTAGGCCCCCGAAAGCCAAAATATTATTTCCTTTGCACTGCACTTGACATGAACATGCGCACGTTCTGCGAAGGCTCCGAGAAATGCAAATAGACACCAGCAGCGGAGCTAGGAGCAATGCCACCAGACGTTGTCAAAGGAAAACTATTTCGAGGACAATGTCGCGGGTTTTTTGAAACGGCACACGTTTAATTTCTCGGGCCGCGCGTTTTACCGCGGGGCTGGTTAAAAAACGAAGTATGTAATCATCCAGAGCATCGCGAAATTCAGTTCGGTCGTCAGTGGCATCAACGCAGACTTCTTTTTTTACGTGTTGTTCAGTTGACAATGATCGTGATATCGAAGCTACACTGGGACAACAACAACAGCATGTTATCGTGAATCCTAGACCAACACAAATAAATAATCACACTGTGAAATTGCAAGGTCATAATATGCTGCCAGTCGAACGAATAAACGTCAATACGTAAGTGTAACAATAGTGACATAGATGTTGTTTCTAAATTGTTAACCTAAATGTTGTCCATGGAATGGATGCGATGTTACCGCAATTTTGACAACTATCATTCTGTATTTCGATCGACGCGGATCTTATTGAAAGTGTGTACACCAAACAAAACGAATTCGTCAAGTCCTTTTTAATAATACTACATCCGTAGTGAACGCTAATTATGATTGCCAGGAAAATGAGTGAAGAATGATTTCTTTGTGAGGTTAATCGTTGACGATGCCAATCGAAATTATCCGGTTATTATGTATGTTATCGGTGAGGAATGCTTTATTATCTTTATAATTACATAGTTTTTTAAATTGATCCCTTAATTGATCTCTTCTTATTCTTATAGAAATGTACCAATTGATTACGAATCAATCTCACAGGCTTGAGGTTTGAGTAATCATGCGTAACAGTCTATTGTAATAGTTGCAATGGGGGGAAGCATGTTCGAATTCATTCCATTATACCATCAAAATGGAAGCGGAAGAGAGCTCCGGCATTGGATAACGCATATTAAGTTGTCCAGAATCATTATGCTAACTTCTGCAGTCTTATTTATTGTACCATTATTTACTCATTACTACTTATCAAAGGTGCTTATTACGTTTAAACATTTATACATAATTCATGCATACCGTTAAAATATGTTTTGTATTATAGGTAGAATCTGATTCACCAGACAGAGACATTTATCGAACATTTTCCACATTGGAAGCTTTCGAAGACTTTACTTCTATGAAAGCTTCTCAGCTGAAAATGAGAATTGAAGAGCTACTACGTATTAAAGTTTCTGTAAATAATGAGCTTAGAGATCTGAGTGCCAAGAGACAGAGGCTTCAGGTGGAGATCAATAGTTTAACTCAAAAGATAGATGAATTGAAACAAGAGCTGCTCCATCAGCAAACAGATCTTGACCGTCTGAAAATCAGTGTAGAGCAGGCACAAGTAGCTCAGAGGGAAGCTGTAGAGAGGAACACACCGGAATTGGCACCTCCTAAGCGTATACTAATGGATTCTGTTCCTGTAGTATTACCTAGTCCTACATCACATTCCTGCAGAATGTATAATTGCTTTGATCACAGCCGCTGTGCATTAACAAGTGGATTTCCAGTCTATTTATATGATCCAGATCAATACTCTGTAATAAATCTAGGGTGGGATGTCGACGGATTTTTAAAAACCACCATAAAACAAACACTAGGTATGCAGTCATGTGATTATTAATATTTCTGTACATTGCAAGCTAAGGTATATGTGTTTGCTTAATAGGATACAATCCACATCTTACTGCAAATGCAGCTGAAGCTTGTATATACATACTACTGATAGGAGAAATCCATTCGAGTCAACAAAAGGACAAGAAACACAGGAACCTCATAGACATAAAAAAATTGCACGGACTTCCTTATTGGGGCGGAGATGGCAGAAATCACATTTTATTGAACCTCGCACGTAGAGATCTGTCGGTAGAATCTGGAAATATTTTTAGCGGTGTAGATACTGGCCGAGCTATAATAGTGCAATCAACGTTTTATAGAAATCAATTTAATGAAGGTTTCGATTTAGTTGTTCCACCCATTTTGGGACCTCCAGGTGGCGATGTTTGGCAGGAGTGTGCTCAAATGTTGCCAGCAAGAAGAAAATATTTGTTGTCCTTTCAAGGAGAAATGAGATCTTCGAGAACAGCGACCATGTCGAATCAAATAGACGATGCCGACGTAGATTTAGAGAGATTATCAGTCGATGAGAATAATCTTGATACTTTCATTATTCAACATCTCAAGGAAATGAGTACAGGAATGACCTTGGATAAATTCTTTATCCAGTTTGAGTGCATACCAGCTTCAGAGAAAAAAAGTCTCGTCGAGATTCTGGATTGGTCTCTTTGTGGAACTGATTCGTCTAGGAAAGCAATCTTAAGAGACTCTACATTTGCCTTAATTCTAGCACCTAGTAACGCTTCTTTTGTAACTACGTCTTATATGCAAGCTAGACTATACGAGGCATTGCGATCGGGATCTATTCCAGTGTTCTTAGGCGGCGATCAAATAGTATTAAGTTACAGCGAGGTAATTAGTTGGCGTAGAGCTGCCATCTTTTTACCCAAGGCTAGAGTAACCGAAATGCACTTCCTGCTGCGCGCCGTACCCGACACTGATCTTTTGAGTATGCGTAGACAAGGCAGGCTAATATGGGAACGATATCTAAGCACAGCACAGGGTGCAGTAGATACTATTGTTGCAGTTATCAGAGATCGACTTGGTATACCTCCATTGCCAGCTCCACAAACTGCCAGTCCAAGTGTCTTCAACGAAAGCTTCGTGGTAAGGGTTACAGTGACAGTGTCTAATCTTTCGGTGTCTCTAATTGTTTTACATTTCCTCAGCCTTTAAAGTCTGATGCCATCATCGCTGAGCCAGAAGCGGAAGAAAGTTTGGGTCCTTTGGAACCACCTTACCCGTCCCCTGCTTTCAAGAGAAATTACACCACCATATTACTTCAAGGCCATGAAATCTGGAACGATTGGGTGGATCCATTTTATTTGTACCCGCAGCTGCCGTTCGATACTGTTCTTCCCAGCGACGCCAAATTTCTTGGTAAATAAAGCGTTGTACCTGTTGCAGGAGAAAACTTTCATTGGGCTTGTATAAATTGTAGGATCTGAAGTGGGATTCAGACCAATTGGCAAAGGCGCAGGCGGTGCAGGTAAAGAATTCAGTGAAGCTTTAGGTGGAAACTATCCAAGAGAACAGTTTACAATCGTGATGTTAAGTTACGAACGAGAACAGGTCCTGATTAACTCCTTGGCACGACTTTATGGATTGCCATACTTAAATAAAGTTCTCGTGGTATGGAACAGTCCAAAACCACCAATGGAAGATTTAAAGTGGCCGGATATTGGAGTTCCAATTCATGTAAGCTTTGATATTCCATAAGAACGACTATCTCCATTCATGAATGAAAATTTCTTTTGTACAGGTCATAAAGGCGTCGAGAAATAGTTTAAACAATAGGTTCTTGCCATTCGATGCTATCGAAACAGAAGCTGTTCTTTCAGTGGACGATGATGCACATTTAAGACACGACGAAATTATGTTTGGATTCAGGTAATTCATTTAAAGTTCTTGTTATTTGGCTTTACGAAGTCAAGGTGATTATGATTTTGATATCTGCAGAGTGTGGAGAGAACATCGGGATCGTGTAGTTGGCTTTCCCGGTCGCTTCCACGCATGGGACCAGAATTATCATAATGCTTGGAACTATAATTCTAATTACTCATGCGAGTTATCAATGGTCTTGACTGGAGCCGCGTTCATTCATAAACATTACACATATCTGTACACTCATTGGCTACCGCAGGCCATACGAGATAAGGTTGACGAATACATGAATTGTGAGGACATTGCTATGAATTTCCTCATATCTCACATCACAAGGAAACCACCCGTTAAGGTTAATGAAATATTATCATACGATATGTTCCACACTTATTATTATTATTGATAAATAATTTCACGGTTTTCTGTATTTTCAGGTCACATCACGTTGGACTTTCAGATGTCCTGGCTGTCCAGTTTCTCTGTCGGAGGACGATACCCATTTCCAAGAGAGACACAAGTGCATTAATTTCTTCTCTCAGGTGAGTACTTTCTAATAATGTGGTGGAATAATTTGAAAATTTTGTAAGTACATTTTTTATTTTGATTTGTAATTTTTGAGTATCAATAAGTGGAACAGCATGATTTTTTTGTAGAAATGTGGGAATATTAATTTATTATTTCAGGTTTTTGGATATATGCCTCTCTTAAATACTCAGTATCGAGCTGACTCGATATTGTTCAAAACGAGGATACCGCACGATAAACAGAAATGTTTTAAATTTATATAGAGAACTAATTTTTACGTAGGTAAATACCTAGTACATGGTCACTTGATAGAATTTACATGGTTTTGATACAATTTTGACTGAATTGATACACTATCTCCTACGGGTTATGCCATTACGTGGAGTAAATATCGTAGACATTTTTTGAACGTTCTCCCTTTTTTAATTATACTTTTTATCGTTATCACATTGCACATTTTAAAGAAAAATTATACACAAATTTATACGTCGTAAGGGATATGAAACAAAATGTAATGAAATTTTTTACGTTGTTGTACACATAAGTTATACTACACCGATTTTCACAGTTTATGATAACTTATGATAAATTTGTTTGATCGGTTGAAGGTATAAAACATCAAACACCGTATACGATATTATAATTCATATTACACACACGTTGATGTATGTAATATGAACGGCTCTATAAGAGCGAAATGAAATGAATTATAATTTATTTAAAATAGGACCAATACGATAAAAATGATTACAGTTACATACCAGATGCATAATCAATACAGTTGTAAATAATATTAGCTCATGTAAATATGATATCACAAATTCTGATGATTCAAGATCACAATGCTGTTCAACGATTAATGAAATACGTCTGAAATTAAATATTAGAAAAATTGTCCTTGTGCTGAAATCTTATTACTGATTTATAGCACTGTGTAGATAATTTTATTCTAGTGTCTTATTTATATAGAATTTTGCTACCGAATGTCGCGCCATTATATCGTGCCAAAATTTTGTTAATTACGATCCTTATCTTAAGTTAACATAACATTCGGTTACACCACAAGCATTAATATTTAATTGCGCAATACTCTTAAAGACTAATTGTACATATACGTATCGCACATCGTTTGATTTTGTATGATTTAATACGTTTTTTTTTATTTTAATGTAATTAAAATAATAAAACGCAATCGTATAGGTGGATGTACCTGAATACCATTGCAGCGTGTAAGATAACACTACTTTGTAAATTTGATTTTCTACTAAAAAGCTGTACAACCAATTGTATGTAGAACCAGAATCAAAGTCAGGTTCACGTTCAAGGAGACAAATATATATTATTTATGATTTCACAGTGGAATGTACTCGTCACGTTGCAAGAAATAATTAATTGATATTAATGCCGTCTCGCTTAACATTAATTCAAATGTGATACCGAGGGTCTGTAAAACCCGAGCACCGAGCATCTCTGGCTTTGCCCCAGGCATCATTAATCATGCGTGCCCGTACATTGTGTATCATAAAAACGGATACACGAAACAGGTTGGCAGAGTCTACTGGCGGCAGTGGTTGGCAGGACTATTTTAATATTATTGCCGTTGATCGATCGTCGTTTAATGGGCGAGCACAGTTGGAAAAATTAAAATAAAATTTCTTAAACGGAAGAATCTATTTACGAATTAAAATTAGTTTGCGACATTAGATATTTGTGTTCGGAACGTTGTCTGATCGGATAGACGTCGATATTACTGTCTCTATCTTCACTCTACCGGAACGATTAAACAAACTTTCATTTATGTTAGTAGAAACTACGTTGTTTTTCATGACTCTGATGTCTGACAAGTACAGACGCATACTGCTTTCAGCAAGTAGATCCGGGCGGTCTGATCTAGAGCAGACCAATTCTACTGATCCGTCACGGCGATATCGTGCTTTTACTACTGGAACGAATAAATTTCACGCCTAATTCATTTGCGAAGCTGAACATATGACCATTACCGACCGCGTCAGATCATCAGTCAAAGCGAGCGGTTTTTATTTTTCCACGAAGCCAGACACCCGCGATCAATCCAGATTGCCAGCTCCCTGTCCCCGATTTTTCATTCAAACTTTCCTTATCTCTCGCTAGGGTTGCTTCTAATTTCGGACGTAGGCGGGGGCGTCGCGCGAAATTTACATCGCGGACAGGAATTCGGCGGTACAGAAGTTTTTACGAGCGCTGGTTGAACTGCGGATCTGGTAGCCCGGTCCAAAACTCGTCGGGGCGAATTTCGGGCAGCGTACCAACTCTGGCAAACTTCGCCGATGTCGTCGACTGTTACGGTTAACGTCCCGGAACAGCGTAACGAAACGGTCCACGGGTTCCCGGCGTGTTTGCCAATAAACTAAATACCGTTGGCCGCTATCAAAGAAGCAAACGATTCGACGAGCATCGCCGGTACAACGAACCGGATAGTTCATAGTTTCCCGGGTTCAGCGGACAGGGGCGGCCGCTCGATAGCGTTCGAATTCGCCGCCAGAACGAGACAAGTGGCACCGTTGCGGCGGTGAACCCCATTGGCCTATAGCTCGATCAATACGGGGTTTTCCATGACGTAAGTGCGGCTTGTGGTCCTTATTGGTTCGGATGTACGCCGCATCCCATTATTTATTAAGACCGCATGAATGGGCGCCTTCTCGATGCATCTGGACGCCGATTCTCGGCCGGCACCCGCGACGCCGTGCTCCTCCGGCTGTCGCCTAAGCTACCCTCTACCCTGAAACCGGAGAGACACGGTAGCGGGTACGTGGAAAAATCCACGGGACTGCGCGGTGGCCGACCAGCGTCCTCTCGGACGTCTATCTCCCCTACCTAGGTCCTGGCACGTCCACGAGAAACCAGAATTCGTGCAGGCGAGTAGGGTGGTGGTCCGTAATGGACAAACAGGGGACGGTGGGAGGGTTAGCGGTTCGCGCAACTGCGGTCGTGGACTGAAAAGAGGGAGGGAGACAGACAGAGGAGGAGAAGGGTGTCTTCCGCGCGTCGAAAGGCTCGGACTCTCCGGTACCTCGGTTAGATTATTTTCGTTTGTTGATGGTCGTCGATGGTGGCCGGACCGAAACGATAGCCGTGGCACACGGGTTCTCTCGCCTGGGGCCAGGGCTCCGGGATCCATCGCGCGGTGGATTCGAACAGGAAGTCGATTCGCGGCCGGAAATTAGCCCCCTTCGCGGACCGGTTGTCTCGTTTCAGCCCGTTGCCGAGGAGGAGGAGAGAGGGTCGGTGGCGCAGAGAGAGCCGTGGTGGCGAGCCAGGCGTGGAGAAAGAGAAAGAGAGGGAAGGTAGACGTCGTGCCGAGGGAAGGGCGAGGTAGATAGGACCAGATATAGAAGCCGGGGTAGAGGGAGAAAGATGTAGGCGAACGGCGGCGGGCGGCGACGGGGTGCGGAACCGAACGGGGGCGGGGGGGCCGGGCACGGGGTGGTTAGAGAAGGAGAGAGAGACCGTAGGGAACGGGAGAATGACGGAGAGGCCGAACCGTCAGTGAGAGTAGTACCAATCGCGGAGCGTTGACGGACATAAGCGCGCTAGGGGTGTGGAATAAGCTCATTCGTGTGTTGTTCTTGCGTCGAGCGTACAGAAGGGAAACGCTGGAAACACGGAAGTGAAGGAGTATCGTTCGTTCGGCCATAGTCGACCACTCGGGCCCCGTTGTTCTGGTGCACGCGTGTGTAATCAGTGCGAGAGAGGGATATTGGGCAGCCGCCGCCGCAGAGAGAAAGACGGACAGAGAGAACGAGCGAGAGAAAGAGAGAGAGAGAGAGAGTAAGAGAGTAAGAGAGTAAGAGAGAGCGAGCGAGCGAGAGAAAGAGTGAGTGAGAGAGAAAGAAAGAAAGGGATAGAAAGAGAGAAGACAGAAAGGGAGAGAGAGTCGCTCGCGATAACACAGAGAGAGAGTAACTGGCTGTTTGTTAACCTGACGAAAACCGTGAGGATCCATACTCCTCGGGAGCTAGGATCGCCCGAGAGATCGAAGGACGAGGCCGAGCAGCTGACACACGGGCTCTCCTTGATCGACGGTGGTGCTCGTACGTCTCGGAGAACCTCGAGGACAGCCGGTCAGCTGGGAAAACGGCTCTCTCGTGGGTGTGGAACGATCCGGTCTAGGGCGATTGATTGTGTGGGTGTCGCGGTCGCTGCAGAGACGTCGAAAAGCGCCATCGTTGTGTCGGCCGCCACGTGAATCGCGGCCAGTAACGAGTACTTGTGGCGTTAAATATCGTCCGGGACCGAGGCACACGCATACGTGGCGGGTGATCTAAGCGCGAGTGCACGGGCACCCGGCCGTCGAATGAGTCCGTTCGGTAGCTAGCGAACGTCCGGAAGAATCATCGCGACAAACTGTGGACGAACTGGACACTTCCGAGGCGCTTGGATCGATCCGATATCTCCTCCAGCCGAGACGAGTTCGATCGTCCGCGTCGATCCCACACCGCAGCAGCAGCAGCAGCAGCAGCAGCAGCAAGAGGAGGGGTGTTTTCTTACCTACAATATAAATAAGGAGAGCATATACCCTGTGACCCGTTTTCCCCGGAATCGATGAGATTCCGAAAAAGAAGCCGAGCGACAACCCGCAGGAACACGACCACGTAGCCATTGCCACAGCGTTCCGGGATTGGTCAGGGTTAGGTGGACCCATCTGGTCCGATCGCTCGGCCGCGCGGAAGCCTCGGCGAGGCAAGCGTTCCACCTGGGGGGCCCTGGGGTGCTGTGTGTGTGCGTGTGTCGGAAGTGTGTACCAGAGAGGCGGTGTGTGTCCCCCCTGCAAAGTTCAAGAACCCGGGACCAGTCGGTGTGTACGGCAGAAACGAGCGCAGCAACGTCGGAGTCACCCGCGCGCGTGACCCGTTTTCCTTTTCAATCGATGTATTCGTGAACTGGGCCGCTGGCTCGCTCGAAACCTCGGAACTCGGCTGACGTTCCCGAGTGTGTGCCGCCACGGATCGGGGCACGGGCACGGGCACGGAGACGGGAACGAGCACGGGCTGACCAAAGAACGAGCCCGAAGAAGGAAGAAGAGAAGAAGGGGCCAGCGGGAGAGAAGGAAACGGCGTGTCGGGTAAACAAAACCGGGGGGAATCGGCTGGTAAACGGAGTTCGGGGCGACGCGGGGGTGTGGGTGCTCTCTGCGAGTGCACGCGTACTTCGTGGCAGCGAGAGAGAGTAGGAGGTTGCGCGCGTCCTAACCTCGCCGCCACCGACGCCGACGCCGCCGACGCCGCCGTCGCCGCCGCCGCAGCCGCCGCCGCCATCATCATATCGGGGACGCGAGGAGGAACCTCGTCGAAGGTCGCTTTCGAGGAACACCCGGGCACAGCCGAGCGCCGTTCCATGAAGCTGGCTTTGAGCGGAGGACGTGCCACGAGGACGGAAGAGAGAATGCGAGGACCTCCACACAGCCTGTGAACATGATTTGTCATACAGATGCGGCCAGTGGTAATCGTACGACGAGAGACACCGACGACAAGGACGCCGACGGGGACGACGATCACGGAGCCAGCAGCGGCATCATCATCATCGGCCAGCGTCGCGTCGATGCCACGGCGAAGCTGAACCATCGCATGAGAGCAGCCAGCCTCTCCTCCTCCTCCTCCTCCTCCTCCGGCGACGATAACGCGCGAACGATAAAGCCCACCGTGCTCCGCGTCGGACAGCCGAGCCTCGTACTCATCGTGAACGTTATCATCGTGATCGTCATCATCGTCGTCGTTGCCGTCGACCGACAGACAGTCCCCCGTGATACCAGTCGCGCGGACAGGTGCGCCAGCTCCGAGCACCGATCAAAGGAACGCACGAAAAAGCAACACCGGACACGACCAGACCTCGGTCCAGCGGAGGAGGGCACACCGTGTTGTCGCGGCCAGCTGGTACGATTACCAGGTGTCGGATGACTCCCTCCGTACCACGCAGCATTCCCGTAGTCGTAGAAAGGACGCGATATCCCGTAGGAAGGAGCGTTGCCGCGCGGCGAGCGAACCTCGTCGCGGCATCTCATCGGCGGCGTCGTCGGTGGTGCGCCGGCCCGCGCGTCGCGCTAAACTTCTCGCGATTAGACCTTCCCGTGCACGTTCCTATCTTACGTCCGTGATGGCGGCTGTACCTGATATGTCGCACCTCACCCCCGAGGAGAGGAGCACCATCGAGGAGGTTATGATAAGGCAGAGGCAGGAGGAGGAGAAGGAGAATGAGATTATGAGGTGCGTACCTGATAATACCTCTCGCAATTGCGATATGCACCGGCCGATTTTAACCTGTGCGCGATACTCGAATGCAAACTATTTTACGATTACAACATTGAACAACTTTGAACCTTCTATTTTGTCGCGCGTTTTTCATCGACATTTACCTTTCACGTTCTATATTTGCTTTTAATCTATTTCCGAAGATTTTCCGTTGATTTGCAATGCCGACTGTTTTCGTACTTTTTCATGCACGAGTGGCTTGTTCGAATTTATTCCGAATCGGTCGCGATTGTAGCCAGACTGTGGAAGTTGGTGCATTTGCAACGAAACAAAGGTTTCGATCAATTTTCGATAAACATTTCTTGTCCCCGAGTTTCGAATGCGCGTGAAAATCTACGATCTTCCATGTTTTAACTTCGAGATAGCGTCTCCTTTGTGTAATTCGGTATCCAAACAGATATTTATATCCTCTTACAATAATGTTCAAATTCAACGAATTCGTATGTATGTACCTTGTATCCGCAGTCTGGTTATCGTTTGTTTCTCTAATCTCGGCTAGCCGACGATCGGAGTCAACAGTCACGATCAAACAGATCGTTCTCATTTCTCGTTAACGTAATATCGACGAGAATTTACCGCGGGTCGACTGGGAACAAAAACTTTTGCAGTTTGTAAACAGTAGTGGAAAGGCCTTTGCGACCAAGGACTCCGGGCTCGTGGCTTCCCAAGAGAATGAATAAGTAAGCGACGCAAAGTCAGAGAGCGGTCGCGTCGGCCAGTAGTACGAGACCTCAATGGTCAGACGGCAGAGAGAGAGAGAGAGAGAGAGAGAGAGAGAGAGAGAGAGAGAGAGAGAGAGAGTCGGAGCCCACGAAATGTGGACGAACGGGTCACGCGTCGGCGATCGGAATTACTGAACGGAGGAAACGATATCCGAGATCGATCCGGCACACGTATTTCTTGCCCAGCAAATTGCCGCCGCGAACGCGTTCCATGTATTTTCTGGATTCACCTGCTCGGCTAGTCCTTGACCGCTTTATATACCCGCCGCATCTTCTCCTATTTAGGTATTCATCGTCGCGCACACATCGTCGCGGACGATTATCCTGGCTGGTTCGCGCCGCGAAATGAGAATCCGTCGTCTAAAGCCCTGCCAGCGATGATCAAGCTCCGGCAGCTTAACGATCGTCGTCGTTCCGAAGGCACGAATTCGTTCGCCGTGCCACCGAACTGTCGATTCAATCGCCTAGGTCCAACGGCCTTGACAACTCCCCGAGCAATTAGAAACTTCAAGAACATAGTTCGAGACGCGTTCCGTATTCAAGATTCGTTTTCTTGCCGGGAGGCCTCCGTCGTTCGTTGCAATCGCTCCTCGGTCCCGTTCTTGGGAATCCATTCTGTTAATAGACGCGCCCCGATTTCCATCGATCCGCTACTTTCGAAACTTCGAACTTTGAAAAACGATTTGCAACCTCTTTGAGGGACACCCTGCCGCATTGTATAAGCACACGAGACACCGCGTTGATCCTCTTGGCTGTACATTGCCATCCTCCCGGCGGTGTCTCGAAGCCACGGGCATCACTTTTGCCAGCTTTCGTGGCCCCGGATCAGAGCACCGCATTTCCCTATTCGAGTCAGTCGGATAGCTAGATAGATGATTTCTCCGGATCAGCGACCGTGGGTTCTAAAAGCGTCGTTGCACCTGGCCGAGCCGGGGGTGGGTGACGGATGCGACAGCTTCTCTATTCGCATGCAATTACGGTTGCCGGAGGTAGGGGTGCATAGGCGAGGCTAGGCTAGGCGACGCCGAGGAAAATGGGCGCTGTTCTTCCGAGGAAGGCGTTTTATTGATAGGTTGTCGCTGATGGAACACGGGGACGTGAGAAAGCAAGCCCCGGCCGGGAGAAAGAGAGAGAGAGAGAGAGAGAGAGAGAGAGAGAGAGACAAAGACCGCGGCCGTCCGAGGGGGTGGTAAAGGGAGACGCAAGGGGGTCGGGGACGCGTTGGATCGAGGGAACGATAGACGGAGAGGGCGAACAGCGTCGGACTGAGTGGGACGAAACGGAGATAGAGTAATGAGGAAAGCGTGCTTCGCCATACCGATGCGAGATCGTGTAATGTGGACGACAAGTACGTGTAGGGACGCATGTAAAATGCAAGGCAGCGTGGCGGCAAGCTTGACGTGGCTCGGTAACGAGCTGCTGCAGTTGCATAGGGTATGCATAGGGTATGCAGGCTACGGCCCGTGGATGGAGTGTAAAAGAGGCTGGATTGGCACGGTAAATTCTTGGATGGTGAAATATAGAGGGTACCCCGCGTTTCACCAGCTCCGCGGGAAACTTCCAGGCTCCTCGGCGAGGCAACCCCGCGTCCTGCGCGACGCCGAAGGACGACAAGACCAGTCGCCGAGCGACGCGAACCCTTTGATATCAAGCGGTAATTTTAGTTCTCCTATAGAGCTGTGTCCCGCTCGCGTATCGGAAGGCGATTCCGGTAAAAATAGACGGTAACCTTTCAATCCCTGCGTGCCGAGGCTATTTTGTGCACGCGTGCAGAGCCGGCGCCGCTGAATCCAAAGGGATTCACGCGTCCTTCCACGATCAAAACCGCCCACAAATTAATACGAGCCTCTCGGCAACAATCGCTTCGTCAGCTGGCCATTTAACACCTTCTTCCGAAAGGAATCTTCATATTTTTGGTGCCGAAGTCTGAAAAGAAGTCGTCGCTTTCCAACATCCGGTCTTACTTTATACGTGCTCCTGGTGCTTTGATCGAATGTCAGAGATCTATCGAGTGTCCACATTCATTTTAATCAGTTAGCAGCTTCTGTCCATGACACAAAAAATGTTGCCATTTCTTCGTGACGACTGTACTCGTCAAAACTTGTTAAGAAACTTATACATTTTGATATTCTTTGTTGAATTATGCATTTTATAAAAGTGTTCTATTTAAACAACACGCGAAGAAAATGAAACGTGTAAAGTACAATTACAGTAACTTACCTACATTCTCAGCAGAAGAATACAATTTTACGACGATTTCTAAAGGAATGAACGATCTCCATGTTTAGTAGACCGCGTTCGTAATTTTCATCGTGGTTAGCATAAAACGAGATTGAGATTTCATATGGAGATACATGTGCCCTATGGTCGTGAGTAGAGTCGTATGTTCTCTCAGTTATTTTAAAGACCAAGTTGTACAATGGCAGATTCGGCCCAGGGCATTTCTCAAAATCAGTCTGAGCCCCCGGCAGCTTCTGAGACCGACGCGGAACACATTTCTGATAACCTATAGTTCGGATTTATTTCTGGAAGCGCAATCCAGGTCTGAACGCGTTAACTGGTCGCGGAGGCGGACACTGTTCGCATAGCGTCAGGAATAATTCTTGGAAGAATCTCTCGGAGGAATGTTCCCTCTCCCTGGGAGGAATATTACGTTCCACGGGGCTCTCCGGACGAGAAATCACCCCGTATTCCCAAGGATCTCCTTTCCGAGAATGACATTTATTCTCGCCGGTCGATTCCTCTCGGCGCGAAATCCTGCGAGTCGCACAATGACGAACGGTTCCGGCGCAGGGGCGGAAAAATACCGAGCTGTCGGAAGCTCCGACGCATCGCGGATAAGAAGAATTCTTTGTCGATCGGCCGAGGAGAGAAAAAGAGAGAGAGGGAGACAGTGGGAGAGAGAGAGAGAGAGAGGAAGGCTCGCGTGAAAAGCGTAGCGCCCAGCCCGAGACCGGCCCGGATTTTGCAGGACAGAGGCGTCTCGCGCGCGCGAAATCACCGAGGTGTTCGTTAAGTAACCTACATTTCTCCGCTCGGTTCTCCGCTTTTGATCCGCCCCTTTGTCACGGACTGCCGTGTACATATATATATGTATATATTTATATACATACGTATATATATATATTTTTTTTTCGATGTATACGCGTGTATATTATTTTTTTCTCGCGTGACGGATACCGAGCGAACGCCGAGAAGCCGAGCTCTTTCTCGCTCTCTCTCGATCGGTGCTCGCGTGCACCCGCGGCCGATTATTGGTAAAGTAATTAGAGGAACGTAGGCGGACACGGTGTACATTGTGACATGCCGCCGCCGCGACCTTTGTCTCGCGATCGGCAAACTCAAGATTTAGGTTACCGCTTTGCGACTGTTCGATGCAAATTTCCGCCGCGAACTTCATCCGACCCGCCGCGGTTAATAGGGCCGCGCGGGTTCTCTTTCGCCGACTACGGGTCTCGCCTCTCTACTCACCAAAAATTGAATTAGAAAGGTAACGACGACCTTCGTCGATCCTCGTCATTTCTTGCTATTTACGCGACAATTTCCTCCGGAACATCCTGTACCGTTTCTGCGGATGCAGAAACGCTCTATTTCAGCATCTTAAGCGTTGCTCAACGATCATTGTTCCCTAGCTTTCAACAATGTGACAAATATAATTGATTGGTTCTTCCGATATCTCAATAGTCCCGGATTAGGAACAACCCTGTAGGCGTTGCCATTATTAAACAGCACATACACGCGCGCCGTATCAATTAAAAGCGCGATCGTCGTAATCGAGCCGTTCACGAGTTGAAACAGTTTTCGATACCAGAAGCGAAACTTTCTATAAAAAGTGGACGGAAAGTTGTTAGAGCGTTGCGGAAAAGGGAATAGGAAAGTTAGATCGTTGGTGAAACGTAGTAGAAACCAGAAATGACTATTGTTTGATCCACTTTGTGTATCACGTATGCATCGTGCTATCGATTAAAACGGTAACTTTCTTGGTTACTTAATGGTACACAATATATTAACTTTCTCAACACCGTTGCGAACTGTACGTTCGCCAACCTGCAATTACAATGTCCTCGTCACAATACGGAATACAAAACAAGACTTTTTACACCACGTTGTAACTAGACAAAACTTTGTGGATCGAACTTTGCAACAGAAAGCTAAAAGAACTTACGAACAACGGCGTATTATTCTCATCTCCCGTTTAAACTGTTCGAGGAAGAACGAGAGTCTGGTTTGCACGAAGATCCGTAATCATAACATCCACACACCGGCAAGCATAATTGATCGGCAACGCGACGTCCATACGTTACGAAACACCTTGGGTAACTACCCTCTCGCGGTAGGAAGTTCCATCTGCCGTTGGGGTGGCCGGGTAGATAACGATCAGAAGGAATCCAGCCCGTTCTGGTCGCTTCCTGTGTTCCAGGGCTGGAAGTTTGAACCTGCCGGTGCCAACAACCCTTCAGTTATAGCTTGGGAAGTTCCGTACACGCGACCTAGAGACCGAGACTTCCGGTCGGAGAGCTCTAGACCCGTGCCAAGTGTTCCCACATTCCTCCCGTTTCCCCCGTGCACCGACGCTAACCTACTTGGCTTAGAAATCGCGGGTGCCTGGACCTTCTCGCGGTGTCCTTTCCCCTGTGATTACCTCGGTTAACATTGTTTACGAATCCCCTTGGCGGCAGCTCCCGGCCCGACTCCGACGGCGAACGTGTTCCGCGCAATTAGAGCTCCAGTTTCTTTGACGAGGCCAGCTATAATGTCCGGGAAAAACGAATCCCCGAGTGCAGAGGCGTGGATTGTGTCCCCTTAAAAAAAAAAATTATCCTCAAGCTCATCAGCTTCGCCCGGCTTTTGATCCTTGATGAGAGACCGTGTCGATGTTGATGGAACGCTGGAACAATTTCTTCGCGAAAGTTTCGAGGCTACCGAGCTCGCGATCGCCGGAGGTTCTCTAATTAGACGCGATCTTCGTTCGTAGGCGATCGATACGCGAAAGTCTGGAAAGGTGGCAGATGCGTTCAAGTTTCGCTGGCCAGGCGAAAGACGTAGAAATGTCCTAAGCCGGCGACGGCGGCGGCGGCGGCGGCTAGAATAAATCGATGGCATCGGTCACATTCCATTCCAGTTCAATTACCCCGCCGATAAATTGACTTTCCCCGGTATCAAAGCGTGACCGGCTCCCCGGCTCCGGCCGCTCACAATCCTATCTTCCAGCCGCTAATTAACGAATGCTCCGCCGCTTATTCCCTTCCAAGGACCGGCGAGAAATAAATACGATCTCTGGTGTTGACCTTTCGAGGCCTCGATTGGCTCCGCATACAAATCTGCGTTTTATACAGGGAAACAGCCTCCAGTACTCCGACCTTTGGCTCGAAAATTGCTGGCACAGATTTCCCCGGGCTCGATCGAATGAGTTAACCTCGGGTTTAGGTTTAAAACTTGGACGGATGTTTTTTCGCAGCAGAGAAATCGGTGTTTCTCCGGCAGAACAAGCGCCGAGATTTAGGACTGCGGCGTGTCTTTTATTAATTAGCCACGGGGACTTCAGAAGCGCGTTAATAAGACACTCCAGGGTCTCTGCACGGATGCGAAACACCGCTTGTTTCGCTCCTCGGGCTCCCTGTCCCTGCGAGGGATTTTTTTCGTCGTGAATATAATTGTCGTTCCCCGTCGACCAGCCGTCCGATCGTTGTACAGTCCATTTAATAGAAGTCGAAAGGATGTTAGAGCTGCCGGAGGTAGACTCTTGAACGTGAAATGGCTCGCTCGTCCCTCGACTGGCGGACGAGTGGCAACGGTTTCAGTCACCGTGCAACGAATTACTTACGCCACGTCGGCCGGATTAAGTACCTGCGTCCTAAACGAAATCATATTGGGGGACAGATGAAACTGGAACCGGCGGTGGAGCGCGCGGTAGCCGCAATTTGCACAAAAATCTCGATGTGGCCGGACAACAGACCCTCCGGAGTCTGAAGTTGAAACGCCGCGTCGCGGGGCTTATTATTTTACTTTTTCCTCGCGACCGTGCTGGCCAAATACTTGACAACGTGTGCATGGACATTTTCCAAAGTCTCTCGGGAATTTCAAATGAATGTTTCTAGTCGGTGAAAAAGTTTCATCGATTTACTGGGTTCGTTTGTTTTAGACTACGGATTGTTATGGATTTACGACGTACACGAGTTTACAATGATAAAGGAACATCTATATTCATTAATATTCACAGTATTTTCATTTTATTCTGATCTGAAAGAATTTTCCAGTAGGAAAAATACATTGTAACAGATTTTATATTGAATATTTTTGGTTCGTTTTTTTTTTAGTAAGTAGCTTAGGGAAATTTTGCATAAAGATTTGTCGTCTATCTATGATAAATCTTTTGACAATTTGCAATCACTCTGTGAGTTATGATTTTATCAAAGAGTCTCAACGAGTCAGTGACATGTGAAATATTGATTAAAATGTGATAAAACCATTGCAATAAGAAGCAGTATTTACATCACCTTTTAATCGGATATGTTGCTTTCCATTGTCCTTAGGGACAGAAAATTGAATGTGCATTATGCTTATTCGTATGCTCAGAGATTTTCGAAAATTACAACAGAGAGAAATTTCTAAGTGACCCTTGTATCCTGCAGCAAACGCAGAAAATCTGTATCGCAATTTTCAGTCATTTGAAAACCATAAATGTATGTAAACACATATAGTCTACACGAAATTGTTCGATGGCTTGAACCGTCTCAAAGGAAGCTTATCCTTTCGCATAAACAATCCCGGCGAACACGAAACAATTGCATCTATTTAGTCGGCTCGGAAGCCAAGAGTTCCGGCAGAAGTTCGCGGAAATCCGAGTGATTTCAAAGTTTGCAGCGATCGGCGGCAGGTTTGAGCGTCCGAGTCAACGTTCTTGGCCTCGTCAAACGTTTCCCCGGCGTTCTCCAAAGGAAAGGTCGGCGGTGGGGTGGCCGACAGCGTGATTCGCCGGCAATAAAAGTGGCCGAGCCCAAAAAGTTTCTCCTCTCCGTTTAATTTGAGAGAGGTTCGCCCTCAGAGGTTTCCCTGGCTCGCTCGCTCGCGACGTTCCAAGTAATTCGAAGCGTCCCGAAGCGAAGAGCTTCGCGGTGGTTGCATGGTGCTCGGGTTCTCCGGGTTTATTAGTTGAAATATCGGCGGCCGCTTCGTTCACCGCGAACTTTTCCCCGTGTTTTCAGCCGGCGAGGGTAATCATTGCTCGTTGTTTGTCCGCAGACGAAAGCAGAACGAGGTGAAGGTCCTCGAGGACACGATACGGGCCTGCTCGGAGTTGTACAAGAAGGCGGGAGTGGAGCTGCATGCCACGTGTCACATATGCATGAAAACCAAGTTCGCCGCCGGCGCCGGCCACACCTGCAACTACTGCAGCATCCGGTGCTGCGCACGCTGCGGCGGAAAGGTCAATCTACGGTCGAACAAGGTACGCCCGAGATTCGGAAAAAGTCAGCGCGAAGGAGAGACGAAGGAAAGGAACAGCCGCGAACGGTCCAACCCTCGTTGCTACATCGTTCTCAAAGCTGCTATTCTAGATCGAACGAAATAACACTGTTGCGCGGAAAAATTCCAACGCCCGAGACCCGGCCTGAATAGAAGCAGCACTCGCTACGCGCGCGAGGCTTGAAAGCTGCTCTGCTCGGGTTACGTAACGCCCCTATTCAGCCGGTTGTTTAATAAATAGTAAATTCTCACGTGTTACGCGAACCTGGGAAATTCAGATTCTTATTATTTCGACTTCGGGATTTCGTGGATGTTCGGTGAAGGGGCTGTTTGCGTTGTTGTCTTTAGCGTCTGGCCTTATTGATCTGTAATGTGTGTACAGGTGGCTGTTCGAATACCTCCGTCTCTTATGCATAATTTAACATGGTTAACACGCTCGCTGGCTGCGTTCGTTTCGAGAAGTGTTGCAACTGTTGCAACGTAAGTGTACCTTCTTCGCGAGATACTTGACACGTGGAAGGAATATTTCTGTTCGCTCGTGATCGAAATGTTGCGCCATGTGTTTCAACTTTGAGTAAAATCGCATTGTCCGGAAATCTTTCTTCGTAACACACGAGCCGCTAAAATATCGGAACAATTTAGAATGCTTGCGAGAACAAAATATCGGGCGAGACTCGACGAAGACAATTTTGCTATGATAAAAGGTTCGCAAATTAATTTGGACTCTCGCGAACAAGCAACGCTGGTGGCGAACGCGTTCGCTATCAATTTAGAGCATGACGCGTAGATACAATTCTCGCGAGAAGGCAGGAAAGACGGCCCGTAATCCGGTATTTTTCTTTTAATTACGAGAACCACTTAAATTTAGGGAACATCGACACTTTGAGGGATCGCCGGTTCTATTTGTCGTCGCGGTGACCGCGAGCAAAAAAGATTCATTACCTAAATGAAAGGATCAAAGCGAATCCGCTGTGGCGGAGGGATGGAAATACCGGTGACATTTCAGGGTTCGAGAAAGATTTCATGTTCCAGCTCGAATGAGAACGTTCGCGAGTTTTGTGAAAGCTAACGTAAGAAGGAATTATGCAACAGTTGACGTTTAATCGTCACTTGCGCGAAGAATCGTGAGTGGGGACTGTTATTGGTCGAGCATCGAGGGGTCGGCGGGGCTGCCGACTAACTGGATACGTCACTGATCGATAAACGAGATCGTCGATCCTATATACACGCGAAGGTCCGCCGCGGGCAATGCAAATCAATGTTTTCATAGCGTGAAAACTGGAATCAACCGGCTCGCCCTTTGTCGATAACCCTAATCAATGGGTTTACAGAAAGAACTACTATCGTCAGTTTCGAACCCTTATCTTGCGGTCATTGTTAGAATCGAGAGAACATTTTGGTTCATGAAACCAACTTTCCATTCTTCAAAATTTTCTTCTTAGCTACGGAAGAAAGATAGTACGTTGATATTTTGAACGTAGCTTTGTTGCTATTTTGGCAATCTGAAATCATTCATGAAAATTCTATATGTTCTCAATAAGCATAGTTGCAAATCCTACTGCATGATCTATCAATTCGTTAACTCGTTAATTCATGCTCAGTTGGCTGAAACTCGGTAACTTTGTTATCGGACAGAAAGAGTCGAACCAAGCATTTTTTAAATCCCCATGAGGGTCGTTATCGCCTCGCCGACAAACACAGCTGAAACAAGACTTCTCTACTAAAAATTATTTAAAATAAAATGTAAAATTAGAACGACTCCCTTTCTATTCTTCCACATAAGTTACATCGTGGGGTTGCGAGCGACCTGAAATAAAATTTCAATAATTAAAATATTATTTATTATCTCCAAAATATAAAAAACCAAAAGCTCGATACAAGTTTGCAAAAAGATGTTTGTCCGTCCCTTTGAACAGCATGAGTTTGGAGGATAAGGGAACCCTCAATTTTTTAGCATTTATTTGCACGTTTGCAGACAAATTAAAAATTTTGTGGGGTCATCGGCAATCCGAGGGGGTTGTTCTAGGGTTAATAATTTATGTATTCTATCTAAAGTCGCGTCATCCGGGTTCCAGCCATAAACTGTAAAGACCGAAAACCGCGTGATCGATCGCGAACGCGTTGAAACACAATTAAAAAAGGCAGGGTGCAAACTCCAGCGGCGATCGTTCCCCGTTCAGCTAACCTTTCAATATCAATGAGACATTGAACGCAGTTAATTAACATAATTGGCCGGAGCGTCGGTTACGATGATTGCGGGGGGCGACGCGCGAACCTTAGGAAATGTCAGCGTCGACCGAGAAAGTTCAAAGAGAGGCCGGTCTGTTCGGTATCGCCGTGGAGGATCGGGGCGAGAGCTTTTCGCGAAACTCATCGTTTTCGTGGAAATAACAGCGGGGAACTCGGCTAAACGTCGCCGAGCGATCTTGATCGCTGGTTTCACGAGTTCCGAGGACTAGACGCAATTCTGGTAACGATGCTCCCGGAAAATAGTGCGACCATTCATCGGGATTTAGTTGTTCAGGCTTCGGTGGCCAAGCGTCTCTGTCTCGAAATTACGAAACCGCGCGATGAGACCGATTCCGAAGAGCGCGAATCGCCGCTGTTGGAAATGTCAACTTCCTGGAAACAATTAAGGGCAGCCGTATCGTGAAAGACGATAATCGGAGGTACGCGTATCGCGGCGCACGCCTGAAATACGTGGAAATAATTGACCTATAGCGAGCCCCTACCCTCCCGCCATACTCCCCAGCTACACAAATTAACCCTTATCGCGGACGCGTGTACATTGCGTCCGTGGGCGTAATGCCTTCGCTAAATAACCATCCAGCGAATACGTTTCCCATTTATGCGCCGATATTCCTTGAACCGATCGCGCAATTTCCAAAGGATTTTCATCAATGGGAATGGAACTGCGATCCGGCGCCGATGCCCTTTTTATTTCGCTGCATCCCTTGTCTTTGATTACGGAACGCCGTTTACAACACGCGCGCGGATTTCATTTTTTAGCCCATTCTCTCACCGTTATTTTAACACTGGCTCTTCCGACGAGTCACGGGAACCACGTTTCAACTTTTTTTTTTATAAGAATTGTGACAATCTCAGAAACTTGATTTTTTTAATATGGCCAAAAATAAAAGTGTTATGTTCATCAATTTCATGGATTGGATAAAATTGCTCTTTTGACGAATCAATGGAACCAGACTTTTTTAATCAAAATTGTGGTAATGATTCCTCGCAGCCGATTTCTCTAGCAAAAGCAACAACTTTTAGTAGTTTCACAATCGTTGCGACTGTAAAAATATCATTTCGAAGTGCAGAATTTGTGTTTGAATTTGTGTTCGTCTACTTTTCATTTTTCGGTTTTGACGATTATTATTCGTTCGATGTTACAATTTCTTCATGCAACCGTTTAGAATTTTCATCGGCGGAAAATGGAAGAACGAAATTTATGTTTATCAATTTCATAGATGCTACAGATGCATAAATGAAACTGTTCATCATCCGAGAGTGCAGCGGGGATGGGGATTCGAATTTCTCATAGTGTTCTCCGTGTCACGATGTTCTTCTCGGAGCTTGAGCACTGGTTCCTCGTCGGTCCGGGCAATTTAACTTCGTTTTTGAAAGCGCCATGTATCCGTAACCAAGAAATAAGAGCGGCCCGGGACCCGTATAGCGAGTATACACGCGCGTGCTCCAACCGGCAAGTGGCGGTATAATAATAGAAGCAGACGCGCGCGGAACTTCGGCTTACAACTTCCTGCAAGTTTATTGGTTTTCGTCGTACTTTCGCGTGGCTTAAGAAATGGGGGTTGCTCGCTCGTTCGCCCAAAGGCTTTCACCATCGTGCACAACCCTTCTCCTTTTTGCGTTCCGCGAGAAGAACAACCGGGCGATAACAATTTAAAACCGTCTGCGGAAATGGTGTTTCTCTCGCTTTCTCGTAAAATCGTCCGAATCTCTGCATCCTAAGAATTTATTTGATATTTTTCGTCGATTTTCTTGTCCTATGTACACACTTCGATTTATTTATTTCTATTTATCTGAATTTTAGTTCGGAAATTTAAGCGCTTCTTTTTTAGGAAAAGAACCCTTTGAGGATGAATTTCGATATATTGACATAAAGGATCAGAATATAATGTTTATTTCTTCCATTAAATTATTTCTCCCCAAGTTTCCTTCAGCTTGTAAACAAAAGTGGATAATTTGGGAAGAGAAGATTATTCGAGTCTTGTGACTCATTTTTACAGTTGCCGATTGTCAATAATTATAAAAAGGAGGTGCAAGGCTCGAATTTCTTCTTCCCAAATTGTCCATTTTTGTTTACAAGCTGAAGGAAGATTAGGGAGAATTTACTGTGCTTAGATAGAGTGCCAGACTTGACGTTTATTGATGAATACGGTAGAACCTCGATTATCCGATTCTCCAATACAAGAATCATCTATTATGCAAAATACTTTTCACATATAATTAATCAGCTCAATTTGAGGCAACCCACATGCGAAACGATTTACTTGTGCAAATGAATAAAGTTGAAATCTGGCAGTGAACGTATTTCAATAATAGAGAGTTCTGGCATTGGCGCATAGGACAATCCAGATTCTATCGTATTTAAGTTTCTAACGGGTAATTTAGTTATTCTTAATAAAGGGATAAATATTCAAATATTAGTTGCAACAGCTTTCCAGCCGTCTCCTTCTGCCTCAAATCTGCAACCTAGGTGCTCGCTTCAGGCATGTCATCCCCTACAGCTTGCATCTGCTTACAATACGTGATACATTAATTAAAAATGACTGACCAAAGGCTCGAAAAAATTTGTGAAACCATGGACCGGGTTCAAACTGTCCCGCGCTGGTGGAACAAGTCGGCCGTGGCGGAAGGGTTGGAAAGTTCCCGGAGGAAATATTAATCGCGGCTAGCCCTTAACTCGCCTTGCCCCGAGGATTCCAATAACCATCCAGTTCATAAAACACGGCCGAACGAGCGTTCAAACATCTCATTTAATATGCCCGAAAATATACCGGGAGCCCGTAAGGGGTTTGGGGGGCATTGGGGTACTTTCGGGGGAGGGGGGGCGTCGCCGCGGCTGATCCCGCGCACCAGCTACACCTACACGTTTCTGACCCCCTCCCCGTTCGGCCCGTCCTGCGCCCCGCGGGGCCACACGCAAGTACGATGATAAACGTCACGAGGCGCGTTACGACATCATCGATCCGGGCTCGTACGTTTCCTCCTCGCCGGAGACCAGCCCGCCGCGTCGCGACGCTCCGCAACCTTCGCTTAATTACGCCAGTCCAGGCCGGAGGAGGAGGGATCGTTCGTGAAATTTCAGGGCCCGAACGGACCCTCCTTGATTCTCCTTTAATCGCTTCCTGGGTCCGCCTGCACCCTCGTGTATCCGTAGTCCCGCGATCGCCGGTCGCCAGTTTCGCGGCGCGAACCTCTTTACGCTCTCTTCCTTCTTTTTTTTCCCGTTTGGTCGCCGCGGTGACTTAGGCTGGCTGCGTGGCAGCCTATGAATGGGGCGCGTCCCTGCGTGACGTCACCGACCGTGCAAGGGTGGCGAGGGGCCGAGTCGGGGGCGGGAGCGAGGAACAGGAATGAAGCGCGCGGGGTGGTCGAAGGTGTGGGTGGCCGTGGATGAATGTTGGGCGGCGTGCGGGGTGCGCGGGGCCAGAGGGGGGGCGGTCGTCGGAGGGGGGAAAGGGGGAACGTGACGCAACATATTGATCTAAGTTTCGTGGGGAGGGTTACAGTCCACGATAGGCGGCGGGCAGCCAGGGGAGAGAATGGAAATACAAGGTGGCCGGTGAATTTACGTTTGTTCGTCGTTTGAACGCGGTTGTCCCTTGTTTGCCGCTCGGGGCCCACCGATCCGGGAAAGGAGTGGCTCTCGAAGCGGAGCCGGTCGTGGGCGGCAAGTCTCTCTCTCTCTCTCTCTCTCTCTTTGCTCGGAGACGAGCGAATATGGATCCCCGGTGATGTTGCGTCGGGATTAACCGAATCTGGGGCTAGGAGCTGGTTTCTCCTTGGTGATTTTTCGACGAATCGTATCGATCCGACGGAATCACGGAGCAGGCTGCCACGAGAATGTCTCGAGCGGAGCATCCGGAAACAAATATGCCCGCGATCGTTCCCGGCCCCCTCGCAAGCCCGCCTACGGCAGGCACGCGCGTCACCCGATGCCACGTCGGCATAGTTTGCGTCGCCCATCGAATTATGGCAATTTTCGATTAATGACTCGCCCGTTCCGAAATTGCTGAAGGTCCGGAAGGCAGCCAGGCACGCGGAGGTGAATAGCTGCAGAGGTCCGTGGGACGCTGCCGTGGCCTGGTCCAAGGCTGCGCGCCCCCGACCCATTGTGCGCTCGCCCGTGCACGCGTGTATCTCTGGTATTTATGTCAGGGGAGCACGGACTGACGGCAATTCTAATCGAACGCTGTCCCGAGGAAGTATCTTTCGTTCCAATACAGCATTCCACCTTGTCCCGAACCGGGGATCGATGCCTCCGCTTCTTCCAGCGAAATGTCATGCGAGGCGGCCACGGAAATCTCGTTCTTCGAATTTCTGCGGTGAATTTTCGGGCAGATGGCTCTGATCGAGTCTCCGATTCGAGCTGGATGCAAACTATCCAGGCTGACTGGGTCAGACGAATTGCATCCTCAACGACAGACTCTTCCATTTCTTGTTTACGCGATTTATCTCCTTCCACCGAGCCCTAAAAGTAACTAACGTGCGCTGCTTTTGACCAGTCGTTTTGAACGTACATTCTTCAAGAATATGTAAAAGAGAAACGATTTCTTCAATGATTCACACTGGAGTACCCGTTTAATGCGAAAACTGCATGTCTCAAAATACAGTAGCTCCTACCACGGAATGACAAATTGACCAATCGTCATTCGGATGCACTTTCATTTCCCGACCCCGTTTGTTACATCGTTCCGACGACTTCTTTCGCGGCAACGAAGATGGATGACGACAATTATTGTCAACGTAACATATAATTACGAGGCAGCGTATAAAATCCCGTGTCTTCGCAGGGACTGCGACAGGGGGTTGGAGTAGTTTCGTGTGTCCCGGCCGAAAGGAAGGCTCGCGAGAGTGCCGCAATCTCGAGAATGATTAAACGCGGACTCGCGTGATTTCCATAACGAGTCGCGGCTCTCATAAATAAGCCCGGTCGAAAGTTGGCCGAGAGTTTCCGCTACTTGGAGGCATCTGTCGACCGGCTTCTTCCCCTTCGGCCGACCGGCAATCGGCGAGTTTAGTGGTTGTATGTATGTAGGACGTCGCTCGAAAAGTTCTGGACGACCAAGTTCTGGAGCTCTCGTGACGCTAATGCACGCCGGGTCCTGTGACGCCGAAAAATCGCGAGACCGGAAAGGTCGAAGCTGTTCAGAGACACGAAACTAGCCGGCGCGTGAACGCGGCCGAGCGATCGCGGAGCCTTTGCATGGTAATTAGCTGTGTACGTGGGCGTGCGCGCCCACAAACTTCTTTTATGCACAGCGGACGTCAACGATCCCCTTGTTAATGGTCTCCGAGGCTCGTTCCGGGCCGACGATTCCTGACGCAGCAACCCGTCAGCCGACGTTTCCGCAAATTCCATTATCAACTCGAACTTCTCCACCCGCGGAAATCTCTTCAGCTAATATTACCATTTCCCCGATTGTTTCTCCGATTTTCTTTCCGCTAAACCGAACCGCGTCTCTCTCTGCGACTTTTTCGGGCTTGTTTACAGACGTTTAGGCTGTGTTCTGGAATTTTTATACGGCGCTGGTATCGAAATTATGGTAATTATTAGACTGCGGATCTTTATGGAAAATAAAGATGTTCTGCATCAATTGCAGGATATAGGAGCTAAGTATAATTTGATTTCTTCCTGTAATATTTTTAATAGGTTCTATTAAGCATACCAACATTTTAAGTTTCTTTGAATCTTAAATTGAATCCGACCGCTGTCGGATGAGTGAAGTCTCATGAAATGACAAACCGGAAAGTATTTTTGATCAGGTCAAAGCTTGTTTCTGGATTGAAGAAAATGTCTAGAAATTGTAAATATTGATGCACAAGGTGCTGAACATCTTCTAATAGCGTGAAGTGAACTCCTTGAATAGTTCATGCCAAAGGCTAACCATCTAAGGGAAGTTTCTCAATGAACATTGTCTATATTTTAGACAATGACCATGTACAAAAGTTCACAACTATAATTCACACATGTGTAAACGAACCTGCTAAGTTTGGTAAAGCTATACCATTTAGTTTGCTCAGAAAAAATGCCCGAAGTGAGCTAGTCTTTAGCAGCATATGCTAGCCATCGAGAGGAATGATCGACTTCCTCAATGAACAGTCTCCGTAATTTTGACGATAACAACGTAGAACAATTCACAAACGTGATTCAGACGTATACAAATAACTCCACAGATTTCGATAAGAATATATTATTCAGTTTGGTAAAAATAAAATTGCTAAAGTGCACCCTCGGAAATGGGAGCACCCCCTTAGCATTCAACAAGGTTGTCCTCGAATTATTCGAGTTTCGCTCGATCTTGAAAGGATCTCCGATCCGATGCCGGTTAAATACAGTCGGAGGGCACGTACACCAAGCCTCCTGCTCGTCAGTATTATATGCCGGAGCATGATTTCAGGCTAGACTTCAAAAGAGTCGGAACGCGACGCGCCCGTAGGACGGCGCGGGCGCTAGTTGGCTTGAAGGGTCGTCTGAGCACTGATGCTACTCGTCGCGCAGACTTTATTATCTGAAAACTGAAACTCTTGTCCACCATTCTGCTTTTCTTTTCTCCCTTTCTGGACGCTTCTCCGGTATACAGGAGAGGCTCTTTTCAATTTCAAACGTCGTCTTGTTCGAAATTAAAGAGCTCGCTGGCGCAAGTGCCGCGATCCGTTGTCTCCGCAGGCTACCTAGATGCAGCTTCCACGATCGACAATCGAAAAAATACGAGACACGAGAATCGCACAGCCTCGATTTACCCTCTATGCAACCGTGAGCTCTAAAATGTTGCTAGGTGCCGATTTACAACGACATTCGTCGGGACGTGTATTTTGGAGCCACGTAATATTGCGCGATTTTGTGTCCGCAAGCTCTTCGTGGTTGAAAACGCAACGTAAACGTACCAAAAATTGACACGGGCTTGTGGAGAACATAAAATTTCAAATAGCATAAGTTGTTTTTTTCATACTCCGACGTATATTTTGTTTTTAGTAGCAAAAATCTGAAATCAAGTTTCTTCCAATTTTCGATTTTGACAGCAAATTGGCAACAAAAATTTTCACTGCGACGTAATTGTAGACGGGACAAGCATGTATTACATATCATTCTAACTAATAAAAGTGTTCTAAAGATACTGAAACACTTGACTTATCGAAGCTGTTGCTAAAAGAAAATTCTGTCTCGCTCGTTGTTCTAAAAATTTATTTCAGGAGATGGAGATATGCATAAATGTCCGCAGTCCAATCATGACAATGTCCCCTGTCACACTGCATTTTCTGTTACCAAATATTTGACTGGAAAGGACACTCCAGCGGTTTCAGAGTTTCGTTACTCACCTGGTCTCAGTCCCTATGACCTCCTTCTTTTCCGCAAGCTAGAATTCCACTTTCACGTGTAACTTTCCAGAGAGAATTACTTTGGAAGCGATCATTAGACTGCAGATTTCCATTTTTGCGCTAATGCTGTTTTCAGTTTATTGCTGTAAGGAACCTTTTACTTGATAAAAGAAAAATGTCACGGATTAAGCTCCGAAACATATAAACTAATTATGCATATATTGTTCAGTTTTCTTATTATTGAAGTTTTTGCTGTATAACCCAATTTTTCTTAGTCCCCTCAAAAATTCTTGCTTGCAAAGAGTTGACAAAACTCATTGCCATTTTTATCCAAGAATCTTTTAATCAGAGGAAGAAAATTATTCCAATTTCCACGGACTCCATAAAAAGAAGTTAGCATAGAAGCTTGGTTTTCTAGATGCTATGAAACATTTTTCTAGCAACAATCCCATTACTGTGCATTAGTGCATACTACAATCAATTCTAGCGTTACTTCGTTCGCAAACTTTAACTCTAGAACACTTAAGACATTGAAAAGTTCAATCGTATCCATGTAAGAAAAAGTACTCTAAATATTATTTTTTCCATTCGAGGTAAATTTATTGATACCATACTGTTAAATAATACATTTAACCTATTTTGCCCATTAATGCAAAACATAAAATATGAATAATTTGTAAAAGAAAATTGCTAGAACAAAAATACACGTCCAAATTCTGTGAACATTATTTTACACTCTCTTAAACATGCCGGGATTAGTGCTCCATTTCATTTTGTTAGGTCAGCCTGCCCTTTACAACCTAACAGAACTCATCGAGATTTAGATCTACTGACCCGTTTTACAGGCCCTATACATTCATTAACACACAGTCAATGTTACTAGATTTCAAACAAGTCTGTATAAACCGTTTACTTAATCCACTGATTCATTCAACATAAGTCGTGCTTTCGTTTACGTTCTTGCAAAAATGGACGTTTACCCGTACACATATTAATAAAGTAAATTAAAATAAAACTAAATTGCTAAAACCTTTCACCATGCCCGGATACCACATATCCAGGCGAAGTGTAAGCTCCGAATCCGCGACAATCCGGATCGAGCTGGATCCTCGATTGCTCGATCATTTGGCTCGCGCGCGATGGCCGGCCTGTTATCGGCGTCGCGGCGAGTTATCGGATTGGCTTGAACGAGCGTATCGATCGGCATGCTCTGTACTCGAGGCGACGGGACGTCAACGTCCATGCCGATGTCTGTGTCATCGTCGTAGTCGTCGTCGTAGTCGCCGTAGTCGTCGTCGTAGTCGTCGTCGTCTGGTCTCAGGCCGGCGTCGGCGTAGTCCGCGTTGACACAGGCTGCGTACACAGGCCCCGTGATAAAGTAATCTGAATTAATTGGCCTCTAATTAATTAATGCAAATCACCGGAGCAACTCGCCCCGGAGCCGGCGAACTAATGATCATTTACGTTACACGGCCCCGTGTACGTAGCACACCCGTTCCCGTTCCCGTTCCCTCGGACCCAGGGCTCCGTTGGCCGGCCGTTCAAGGAGAGGGTGAGACGGCTCGAGAAACCACCCCTCTAGCCCCTACCAGCACCGGCACCGAGATACACCACCACTTAGCAGAAGCGTGTCTCCGCTTTTTAGGCTCGGGAAAATAGCGCACACGTACGTAGCCTAGGTACGTACGTACGTACGTACGTACGAAATGTTCGGTGGGTGGACGAAAAGGGTGCCGCCAGCGGGGCCAGCGGGGCCAGCGGGGGACGGCGGGCGGAGGGCACGAGCGAGGGCTGGCTGGAAGGGGGCCGGAGCTCTTGACATATTGCTACCTAGGCAACTCGACGAAGTGCTCTTCAGGTTCCCCCTGCCGCCGCCTATCTTTCCTGCTTCGTTTCTCGGTCTACTCCGTCCCTTTCCACGGCGCCCTCCTCCGTCTCCCGCCCTCCCGCAGCCCCCTGTGCCAGCCCACCTCTGGGCTCTTTCTTCTCTTTTTTTTCGCCCGTACACCCATTCTCTTCCCTTTCTTGTTCGGTGCACTCTCTGTTCCACGGGCTCCACGGGCTTCACGGGCTCCACGGGCTCCGTTGCCAGTCTGCAACGAGGTTCGGTCGGCGTTGCAAGTCCCTTTCGCTAGGCAAAAAGGGAGCCTCTCCCCGGAGCTGCCGCGGCCGTGTTCACGCTCGAAGGTGCACGGTTTCCAGCGGGTCGTTGCTCCAAGTCGCGAGACATCTTCACGGCTCGGAATTCTGCCGCGATCGAGCCGCGTTTCGACGATGGACGCCCTCGAATGCCGAAGACACCCTCGCCGACGCGCGGCCCACGGATACTTTTAGCGGTTTCCCACGCCGGAACCACGGCCCGGCTACCGACCCACTGTCAACCACCGGTGCAGTTCCAGTTTCCCTACGCGAAAAACCGCTCGCCCATTAAACTGCGCGGGCAAGAAGGTAAAAATCAATTCGCTCGTTCGCCGCTTCCGAAACTGGGACGCTTGGCTTCCCGGGAACGAAGTGTCATCGGATTGATGACGCTTATTGTCCGGGATAGCGGACCGTTCCTCCGTCAATTCCCATTCCTCTCTCTCTCTCTCTCTCTCTCTCTCTCTCTCTCTCTCTCTCTCTCTGATTTTCATTTAGATTACATTCCTGGGAATTGAAAAATAGGTTGCCGCGAAAATAATCGAGGAATCGCCTACTTTCAAAGGTGGCTACGTTTCGAACGCGTTCCGTCGTTGGAACTAAGATCTGTTGCTACCTACACATTGTTGCTGATAGAAGGCTATTGGTAGCTTGAGGTCTTTCGTTTGTCCTGCGAAATTGTCTGTATATCCATCTTTTTGTTTAATTATTTATTTATTCATTACACAGGAAACAAATCATTAGTACACAGTATTGAATGGGATCTGTTCAATTGCGATAGCGAACAGAGTTTACTGGAAAAGGAAGAAACGTAATAGAATTGCGAAATTCGCATCGTGCAAATAAAATGGATATTAACGTACAAAGTTTAGTCATAGATTGTAGACTTGGTTCTGGTAACTTTTGGTAATGTATTGCAACGAATGGATTCGACAAAAACCTTTTTAGTTGCAGAAGGGACCGAAACGAGACCGAGTTTCATTTTTCGCTTACTTCATTTAATTTCAGCAGAACTATTCACGAGACACGTGATGAAAATAAATAGAGATTTTCCTTCAGATTCTTAAAACCAATATTAAGCTTTACCGTCAACAAAAGTTCCTTTTTCGAACGACTGGTTAACGCGTTAAACAGTTAATGTTGCTTACCTCGAATTTACTTTTCCCATGCTTACACGAACAATCTAGAAACAACAATCCAAAACGGGGCCAACGAAATCGTCCGCATCGGTCTATGTAGAGCACTTTGTGAACGGAACCGTTGCATGTGCTAGATAAATATTGTAATAATAAGGTGCGCGTTTAATAGGAGAAACCTCTCGGCACATAATTTGCACGACTCTCGAGAGAACGCTCGTGTGACTAACAAATTGATCCCATAGCACAGTCTCAGAATAATCTAACGTAGCGAAAATCGCAACTATTTCTGCGACGCTCGGATATAGGTTGACATTTGGAGGATCTCATCAGCGAATCAGAGTTACATTATTAACGCGATGTAATTGATCTCGGCGGCGCGTGTCAGCGCGATTGCGCGCAGCCGGGCCTCGCGACTCGCCTCTCGCGAAATATCCTAAGAACCGGGGCAGCCGGGTCGGCGCGCGGAATTTCCCTCTTTTCCTCTTCCCTCTTTTCCCTTTCCCTTTTTTCCATTTTTTCTCTGGCCGTGTCTGTCCACGGAGCGGCCTTCGAGGGGGTTGAAGCTCGCGCTGGCAATCGGTCTATTTGATCGATAAACAGAACTCGGTCAAAATGACCGAACCCGAGGCCGGTCGGGTTAACGCGAAATAAGTGGAACGCGGCAATCAGCCCCCAAGTATTTTTTTCCTCTCTTCTCTCTCTCTCTCTCTCCCTCTCTCTTCGTTCTCTTTCTCTGTCTCTCTTTCTCTCTCTAACTTGCACTCGGTCTTTCTCTCTCTCTCTCTCTTTCTCTCTTTTGCTCCCTGTCCCGGGGCCGCGAGCAACTTCCGCGGGGAACGTCACGCAATTACGGGACGCGAGCGGGGGTGGCCGGTTGTTCGCGCGTGAATATCCTCGATGAATCGATACCCACCCGCCCCGGCCACGCGGCGCAGTTTGCACAATTATTGTTGCCCATTATCATTACTCGATGAATCCAATCCGGATCCGCGAGCCCATATTCCCTGGCCCGCTAATCCGCGCAACGGGGACGAAATGAAAACGCAACCCCTCTATCTTTCTCGCTCTCTCCCGCTCCCTTGCTCTCTACCGCTCTCCTGCTGTGCTAGGCGACGCGTATCAAGAGCCAACAATCGCGTAAACGCGATTCGATTGAAACGTTCGACCTGTTTCATCGTTGCAAAGTAATTAAATGCCGGACGAAGGATGCGTTATTTCGACGGGATGGGCGTGCAAAGAATTTTCTTGAGACGTTGCGACGGTAGGATACAAAGGGTAGTGGAGTCGGTTTCTCTGGGATGATCAATTGCCATAGTTTCGGTTTGTATCTTGCATAATTAACTTTATATTTATCGAATAAGATGTATTAAATTTTTTAATTTTTTATTTCGTTTATCTTTGAACCAAAGGCAGTCAACTGAAGCTGTGGGCGTATTTTCAGCAGTGTTCAGAGAGTACGCTATAATTTGGTTATGAGGGTTGAATAAGAACAGAAAGACGAAGATGCGTCTTTCCTTGGGTTGGCGAAGGGGGTGGCTTTAGAGAGAATTTTTTCGCAACGATGACGACGAACAACTCAAGCTGAAAGTTTGGGGGTGTCTTTCTCAATCCTCGGAGAATTGGCAAAAATGTTGTTGTTGATAGATTACGGTTGTGCGATTGTAATGTAAATGAGAAATAAATCCGAAGATAGACAAGAAATAGTGCTCCCAATGTGCCAAAAACGGGTTAGTCGACGAGTTGCTGCAGTTCAATTTCTAAAAATAACGTTCGAGTCCAGCATTCCCATTGTCCCGTGATCGTTCGAAGCCAAGAACTGCATTCGGTCAGCGTCGCATACGAAGTTTACACGCTCGTAAATAGACAATTTGTTAATCGGGTCAGTACATCGATGCACAATTTCGAGCGGACCGGATTCCGCTGGCAGAGGAGACAGGAGAAAAAAGGGAGAGACGAAATCTTCGGAAATGAAGTTTGCCCCGAAATCGAATGATTCGGTCCGTTGAAAGCTCGTTTTAATCCCCGGCGACTCCGGAGGCCGCGACGCTCGTAATTCAACGAGGAGTCGCGGCTGTTCTTGCGGGGCGTTGCTCACGCCATTTTAGTTCGCGCAATAATACGCGTGAATGGGCATGGAAAGTGTTATCGATGGGAACCGACATGGGCATTGTTTTATGGTTCGCTTCTAAATGGTCCATCCATCACGCTTTATCTTGATGGAGTATTCTGCCCGGCCTATTCATCCTTCAAAACGGCCGACCGTCGCGGTACCCCGCTAATTATTAGCCTTCGTTCATTGTACCGGGCGTGAATGGTCGCCGCGAAGAATGTGCTTTTCGATCCGAGACGTTCGATCCCGTTTTACTTTCGTTCGCCCACGTTTCTGGTGCTCCCACCAGGACCTGACCTCTTCCATTTGTTTATCGTAGGCATCCTAACACGATTCGCGATTGAGTTCTATTCTAAACTTCAATTAATCGGTCACCTTTGCTTCAGCGTCGCACGTACATAATTGTTCTTAATTCAAACTTATTTTTCTCGTTCTCATTTCTCTAACTCATATTTATCTATTTAAAAAATCGTGTGAATTATATTATATATTTAATGCTTCTATCGAGTTTCCGTTCAGCAAAGTCACAAAAATAATAATAATAATAATAATGACAGCATACGCGCAGTAGATTTATCACCCCACATGCGCATCAGTCTTTAAAGATAGGTTATTCTGCATGCATGTGCATGTGCATTCACACGAAACTTCCTCAACTTGCAGTAAACAGGATAGATGCTTGATTAAGTCCGCGTCTATCTTGGGCTCCCCAACGAATCCCTGTCAAGAACAGGTAATAATAACTGTATAATTTTATTTTCTAGAGAAGCGATATAACGTAACAATGAAAATCCAAGTAATCGGGAACATTACAAAATTTTACATAAAAACTAAATGTCTTCAAAATGATTTCACTTCCAGCCTAATTGAACATCGTAAAATCTTCTGGACTCGACAGACAATTGCGCATCTTTCATCAGACGATCTCTCGAATCCAACAAATTCGGTATAAGTTCCAAGTAGAACGCCACTTCATCAGCTTCTTCGAGTTCTCTTCATCCTTTCTTCATCGCCCACATCTTTGGCAGATAGCATAAACTCCGTCGGGGCTTAATTTAAAGAGCCCGCGCGTTTCTTGAGTCCCAGGTCCCTAAAATGTCAGCAACGCGAGCCCTTCGGCTAGTAGCAGCGGATTCCAGCCAGCTATTTTCGTTCGCCGTTGCATCGGCTGCGGATCTGCTTGATTTAATTTAACGTTACCGGGAGCAGCGGGGATTTGCATAAGAATTCAGCCCGAGGCGATGGCCCGCCACGGAGCCAGGGACTTCGTTAAACGGGATTTTACAGTTTCCCTCCGACGGCAAGGCCGCCGGGAGTTTTCCCGCGAAGGTTGACGCCAAAAATACGCTTCGGTTCGACTTCTCCGGCGTTTTTGGCTCGCTGCACCCTCCCGGCTTCTTTTATTTTTAACACGCTTCCCGGTCCGCGCGGCCCGACTCTCGAATATCGGTTGGCAAAAGAAAAAAAAAAGGGCACGTCGTTTCCGAGCACGCAGAGGAACACACGCGCCCGACGAGTCGGCGAATCGAACCTTCAGCCTACACGGTTCAATTTGCGTAGTAACTGGTCGACTTCCTACGGATAATTTCCTAGCAATATCCTCGAAGCAGCCGGTGACCTGGATCGGTCGGATCCAGGACTCTTTCTCTCCGCGACTCTACGGCCTGATGTTATTAAAGATTTTAGCTAAAACAGGGCACTCGGGACTCGGCTGGCAAAGACCGTAGGCTCTGGAGCGCTGAACAACCTCGACGTCTTTCAGATAACCGGGCTTTTTGAAACTTTCAGCTTTTGGGACACCGGGGAGCACCCGGGATCGCGAAATTTCACCAAGTTGCTGCCCCGAGCGATTCGGTTTTCAAAATTGCAGCATTTCCGAACATGCGGAAACGCTGCGGTTACTTGGGATTTTGTTTAACGATCCTTCCTGAACTGCGGAAACGTTAATTTACAGGAGCATCTACAGTTTATCGAGCAGAACGCGAGAACGTGGTGTTCGTAGAAATTTCCAGGCTCCGCTAGAATTGTTGAAAACGTTTTGACTTATTCAATTTTTAAGGCTATATTGATTTACATGAAAGTCTCTAGTCCATTAAACATACCATAAAAACACGGTGTACATCTACAATTCCATTGTCGATGTTTGATAGATTTATGAAAATCGTGAGCGATTACGCATTCTGCAGGATTTCACGTGAATTTGAAATCTTGGATGTCGCACGTAGTGATGCAATTGCAAGGTTATCTTTCAAGTGGTGACCGCTGTTTTAATATCACTAGTGGTATCGTGACGTCAAGTTAACTCCCTATCAACAATGGTGACTTGACGTCAAGCTGACATCATATCGATAGTAGTGCCACTGACGATAAGGAATCAATTGGACGTCAAGTCACTACTATTGTAGTGATACGGAGTCAATTTGACGTGCATCACCACTAGTGTTAGGAGTCAATTTGACATACGTCATCAATCTAAGGTTAATGTAGCTTGATGCCATGAATATTAAAAATATAAAACCGCAGTCTTTTTTCTTCAGATTAAACAGATTGAAAGCACAATGTCTCGCGAGAATGTACGAATTATCGCAAACGTTAATCTCTGTTCGAGGCTTTTTAATTATTCTCCGTTTCGTAGAACTTTGTTTCCCACGAAATGACACGAAATTTTGATTGCAGGTAATATGGGTGTGCATCATCTGCCGCAAGAAGCAAGAACTCGTGTCGAGGACCGGAGTATGGATGACGAACACGGCCCTCAGCACCGCGGACAACGCGATGCTGCAACAGATGCAGGACATGCAGGTGGGTGGTCCTCCGGGACTCATGGACCAAACTCAGGATAAAAGACTGAAACTCGAGAGAGCGCACAGCGCCGCTGAGAAGGAGAATCTGCCCTTGTTACAAAGGAGCGCGAGTCAGCTCAGAAGACAGTACTCTCAGCAAGAGCAAGTACGATTTCTAATCATCATTCTCATTTATCTGTTCGACCGCGGGGTAGTGTCCCCGCGGCGGTATATATTTAAATAGCGCTCGTGCACGCACTGTTGCTCTGGATGTACCAAAAATACGAAACAGAATATCCGCAAAGTAAACACCGCCCTATAACCCCCCCACCGCCGCTCTTATCCTGTATGCTACCAAACTCGGCGGTGCCTAGCCGAGACGCCCTTTTTTATATCACCATAATACGTATACTCACACCGCCATACTCACGAATCCTGACCGGCGACACTTTGGACGATTCCGTCTTTCGCGCAGCTTTTAGCGATCATCTTTGTCCTTGCGCCGAGATTTTCTAGCTCAAGGTATCATCTGTACAGCACACACTTTGCATTCACGCATTCGATCCTATCAAAGGGAATATTAGCGATTACGTCTACGTTAAAGGTTGCGTTTCGCTCGTCGACACGAACGATTAGCGACGCAAAGAAAGCGTATACGAAGAGTACTTATCGACGAGTACTTGTTCTACGAGTGAAATGTAATTCGTCGTATATCTCAACCCTCATACGTTTCTCAGGGTAAAAATTCGCTAAGTTTCCGTTTCAGTTGTTAGTCGAAACAGCCGCTATGAACGAAACAGAACCGACATAAATTGCCGAGAGAAAAAAATAAAGATAGGCGATCCTTAGGATCTTTGACGCAACTGTTTCTGATAACAAAATCCACCGTAGATCGTTCGACCCTAAAATCAACAAGCAACATTTCCTCCGACACTCAGCAAGTTCGAAAATATCCTGTAGCAAGTTTGACGACACTCTAGAGCCACGAAAATAGACTGCGACAGACACAAAGTCCGAAGTTGCGGCATGGGTTGCTGCCCGCTTAAGAGTATAAAACGAGTCCTGTATTTTGCTAAAAATATCGATCGGGAGTTGCGGAACGAATCCTGGTTCCCTTTGTGAATGGTCCAAAGTCGCGCAGCTCGAAAGGTCGCCTAGAGCCACGACGCAGACGGCACAGTTCCGCAAGAATGTTGCGAGCGGATCGCGGGCGAAACCGGGCCGCTGGGGTCTCGTACGAGAAATGGAAGTTGCTGGTCGCGATTTCAGGTGCCAGCGCGTCCGTTGTCCACAAGCGATAGAGTGGACATGTCGGTGTCTCCTCACACGAGGACGTTGCCGACGCCTCAAGTAGCATCCGCTCATCAGTCGCAGCAGCCGCCGCGGCACCCGGACGCGTTCGACGAGGATGACCCGAGCCTGTACATCGGCGAGATCGACGGTCTTTTGAAACAGCAACAAAATTACCAACGTCAACGAAAGATCTACCCGGTAAGGAAGCCCGATTCCCTCGTTCGATCGAGCCGGCTCGTCCCGACGATGACGTTAACGCTCGAGACGCTGCGAGACTCTTGGAAAATTAAACATTCAACAAGTACGCTGGCTCTCTATCTTCCTCCCACTCTCTCTCTCTCTCTCTCTCTCTCTCTCTCTTACTCTCTCTTTCTCTCTTTCTTTCTCTCTCTGTTCTCGTGAAACGAGAGCTGCGAGCGCGTAGGAGCGCCGCTAGCCGATATTCTTGCGTAGGCGGTGCTCGAGAGGCCTCTCGAACGAGCAGTTTCCGGAACATCCGCGAAACGAAGTTATCGAATGGAACAAGGGGGGACGGCTGGCGCTTTATCCTGGTTCCAGGTACTCGCCTCGGCCCTGTTGATAATCGATTCACGCGCGACTTATCTTATCTCCCGCGCCTTCGATCATCCCGCCATCGAACATTTGCCACCGTCATTCTTCGATTCAGCACGTCCCCTTATCGACATCGGCGCATCGTAGTCGAGCTACAAAATAACGCGGCGTACCTTGTGCACTCGTTATCGAAGCATCAAGTTAAATATATATATATTATATATATATATAATATACATATACTATACTATATAGTTAGCGTAACATCCCTGTTTGCCAAGTAAGATCCAGAGTAACAATCGTTCTTGCTTGTATTACTTTAGACAATCCTGCAAGATGTAGGTAGAGTATCTGTTAGAAACGCTAGCGGAACCGGTATGAGTTTAGCAAGCTCTCTCCCGTATCTCTCTTGTTCTGCTTCTTTTTAGTAGAGTCAGCTCTCTTACTCTTTCCCTCTCTCTCTCTCTTTCTCTCTCTCTCTTTCATTCTTTCTCTTTCTCTCTCGCTCTCGCTCTGTGTTCGACGCGGATACCGAGGCTGCTACCTCGAGAAGATATCAGTAAGTCTCCCCGACGAAACGGATGTTTCCGTGAACGCTCCGACATGTTCTCTTGTGGACTCGCTCTCGCTCTCGTGGGATTTCGGTCGAGTTTTGTCCGCAGGTCGCGCGAGATCCTGCCCCTCCGTCCCTGGAACCGTATAGATCCCGAGCTTTTTTCGGTTCGCAGGACCAGAACACGGAGCTCGCGATGACATATGGCCAGCCGACGGTAGAAGCTGGCCCGCCTCGATCCCAGGTCCATCCTCCTCAGCAACATTCGGTGCATCAGATGCAGAGCGCGCGTCCCCCACAGTCCGTGGGCGGACAGGGCGCTCTTCAGCCCCAAAGGAGCTTCAGCAGCAGCGAGGAGGAGCGCAGCACGCCCGAGCCTGACGAGTCCGAGAAGGGTGAGTCCACGTTCGATCACTCTATTTTCTTCCCCCCTTTTACTTACGTCGACCGTCGCTGGTTATTGATCAGCCGAATCTTCTTCGGTCCGAGGGGTTTAATTATATACAACCCCGAAGAGCCGCGAGCACACGATAGGCCCGTTGTTGCAGTCGCCCTCGCGTTACCATTTGTTCTTTTCGAAGCTATCCCGACCGTCGCGTATCACGACCTCTCATGTAAGTATTGTGCTACCAGACAGTTTTTTTTTCCCTCTCCTCTCTCGTAGTGGGAACACCAATATGACTCTTTCTTTCGTTCAGATTCTCGTGTCCGATAGTAATCGAGAGGCGACGACACACGGATCGGGACGCCGGCGAGGATGTGACACTTCGTGGATCGACTGCTTTGTGCTTACCAGGGCTGTGTTATATGGTCGATTAGCGTCCTCTGGTTTTTAATGAATCTTGTATAGATAGAACTCGGAGAAGTATTCGGTGTGTGTTAATTGTGTTTAGCGGCCGTCGTTTGTGTTGGGAATGAAAATAGCTCCCCGAATTAGGATTGCTGTAATTGGTTGTTTATCTTGGAAGCTACGTAATACAGAGAGAAGTTTGATGCTTGATCATAGTGCTTAATGCTAAAATCACCCTTCTAAACAGATGCTGCTTAACCCTCATACGTTCCTTAGAAATAGTTACACTGATCCTCAGACATCATCCACTGTCATACTATATACATCGACCCGCGGGAATCACGCGTCTAGGACAACTGTCAAATTGGCTCTGATTAGGTCTATCATCTGCGAAGTCTGTGAACACACTCTTGAAGTGCATCTCTAGTAAACACTACAGTTTTCTCATTGCAGCTGCGAACCCCGAGAAACGGATATCTTAAACTTGTACTCGTCAAATACATATACACGGGCTTCTTTGCCGCCCGAAGTGCGTCGTTCACGGTTTGTCGCATCGGATCGAAACGGTCCGAAGGCTAACAACCCCCAAGCGGTTTCAGAAATCAAACATCTTGTCACATTCGAGAACAAAAACTGGATGGAATTTTCATCCTAGAAGCGTATGAGGGTTAAAATGGTGTACAGCCCGAACTTAGAGAGCTACTTTCACGCCTGAATCGAAATGATGGTGGCTGAAAACATACATGTCGCCGGAAACGGTCTCTTGAAATCTCGCTAGATCAACGACCCCGATTAGACGAATCCGAAGACGGGAGCCTAGCGCTTCGGTAAAAAACGAATCTCATGAATTTCTCGTAGCAGCCAGCGACAGAGATTGCGCTCGATGAATTCCACGTGGAGCCGTTAGAACCGCGGCGCCGCGCGATCGTTAAAAATGCAAGGAATCCGGAATTCGCGCGCGGCTAAAACGTTAGTGGGCGGGGTTTATTTGCTCTAGGGGGCGGGCCGGTGGCCCCGGAGCAAGCAGTAACCCGGAGTTACACCGTTTAATATCGAAACACACGGCTCGCTGCCGGAATTATTGCGGATAATTCAGCGGGCTTTCACGGACGGAGGCGAGAGCGAGAAAATGAGGTTCGAAGTGGCGACCCGAATCTTACGAGGTGGCCGAACGGCGTTGCGGCCGTTCGATTCGGTATCGGGGCCACGTTTACTTCGGTTTCTCGGCTCGAGTCGGGGACAGTTCCCGAAGGTTCATCGGCATCAACAGCAATATCGGCCCGTTACTCTTTCGAGATGTCACATCCTCGCGGCGGGCAGTCGTATAATTCAGCAGCGGCGCGGTTAAACGTCAAATCCACCGTCGAATTACCGTCAGAGGCTGCCGTGGAGGATCGACGGCGGCTTTGGCGGCGGCTCGGGGGATGGAGACATTAGGGCGAGAGAGCTAGCTGGTCGGGAGGGTCAGCTCTGCCCTTGAAACTCGCTGCACGAGGAGAGCACGGGCTTTCCGTGTCAGCGGATAATTGGTTTACGGAGAGTGTGTGCACCTGTACCGCGGATATTTACAGGCGAGCCGACCAAGGAAAGTGTAATCGACCGATCCGATGTTCATGCAGTCTGAAAAAGTTCACGCGTCGCCGCGTGCTCACGCGTGCTCATAAAACCGATTAACGCTTCCAGCCCGCGATATTCCAGTCTCTCCTTCTCTCTTCTCTGATCTGAGACCAGAAGCTGGTTTCGTAGGCGGGAGGGGAGAGCACAAACCTAATACCAGGGGTTTACGAGTTGCTCGGCCAGTGGTTTACGACGGCCGAGGGGGCCGGCGGGCTCGAACGTATCGGGATAATGGACCGATCGCGTCTCTCTCGCGAGAGAGCGCGGAGAGACTGTCCCGCCCGGTCTGAAATACTCGAAACGGGGAAAGTAGGTCTACTCTACGCGCGCAGCCAGAGATCGGGCCGAATGGAGTGGCAGATGAAAAGCGATACTGCATTATCGCGAAGGCGTCGGTGTGCGCGCGCGCGCGCGAGCGCCCGAGCACGGGCTCGAGCTCGAGCCCGAAGCCGCGGTGGGAACAGCGAAACCGGGTTCATCCTTGGCTAATGAGTAAATTTAGGTTACCGACGGCTGGATCTCCGCGTTACGCCGCTCGTTTCGCTCGCTCGCTCCTGCGTTTTCCTCGCGTGTTCACGAGAACACTCGACACACGCTAGCGCTCGCTCGGTCGCTTTTGTGCGACGCATTCGAGCCGGTTTCGAACTGCCGGGAATAGAGAACACGGGAGAGAGAGAGAGAGAGAGAGAAAGAGAGAGAGAGAGAGAGTGAGAGAGAGAGAGTCTACACACCTGTACAGAGAGACGTGTACGTGTGCGCACGTACGCAAGATCATGGTTGATTAGTCACGAGATCGGCGAACTGTGAACCGACTCATCGAGGTGCGCATCATCAGGAAAGCAGCTCGCGCGAAATAGGAACAACGTCGTCGCCTGGTATCGGTGTGTTCTTCTTTCCCTCTGGGGTTAGCTGGCTCTCTCTTTCTTCCTTCAGAAGATCGTTTTTCTCGAGATAGTCATCTGTTCTCGCGAACGAGGACGACAGGATCGAAATTGATTTAATACATCTTCGTTGTAATTTCCAGTCTCGATCGTTGATTCCAGGCTCGGAACACGGTTCTCCCTCCCAGTCGCGGGTTCAATCATCGGGCACAAAGAGAGGACGAGTTCTAGATCTCCCGAGATCTCTATAGAAAAGTCGCAAGTTTCCCCGCGAGGGAATCGGGCGGAGGGTAAGCCTGTTTTTTCGTCCACGAGCGAAAATATCAGTCGGGAAATCCTTGCCGGTGAATTTTCTTCCAATTTCTCCAATCCTCTTCTCGAATATCGACTTGGCCAAGGATGCGTGGACGCCTGATCGGCATCCCAGCTATCCTCACAGCCGTTAAATCCTTGATCGGATCTCCGCGATCGTGTATCGCGGCATATCGCACCGGTATCCTGCGGGAATTCTCGGATTCTGCCCTCCCGGTCTCGTCGTTGCATTGATCCTTGGTATCCCTCGCCCTCTCTCTCTCTCTCTCTCTCTCTCTCTCTCTCTCTCTCTGTCTGCCTCGCCTGCCCGTATAACCTCCATCCCCCTTCCTCGCTCGCCAGCCCCGTTTACCGCCCTTCCGTCTCTGTTTTCCTCAATTCTCACCCTCGTCGCTCTCCTCTATCCTCCCACCGGTGTACTTCTTTTCCTTTTTCTTTCTCTCTCTCTCTCTCTCTCTCCCTCTCTCCCTCTCTCCTTCTTTTTTCTAGCTTGTACCGTCGTTTCTTTTTTAACTGGTAAATGCAGGTACTTTTTGGTTAGATGCGATTTCCCTTGCCCCTATTTCTCAATCCTTCTTGCCTATATCTCTTCCTACCTGGCGTGTTCTATTTTCCCTATTCTAGTTTCTCTCGCGCTTTGTCTAAGATTACTCCTTTTTTTCCCGGTCACAGTTGCAGTACCGTCCTCTCAGCCACGCATATTCTCCTCTCATCGAAAAACGTTTTTCGTACTATTACCCTTTTACATTTTTCCACAACTTTTTCATAATCGCTTCGGCTTTGTTGGAAAACAAACGTCGAGCACCGGAAAAACTCCGAGGGAGACACACACACACACACACACACACGGTTAACCAGGAATTCTAAAATTCGAAATTTTTTACCAGGTTCTGTAACTCTGCCATCTGCTGGTTTTAGTTTCTAAATTAATATTGACCTCCTTCGAATCGAGTGCAATTTATCTGCAGAAATTGTACAGTCTTGAAAAATACTATTTTACTGTTACTGTTTCAACTCATCGTGAACAGTGATGTTTAAACTGCGGGTCTTTATACAAAATAAACATTATTTGAGGTGGTTGTAAGAATCATAAGTTAGACGAAAATATCTTTTCTTTTTTAATAATCATAATGCAGATAACGTAACAGTACCTTCACACCTTTCTAATCTCGTTACAATTTTGTATTCGATTCCGTAATTTTTGTCATAAATGGGTTCAAACGGAAGGTTGCCGATTGCGAGTTTCTGGAAAATTGTTTTTCCCGTCATGCAGCAAACTAATCCTTCTAAATTCGTGAAAAAAATCACGCCATTTGCTTCAGTTGTAAAAATTATACTCCATTTCAACGCGTTCATTGTCGCGTTGGTTATACACGGGTGACACTGTTTTTTTTAACCATTTTTAAAAGCATAGTGACATATTTTTGCTAACTAAAACTAGGATTTGGACTTGAATCAATTTTAAATTTCCAGTTTTAGTTCCTTTCTGTGATCCGTTTTGAAGTTGTGAGATTTCCTGATAATACTTGTACGACGGAACTTTTTCTAACAAAAATATAACCGAATATGCTTAGAATCGTTTATAATTTTATTCATCAATTCTTGATAACATGTTCTTTAAGTTATTCCTCCTAGACACGTCCATTCCTTTATAAACATTAAGGAAACGTGTAAAAATTCAAATAGTTGTCGGAAAATTAATATTCATACAATTTGCAAACTTTGGATTTAACTGGAACCGGGCGCTGCCATCCGAGTGTCAAAGGGTGTACAATGACTTTCCTGATTGACTGCATAATCGAAATAACTGAGTAAGCATAACAAGATTCTTTTGCCATTCAAATCACTATGCATTTATAACTCGATGTCCCGCTTCTTAAAGCAACCCCGCGAAAGTGGATACAGGAAACTTTCTCCGACGAGTTCTCAGCAGGATCGCTGTCTGGTTGACTTTGTAGCGTCAGAAAAATTTTCGGACGCGGTCACCCGACGACGCCAAACTTCCCGATCCCGGAATCTTCCTCGCGGATCACCTGCCCCGTAACTCTCCAGCTATCAGCGTCTGAGCATCTTCCAGAGGCTGTTCAGCATCGCCTCCACATTTCTCGGCGTATCTTTCCGTTTCTGGTCGGCTTCACGCTATTTCTTCAGTTTCCACGGCTCGGTCCATGGAGCCATCCCCCCTCCTCGCTCTTCCACCCTGCAAATTAGTCTCTCTCCCCTACATTCTCGGTTTCACTCCCTGGATCCAGCCACCCTCTCGCGACGCCCACACGTCCGACATGACGTCACGCGGCCAACACGTGGGCGAGCTCAAACATCTACCCCGTCGCTATTTCTGGGCTGGCGCTGTGGTGCCGAGCAGAATGTAGACGCGACCTAAGAGGGAGAGAGAGAGAGGGGGCGGGATAGGGAGAAAGGGTCTCTCTTTTTCTTCGGTCAGGGGTCCATTCATCCGTTGCCGCCCCTTTCGGGATAGCTGAACGGGGATTTTCGGCAGGGTGTCCTCGTCACGGACACGAGCTTTGCATAAATACTGCGCGGCGGCTCGTGCGTCACGCACCTGGGTAATCTTCGCTTTTAATAGATCCCCGGCACCAGGCCGTGTGTTTACGTTGCCCGACCGGCGGCGCGGCGGTTCCGGATCGATTCTCGGGGCCACGCCGGGAAATCCGAAGAGCGAGCTCCCGGAGCTGACAGAAGCGGAAACCTATTAAAACCGTGGAAAAATTCCGTGGCATCAGCCGCGCGGATTTCGCGAAAGCCAGCGCGGCGGGCAGCGTCGATATCACGGGCGTCGTCGTCGGTTTCCGGGCCGGATTCGTGACATTTGCCTCGTCGGATCTGTGTCATGGGGGATCCAGCTGAATTCGTGATGAACCACGCTCCGAGTGCAAAGATCATCCCCGAGACTGTCTCTTGAATTTTGCACGGAAGTTTTATTAGTATGCCGGCTCTAGGGAGTTGCGACAAAAGCAGAACGACGCGACGCGATCGAGGAAGTACACAATTCCTAGATAGACAGACCAGCAATAAGTAATGATCGGACGGAGGCTGTCTCGTTTAATTATTTTCCTTTCGACGCGCGGCCCGTCGATTCGCTACTTCGATGCCGGTTCATTTTCCAGAACGGATTCTCGTGATTTTTATGAAATTTATTTTCGAAGACTATTGTTGACGGCAGAATTATTCTTGGGACGTATAGGTACATCCTTGAGATACAAGGAGACGTGATTTTAATCTGTTAAACACTCGACGATGGCACACGTTCGAAATACGGACCTGTATTTTTCATTGATTGATAGGAAAATAATGTTATTATCTTGATAACATTAGCATTATGTCATTCATTTAATAACGTTAACGTAATCTTATTCTCATATAAATATATTAACAAAAAATTATAAGCTATTTGTTTATTATTATGTGGCATAGTTCCAATAGATTAATAAATAAATAAATACGTTATTTCTAGCACAACTAAATGATGAAAAAATTGGGATAAAAATGAATGTTGTTTCAAACCTTACTCTTTATTGAAAAATGGTATAATTATTGTCAGATAACGATTTGATATCATCACTGAGCGTAATACTTTCTTTTCGAAAAAAAACCCATGGAGCCTGTTATTACGGCATCCGACTTACTGCAAAGTATATGAAACAGGTCTTCCATATCTGCATATCATAAAGTATTTTTTAAGATATTTCCTTTGAGAGATTGAAATGGGACATGAAACCGTAAAAAGCCGCAACTTCTTTTGGACTCGCCAACTGCAGTAAAGAAAACCACAGTAGTATAATAGCCACATTTTCAGTTTTCGAAACAATTTTCAACATGGTCATTTCGCTGAAGAGAAAAATTGCTTTTAAACGATTTCCAATAGTTTAAATTAGTTCGCCTACAACTGGAACAAACAAAGCGACACACATTACACGTATTAGTCTTTTTTTTTTAATTTAGTCCCATTCTTAATGAGAAGAAGAATGACTGCTTTGTATAAAAAAATGAACGTAGTACTAACATCGTTGACTAGAGCGTTGACTAGACGAACTAATGCGGAATCGCACAGGCATTGCTCGAAATCGGTCAGTCGATTAGTTCCCGAGGAAAACGCGTTTACAGTTTCCAATCCTCTCTGTTCTACAGCGTCGTGCTAAATGGTCTGCAACTTCGTTACCTGGACGAATTCGGCCGCAAAATTTCAAGAGCATTCTCTTGAATCATTGCGCTGTTGATGCACTCCGAAAGAGAAATCGATTTTTCGACCCTGCTACACGAGAATCCTCTCTTGAACACACCGGCCCGTAACCCTTTCTTTGTGCACCGACCGATCCACCTACGACAGGATCGGGGTCTGGCAGCTCCATCGAAATTTAATCCGAAGACATTGCAATTTGACGGTCGAGCGACCGGCAGTTGGATCCGACGTCGCCTTTCAGCTGGCCCGGGTTCTTGCCCCGGCGTTATCCGCTTCCGGCACCGACTGCCGGGATTGAAATTACTTTGTTTACTGGCGGGGAACCGGCACGCCACCGGTCGGATGCAACAAAATCACTTGCTACGGAATACAAAGTTTCCGTGCCAAGGTGGAGCCAGCGCGTTTCGATCTCGTTCGCGAGCTCTTCGGAATGCATAAGATATTACTCGATTCCCGGCAAGCCCCGGAAAAACTTTATAAACTTCGCGTCGCTTCCATTCTGCAGCATACTAACCCTTTCGATGCTGTGTCGGCCGCCATGCTGTGCCACGGGACGGCCGAACTGTGATCTCGGCCATAAATCATGCCGATGCGGTTGTGGTTGCCGCTTTTCTTGGTTGCCATTTCTTTGTCGTTCGTCGGTTGACAAGCCGAGTTACTTCGATATACATACTAGTTCGAAACAGTTAGTTGTAGAGTGAAACGAGATTGACGAGTTAGTCCAACAAGTTGTGTTTTGTTCATGACGCCATGGGTTCGCGGAAATGCCTAAGTTAGACGAAACTCTGTCGTAGAGAAATTGAACATTTCCCAGCGGCTAGAAGAGTAGACTAAGAGTTGACATTTTGATTTTTTGATCAGGTACACTTTCAGAATTTTTTCACCGTGAAACAACAAAACCTTTTGCTATAAACTATCACACACTTTCGTCTCTACGATTGAACATAGTTCACAAATTCTCGCAGCAAGAAAAGATCGAAATTTACTTTGCCATAAACGTCAAGCTATACCCATTGAAACAGTCTCCAGAGTCTCGACGATCGTACGACATTGTTAAAAATGTTTCGAAATAAACATTATTGCTCGCGTCTGAATAACATGGCAGAGTGCGCATGATTAAACCTCGGTTTTCCGCCGCTTCCTAAATCATCCTCAGGAACCAGGGTCGGTTCAAAGCCGGCCGAGTGCAGCAGCGAAAGGGGAAAGCTTGTTACTAATTTCATTTTCCGCGGGAGTCACCGATTAAGTTCGAAATAAATTCTGCCGGCTGTCTCCCGGGTCGGACCTCAACCGGGTCAGATTAGAGGGCTTACAGAGACTTGTAGCCATGGCTCGGGCGTCGCGATGTGCCGGATTCTGGGTTCGCGGACGGTATAATCAGACGCGTCGCTGGTTTCGCCGTGCACACCTGGTTCACCCGCATTCACGGACGCACGCCGCGTCGCATACAACGCTAACGTACTGCACGCCGCGCCGGCAGTAGTGCAGCTACGCGTTTGGTGCATACGCGGTGATGCAGATGGCCAGGGCAGCCGCTATGCGGAGATCGCGCTTATTAGGGAAGCCGTCGACGCGCATTCTCCTCGCGGTGCCTCCCCGTTTTCGGCTGGGGCGACGATTATTCCAACAATTGGTCGAAATTGCTCCCGTTCCTGTTCCCGCGTCTAGAAATCATCTAATTCTGACGTACGTCCGCCGGGGCCTCGATCCTGCGTTTGTGTTCTCGGTGATCCGAACTGCTCACATAAAAGATCCTATCTCTCATAAAAGATCCTATGGATAGTATAGTTTATTCATTTGTGTTTTACATCAAGGCAATAAATTATGTTTCATTTGTCGCGCCACATATTACGGGAAAGTGTTTTACAATATGGACAGAAGAAAATTTATTATTTGACGGTTCATGTATAGGGAAGAAAAAGGGTGTTCATCGCTATGGGGAACGTATGAGGATGAACCGTGAGGTCTACGTACATGCAAATGAATACGCAATTAGATAGAAAGAATTCTGAAATTGTATTATAATACCGCAGAATTATATATCTCTGGCTGCATCTCGTTCTTAAACAAGATAAAAAATTCCTTTTGTTCCAAGAAAGCAAGGTTGTATTATTACCTCAACAACATGGAGGGAAAATAAAGAATTCAAGAAAGGAACAGAAGAATTCAGCAATAAATGAAACTAATATAAATACATAAAACATACGAAATGATTACAAATAGACTATGGATCCTTATGGAAAATAAGATCGTTGTATTCGAATTGCAACGAACTGGAGTAAATAAAATTATTCAATAGGTAAAAAGTATTTTTAAAATTTTCTGACGGATCCCACTGTCTTGTGCTCATTTTATCCATTGTTTCTATAAGCACATAAAATCCACAGTCGAATAATAACTACAGCCTGCAAGTGCTGCGGGCGAAGCAGGCAATTGAACGTAATTTTTTCGTAAACCAATGGTCGCTAAGAAATCTGCAGAGCATCGGCTCGTCGATCGCACGTTCCAAACTCGAGCTGCGAGCCACGAAGTGAATAAATCGCGCGCGATCGGATCCCGCCGAAGGATCGATCGATCATAGGGGAATCGAACTGGTTCCCCGCGAGGTGATATTCCGGGCCCGTTCGCGCTGTATTCGGCACGCGAGAGAAAAGTGAGCCCGGCTACAGTCGGACGGCGTTGTTGCTCCCATTCGTAGATGCACACAATACAATTAGTGACTAGAGATACAATTAGTTTGTAGAAGTTTCCGAGAGGTAAGTCCGTTACGCGCCCTCGCAGCCCGCGAGACCATCCCTTTAACGAGGATTTCCAGAGAGGCCGGAGCTGCGACGTCCACCGAATACATCCGAGACGGACGAGGAGAGACGGAGATACGAAGGATAAATTGTCACGGCCACGCTTTGGCCTCTCATCGAGCCCTGCCGCCTTTGATTACCGCACCTTTGACAGTCCGACACCCTCCGACCCGATCCAGGCCTACCACCCCATGAACACTCTAGACACCCTACTGCCTCGTCCCCGTTCACGCTGAAATTCTATTAAACAGATTTTTCATTCGTTTTCAGGAACGACGTGTACGTTCGCGGAGAACGTTCCCCTGTAGATTAATACACCCCAGTCCCGTGTTAGCGTCTCCCACCACCCTTCTCCTCTATCAACGTTCTCCCCTTGACGTCACGGCGCATCTCCGACACGGAAAAATCCACGGCGTTTTAATATACTTAATACGCCGGAGTTACGGGCCACGATATCGCCTGGATCGACGACGATACGGTGCGACCGGCTGTCTAATAAAAGTGGCCGAAGCGTCGATGCCGATATCGTCGACGGACCTGGCCATCTCGTGGAACGAGGTGCGTCGCTGTTTCACACCCGGTACGACGTCTCGTTCGTCGGCGAAAATTTGTGGTAGCTGCCGATTGTTCTTCGGGGAGGACCTCGTTGGCCAGAAGCGTGTCGTTTTCCAATCGCTTGAATTGTTTTATAATTTCTTCTGTAGGAGTAAGTAGGGATGGGTCCATGCTATTTAAAAGTTCTAGAACCCAAAGTTATTTAAAGATCGCACAAAATAGGCTGCAATTTCATTAGTTTCTACGGTATATAGATATCATTTATACTTCTGTTGTGTCATCTATAGCTATCACGTCCTAAACAATTACGTCCTTAAACAAACTATGAAATTATTAGCTATATCCTAGTATTTTAACCCTCCAATGACGGCATTCGTACGATATCCAGACTATTAACATAACCTTGTACCATTATAGTATTAATATAACCTTATTATCATATAAATATATTAATACAAGAACATAAGGAATTCTTTATTATTATATGGTATAATTCCAGTAAATTATTTTGAGCATAGCTGAGTTTCTTTACATAGCCCCGGCATTGCAGGGTCGGGAAAGGAAAATTGCTTGAAAAGAAATTTCGTGTCCCGGAAGGGGTGGTAGTTGGACAACCAGGGGCGAACGAACGAACGGCAGAACAATGAATTACAGAACGATGGACGATTAGAATTCAGTTAGGCGAGAGTACGATGATGCATGCGGTCCCACGCTTCTGGCCGCGGCGGTGTAAATAGGCTGTTCTACTTAGGGTACATCAGTCCCTCGTAAATTCCGGGATGTTTTTCGCGTGGGCGGTCTGCGAACCAGATACCGGGGGTTGGGTACGGCGGGGGTTGGGGGCGAGGGTCGCCGGTGGTGGGTAGAATCCCGGAGTGATTTATATGCGGTGAGTCGGTGTCATCTAACTTTTAAATTAAGACTCCGTGTGCCGGATCCGTGCGCAGCATGTCCTCTCTCTCTCTCTCTCTCTCTCTCTCTCTCTCTCTCTTTCTTTCTTGCTCTTTTTCTTTCTCCCTCGTTTACGGGTTCTATCTTGCAAGCTACCGGCGTGTGCGTCGCGCGAGAGAGAGTCTTCTATTTATTACGGGCGCGAGAGCATCGTTCAGCAGAAAATACACACAACGGCGCGTTTATGGGATCCAATGGCCGCGGATGCGTGACTATACCCGCCTACCTTGGCTGCGCTTTAAAACACCCTTTGACTCTCACCCCCTCGGCCGCCTCGTTTCACGGTATCAACGTTTCTGCCCGCCGCGTAACACTTTGTAGCGGCATTGGGGCCTGATTATGCAAAGGATTCCCGCCTTTCGCGCGGAATACCGATTATCGCCACGCTTTAAGCTCCGAACGTTTGCCGCCCTCTTAGGACAGGGGTTGCTAAAATGGGACGCGTTTCGATAAAGGGGTTGCAACGGCTACAGTCACACCCGGTTTTATTTTTAAGAAAAGAAATTCCCGCGTCGATCGCTTCGCGAACGATTAACCGAAGATGTTCGCGATGGAAGGAATGCTCTACCCCTGAATGGGGTTGGCTTTTGATAGTTAGCAGATTGTAGTATTGGGGCCATTAGAATATTTGTTCGTTGATATTTCGAAATACAAAGTGGGCAATGTGTCTTTTGACCGATTGTCTTTCTCTGATTGTGTGTAGAATGTTTGTTCGTTTTATCGTGAATAGTACTCCCGAAGGAAGAAGTTATTGTTACATTTCACAATCGACAGCTTGATCTTCCGCGTCTTAAAGATAATTTTAAAGATCCTTTCATATTCTAAAGACAATTTAAAGTGTCAGTTTTAAAAGACTTACTGTATATACGAATTAAATTTTCCTACACCTCATTTGTTAATGTTCATGAGATATATTTGTATTTAGTGCTTATATTGTTATAGTTATGTATTATCTTGCATATAATCTGTAACAGAAATTAAGACGGACAGTTCAACCTATTGATGATAGCAATAGCTGCAAACAGGATCAATAACAATGACTAGGTCAACGGTTCGATTGAGTTGACGATTGAAAACACGAAGTTAAAAGGAATTTCCGGGAACCATGATCAAACTAGACCCAGCCACCGCCGTTCGGGGGTGTTCTTTTCTGCATGTCTGAATGACGTTCGGTCACGTAGGGGATGTAAGCCGATCGCGTGGCGATCGTATGGCCAATTTGCCAGTTTTATGACGCGACATCCCCTGCCTTATTTGCAGCGACGACGAACGAGACGTTTCTCCCCTTCAACCACCCTCCCCCTCTGAAACCCCACCTAAATCGTTTCCTTCCCCTCGCCCTGGAATCAATCGACCCAGATCGAATTCTCGAGCCGGGGCGAAAAATCATAAAACGAAACGACGACTTACTTCTTGCGCGTAGCGAGAACACCAGACACTGCCTGCAACATTGCGATTTTACCATACTTTAGTACAGTGTTCGATTGTTCCATAGTGCAGTTTATATATCTATATTATATATATATACATATATATATCATAGCAGTGACCGTTTTCTTTTTTCTGTCTATTTTACATGGAACCCAGCCCCCCCTCAAGTACCCTCTGTTCTTTTGCATCGAAACCGAGTATAGCATATAGATGATCCCAGTGTGTTTTTTTAAACCGAACGACGTACTATTACTGTTATTATTATTATTATTATTTTTATTTTTATTTTTATTATTATTATATACTTATTATTACACTATGATCCCCGTTCAGAGCTGTGTAAACCAAGTAGCGGAACTGTTTTACTTACGTACCAGCGACTTTTCTGTCAAAGTTTCTTGTTCATTATTTCCGTTTCGTTTCGTGTCTTTCTTTTTCCGTTATACCGACGTTTAGCACCTGTTTCGAAACGATTTGCTCGCGCGATTCCGCGAACCGATCGTCGCGTGCATTAGGCGCTTTTGTTGCTCCGGGCGGTTCAGAGAAAAAAAGAGAACGATATTCCTCCCCCACCCAACCGTGCACATAACCATGCAACATGTGTGACTTAAAGAGAGATCGCCTTTTAGGGGAAAAACCGCCGTCCATGGTGGTGACTTCCAGGAGCGTGAGGGAGAAGCCCGGGGACAGAATGAATCGTCAATTTCTCGCGGTACCTACAAATTTTCCAATAAGGCAGTTCGTTTTCCGCTATATATATATATATATATATGAACCGATCGCATACATATATATCTACCTAAACAAATATATATATATAAATATTATATGTATATCTCTGCGTATGCGTGTGCATGTGTGTGTACGTCATCTGCCGACCGGTCGCGACATCCGCCAACGCGATTATCTCCCGCGATAGTGAAAACCGAAAACCCCGACGAATCGGCAGAGTCGCCGGAGCTTTTTCATTTTCCCTAGGCGCCGGTTTTTCCTCGGATTCAATTCGCCATCGGGCTTTTTCGGCCGGCCTAACGACGCCCGAAAACGAGCGAACGATTGCCAAAAGAGACACGTGGCCGCCCACGTGGCGCGCACGCCGGTGATTTTCACAAAATTTTCGTTCTTCTGTCAGCTTCCTGGTGTACGTGCCGGACTTCTTTTGCCCTCGCGGCTCGTGATTTGAATTTTGGTAACGCGGTCGCTATCCACTGTTTTAAGGTAGCTCGGTCTTTTTCGTTCTCCGATCGTACGTTTTAAATTACTGGAGTCGTTTGTCTCTTCTTTTCGCGGAATTGCGGCAACCGTTTGAAGCTTTTGAGATCGGCTCGGACGAGATATGTTGATCACGTGATGCGATCGGTCGGCAGAGCTGTAACAGATTTTATTTGTTCTACTTTGGACGGCTACGAATCGTGCACAGGTATACCATATCGTTTACACCTCACTCACGCCACGTACACGTATCGCTCACCAGATACTCCCGGCATTCCCACAATTCCTCGATGTTCGTCTCGAAGATACGTAAACGCCCACGCACTGGGCGACGCGCGTGTTCCGGCGGAGGTTCTCCCGCGGCCGATTCCGCAACATTCTACCCCGTGACCCCGGATTCTCGCACGCTTGTTCTTTTATCATCGATCCCCCGAACGGAGATATATCGATCGTTCTTACGCGACGCGTGCAACCCGCGAGCGTGCAGAATTCCAATTTTCCGACCACGGTGAAACTAGCCCCCAAAGAATCGTGGAGCTTCGAGCTCGCGGTACGAACAATAGAAAATCTCGGGCGGTCGCTTAAGAATTCTGGCACGCTTGTTCTTCAGCCCTTAACTTCCGAAGTCGATGTTGATGTACATTTACGCAGCAATAATTTATCTTGCACAGTAATTCGAAGATGCTGAGTCGTTTTAGAGAGAAATTCATGGAGGCTGCGAACAGTCTGATTTTCACGGACCATTGTGCAAAATGCAAACTCGATGCATCTATTGCAAGAAGCAGCAAAGCAATTCATACTTATTTCAACTATCAGCTGTCTGAATAAAGTGTCCTAATATCTTGCAGATGCATGTAAATCCAGAGTCTATTAACCTCTTAACGCCTAAATATTTTCTTCTATACGTGTCGATCCAGGATAATTAATTACTTATTACAATGTTGTCACTTGTTTGTCAATAGAAAATTGACATCATCCGATTCTTTTGTGCGTGCATACAAAATAAATCATAGTTTCGAATTTAATCAAGTTTATACGATTTGAAACTGTTCTTTATTAACACTAAACCTACCGCGGTCAAAATAACCGTTCTCTTATTTTGCAATTCTGCAAACTGTAGAGACTTTTTCATGAAAAATGCTTAAATAAATCACATTATTGGAGCAAGTTTTATAATAAAAACTTTACAAAATCTAAATAAATTCGATCTTCTCACTCGTATGAAGCAATGCACTCCAGGTACTATTGCCGCTTGGTAGGTCTAATGTTAATTTAGTATGTCGGTGATAAACGCGGACATGGGCGTCGAGGGTTTAAGAATTGCAAACAACAAGCTTGATGATAAATGAACATCGAACAGAAGAAATCAAATTTTATGCAAATTTTAGGCTGCCTTTACACCTGAATCTAATTCTTGCAAGTAAACGATCCACCGCTTGGACAGCTAAGGGTTGAACGCACGCGATTCAAAAATGTCACAGACTATCTTTTTGTTGAACCGTGTTCAAAACACGCGGGTAGATCGCAAGCGTGCAGAATTCCGATTTTCGTTCCCCGAAAGAATGGCGGGCGTAGTCTCGTGGCCCCGATGGGGCCTGGGAAATCTCGGGCGGTCGTCTTTCGAGAGGTGGCATCGCTATTGTGCACGCACACATACGTACACACACATACAATACACACACAGCCCTGGCACATCGACGCGAGTATGTTCTACCCGGTGGTTCAGCGTTCTGGCAGCCGTGTTACGGTGGTCCTGGTTCGCTCGAGCACCGTTCCTCACACTTTTCCCACGAGGGGCGAGCCTGCACCGCTGTCTTAGCCCGTTTTTTTTCGGCGGGGATGCCGCAGTGCACTCGGTGCACGTGCAGTCGGTCGCGAAAGCCTCCCACGACCCCGAATTTCATATGTTCCAAGAGAAGCACTCCGAGTTTTGAACGTTTCATGAACACTGACCCGTTTGCTGGATCACATTAGACGGATTCTGGAAGAATGACGTTTCTGTGTTTGTTTGCGCAAGTGCGTGGCTGGAGCTGAGCCAGAAATGTCGGACAGTCTGTAAGCGGATACTTTGAATATATCGAAATAAATGAAACAACATATTGCTTCAGTGATGTCGGTGATAACAATTTTGAATTTACAGAGAGAGAGAGAGAGAGAGAGAGAGAGTCGGAAAAAGCGTAGACAGAAATGTATGAATTTTAATACACTAATCGTAACGGTCTAATCCTGCGGAAATGTATAAAAGGAGCATAGTAAATGTTGTTCAGAAATCGTAGACAGAAACGTAAATTTAACATCCGCGAATAGTTATGTTATATCAAAGCATGTAAAATGTTCTATTAGAAGAGCGATGCTGACGACAATCGAATTCTGTGTGAATGCACAAATGGGACATAGTAAATTCGCACACTTTTCCTTCCTCGATCTATCAACAGAAACATCATCCAATCATTTCTTCCGAATACGTCTAATCATCCAAGTCTCGCAACGTGCATAAAACGTGCAAAATATTCCCCTGAAACATTTCGAATCGATCAGATGCAGACTTTAGCGACCGACAACGCACATTTAGGAACGTCAGGGTTCAGGTGCGTAAACGTAAAACGGTGACGCTAGGAATCTAGACGCTGAGCAATCGTTGATGAGGAAGCGAGTCTCTGAATCTCGGTAGAACGGATCTATCAGGTCGGAAATCTCGCGACAATCGTTATCGAACGAGGATGCGGGCGTAGCTATGAGAGAAGAGTGTCGGAACGTAATCGCGAGCGGGAGGTGAACTGTCCTAGAACCATAGCCGGTTTAAGGTTGCCGAGAGGTCTGCTATTTAGCTAGCTTAGGTGAGAGAGTGAGAGGGAGAGAGAGAAAGAGAAAGAGAGAGAAAGAAAGAGAGAGAGAGAGAGAGAGAGAAATAGGAAACAGGAAACGAGAGAAAACAGGAAACGGAACCGAAGCGAAACAAAAGAGAAACGAGAGAAACGTTTTTGGATCTACTGTAGGGAAGGGGTACTACCACCATACGGGAGGTCCGATGTCAATGTCCGGCGTTGGACGTAGGCACAACGGACCCCACAACGGGCACCACAACACGGGCGCGATGACCATCGAATATAATGGTCATCATCCACCGCGAGAGCCGCGAAAAGAGGAGAGCATGCTCGTCAGACGGAGTTTCCGAAGGAGCGGCGACGAGTGGCGCGGCGACAGTAGGAGGTGCGTGTCCATAATTGGCGAGAAACTCGTGTTGTCTTTTCAGTTCGTTCCTCACTCAATCACTTGTCTCGTCTCACGGGTCAGGACATCTCGTTGTCCCGCGTCTCTTTCTTTTCCCGCGCGTTTCCTCCGCGCGTTTCGCGTCGGCCGTGTCCCGGGATTGCCGGTCCCCCGGCGACGCCCAGGATCGATGCTGGATCGCTCCGATCGCCTTGCCTCTTCTTCGCGCGCGATCCTCTCCTCGATCGAGGGACAAGCGACGGCGACGACGACAACGACGACGGACGTTTCCGCTGATGCGGTCTCGCCGGTTCGCTGGCAACCTCGGGATCGAAATCGGCGACGATCTCCTCCGTCGCGACGCGAAACCAACGAGGAGGCGGACGTGTTCGGCTGGACGATCAAGGATAACGGCGGCCGTAGACATACCACAGAACATCTACTCTCTGCTCGAGGACACGCGCGCGTTCATAAACTCGCGCGCGCGCACACACATACACACACATACACACGCAATATACACGCACACACACACGCATATACAAACACATAGAGTAGCTCGTCCCGTATCTCTGTGTATGTGGCGTGTCCACCAGGTTCACGGAGAGGAGGGGGAAAAAGACAGTGCGATTTGACGGTGGGACCAATGTCGGCGGCCCTCACGAGGAGTGGTCCTGGGAGGCCGATCGACAGGGTAGCCAAGACAGCGCGACCAAAGACTCCGGGATAGACACCTCTAGCACCTTCACGAGCAGTGAAGACAGCAACAGGGGCGACCTGCCCAAGGTACGCGACCGTCGATGTTTGTTTTGGGAGCCGGTCGTGTGCTAAACCGGTCGCACACGCAATTAAAAGGGGTAGAGGGTTTTGTTTCGGTGCCAGGCCAGGCAGTCGCTTCGATTAGAGTGCCTAGGAGGAACAGACACGGTGTGGATCGAGTAAAAGGGGTCTCTGCGATTGTTCGCCTACGAGATGATCGATCTCTGTGATATTTATTATGACTGTATATGTATATGGATACGACACGCTTTTCTTTGTCACGCTTGCACTCTCTGTTCGCGTCGCGCGGCCGAATTTTTCAGGCGCTAAACCGTGGCGGATCTCTGTCGTCCAAAGTGGAATACTACGGTTTATACTCTTCCTCGTTCCTTGCTTACTCACATAGAACTTTAGCGGAGAGAAAGTGAGAGAGAAAGAGAGAGCGAGAGAGAGAGAAAGAGAAAGAAAGAGAGAAAGCGAGAGAAAGAGAGATACATACGTATACAACGAGGACTATCCTTGGCCTTGTTAGTGCCTGATGGTTTGTGCAACCTAGAGTAGTGTTTCTTTAGCAACTTTTCGACTCGACCCTTTCGTTGCCTTGCCACAATCCTGGAGCTCTCGTACCCTTTCAGTTCCCCGACTTCGGAGTTCATCGATCGACTCGATCGGTTTTTACGAATTGCCCGTCCCCGGTTTAGACGCGGTAGAGTCTAGCAGCGAGGTCTGTCGGGTCTGTCGGAGCAGCAACGAAAGGGTTAGCACGCACCTCGACGCGCGTCGAATGCCAGGTGAGCCGAAGTTTCAGGGAGGCCTGTCTCTTTGTCGCTAGCGACACGTCGACCCCGTGACCAAGATACCTCTTTTGCTCGATTTACCCGCGAACTTTGTGCTTCGAAGCTTTCCTGCTCGGACGTGTCCTTCGTCCAGTTTCTCGCGGACGACTCGAGGTTCCCGCGGTCTCGTTGCGTTTTGTGCTGTTGTTGTTGTTGATTGTTTTGTACCGTTGCTCCGCCGCGCCGCGCCGCGCCGCCTCGGGAACGCGGCGCCCCTGGCCCACCGAATAGATGATCGCACCTTCGCATGAGTCTTGAGTCTTGTCTCTCACCATCCGACAGGGTCCCGGGGCTTTGCGCCGCGACCTTGGACACCATAGAACTTTAGCAGGCCACCATCGCTTTCTTCACGGTTATCACCTTCTCTCTCTGTCACTCGTTTTCATCACCGTTCGACCGGCTACCCAGCGACTTGGACCCGCGATCGATCGTTCATCAAATCCTCGCACTCAAGTACCGGAATTCTCTCTTCATTCAGAGTCTCATCCGTCGAGGACTGTCGATCCTCGGGCTCTCGCGTCTTTGGGGCTAGCTCTAGCTTGGTAAAACAAACTGGCGCCGCGGCAGGGCGGATGTTCGCACACGACTCTCTCATCATCCCCCTCACCACTCACATCACCACTGTTCATTCACCACACGATACATCTCGCGCCGGCCGACCCGGGACAATGTATCGTTCCGCGTTATTAAACCAAAAACGGGGGCTGCAATCGCGCGCGTTTAATCAAGCTTTGACGGGACGCTCACTTGACCGGCCGGTGTCGGCCAAACGACAAATTCCGAAACGATATTTCCGGCCGGAATTGCGAGCGGACCAGCGCTAATTGGGAATGTATTTCTTCCGCGGCGCGACTATTACTTCCCGTGAAGCGGACGAATGGCGGGGACGCGCGTTCCACAACCTCCTCCGAAGCGGAAGCACCGAAGAGATTTATCGCCGAGGCCGATAAATATTACACTTTCGCTGCCTTTGTCTGGTAGAACGCCGGCCAAAACGACCGTGTTCAAAGTATTCTGCTTCTCTTGGGGATCTTTGCGAATCCTAGAAACGCTTGGCTGGAAAAGTGTGAGGTTGAAAGTGTGAGCAATGTTTTGTAAGCTTTCTAAAACGATACCGTGTCTGATTTTGCTTCACGATTTGATCGTCGAACCATTTGTAACAATGTGAAAATTGTCTGCGTCAGTTGCGAAACATGTAACTCAATGGAGACTTTATTGTTTGCGGAATCGTTTCAGTAACATCGATTTTCTCGAGGTCTCATAATTCTTTCACCGCCGCAGTCTCTACCAAAAACGCATAAATGCGGAAGAACTGCTTCTTTCACGTATCTCCGCAACCATTCTGCGAGAATTCACATTGATCCAAATGATTCAAGCAGAGCTGCTAAACGGCAAAGTTTCGACGAATCGTTCACAAATAACAGAAATTTTTGGCACCACTCCTCCGAGATCCATATCAACTCTCTCATTGGACTCAACACAAACAGCGAACGATTCGAACTCGCTGCCAAATAAGTAGAATTTCGAGGAAACCTTTACAAACGTAAATCGAACGTGATATCGTGCAGTGAAGTACAAGCGGCGAAAATTAATTTCTAGAGTTACAAATCGCGGGTGCTCGCAGAAGGACGGGACAAATGAGTTTAAAGGCGACCGCGCTCTACCAATGGAGGCAGAGTCGAAAAATCACGGTGAACAGTCGGCGACCCGTCGCGTCGGCGGTTTCGTAACCGAGGAACATTCATGATCATCGCGTGAAAACGGAGCCCGTTGGCGTACGGCCGGCATCATCGGTCGTCATTGTTCTTCCGGTCGGGCAGCCTCCATTCGGACGTCAGTTTTCCGATAGCCTCCTCGGCCCCGGGTATATTTGTCAATTTGCTGGCGTCGGAATGGCCGATGCCCGGCCACCGTTCGATTATCCGTTATTGTTATTATACGACCTCGTAAATCGGTTTCGAATTTCGATCCGCGGCCGCGCCCGGCCCATTCTTTCGCGAGCCCTTCTCGTTCCGGGCTGTGAAACCGGGACAGTTATCCGCGTTCTACGGAATCGCCTAATCGACGGACGAACGGGTCCTAATCGTTCGTTCCTGGCTAACGAGTTCTGCGGACTTAATTAAGTGGATCTTGAGGAGCGATTCGCTCCTCGTAGGCGACGCCATTTTTACGCTTTCGAATTACGAGCTAGCGACAGTTTGAAGTGTTTCTTTTTTCTCTGTACAGTTTAAAATTCGGTCATTCGTCTAGGATAGAGAGGCCTTAATTTCTTGAAAGATAACAGTTCGTTATTTTACATGCGAGTTTTGCACATTAAATGATAATTTTATGGATTGAGCGTTCAATTCTACATAAACCCGTTGCCGTACAATTTTCTTCGGAATATGATTAGAACTTTTCCGATTTTAACCCTCATCCGTCTCTCATTTGTATGACATAATATGTCCCTTGATATTAAATTGTCTCAATGGTAAAAAAATATGCAAGATGGAGCATTAAATAATTCACTCATGAATTCCTTTTTTAACGTAGATTTGTTGCCAGAACTAATGAAACGATATATAGAACAGATTATTTCTTCAGTGTCTATGTAAACTGTCAAATAATTGTCTCGACGGTCGGATGAGGGTTAATAATTTCATAGAAGAAAAAGAAAATTTATATTTATTGTTTGCCTATATTTATTTGAATGCTTAAATATTGATAACCAGACTTATTCCGACTTAAAAGATTGGAATAATATCCATATTTACCAATCTCCATCACGAGTCAGACTCGTCGCAATACGGCAAAGGGTGAACATAACATAAACCTATAAGAATTAATTAATTTAAACTCTTTACCATTTCTGTTACAATGTACGCTTTGAATTAAGAAATTGATCGAATCATTTCCTGCGAAACAATCTTTATAATGTCAACGATTACCAAACGAACGTGGAATCGACTGTTTTAGCCGACACGGTGAGCTCACCGTTGAATGTTTACCGTGCGCATTCGAACGTTGACAAGGTCATGAAAATCATAAAGCAACGAGCCGCGATGCTTCACATTTTCAGCGGGCTACAGGAAAACCTGTACTCGAGAAAACGCGTTTCGGTAGCGCAACAGCGATTGACACGAAACGAATAAGCGTAAAAAGCGGTTCGAGATTGCGCCTGAAAGAACGAAGGAGAACGATACTCGAGCTTCTGTCGGAGCTTTCGATAGCGCAGAATACTCGGTGCCGCGGAACGTCCCAGCGGAGTGCTGTCGTGAAAATTCATGGCCCTCCTCCGCAGTCAATGGTCGTTATTTCCGGTTTCGAAAGATCTGTGAGACTCTTTAGCCTCAACTTGGACAATAAAACCCGTCGAAAAGTTTACGAGCCCGGCGACGGCTTCGGCGTTCGAGTTCACGCTGGACACTCTGCATTTTATCCGTAGGAGTTCATACCTCCTCGCCTTCGCCTCTCCCGTCTCCCACCTGCTCCTCTTTTTCTTCCTACTCTCCTCCTCTATCTCTCGCTCTCCGCGGCGAAACTTTTAATTACACAATTTTTCTCGGGGAGCAGGATCGCGCGGGGCCGGGGCTAATACAAACGGAAGACGACTTCGGCGCGCTTTGCCGGGTATAACGCTCTCCGGGAGCGTTCGCGCGAGGAAACTCGGTCTGTAACTCGATCGGTACCGGTGACCGAGTTTCCGAGAGTCCCTTGCCGAGGCTGAAAATATCTCTCGATCGTTCTCCTTTAGTTTCTAGAATTACCTTGCGTCTTGATCCTCGCCGGAGATCGTTTTCCCGCAACAGGAACGAACGATTTGCCTGAGCGGCTCTCTCGAAATCGCGTGCGCTCGCGTGTATCCACGGATCATCGTTCGATAAATGGCAGGAAGACAGGAAGCTCTGTGGGGTGGCGTACGAAGGGAGCCTCTGGGCGGTCGGGTGGGTGGTTTCCAGAGGCGGGACGGACGGGGAGCAGGCAGCCAGGCAGCTAGGCAGGCCGTGTTCCAATTATGCGAGGCAAATAAGCAAGATTAAATTCGGTCCGAGTAAACGGACGGCAATCGAGCAATTTATCTGCCGGCGGATCGTCTTATGTACTCCTCCGACGAAATCAAGATCGACCCCTCTTCCGGGGGCGAGGCGGGGGCGGCCGGTCTGCGATTAACCGTAATTTTCTTTCCGCCCGGACGAACAAGCAGACGGAGAGAGAGAGAGAGAGAGAGAGAGAGAGAGAGAGAGAGAGAGAGAGAGAGAGAGCGAAAAAAGAAAAGAAAGGGACGGAATGATTCAGCGGGAAAGTTTTCCATTGACGGACGATCAGTCAAGGGGAGCTGAAATTCGCCGCAACGATCGAGAATAATGAACACGCGATCCCAGGAAATTGAACCATGTATTCTTTCGGTCACGCGTGCGCGATCTACGGTGTCGAACGGACGGCCTTATGTCGGAGTAATTATGCGCTATGACGGTAGAATGTCGGGAACCTTTGCTGCATTGTTGCCGGCGGTCGATTGACAAAGAAACGACGGAAGGAAGGGAGTTCTTTGAGCGCCGCCTTTGGAAGTTTATTTGCATTATTCATCGGACATCTACTGGTTTATTGCTGCCACTTAGCTGTGTAATTATTGTTCTCAGACGCGCGATGAAGCGGATGTAACGACAGCTTCAGAATATACATAGGTTTTCAAATACACATTGAATGTTTTCAGATACTTTATCATTTTCTTCAAAAAGTGCTTTCACCACCGTTCATATAAATGAATCAATTCTTTTTCTATGAACGTTATTTTTTACCGTAATACGGGCGTACATTAATTGAGATGTTTCTTTTAATTTCAAACTTCTCTATTTTCATCATTCCGATGATTTACCCAGATCCGTTTGTATGCGATATAATTTCCAATAAATGCAGTTAAACTAATATCGATTAATACTTTGACTGCCGTATCAGCAATTGCAAAAAGTATTTTATTCAATCAAATTAAAATTGAGAAGTTAAGTTGCACGACTCGCGAATCACTTTTACAACATCCTTACGTTTCGCAGATCCTGATAAAATTAGGGAGATATAATAGTGTTAAAATAGTGTTAAAATTAAGTTTCGAATCCGAGTAAATATTTTCGTCGAAGTGTCAAAATCTAGGTGATTATGATAAGAGAGAAGATTAAACGGGTTGCTGGACTTATTCGATGAGTGTCGGAGTGCCATTTAATTCTCTTGTCGTCGTGCAAGGCGAATCGAGACTGATTTTCACGCGTCCGCGTGACAATTCGCCGGCTCTACGCTACGGGGCGATTCCGTGAACCACTGCCGATCCGAAACGTCCAATTAAAAGGGCCGAAAGGATGCCAGGTAGCCGGGAGAGGCGTACCTGTTTCATAATTAATCGAATTGGAACACGGCCAAAGGATATCCGAAGCGGCGGGGTTCTCGACGACCTCGTTAGCCCCCGTCGATCGGTTTCGCGGTGTCTTTCGATAAATCCGCGACTTCAGCGCCGCCCCGGAAACCAGAAGCGGATGTAATTGGCTGCGCGAGGGAACCGTCTCAAACTAAAACGAGAAGGAATAGGAAAGAACAGCGTTTCGTGGCGAACGATGTCGTGAGCTTGCGCGATACAACCGCGGCGGAGAAACTAGGGAGCCGAAAAATGGGAGGGAATCATGAGTGAAACTCAAGTTTCTCGCCGGAAACATCTGTTCTCCGGCGATTTCAACGAGATTTCTTGCCGAAACTTCGGACATGTATTTAACTTTGTTAAGGAAATATTTAATCACAACTATTTAACATTACCTTACCCCTTGTCTTGGGTTTCGGATGCCTCGTCTATTTTTTTTCTGACCGCAGAACACGCGTTGCAATCATTTTACCGATTTACTCTTATATGCTAAGTATGCGATAATCTGAAGAGATCACTTCAAGATAAGACTACTAAGGATATAAAATCGTCAAGAAATTTAGAAATGTAACGTAATGGAGTCGGTTATCGAGGGGTGACCAATTGCTGTGCCCAGTTTGTTTTCGAACATTAATTTTGTATATATCGAATAAAACATATTAAATAAATATTTTCATTACTCTATTCTGTTTGTTTCTGATTTAAAAAATTTAATACGTCGTATTTGATAAATATGAAGTTAAACATGTCCGAAAACAAACTATAGGCACAGCTATTGGTCACCCTACAGTAACCAGCTACACTACCCTACGTCGCATAAAGAAGCACAAATACGTATATGTATACCTATATTAATAAAGCTCCTGGTTAGATTCGTCCAAGTGTTCAAACACCGATGGACGATAGTGTACATAGAGCGTCAAACGAAATCGAATAGTATGTTTTAATCCGAAACCTCGGCATTGACACGTTTGCTATCAGCGTCACACATGTAAAGCAACCACGATTTTGTATCTCGCGTAAACGAAACGAGTTTTGTTGTTTAAAATCGATGGCATGATACTCGCTCAACTTATTCATAAGACAAAGCCTGCTAGCGAACGCGTTAATCCATTTGCATCGTTAACCTATGTCACATTGCGCTTAATTTGTCTCGATTGGAACGTCATCGTGAACAGCTGAAGTCAACCACTTTTAATAATACTGTGCGAAACAATTGACGATCGGATCGCTATGTCTCATTCATCGTTGCGCTGCAAATGGGTTAATTGCAAGGCAAGGGGTGAACCGGAGCAAATCGGTAAATAAGGACGGTTCGGTAGCCCCGGCAGCCAATTGTGTAGATGCTAGCCGATAATATAGTGCGGGGGAGGGACATGTAGCGCCAGAACGCGAGCGAACAGATAGACCATCGGCCAAGATCGTGTTCCACGCAGTTCACACCCGACGAATACCGGTGTATGCCACCGAAACGACCCGCTCAGATCGACCACGATCGACTGGGAAACCGGAAAAAGGAGGCGACCCCTCTCCCTAAAGTAGATCCACCAGATGAACCGAGTCGAGTCGCAGCTCGACAGAGATAAAAAGAAACTTCACTTCCACGGTCTTTTTTTTTTGTCTCTCTAACGCAAGCTAATTGTTGATCACGCGGCTGTCGCATGCCTGAAACCACGGAGACCTCGGACATCGGGCGTTCGATGGGACCTTGATTGCTCGCTTTTACTTGCTCGTTGTACACGTTCGTCGTATGCGGTCGTAGGTGCATGGACTGTGTAGCAGTGTTTCATAATACGTTCGTAGACACGCCGTTTAGAGAGTATCTCTGTAACACACAGCTTTCCCACCCCGTTGTCGTGCTTGATCGTTTTACCATAATTCCACCCAATAGAACTGTTCACGTAGCCATTCACGTAGCGGCGAACGCTTTCCAGGGTGTTCGAACCTGGATTTCCGATCTGCGGGCTCTGTCCTCGATATTCGATTCGGTCGACTGGTTGGCCAGTTTTCCGCGGTGGTGCAGCGGGCCTGGAAATCGTTCGAACACCCTCCGTCACGCTCATCATACCGTCAGGGAAACCATCAACTCTCTTCAGCTCTCTCTCTTCGTCAGAATTCGACGCGAGAAGAGTGTCCTGCGACTGGCCAACAGAGATCAACCGATTGTGCGTACGCAGTTGCTCGCAGCTCTCTTCGTACGATTTTTTAATTCATCGCGTAACCTTCGATTTTTTTCGAAAAATTCTACTCTTCCGAAGCTGTTTTTTTTCCTCGAATAAATACAGACTGTTTTCTCCGAAAGCATTGCGGATATCAAACTCGATAATTTTGAGTGGTGAATAGTGCAAAGGGGTTGACATTGACAAGATATTCTGGAGGTGAGTTTCTTGAGGCTAGAATGGGCGAATCGAAAAAATTGTCTCCGGTTTAGCTGATATACTTCTGAGAACAAATGGAGATTAAAGAAACAGTATTGTCTCCCTAACTGACGCTCAGATTGTGCACAAAAATGGACAATTTGGGAAGAGAAGATACGATTATTCGAGCCTTGCAGCTCGTTTTTATAGTTGTTGACAATTCGTAACTATAAAAATCAAGCGCAAGATTCAAATAATCGTATCTCCTCTTCCTAAATTGTCCATTTTTGTGGACGATCTGAACGTCACTTAGAGAGACATTACTGTTCTCACTCTTCAGTATATCTCACGCTTTAAAATGCCAGCTCCTTTGCACGATTTAGCACTACGAAGTACCAAGATGACGCCTGCAATGCCTTCTGAGAAAACAGCTTCTATCAGCTGCACCCTGCAGACATTTGCGAAGAGATAGGCGAGCGAGCGTGCGACTCGGAGGCCAGCGCAGGACACTTTTCCAGGGATGTCAGCTTCGAAGTCATCAATGTCTACTCACGAGCCACATTCCATTGCGATCGATCCTGCTGCGTGCGACGCTCCGAAGCCGATCGTCTTTCGACCGTCTCTCCATTAGAGGCACGCGTCGGTTTCGGAACGTCGACCGTCGTTTACACCGCGTTACTTTGACCACCCTCCACCCGCCCCCCCTTTGTCATCTCACAACGCGACGCTCTGATGTCGAAACGAAAGAAAGACAGAAAGAAAGAGGAAAAAACAAAATCCATTCTCTCCGCGCTTCGTAGCATCCGTTACCCTGGCAAGTGAGCAGAGACGGCCAGAAGATCATTGGCCATATGGTGTTGCGAAAGCAGCCCGGATCCGGAAGCAGTAATATACTCGGGCTGAAAGTCGTTGGCGGGAAGCTGCTCGACGATGGCTCTATGGGCGCAGTCATCGAGAAGGTCAAGAAGGGTAGCACGGCCGACATAGAAGGTCAACTGAGACCCGGTAAGACGATAAATTTAACTCGACGCCCTTACGAATCACCTTCCGACCCCCGTTACCCTCTCCGGTCTCTGGCTCCTACTTGTGGAGTCGATTTCTGGTTAGAAACCTCCGAAGATTCGTCTACCTTGAACTCCGATGACCTCTCTCTCTTCCCTCGAAGGTTGTTACTCCCTTTGGACATTGTAGATTTAGAAGAAGAATTCATTCGATCAGTCGTTCTACTCGATGTAGTAGGTCTACAGTGGTAATTCGATTAGAAGATTCTTTTTAAGGACAATTATTTTGGATGTTTTTTTAATAACCACATAGAATATAGAATATGGATCTTCGCGTCAGACACAATCTTTATTCAATAATCGACGAAACCGAAAATTCTCAGTGAAAGCGTCTTTCTAATATTTCCATTAACAAGTTAAGTTCCGAATATCAACTCCCGAAATTCCCATATTAACAAAAAGATATTCAATTAATGAATCTAAAGAGTTACAATTTAACCATGGCTAATATTAATTTAACTCTTTTGTATTCTAAAAATCCTAACGACATTGAGTTTGTCGCTGGATTTCAAAACCTAGTGTCGCCCATACGTAAACAACGCCGCACTTAACGTATTCGTCGTTAGAAAGAAATTTAGATAATTTCCATTTTATCTGGTAGTCGTAATATTACTAGGCAAAACGATTGACTTACTAAAACGCTCCGTGCGCGCTAACTTACAGATTGATACTCTCTAAAAGACAATTGCTCCTTGAAGAAACCATTGCAACTTGAAGAAACCATTTGCGGTCCCCGTTCAGAACTCGGCGACCCTATGAAACCCAGCTTAATCAGACACCTCCTGTCCCGAAAACCAGCACCATCCCAGCACGTTCTCACAGTCGAGTTTCCACCAGTGCCTCCGAAAGGACACCTACCCTCTAAAAAAGGATACAGTCCTTGCAGCGGTAGCGCTGACCAATTCGGTCGTCTGCAAACAGAGCCGGCTCACCGGTCGCGAGAATCACCGCGTCAGGATTTTCCCAGATCCGCAAAAGCGGGCTAGCCCCTCTAGCCAGCCTCGGAGAGAGGGACACCCCGATTCCGAAGTAAATAAACCCACCCGCACCCCCGGTTCCCCGGCATCCCCCGTTTCACGGTCTCCCGAGGCGATCCAATAGGAACCGACCGGACACTCGACGATTTCAGGTGACGAGGTGATCAAGTGGAGCGGGAGGTCCCTTCAGGGCAAGAGCTTCCAAGAAGTTTACGACATCATCGCGGAGTCGAGGCAGGATCCTCAAGTGGAGCTGGTAGTTTCGCGGAACTTCTCGTTGACGACGGGGCCGACGACGATGCCCCCGGGCCCGACGCAGATCGTGACGCGACGGATGGCCGCGCAGACCCAGTGGCGTCAGAAGCACCCGGAGACGATACCCGGGCCCCAGCAACCGCACCACAAAGGTAACTATGCGCTTCTCGCCTTTTATCATCCTCCTTCGTGTCCCATCTTCGTTCTGTCTTCGTTCTTTTTCGTCCAGGCCGCCCGTTTCGGTTCTCCCTCCTCGCCCGGTTCCCCGTCTCCTCTCCCAAGGACTCGTTCACAGCCGTTCCCTTTCCGTCCCTGTCCTCCATTCTTGGCCCCGTTACCGGCGTTCCAGCCCCGGCCACGTCGGCGGGGATCAAAAGACTGGCTGAAACCGTTTTCCCGGGGAGCGTAAGCGTAAGCGTAACGCCGCGCGACCACAGTACGCCGATCGTAGCGGTGGCCGTAGTCTCTGTGTGCACCACCGCGGAGTTCAGCCGGAACTATACTAGACCGCCCTTAGGACATGCTATGGGAGAGACGTTGCTGTCGAACGAGTATCGTAGTAGTTGCCGACGGGCTTGTCGAACGGTGTCTGTCGTGCCACTTGCTCTAAAGTCCGCGATCGGCGCGCGCGCGCGCGCCCACACCGTTCGACAAGACTGTTACACACAGTTTACCGTGCGGCCCGTAGTGTTGCGTAGAATAGAGAACTTTAGAGCTAATTACCTTGTTCTACAAAGTACACGCCGCGAGACGCGCGTATTCGAGATCGAATATCGATCAGAAGTTACCTAGAGTCGACCGACGTTCTGGTCGATTTCGCCCGCGTAGACTTAAGTAAAGTTAAGCCTACTGAAAGCGACGCTATATTGTCACAGATTATATGCTTTTTCGCATTCCAGGTCTTAAGAAATGTATTCTATGGGGTAGGCCTCAAATTTCTTTAAATCTCAACCCAAAAAGTAATCGATGTTCTCACCACCCTCTCCCTGTTTATTACTGTTCTCTCTCGCGCCGCCCCCCGAACCCTCACGTTTTCTTGTATGATTTTTTTTTGTCGAGAGCCTCGGGAGATGGCGGTAGTGTACCGATCTTAGTCAATGTTGGCGATCGATAGCGATCCAGTAGACGATCCAACGCTGAGAGACGTTACGATTTTGTTATCCCCGCTTTGTGTATACCGTCGATGTTACCATGTAGAGCGTAGAGAGTAGCGCCAATGCACCCCCTTTGCTAAAACACCGCCGTATTACGAGCATAGTATTTATGGGAGCAACAACTTGAGACAAGCGGATACCACGTCTCTGTACTGAACGTTTCTGTTTTCTTCCTGTAACTGCTATTCTATTATGTGTCTTCTCTCGTTATCTTTACTCCCCCGTTCGAAGGACCAAGCACTCGCTCGAATCCCCTACAGTCTGCGCCATTCGGAAAGAATACGACCCCCTCTTCTCTCTTAGACTCTTCCATTATCATCGCGCGTCACCAACCGCGCGTCATCGCGACGCTCGTGCCGAACTATTTACCGGGCATTATCTTGTCGATGATCCTAGAGAAAACATTGCGGCTGCTACGTGCGCGTTTCGTTATCTGCGTTTCGCGAAAACTTAATGGTCCGGACAGTATCTAGTGTCTGCAGATGTTTTGTAGACTTGCGAATGGTATGCATATTCGTGGAGGCAGGCTCAACGAAAGGAAAAACACGGTCGTTAAGAGCGTAAGGGTGAAAAACGGTAGTTGTTTAAGAGTGACAAATATTTACGATGTCGAGTACTTGGAACAAGATCAACAGAAACGAAACTTGCTAGATACAATTTGGAGCCACACGAAGGTGACAGAGTGAAGAGGAGGTAGTTTTCTACGATAACGTCCGTAAACATTCCCGGGCCCAGCTACAATTTTTAGGTACTCGACGACGAGGATTAAAAGAAAGGGGTCGAAAGAAAAAGAGAAGGTCTCTGGAACAATTTAGCGCCACGCAGTGGCGAGGGTGTGAAAGAGGGTAGTTAAATACAATTATACTGTGCGTCCACGAAAAAAAAAGAATGATCTTCCAAAGGGTTGGTCTCCTGTATAATAGGATTAATAACGTAAGAAGACTGTTAATCCTATTAAAAACAGTGGTAGTTACGCGATACAGTATTACACATTTTTTTTACACGGGAACACCAGGCATTCAAGGAACAGGATTAAGAAAAACTGAAGGGACGAAGGAGGGTAGTTAAAGTATAACAAACGCTACGATGCACACTGTATCGACGAGCGTGTGTGCAAAAGGTAGAACGAATATTTCTGATTTAATATTTGCTTTCAATTAAATACTCCGAAGCATACTGTATAATGAATCAGCGTCCTCAGGGTGTAGACGAAGGGATTACCCGGCGCGGGTGCACTCAAGCGTCGTCGCACGAGGCGGCAACCGCGAAGTTTCGAATGCATCTACGTTAATCTAGCTTCATCTACCCGATGCGTCTCTGGAGACCGCGTTATTTCGACTTCGAGCAGCCCGAGAGCACCCCCGCACGTGAATTGTGATATCTCCCGAGGAATGGATGTGTCTACCCGCAAATTCTGCTACACCTTGTGGCGAGGGGAAGTGACGTGTTCCAGGGAATCCTACAGCGATTCGACGGTTACATGGAATCCCATCAATGTCATCGTCGCCTGTACATTAAGTCGAATTCACGCCATTGCTGATTACCCTGGAAAGTTTAGCGCAGTAATCTACAGCGGCTTCGCTAATTTCCCGACAATATTGCCACTCAGAAAATCAAGCATTATCGTATGGTACTTTATGCTACGCGTATTTAGGGCCGCCGAACCCTCGAGTCGCTGTTACCATGAAATCATATGGCCAAGACACTTTCACATCCAGAAACAAGATAACCACTCAAAAAATCTCCGACATCCAGGCTAGCGTGTACCCCAGCAAGCTTTTTGGAACCCCGAGAATATTGATCGAAGGCTGTTCGACCCCGTAATTAAGCGAGTTCGTTCGTTTTTTGGAAACGTTGTGTCCCCGATGTGTACCCCTTGCGACGGGATCGTCGTGCACATACCCAACTTTTTCACGTAGACCCTCGCCCACACACCGACACACACGCCCACATATATACAAACACACAGACACAAACGTCCGAAGACTCGCAGATTACCCAAGAGAGTCTAAAGTCTATACGGCACTGAACGATCACTTGCAGAGTTATACGACGCGAGGCGCGAGAAACCTTCGGTTTTAGTGACCTCGCCCGGCTCGCCGGATCTGCACAGCCAGGGTCGAGCCAGACACCTTAGGCACGCCACCGGGAACGCGAACGTCGGCGGCAGCCTCCAGGTGAAGGTGGGCTTTGATCCTGTCGGGCTCCAGCTGATCGTCACCTTGATCTGCGCCGTCGGGCTCATGCCCAGGAACAACGGACAGCCCAGGAACCCTTACGCCAAGATCTTCCTCCTTCCGGACAAGAGGTGAGTGACCTAACAACAGATTTTCTTTCGTTCTTTCATACGTGGTACGGCGGGCAGACGATTTAGCAATGGAACTGCAGTAATGTCTCTCTAATTGACGCTCAGATTGTCTACAAAAATGGAAAATTTATGTAGAGAAGATACAATTATTCGATCCTTGCGGTTCATTTTTATAGTTACGAATTGCCAACAACTATAAAAACGAACTGCAATGCTCGAATAATCGTATTTCCTCTACCCAAATTGACCATTCTTGTGCAAAATCTAAGCGTCAGTAAGGGAGACATTACTGTAGGAAGGAACATTCTCTTTCCTGTCATTAATCTATTATCGTTTCCATCATTTTTCTTCTTCCCATCTTTGTTCACTTCCCAAGCTCCGACCGCCGCTGATATCTATGATTTACATTTTTGCGATCACTGTGCGATTTTATTTGAAGTCGGATAATGCTCCTCGTTAGGTGACAGTTGTCCCAAATCGATGATTCCTTGTGACATCATTTCTCATGTTCTTTGAAGACAAATTCTTTTACAATTTCGCATAAGAACGTTATGAAATAATTAAACGATTTTTCACGTCGCTAGGAAAGATCTGAACGATCTCTGACTATTTTGTTTAGTCTGAGAATTTTGTGCCTTCCAACATGAACGGTTAGACAAACAATTAGCTTGGTCGTTTTATCATCAGTCTAATGTACCTGTAGGTGATCTCTTATTGTATATTTTACGATCAAAATATCTTCATGGAAGACAGAGAATTCATTATCCCTAAAACGTGAATAACAATTTGCAGAGCTTACTTAATCTTAATGCTTCCCGTTTCAAATTTTCCAACTACAATCAAAGTATACGTGTCAGCTCGCCGAAGCTTTCGTTATAATACGATCTACATAGAGTATGAAACGCAAGTTCCCCAGAACCATTTCCAAGGGTTCCAGTAAATTCCGCAAACCAGTCTCCCCTGTTCTTTAAAAATAAAATCCAGTGACTCACCGCGTAATCGATAACCCGTTCCGCCCACCGGTTTTATGAGCGCCGAGCGCCAAGAATTTCTCGGTGTTTCGTCGCGTCGTATCAATTCGAATCGTCGGAGACGAGCCCCAGACCGTAGACGCGACGAAAACGGAAGCTCGCGTCGCGCGACTACGCTTTCTTTCACATAGACACACACGTTAGCCGCTCGTAAGAGATATCCCGACCGCGACGATGTCGAAGTTAAACCTGTCTTCCCTTAAGATTAATCATTTCCCGAAGAGCAGTTCGCGAGCCAAGAGATAGCCGTCGAGTTTGGCCAGGCTGCCAACAATCTCGTCGCTGGCTCCTGGTTTTATTTGCCGTCGCCCTCCTCTCCCTGACGAATACTCTCCGCTTAATGGTCGGCATCGATCGCGAACGGCTATCGTTGCATTCGCGACGCTAAGGAGGCAGCTCCGTTCCACCGTCTTCGAAAAATCAATTTTTTCTCCTTCAAACTCTACGCATCGCGTAGTTTCGGGCTTAACTCCGGTGCGCGTTCGCGATTGATTTTTCTGATCATTAAAATCAAGCGAAGACAACGTATCACAGTAGACATTCGCGGGTTCAAGCTTAAATCGGAAATGACCGTAGTTGATTTCCATAGTAATTTTGATAAGATAATGTTAACGTTACAGTGTTCGCGAATTCTGATGCCTCCACTTTTTGGAAAATATCTGCATCAACTGCAAGGAAAAATTTGAAATTCTGTCAATTTGACTGCAGTCTTAAAATACACCAACTCGTTCCGTCACGAATGTACAAAATCCACATTTTAACCACAAATGCATAAAATCAGCAGCTATACTGCGGATATTTATGCAAAATACATTTTCCAAGACGATTGCAAGAAACAGAAGTGAAATAAGATAAATTGTTTCTTTCTGTTTTATAAATCTAAAATATAGTATTATAAAAATTATTATATTATGCTATTATAAAAATTCTTCTTATGTCTTCATAATTTTCTATTTCGCCTACTTATCTTTACCGTGAACGCATAAAATCCATAATCTACCTATCACAGTATTCTACACACACACACGTACACACAAACATACAGAAATTGCAAACGAGAGGCCGAAAGAGTTCTTGTTTGCTTACCCCTTTAACCCATTTGCATCTCGAAGCAGAATGTTCCAAGTTGATATCTCCCTATTGATTACCGATTGCCCCGATGCAAATGGATTAATATGCGCCGAATGTTTGGAGATAGCTAACGTGTTGCGTCCGGTCGGTTGTTTGTCGGTCCGCAGCGAGAAGTCGAAGAGACGGACGCGAACGGTGGCGAACACGAACGACCCGCGGTGGGACCAGACGTTCGTCTACAACGGGATCAGGAGCACGGAGTTGAGAAAACGGGCGCTGGAGATCACGGTCTGGGACTATCGTAACTACGACACGAACGACTTCCTCGGCGAGGCTGTCCTGGAGCTGGGAACGTCTCGGCTGGACGAGGAGCTGGAATGGCTCCCTCTGATCAACCACGGGGAGCACTGGCATGTACATGGGTATGTGGCTGCCGGCGATGGGGCGTAGATTAGGGTGTTTCTTCATTTCTTCATGGCTTTGGTATGAGAAAACACGGTCGCTGTTATGCAAATCATGTCTGCCTGTCGAAGCAACCTAGAATGAGAACTAGAAGGATTGGTGATTGACGAACACTCTCTGCGCTTGTTAGCCGCCTGAATGAACGCTAAAAACTTACCGACTCGCCTAGAGCTTTTTCAGAGAGAGAGAGAAAGGGAAATAAAGATATGTATATAGATATGTATATATATATGTAAATCTATAAATATATCTATATACATATTTAAATACAGCGAGCGAGCGAGAGAGAGAGAGAGAGAGAGAGAGAGGGAGAGAGAGAGACAGAGGGGGAGGGAAAGAAAGAGAGAGAGAGTGAGAGAGAGGCTAGAGCGTAGGCGGCAAGTCGTTCTCGAACGATTAGGCTTGGGGAGAAGGAATCTGTCGACACGCGATTCCCAATGGATTCAATCTGAGGATCTTCTCGGGATCTCCGGGAACTCGGTGAACACCGGTACTCTGAATCCGATCGGCCGATTCTTTTTCTCCTAAGGCTAGAGATGAGCGGTAGCGTGAGAGATCTAAATTTCGCGTTACACAGATTCTATCAGGAGCCCGATGACGTGGTGATAACGGTGGCGGACCGGCATCGCAGTCCACCGTCGACGACGTCGCGGCTCAGCGACTCCGACACTTCCGACTGCGACGTCTCCAGGGAGCAAAGGAGAACAGCTGACGGTACCAGTATAAGCAGTGTCGGCAGTTCCTCCAGGTAAGAGCCATCCTTCGAAATCTCTCTACGTCGCGTTCCGTTCCATCCAGACCACCACCACCACCACCACCCTCTCCCTCGCCCTTCTACCCTGAAAACCTTCGAACCACACGCCCCCAAAAGCCGAACGATATACGGTATATAGATCGCTCGGGTTGGAGAGCGTGCTATTTTCGCGGCCGATGCGCCGCGAATATCCCCCACGGACAAAGAACGTCCCAGGCCGACGAGAACGGCTAACGAGATCCGCTTCGTCTTTCGCTTCGAGTACGCGACGCCACGCCAAGCCCTACCAACCCCTTCCTACGACAAGCAAATGGAGTTAGGCTCGCTATCAAACGTAAGTCTGACGCCCGATCCTCGCGATCACGCTCACCTCGGACCGTTGGTCGCTTTTATTCTACCGATGGTAGCCGATACCAATGGTCGCGGATCTTTGCAACGATACAGATTGCTTTTGCAATTTAGATTAAAAATAGTCTGTCCGGTTACAGTGAGCGATCTATCGACAAGGTTCGGAGATTTCGTTTAGTCACAGTTCACACAGTCGCGATTGGTAACTTTGCGAGGCTCGGGAATTTCATTTGACCGATCATTTCAAGATCGAGGTCTTTATTTGGACGTGGATACAGTCGCAGTAAACTTTTCAAGAATTGAGTAAGTTCATCGCGGAAATCTTATTTGGTCGCGGATAAGATATTTATTGGGCTTTCATTGAGGTTTGCATCTTATTAGATTTGACCCACTCCTTACTTGTTATTGATCTGAATGGAGAGGCGATGTAGCCCTAGAAATACTAACCGCAGGTCTAGAGGACAAACAAAATTATGCACATAATCGTTGACCTTTGAGACTCTTAGCGATGACACGATTGCTCTTTGAATTTAATGGCTGGGAACATCCTGACCCGGGTGTTCCAAGACTTCGCGATATTCTCGTTTCTCGCTAACCACTTCTATCGAGGATAACAAAAGAATCGGTTCCCTTTGTGACAGATAGAATTCGAAGAAATAGAATTTCTTAAAAACTGCCCTCTTAACCGACGTGCATCGCGATGAAGAAAGAAACATAATCATCAACTGTTTACTACGTTGTTATTCGAAGTGGTCAGTACACAAAGCTACTTTGTAGTTACCACACAGATAAATTGTTTCTCTTCTTTTCTTCCGTGACACACCGCAACGCTAACTGGAAAAATTAAGCTAACCATGTAAATCTATAAAAATACAGACAGAAACAGAGTGGCAACATTTCGATGAAACACAGTCGACAGGCTGTTTGTTGAAATGAGAGGAGCGGTCGCAGATTCACGTTCGTTAGCGTGCCTCCAGGTCCGCACGTGGCATTCGCGAAATTAACCAGCGATCCACGTGGAACCGGACCGGGTCGGGCCGGGCCGGGCCGAAGAATTTGTCGTGTAAGTGCGAAGCTGTGTCGTGCGAGGTTCACGGTTGCCGTTTCTCCGGAATTAATGGCACTTAACCGCGGGTGCAGCGTACCGGTGTCCTTGGCGAATGGGACTCGTGTTACTAATCTGGTCGCGTTACTATTCCGGGCTTAAGATCCCGTTTACAGGGCCCGTAACCGGCATCGTAACTGTCGTCGTAATGGTGCTCTCGCGCTCTCGGTAGCGTGCGACGCGGTCTTAATCGTCAATAACAACGGGGGCGTCGCGACGCGAGGCGACGCGCCGCCTGTTCGAGATTATCCGGGATTCGTCCCACCGCGGCGACCCCCGTCCGGTGAAATGTTTCTCCATGCGTCTTTCCTGCATCATTGATTCGATTCCGCCTCATTGAGGAGGCACGAGCGCGCTGCCTTCTGTCCGACGGTCGCGATCGATCGATCGACCCACGTCGCTCATCGGCTTGGCTTTTTGCGTGGAACCGGTGATCCGGTCCCGTGGCTTGCGACTCGACCACTTGCCTGTCCACGGTGACACTTAATCCTTCATCGGCGGGCCTTGTGAACGCCCTCAAAGTTTCGTCATCTCGTCGGCTTCCAGGCTGACGACTCAGACGTCAGTAGATTTCACCGTCACTGATCGGACGGCGAGCTAAAAATCACTGGTTCCAGCGGACCGTTCACCTTTGCCGCAAACTTCTATTATTCCCCTGTGAAAAGGGCCTTCAGTCTGCTATAAAGTTCTCCCCACTTTTCCTCTAGGCTGAAAATAGAATTCGTCTGAAACCTCGACAGATTATACCGTCGATGTTCAGAAGACTGTGAATTTTATGCATTTATGGCAAGAAATGAGCAGGAGCAATCTAAAACAGCGAAGAGATTAAAAGAGACCAACTAATGTATTAGACTTATTAAAGTACATCTTGCAATTGATGCTGCAACTTCTTATTTTGCATAAAGATCCGCAGTCTAATGATCAGGCGGACAGTTAAAAGTCGGTCAAATTCTGTTCATCTCGTCACTTTTTCTACACAGCAGTGTACACACTTCGACTTTCAGTAAGTCATACCAGCGCTGGTCAGACAAATACGTAACAGCATTGATTTTTCTCTGTGATCTTCTTTATTTTTCTTCGGAATCGACTTGGACATTTATTTCAGCCTCGAAAAATGATCTTTTCTCCCCGAGAAAATGCGAGAAGTTCCATCATTTCACGATTCTGATAGCTGGAGACATTCCATGGCTCGTGCCTCAGTGGATTTCACTACCATCGGTCAGACACGAAGATCAAGAATATTCGTCTGAAAAATGTTGTCCAATTTTTCTGGCCTTTCACTTGTGAAAGGGTTTAGACATTTATTTCAGTCTATGTAGAGACTAAATTTCACAGCTCGGCAAATTGTCCTTTCGCAGATCAGGTATACAGATCAAGACAGTTCATTAGGAATCATTGAATTCTTACCTTAATTCCTAAGATCGATCCTTCCGACTTTTCTCTCTCTCTCTCTCGTGTATCTCCAAACTTTCATCATCTCTGAAATGCATCAAGAAAATCAAATTCGTTGCCACGAGTAGATCATGCCACGATTGGCCGGACATACGAAAAATCTCCGTCGGCAGAACACAGTTTACATTCTTCCCCCGAATTTCACCGGCAAAGTGCTCCGGCCGTTCGTTTCGAGCAATTTGATCGTAGGCATCGGCTTTTTTAATTACCCGGGGCTCGAACGGTGCCGATTGCGGGCTCACGAAGATTGCAAAAGGTGGTCGAGCTTTTTGTCTTCCGCACGGAGGGCGACGTTACCGTGACGTAAGGCCGTCGATGATCACAGCGTCGCGAGAGAGACACGGCGACGAACAAGGGTGGAGAATAACGGAGTGGCGGTCGGGAAAGAGAATTAGAGAGCGAGAGAAGGCGAGAGAGAGAGAGAGAGAGAAAGAGCGCAAGAGAGACTGAGAGAAAGGGAGGCAGAGAGACAGGGAGTGAAAGAGGAACCAGGGGTGAGGAGAGGAGAGGAGGCCGAGAGCCAAGTTATAAAACTGGGCAACAAGCCAATTGACATGCCAGTTGGCCTGCAACCACCGCTGGCTGCGGAAGCCAGCCCCTGAACCCGTATCCATATTAATATTCCAACGATGACGTCCGATCGTTATTTGTGAGTGCAAAGTGCTTTCCGCCGAGCCTTCTGATCCTTTATTTTCCGCGTCGCGGATGCGATAAAAAAAAACAGCCGAAGAAAACAAAACAAAAAAGAAACACCGGCAAAGAGTGACGTGAAGGGGAGGAATCGAGAAAGAGAGAAAGAGAGAGCGCGCGCGAGAGAGAGCGAGGCTCTCTACGTGACCGGTGGAAGAGCAGAGCACAAAGAGAAAACCGGAGGATAAAAACGGAAAATCAAAGAGAAAACAACCGGATGGGTCGGCCGCGAACGGCGGTTACTGCGACGTGCAACGTGTCTAAACAAATTCGGGCCGAGTGCAACGGTTAATAAAGTTTTTATCATTTGCGCGACGGTGCAGTTTCGTGCGGTTCGTGCAATTCCCTCGGATTCCGTGACGGTGTGTTCCGGTGCATCTTTCCCAGCCGTCGGTCACGTTCCCGTGACGGGTTAATCGAGTCTCTAGAAATCAAGAATTAGTCCGGACCCATCGGACGCATCCGCGATCGCCGATCCAGCACGGTGATCCAGAAGAGCGATCCAGGACAACGATCCGGGGATATACCGTACGTGGAAGTACGCGAGCGGTTTCGTGATTCCGGGGTGAAATTTCCGGGTAAAATCGGTGCTGGGTGGTACACGGCGACGAGACCGGGGGATCGTCTCGAGCTCGTGGAGGGAACAGCAACAACGAGGAGAAAGGTGTTCGCCGGTGATCACGGAGTCCCGATGCATCTGGATTACTCGTGACTCGAATGCAGAGGGGCAGAGGGGCGAACGATAGCGGGCGAGGATGCAAGGTGCACGAGGCTACCACTACCACCCGAGAACGCAGGGAACGCCGAAGACGAGAGGGATCCTCCTGCCCAGCGTCCCGGCCGCCTTCTCTCCTCGCCGTGCCCCCGCCCTTTCGGTTACCATTTCCAGGTCTAATTGGTCGAACCTTTGTAAATTTATTCCGCGGATGATGCTCTGAATTCAAGCTTCGCCTCTCGAGAGGGTTTTCTAGTCGCTTCTTCCCTAGGAAAGTAATGCGATTGCCGGCCGAAGAATGGAGAGCAGGGAAAGAGACCGAGAAAAAGAGAGAGAGAGAAAGAGAGAGAGAGAGAGAGAGAGAGGGAGAAAGAGGAAGAGTGGTTCGGAACGGGAAAGAAGGGAGAAGAGACGCAGCTCTCGCAGGCCGCTCGCTCGCTCGCTCGCTTTCATTTGTAATCAATCGCCTTATCTCCGACCCTCTTCGGTTTCGAGGGTGCTCGAATAATAATAATATCTGAAAGTTGCCGAGCTCGTTGAAAATTGCACGACACAGCCTCGAATCCGAGGAAAAGTTGCGGATCGCACGGTCGAAACTTCCGCGAGAAATCCATCCCCCGCCCCCCTTGACATAACCCACCGTGCCCCCTGTGTCATCCGGCTCGCTTTAAATTTTTCATCGAGCGTTCCCCGTTCGTCGCGTGAAATCGACGCGGTTCGTTTGCAGTCGCGCGCGAGTAACAGAGAACGAGAGCTTGGGGAAGAGAGTGAGAGATAGAACGAGAGACGCGTGAAAGAGAAAGAAAGAGAAAGAGAGAGAGAGAGAGAGAGGACGTGAGAGCGAGAAAGACTGTGTGTCGTCGCGCCTCGAGGTCGGTTTGTCGTTCGACGTCGAGAATCTGTAGAAACGATTCGGAACGACCGCGTGCTTCATTAATCCATCTGGCCTCAATCTGCGTGTGCCAGCTGACCGATTCTCTTTTTCACCACCACCGCAGCCCCCCGCCACCTTCTCTGCCAGCCCTCCCTTTCTTTCGTTCTTTTCTGTTCTCTCTCCCTTTTGTTCCACGCGCGGGCGCGAGAAAACGGGAATAATTGATACATCCCGACGTCCGGGTGCCGGCCCGCAAAGGCGTCCAGATATTTAATAACCTTCAATATCGCTTAACAAGATTTTCCGGAAGGGTTTCACTAGTTACATTAATAAATACATTGTCGGGGAGCAGAGTCGGCGGCCGCGACGCGATCAGATCACTCTCCTTTCGTTCACCGGTCGCCCTGTCTGCTTTTCTCTCGAGGGAGGACCAATAATGTGTCGATATCCAGCACAATTTTCAATCTAACAGAACATTCGATACGTATCTTTCAGTATTATGTTGCTGAGAATTTTTTGGGTCACTCTGATATTTGTAATTGTTTTGTAAATAGCAGTGTTTGATCGGTAGATTGTAGACATCAATTGGAATTAGCACGCAGGATTCTACAATTTATCTCCTCTATTGAAAGTTAATTAAATTCCTATTTTATAATTGCATCAATTTTAGCCATTACTTTTTAATAAATTCTCTTCTTAAAGTCTGACTGCGCACATAAATTACTTATTGATAAAATAGTTTCAAGCCACTTGATTAAACATGCTTTTCATGCTGTTAGCCCTGTTCTTTGCGTGAAAATTTACCCTTTTCTATTTCTAAATAGTTTCTCTTCGATTATACTGTAAATTGTTATCCCCTTAAAATCGTATTGCTAGATTGCGGATCTTTATTCAAATTCTCATTTGCATATATCTTACAAAACCGAATTAAAGAAGTATTTCCTTCGTAAAATAAAAATCACTCAGTGCGAAAATAGAATAAGATTGCTATTGAACCTTGTTAATTTATTCGTTTCCTTGCATTTTAAAAATATACGTACATACCATAAATGCATAAACATCCGCAGTCTACTGATTAAACATACGTAACGTCTATTACAATTAACAATTTTAAGCGTTATATTAAATATGCTTTTCGAGCCTATATTTCTAATGAAAGCACACAAAAGTTAAAATAGAGTATAACAGATACGTATCGGAATGTATTAAAAAAGGGCGTCACCCAGACGATTCACTAATCTCTCTACCTTCCCTCGTTAGAAACGATTCATTATACTTTCTTCGGAGCTGATCCCCGCGCCGCGGTATTTTAACGCGTCGTTATCGGTTTTATTTCCGCGTTAACGACGACCGTTCGCGATCGTTTGAATTCGGTTGCAAATGGAGCATAATCGAAGACCGCGCTGGCGCCGCCGGCCAGCCGTTCTCCATTGGTTTCATTTTGTAATCGTGTGCTCTGTTATTTATTTTTTAGGTTTCATAATATGCCGTCAAATTATAAGCGGTACGGCCATTACAACTTATATTTTCTCTCCTCTCTCACGAATCACGCAGTCACGAGTCTTGCATCCTCTCACCTGCTAGGTTAACTATATAAAATAGCGTACCGCGCGTAGACCATCGCCAGACCGCGCGCGGTTTCCCGTAGAGAGACCTCCCACGAGGTCGTTCTTTCTTATTTAAGTTGAAAGCGATCTCACGCCGGTCTGATCGGCGCGAACGACTCGCTAAAGAAGCGTGAACGTCCGTCCGTCAAAGGGGCGACCGCGTTTCGTTCCTCCGCGTTGCCTCGCGAACGACGATTTAATGACGGCGCAACCGCGCGCCATCGCCGACGACGAGAAACGACGAAACTGAGACTGGTTTTTGTGCACACTATCCCCGGTCCCCGTTAATGCGCTGCAAACTTTGATAGAATTTTTGACGAACTCCATGCACGTCCGTGGAAGATCATTTTACCTGAGATGTCTCGATCTATTCAGCTTTCGTTTCACTCCAATTGAGAAACTAGCAGGAATTGAAAAGTGTCTGACAATAACTGCTTCGAACTATTGTACATCGGTTCTGACTAAAACTGTTATGCTAACCCGACACACTTTATAACAGTTACGAGACTTTCTCGGTTCTCCATAACCGCTTCAAGAACCGAAACCGATACCATAACAAACTGTTACAGTTTTAACATACCTTGAGGATATTGAATGTATCCTCCAGTTTCAGTAAAAGCAACGATATGTTCTCAACTTGCGCAGACATTCGAATTTGTTTTCGATGTCGATCTTCTGCCTTGATACCGATCCAATTTACGATGTAACGATTTCGAGAAGCGGACCGTCGTCTCTGACTCCATGCAAATGAGCTCCTTGCATTCGAATGGCACACAGCTGCAGCTCATCAAAACGTCCTAACCGATAGTCTCCCAACTCCTTCATCCCTCATCGCGCCAGGGCGTCGCTTGTAGCTCCCAAAGAAACCGTTTGCGGGCTGTTACGAACGTTCTGGGACCGTGTGATCGGCGCAGAGTGTCGTTTCTCGTCGGGAGCCGGGTGCGCTAGCAAGAAACCAGAAAGAGAGAGAGAGACCGGATGCGCGCGAAATCGACGATAACGACGACGACGACGACGACGACGATGACGACGACGACGACGGTGACGGTGTAGTTCTGGGCGCAGAGATTCAGTAGGTCACCGATCACGTAGGCACACGTAGGCGTCATCATGTCATCGCTTCTTGCATCCTCCCACGTTTCTTTTACGTTTACTGTTTCTCTTTTGGTTCTCTTGACGATATGAACGTAGATACTTTTGCGAGAGGACATGGCTTCTAGTTAAAACGCTTAGTGCAACGCGATGCATCGGCCGGGGTGGCTCCATTTCAGAGTCTCTCGAGGCTTGTGTGCCGTCTTGGGCAGCGTCCAGTTCACTTTGCGCGTTTGCTCGGCGCGCTTTACCAGCGCGCGTTGTCGGTGATTCCGTTGCCAGGAACCCGGATGAAACGGCGAACTGGTTCCCCTCCCCGTCTACGAGCTTCCGTTTTCTTGGTCATTCTCACTCCCGATCGCGAACACGACGTTACGGTTGTCCCGTTTACGCGTTTTTGGCTCCGGGACGATCTCGCGCGGTCCGCGCGCGTTTCTCTCCCCCATTGTTTTCCAGCGGGGACCAGCTCTCTCTCTCTCTGGCCAGCTTCTTGGCAACGGAAACGGTCCTTTCCATTGTTGGAGGACACCATCGGGAGAGAACGGTCCAACCTTCTCCGGTCTGGCTTCATTGGCAAGTAAATCGTAACGATAGCTTCGCCGCGGACATATCGCAGGAATCTATGCATTTTTGCACTTTGCAGATATCGAGACCGGTCTGCGACCAGTTCTCCGCGGAATGAGGTAATAAGTATTGCCGTTGGAAATGATTCATTCCCCGTGTGCCTCTCTCTATATATATATCTATATATCTCTATATATATGTGTGTGTCTGTGCACGCTCGGTCTGTGATCGATGAAAATTGAACAGTAACACCACCAGAAACCGTGGTTCTTCGATCTTCTAAAGCAGAAGAATCGAGCGAAAGCTGATATTTTGTCTAGAGAAAGAGAGAGAGATTGTTCAAATTTCGTCCGCCGCGTTCGTCCGACGAAAGGAATCAATTGTTCCAAGGGTCAATAGTTAGTGTCTCACTCTGTTTTAACCACTTATACATATAACATACATCTCTCTCGCCAACGTAGTAGGATGTAAATACTTGTTTAATTTTTGAAGGAAGAACGAGCTTGCTCGCGCGAGAGAATTTTGTTGACTGTGATCGGTCCCCGCGGGACCGTCGGCCGTTCTACAGTTTATTGTTTTTGATTCTGGCAAACGTAGTAGAAACTCGCATCCTCTTGTCTTGGTTTGTCCGCTTTGTCCGAGTTCGTTCGTCTGTTGAACTGAAAGAACACGAATCAGCAACGCAGCGTAGTAATTTTTTGCATATTTCGTAACTATAAATATATATACATATATTTCTGGTATACATGTATACATACATATGCTCTGTGCGCGTAATTATATGGTGTACACGAACATGACATGTCTGACCCATATATTATATATCTGCATACACGCGTACATCGGTATATGTATATAAATCTATATATATTTATATATGAGCATCGCCAATGAGAACCAGCCTGGCCGCATGCACTCTGTAATCTAGCGCGAGATCACAGCACTCGCCCCATTTAACCTGTAAGCCACACGACGATCACTAATCGGCGAAAAAACCCCATGAACGCATGCCGGAGCAGCCACCATTCTAGCCCCCCGCCGGAGAACGAGCTGTGCGTCGACGGGGAGCACCGGAGTCGCAGGGACATGCTGTCGCAGGGTCGCAAACGACCCGCCCTCACCATCCGCGAACAACCCGCCTCCATCTCGGGCTACCAGCCCTATCGCAAGGTGAGTCGTCGCACCTGCCGCGATCTGTCGTTGGCTTCCGAGAAGATCGCTCACCCTTGCGTCTCAGACCTCAGAATTTTCCCATTTGTTTGATCTTAGCAATTCTACTTAAATTGTGCTTCTTCGTTGATATCGTGAGCACAAGTTTCTCGGTGACACAGTTAACCCGTTAACAGTGTATACCGAAATATTTCGTGATATATTTCAATGGGATGACAACTTTTATCGTCGTGGAAATTTTTAGAAATCATATGTGGAGAATAATAATGTTATATTATTAAAACTTAACGCGACCATGTGGTACAAGCTGCACAGTTTAGTTTCGAACACCACTGTAACGTTTTCTATATGCAGTAAACTTTGGCTGTCATTGTTTGAACAATCATCGTCTACTGACAAGGGACGTCCTTCTTTGACGCTGAAACCATCTGTAAATTAATCGAAACACGTTTTGCCGATTATATACCGTACATTTCTTCGAAAGAGCTGCAAATTGTGCTGCTGCGATTTTTTAATTACTTGAAGCGTGATAATATAACTTCTCGCTGCGAAAGAAAAAGTCCCCACTGTAACTGGAGTTGTACGGTAGTTAATTCCCCGGTTAGCAAGTTAAGTAAATTCAACCCTTGTGACAATTTCATGCGTTCTGATTCTCGCAAAGAAGGCAGAAAATTCCGCAGATTGTTCAGTCACGAACAATTTTCAGCTTGCGCGATCGAATAAATATGACCGTAATTTTGTTGAAACTTGTGCACAGCCATCGGTGTTGAAAGTAATCATAGTTAAAAGTATTAAGTTGGGTCGAAAGAAAAGGGGACGCGATAAGCGAAAGTTTCGAGGGAGCACAGCGCAGCGAAAAGAAAGGACTGGATCGCGAAGGGGTGAACGGTCTCGGAAGCCTAATTGATTTGCCACGGTCCAGGCCGTGGAGGGACGGTGTTGCTAAGTTTCTGTGATTCCCAGGACGATATTCACCGAGGAATGATGAGCCACAGGTCGCAGAGTGCAGCGCCTATGGTCGCGTCGAGCCTCCGGTACCGCGGTAGGTCTCAGAGTCCCACCGGTCATCGCTCCCTGTCTCCGCCGGAACACAGATCCATGCCCTATTCGCACAGCTACGTATCGACCAGGTATGAGTTATCGCCAGGGCCTCTCCGCCACGTGAATCGAACTGCGAAAGAGGTCGTCTGTGCCCGCTATCGTTTCCGCATTACAGATTCGCCTCGAGGTCAGCGACAGCCACTCCCACCGGCTCCCCGAAGAAACGACAGTTGCCCATGATCCCGGCGATGCTCAAGGAACGGGTCGACCAGGACCTCCAAGAGAGAGTCACGTTTATGAGGCACCATAACAGACCGGTGCACACGTACGGCTCGAGCATGGGAGGTGAGTCCATTTCCGAAAATTTACTACCGCCCACGCTATATCGTCGCCTAAGTATTGCGTTGCCTCTGCTCCGGATACTTCATGGAGCACGCCGCGCCTCATAGTTTTTACCTTGCCTCGTCATAAATTCTTCTTGGTATTAACCCCGTTGAAAGGCTGACTGAAAAATAGAGCTCGCAGCTGCAGCCTTTCGGATTGATTGTATCAGTGGCGATGCAAGATTTATGTTGTAGCAAGAGGTTTATTAGAAGCATTGGCTACTTTGTCTAGAAATTATGATAAAAATTGATTGGAGGAACTTCGTGGAACGTTTTGTTATCGGAGCTTGTTAGATCAATTTTCTGGAACGCTTCTCTACGAGTATTCGCCACGAAATGTTGCCCAGATGCAACGATTGCGATAATTTATTAGAGGAAAATGAAAATTGAAAATGAGATAACAGAACAGAACTTGATAAAAAGAACAGAATTTTATTCGAACGTAAAAGAACGAATTGACGTTGATACTTGACGAGTTACTTAACTTAAATCTTCTAGAAGATTTAAAAGCTTAGAAAAATGGACTAGAAATTTGGTGCAAGTGTATTTGCCAGAAGAATGAATTAATATCGTTCACAAGACCTTGGGAAATCTTGTTTGACGGAGGGTTTACGCATTTTTGCAGGTTGGGAGAGACACTATACCGGACTGTCGGACTCGGATCTGCCCTCGGTGGGCTACGATCCGTTGTCGTTGCAGCACGGCTATCCTTACCGAATTCACGGGACTCGTAAAGGACACTTGAGTCCCGAGAAAGACGTACTCGGTGATCACGGTGACTCCGATATGGAGAGTATAGCGTCCGTGACGAGTAGTGCCTTGAGTACGCAATCGGAGCGACCACGTGCCACCAGAGGACTAATGTGAGTATAGATCGATGTCTATTTGTGAAATAATTTTTCGAGTCGATGACCTTGCATTTATTCGAAGTCAGTGTACAAAGCAAAAACAAGTTCCATAGAGAAGAAATTCACCCTTTAGAGGAGACAGCCATCCATTGTACCGTTTCTACGTGGCACGCGTTCTTCACTCCACCCCCTCGCCCCTCTATCCCCATTCGCATTCTTTGTTTTCACAAGAGAGTTGCCGCTCGATCCGATTAATGCCTCGCGAGACACCCAGCCAAATTGATCGAGAGATTCCCGATTGGATCGTCGTTACTGTCCGAGAGAGCGCACGTAAATTCCTATGAACACAGGCGCACAGAATGGAACATTTGATGGCTCACCTTCTCACCGACGATAATCCCTGAATTAAATGGACATTGCCGAATGAAATGTCACCCCGTAGCAGCACTACTCTCATTCCATCCCCCACCGCCTGCTTGATAGGTATCCCCAGATCCTTGCGCGCTCTCTTCGAGGATTCTGAAATCTGTTCTAGAGACTAGATGATGCACCTCCTATGCACCGTGTCAATGTCCATTTAATGCTGTCCCATTCTAACAGAGCAGGGATTAGTGCGTGGCGTTGGTCGAACGGCTAGGTGTAACCCACGTTTGAAAAGATAAAAAAAAAAGAAAAAGAAAAAAAAAGAGAAACACGTCACCTTTTGTTACGATCACCGAGAGAGAGACTTGATCGAATCGCGTCGCGCTTTGTCCACCGAAACGAAAAGATTACCTGCATTTCTTTTTTTCAAATTGTTCGGCGAGTGACAATGCTCAAAATTCGCAGGCCACAAAATTCTGTTCGATGTTCGGACCTCGAGAAATCCGGGAAAAATATAGAATACAGAAGTGAGTGAGAAACGCGTTCGATCGATCGCGAACGTGCGAGTAGAGTCGTTTTGCATTTTGAAGTGTAGAAATGAGAAAATCGTATATATACATGTATCCGATGTGTATATATATGCTGTCTCTTGTTATACACGCAAATGTACGAAGAATGGGCTGAAAATCAATGAAAAAAAGATACATAAAGAAACAAAGAAACAAGCTAGATATAAAACAAACAAAAAAAAAACACAAAAATACGTACTCGTTTTACTGTGACCGCAGGATGCGCTAAAAACTCTATATGAAAAACATTGTTTGCAGACCGACAGTTAAAAACGTTTTAATACCCGGTGTCATATCCCCTATGCCCCTGCCCCCTAGGCGCAATAGGCGCAGGCACAGACTTAGGGTACCCTGCAGCGAATGTCACTGTCCGAACAACAATCCCACCAAGCCCAGGAGCAACAACCCAAGCAAGCACAATCCCACCCCGCATCCCCTCGTACGGAGCAAGTCCGCAGTGGTGCGCTCGTTATACAGAAAGATGCGTACGCCGTTCACGAGGTCGCAGACCGTCGACGAGAACATGCTGAGATATTACAGCCCGGAGACCAGCGAGTACAGCGTCTCCGAGGGTTACATGCTCAAGCCCGAGGAGCTAACCGGTAGCTCCAAGAAACGTATACCGGAGATATACGTCGAGGATTGCCTCCAGGTCGACTTCAACGATCGCCTCATCGAGAAGTTCCGCGGCCGGTACTCCTCACCATACCTGTTGTTGGACTCCGGCGCGCGTAGACGGTCGCGTAGCTGGCAGGACCGAGCGGGCCGATCGGTCGCGAAGGTCGCTAGACACCAGTTGCTCGCGAGAGGCATGCACGATTTTACGGACGACACCGGCATTAGGAACTTAGACGTTAGCTTGCGGCCGCGTAGATCGTTCTTGTTCTCGAAGGCTAGGAGCTTCGATTACGACGTGCTGCACGACACCTACGCGGACCGGTACGGCTTCGGGATACGCGGGGGTCTGCTGTCGCGGCGCGCGAAGAGCTTCGAGTACGACAACATATCCGGGAACATATTCAGCGACGACAGCCTGCGCACTGCCCGAAGAAAGCTCAAGAAGAACCTGTCGATCAGCGACGCCGGATACGGCGACAAGATACCGGCCCTCGGCGATCAGAGCAAATCGTACCTGGACTCGAACGGCGACGACAAGATGCCGAACAGCCTGATGGAACGGGAGAAGAACTACGATTACATGCTCAAGGACCACAAACCGTTCTACGGTTACGACACCGACTTCGTTTGCGGCGGCGCCCAGGTCTACAGGCCGCGTTTCGGCAAGCCGATCGACCTGAACAGAGCGAAGGGCTACCGATACGATCTCGACAATGTGTTCAGCAGCGACGATCAGATGGGTCTGAGGAACGTGCTCGGCAGAGAGGACCCCGCTAAAAGGAAGTACATCGACTCGACGTTCCAGGATCACGATCCCACGTTCGCCAGGAACATATCGGAGAAACGAACGAAGAACCTGGACGACGGTATCTGCGATCCTACCAGCGATCATATATACTGTAGCATCGACGAGGCGCTGTCTTCCTCGGACACGTACGGCCGAGAGGTCAGCTGCTCGCCGATCCACGTAGCCTCCGATCTGGACTCGTACGAGGATCAGAGGACGAGCAGGAGCGGTCGCAGGCGAACGAAGAGCAGCGAGTCGTACCTGGAGAACGGATACGACGGGTACGACTGGGACGTCGAGTACGACGAAGGGTTCGTGGACAGAGGGAAGATGGACGATTACGATCAGAGATTGTACAGCTACGAGGACAACGTCCAAGCATCGAGGATGGACGAGCAGATGTACGACGACGACTATTACGATCGCAGGAGACGGAGCGGGTCGAGGAAGAAGAGAACGTCGCAGTACGTCGAGGACGATTACCTCCAGGACGGTTATTGCGGCTACCGGTCCGCGGACGAGTACGATTACCAAGCGCACAGCGGTCCCGAGAGCATGCGAGCCGATCACTACCAAGACAACACGCTGCCTAGGCGCAGGCGAAGGCGCAGCAGAAGGGAGAGCAGGGAGGCTGGCGTCTACGAGAACGTCCCGTATCGGGACACGAGCAAGGGCACGTTGGTGGTTCCGAGCTTCTCGGAGAGCAAACGAATGATGCTGCAGCGCGCGGAATCGTCGCCGGTGCTCCGCTCCGACGAGGAGCTCAGCTCCTCGGAGCGAGCGGAGAGGATGAAACGGTTGTACCGTCGCCGAAGGAACAGTAGTTGTCCCGAGGCCAGGGAGCTTCGTTACTACGACCGGCGGAAAGACGAGGACAGAACGACGAACTTCATCTTGGACTCGGACGAGGAGTTCGGCTCGATGGAGACGGTCGTGTGCGCGGACTGTTTCCGACAGAAGAACGAGACCGGTATGGTAGTTAGCGATGGGGGTAGGTACTACGAGACCGGACGCGACGGGTACGTTGACGCGAGATACGACTACGGTGACGGACAGATCTGCGACCCGGAGACGTGCGAGCTAGCTAGGTCCGAGTCGTTGAGGGCGTACCGCGGTAGGCGTAAGAGTAGTTGTCCGGAGTGTCGGGAGATCGCGATGGCGTCCGAGCTAGGTAGGTCCGGGTCGCTGCGGAGCAGGCCGGAGGAGAGGCGGCCGTCGTTAGAGTCGCGGCACACTAGGTACCGTAGACGAAACAGCAGCTGCCCGGAGGCTAGGGATCTCGAGCTCCTCGAGAAGAGGCAGCAACAACAGCACCAGCAAGCACAGCAAGCCCACCAGGGTCAGCAACACCAGCAGGGTAGTAAGAGGAACGTAGCGATCAGCGACACCCTCGAGTACTACGAGTACTCGATGGAGAGCGAGAGCCAGTGCAGCGAGAACTGCGGATTTGGCCCGTGCGATCCGCGTAGGCCCCGTAACCGAGCACCCCGCCCCGGTAACGCTAATTCAAGTCTCTTTGATTCCCAAACCGCTACCTCCGACACTGCTAAAAACTACCACCCACGGGCCGTCGATCACCACGATACCACCTCACGAAACACGACCAAACCACCGTCGTCGCGCGACACCACCGACGGGCCGGGCCAACACGGCGTGGCTGCCACGACGACGACGCCGGCGACGGCCTCATCGTCATCGCCGTCATCGTCCCTGCGGCGGCGATCGCGAAAAAAAACCGGCACCGACGGCTACCACGATACCGCCGGCGACGATATGCGCGGCGACGACCAACCGCGGGATCGACGATCCTCCTCCATGCCCGAAAACAGCGAGTACACCGTCCAGTCGGGCTCCTACGAGAAAACCTCCAGAAGCCAGGGCGCCGAGAACGAGGCCGACGAGCACGGCAAACGGAACCAGTTCACTAGAAGCCTCAGCAACACCGACGCGCCGCCAGACGAGAAAGTTGGTGAGTCGACGATCCCATTCGCCAAAATACTCTGCTACGTACGCGTCCTCTTGGGCTCCGAGCACTCGTTTCGCGAGAGCTGCCGGTAGCCATCTCGCGGAGGCTAGCCCTTTCGCGGAGATCACGGTTTCCGTCGAGATGTTGTCGCTTCACCGATTAGTCGATGTCTTCGGCTCGCTTTTACGAGATGATCGAATCCGATGAAGCGTTCGCAACGCGGGTCAAAAGTGACCCACGGAACCATCGTGTCTCCGCGAGGGAGCTAGCGACTGCTTTCTTATGGAGAGTAACTGTTTCACGGAGATCGTAGTTGATATTTTCAGTTGGTTTCTACAAAATGTTGGTATCCAATAGAGCGCGTTTTATGATTTGCTATCTCGAAATAGAGCAAATGGTTACACGATTACGGTAAAGTCTCCCTTACCGATGCTCAGGTTGTGTACAGAAATGGACAATTTGGGAAGAGGAGATACGATTATTCGAACCTTGCGACTCGTTTTTATAGTTGTTGACAATCGTATCCCCTCTTCCAAAATTGTCCATTTTTGTGGACAACTTGAGCGTCAGTAAGGGAGACATTACTGTAGTAGCAATGAATCTCCGCGAAACAGCTACCCTCCACGAGAGAGCCGTTGCCACTCTCTGCAAGAGAGCTATGACACTAGTCCAAGTATGCTAATCCGATGTTGCCGATCTAATCTGTAGATCAATAGCTTTCTCGCGGAGATCTCTGTTTTGTTGATGTCAGGAGGAATTATTGACGCAATGTCTGCAATAGCATTTTTAACTGTACCAATTCTCAAGAAGCCAGCAGATGTACCACTCTAAGTAATCAACCATATTTCGTTGCAATAATATATTTACTACGTGTTGCTATAACAATTGAAGCATATCCCAGCACTTAGTCTTCGAAGTAAAACACACCGATTCGACTTCTTGTTTCATCGACAAGAAAACCCTGCACTATCGTTACCCGATTACCCATTTGATTCTGAGAACATTCTAGTCGAATCATTGCCTCATCTATTACCATAGAAGAATATCGAACCTCGGTTCCTGTAGAAACCCTCGAATGCAGGGTAGAATCCCGATCACACGGTAATCGCCGTGTTTCACACGATATTGTATAATTTATTATATCTAGTCTCGTTATCCTGTGTACGTTGATTCCCAAGTGTCTGCTCTGTAGCGGGTCCGAATGGACCCTCCGTTCGCTAGGCGAGAGCCAAAGTCTGCACCGAATGAAGGAAAGCGATTTTGTTTAGCATCCAAGTAATCCCAGAGCAATGAACTAACCATCTCTGTTGTTTCCCAAGTTTCAGATCGAAAGTCTGTACGCCTATAGAGCCCCCTCTCCTAATAAATCCCGTTTGAATTGCGGCAGCAGGCCGTTGACGATATTTCTGTTCAACAGACGGTAGCTTGAGCGATACGGCGATCGGTTTGAACGTCGAAGACTCCTCGAGGAGGGCTCGCAAGAGCTCGCCGGGTAGCAAGAGCGGAAGCGGAAGCAGCGGCGGCGGCGGAAGCACGGCGCAGTATCAGCCCGGACTTGGGAAGAAGAGTAACAGCACCAGTCAGCTGTCCGCCACAGGTAACACATCGTCACACTAGCCGTTTCTTCCAGTTTCACGTTTATAGACGTTGCGTGCCGTGCATTGTTCTCTATCCGCAGAATTCAAGTGAGAGACTCGTTCTCGGGCGCGCGCTAAAAGCCGAGCCGCGTGTATCATGTGTCATTATTCTCTGCCGCGATGATTATCTCTTAGACTACCTTCTCTGCTCTTCTTCTCTATACATCAGACAATTATCTAGTATCAGTCGCTGTGTAACATATTTATTATATCGATAGTCACCCGAGATTTAGCGTAGCGACTAGTCTAGTGCCATTTTAGTGAGTAGACACGCGGTGTGCTCTCGCTACGTCGAACCGTTCACAAAATCTGCTCGATCCACGCAAGAGAAGCATTGTTGCGGTCCTGAACTCTTGATCGTACGTCGCAGGGCGTTCGGTTCATGAAGAGAACATCGATTTGCTCGAGACGACGCCTTTAAATAGGCATAGAACGTTTTGGTTAATTCTTTGCAAGGTTAATTTGTATAAATAAGTATATAAATAAGTGTATAATAATAATATATATAAATAAGTAGACTGCGGATCTTTACGCGAGATAAAAATGATCTTCATCAGTTGCAACAGATACGAGCCAAATCGATATTCCTTTCTTTCTTTAATAATTTCATTAAATTGAAAATAGTATATAGATGTCCTTAAGTTGAAAATAGTACATAGATGTCCTTAAATTCTTTGAACATTTGCATTGTTTTAAATTTCATATACCTATTTTTATTACATATGCGTTACATCCATAATCTAATAAGTGCAGAATTAAGCTTGTCTTGTTGCGGTTTAAAATTGAAGACTATGAACCGCTAGAAAATCGAGGAAGACATTCTGCAGAGAGAATAACACAGTGAGTTCGCAGCATTACACAATACTAAACCAACGATCATTTACTGCATTAGAAGATTTAGGTAATAACGATTTAGACGCTTAACGAACATCCTAAAATACGACACCGTTTGTACAACTTCGTGCAATGAATTTATCATCGTCCACATCTCGCGTTACGAATGCCCTGCGACTTGTACTCGCGAGCATACATCGTCCTATAAACCGGTTGAAACGTTGAAAAAGAAAAAAAAGTAGTGATAGAACGCGAGAGGGGAAGAGAGACAGAGCGAAAGCCGTGAACAAATAAAATTTCGAGGATTCTCCGCGGCGAACGATGACGCGCGAACGCTACCAAGAGCACACCGTATAGCAGCAAAAGCAAAAAGAAAAAAGAAAAAAGAAAAACTCAACCCCCAGTTAACGGGACAGTATGTACATTCTAATCGTATTCTTGTTTTCTCCGCCATCCCTCCTCATCTCTGTCCGCCTCTCTTCGACATGAACACATTCACACTTTACTTCTACCAACCAACCATCTCTCGACGCTGGGGACCACCATTCACGTCATCGATCTGCACCCACCTGCACGATTTCTCATCGTGGCGGGCAATCGTCGCTCGCGCGATCGTGTCACGGGACAACACTCGGCGCGGATCACCCCGATCGATCGCTGGAACGATCACCACTGTTACTTGAAACCGAAAAAAAAAAAATAACCAAAACAAAATTACTACGAAAACATCGAAAACTGTGCACGCACGTACACGACGGAACACACAATCGACACACGCCTCTGATCGGTGGCCGACCAACAACACACGAATATCAACATGAAAAATCACACGACACATCTACTCTGGCCGAGAATACAACATCTGTCACTCTGACAACACCGCCACAACTTCTACTTCTACTTCTACTATCGCTACTACTACTACTACCACTACTACAACCACCGCCAATTCTACTTCTCTACTACAATCACCACAACCACTGAAAAAAATATACTACTACTACTACTACTATGTCACCTCACGCAAAAAACATAACATACCACGTGCGTCTGTTGGTGGTACATGCGTGGGCGACGAAGGACGGAAACGGAGGATAGGCTTCGGGAAGAAGGGCAAGTCCTCCTTTACAGTTCATAGGAGCGAGGAGGTTTTGCCGGAGGACACTGCCAGCGGGAGGAGCGGACGGCAGCCGAGCTCTGCGAGCAGCGACGGCGAGGGTAGCGGCGACGGGGACAGGTCCGAACACCCTGCAAATTACACCCCCTCTCTTCTCCCCCCACGCCCACGAAACCCAGTTTTTGATTTTCCGTGTGACCCCCTCGAGATAAACGGGAAACGAACGGTCCCCTCGTTGCGCGGGAGCGATCGACAGGACCCGTCCACCGAGTCTCACGCTCTTCGGCTTATTCTCTGTTTCGATTCTGCGGCTCCGAGACCTCTTCTCGGCCCTCTTTTTCCCTCCTCTGCAAAACGATTCTGCCGTGTTGTTCCTTGCAGCGATGTTCTAGTAACCGTAATTCGCGATTCTCGCTCTCGATTCTCATCGTCGAGAGAGGACGTCGAACCGAATTCTGTGCCGCGGGAGATCGTTCAAGCCTTCGGCGAAATGTGAGTACAAGTTCTAGAGCGAGTGAAAGAGAGAATGCTAGGCCGAGAGAACGGGAGAGAGAGAAAGAGAGAGAGAGATAGTGCAAGTGGACGAGAGAACGAGAGAGAAACACAGCAAGAAGAACGAGACAGTGATCAGCCGGAGACACTCTTATTACAACAACAACAACAACAACAAGAAACACACGGCACCATTGACTCTCTTAGAAGATGCTGTGCTTTAGAGAACCGGGCTGCGAGACTGCTGCTCGTGATTATTGCCGGCGAATTCGACTAGCATGGTCGAACTGTTCTCGAGTGGAGACCACGCAGGTGGTTTCGCGTTCCTGCGGAATAGTCACGAGATAGTGCTCTGCTTGTCTTCGGTTAAGCTAGATCGTAGAGACTGTTTCTACGTAGTAGCGATGCGTGATCTTTAGAGGAACGTTTGCACGAGTTTCCTGAGCTGTGTGACGAGCCTCGATGAAACCATCGGTCTCATCGAGGAGGAGGTCTTCATATCGCGTTCATGAACTAATCGGGTGATTAACGTTCGACTGCCGATTGCTGGGAGATATTATATGCCCCCAATTTATTAAGGTTTCATTTAAACTACACGTTCCAACGTGTCCTGTATGCTGTTCACAGTGCTTCAAGTTTCATTATATTAAGTAAATGGTAATGCACCTATCTTCAATTTCTGAAGTCTGTAAAACGTTTGATCTCTTGCTGTCTGTGTTGCAAAACATATTTCCTGGAAAGCTTGACGCTACGAATGACGCATAGCTTGTGGATTTAAAACGTAAAGCAAGAATAGAGAACTATTCTATCGTACGACTGTATTCGGCTACATGAAAGTTAAAAAAACCAATTCCAGAAAATAATTTCAGTAGAGACTGCAAGTCTACGGCGATCCATAGTCCTCGCGAATTCCGAGAGACTTTCGTAATCCACGGAGAACAGAGATTAACGATCTGAGCACCGTTGGATGGTCGAACTGTTTCCGTGCATCGGCACCAGCAGTCGGACGTTGCCCCGATCTCGAAAACCGATCAGCGGCTCAAGAACCTTAGGTATTTAGCTACGCAAGTAACTTTTGTTCCGTGTCGGGCTGTGTCCTGTGGCAGTAGAACTGATTGTTAGTGCCGGCGTCGGTCCGATGCGCCGGCGAAGAACGTCGCGTTGTCTGTCTCTGTTTCTGTACAGCTTTCCGGACTTAGATCGCAGAGTCCGACGGTGGTCAACTCGGTAACGAGTCCCCTCTTTCAGCTTAAAACTCGCCGGACGTTAGGTAGGTAAGCTGGCCACCTGGTTCTCGTTACTATTTATTATCTTTAGAGAGCAGCTGTTGATACGTGCTTGGCGGCGGGGAGGCTGGACGCCTAGGGGCGCGGGATACCCACCCCCACAGCCCACTCCCCGCCACCTCCTGTTTACGGCTTTTACGTTTATCGATGTCTTCAAGCGTTGCAGTGTTTCTTATAGTGCGCATACATATTTCTATATGATGTCTCGATATATTTACGTTTACAGTTACCAAGCAAAACAAGTTTCGTTGAATGTGGCACACGAGACACGTTACACACCACCACGTCGTACACGTTTATACACGCGGAGAGAGACACGCTCGGGTACACCGACACGGTATATACACAGTCACACGGACATTGTCTTGTACATTCTGCCTGCGGACACTTCTTCGGCACTCATCCGGATCGCGAGTTTCGGGATGAGCACGCGGAAGAGAGCTTTTATACATGGATGTACACGACGGGAAACCATCCCCTTACACCCTGGGATACGTGTCACTATAGTTCGCCTCTGTGTACACACACATGGGCACACGAACACACACACACACATACGAGACACACGGTTAGAGCGACGGTATTGCAGTTGCGGAGAGCCCTACGTCCCGACGAAGGCAGTCGTGTGCTCCAACGCTTGCCCCATTCTGATTGCAGGTGCCGGCTAAAGGTGGAAGCTGGCGAGAGAACTCGATTAGAGAACCGCCGAAACTCTTTTGCAGGTCTGCCCACTCACGTAATCGACGACGCTAATCGCGTCGCCCAATTGTTTCTCTGATCGCGATCGAGGATCGCTTCGTGTTCAGGTGTACGCGTGTCTTGACCTCCTTCTCTCGTTTTTTTCCGTTCGTTTCGGTGGATCGAACGGGGGAAAGAGGGTGCGGAGAGAAAGGTCTAGAAACGTGTGAATTTATCTGTCGGAGAAAATCGGAGGGAGAAAGAGAGAAAGAGAGAGAGTAAGAGAGAGAGAGAGGGTGAGAGAGGGAGAGAGTGAAAGAGAGTCGTGTCTTAAGTCGTTAGAGAGACGACACGCGAGAGGCAACACCTGGAGAGAGCTGGATGAGAAAGAGAGAAGACTGCGGCTGTTATCGCGCGGTCCAAGGATACTACTACCAAAATGAAAGATTATAGTTTAGCGGTTGTTTCTTGTTTGGTTTACAACACAGAGTGCGGTATCGGCTGGATCTACGCCGGAAGTGGTAGCGCGGAGCCACGCGCAAGTTTATCGAGCCGGAAACGCAACAGCACGCCGAGCACCATACAACGATCCGAAGAGATTCTGCCCTATCAGCGCTTTGAACTCGGAAAACAATCGGGATCGGGGGCCAGTGACACAGCCGGAAGTCTCAACTCGATCTCGAGTTCCGAAGGAAGCTCGTAAGTAGTGGCCACCAACAACGACCGATTCTGCAACCGGAACTGCGAGACTCCTTGCTGTCTCTTCCAACTCTTCCTATTCTACATCTTTTCTCTCTCTCTCTCTCTCGCTCTCTCTCTCTCTCTCTCTTTCTATCTCTATCTTCAGAAATCGTCCTCAGATTCTGAGCAGGGTAGCCAGTTACTCGACGTAGACTGTACGCTTCATAGAAAGACTGGTTAACATTTTCACTTTCACGCCATCTATATATGTTTGAGGGGCGGAATAATTTTCTGAGATTTGGAAATTAATTTGTACGCTTATCTATTATATCTTTCTAATTTTATTAGGACCAGCAAAGGGTAAGAACGTTGGGAAAATGATTGATACCGTGCAACTAAATTTTCGAATTTTAATTTGATTAAATAAAATATTTGAATTGTATGGAACTTTTGAGGTTGTTCGCGTGATAGTCAAAGTGTTAAATCGGTTTTCGAATTTTTCCGAGACAAGACACGGACGGCATACTCTGTACGAAACCAAAGAAATTGAGAAATTCAGATTCGTACCGGTCTGTGCATCTTCTGGATTTATTTAACGTGAATTTGGTAGGGTTGCAAAAATACGAAGGAGATAGAATGTACTCCGCACGAAAGAATATAACGAAGACCATCATTAGAAAATATGAATTATAAATTGTGATTTTACTTGGTATTATTTCTCTTTAAGCAAAATTATGTTCTTTGAAGTCAAATGATTAATTGATTATCCCGAACGAATATTTCCAATCAGTTTTGAAAAAGTACGCAGTAAACAATTCCTAAATTCGCACTGGTTCTGTTAAATCTTATAGTGAAGAATTTGTTAATAGAATAACAATATACTCTCTGTTGAAAGTGATCCTGTATGATTGACATAAAATCATGAATTGATAGACGAGAACGTCAAGATAAAAAGTTTAGTGCAGTATTCAAATCTCCGCGAGTAGAATTACAAAGGCACCTCTCATTTTTACATATCCCATTCACACGTTCTTTTTTATTTTTCGACCGTGCTAAAATGATTATCTGAATGACCCTCCGATAAATTGCGATAAACTCGCAAGCTCTCGAACTCGACGCTTATTCAGTTTACTGCGATTTCCAGATTTACGATTTGAAAAAAGCTAAACTTTACGCATCGCGTTATTCGCAAGCATCGTTCTTTTATACTCAATTCCAATTTAAGTGCACGCCGTGTCCATTGAATAATATATTGGAACGAAGGATACCGACAGTTGATGAATTCCTTTTAGCAGAAGGAGTCAAGTTATTAAAAGTTTACAACGAACGGGCTACCCCTGCTATCCACTTTTTATCCCGAAATTCTCCGGCCTGCCACACCTGTGATCCCGTCCGTGAGGAATTTTTACTGTTTGTGCACAGGAAACCGCGAACGTGAAACCGTGGATCGTTTTGTCTTTCAACGTGTGATTGAGTCGATGTGTATGCATTAATGTACATTGTCTTGCTCATTCACGCTTTGTCCCCCCTCCTTTCTTTTTGTGCTCCCGCCTGGATTGTCTCCGCCCCTCCTTCTCGCCTGCCCCGCAGTGTCCTTCTGTATCATTTCATCGCGTGGCGGCGTTTCTTCCCTTTTGTCCCTCGCCTCCAACCCCGAAGAGACGCTGCTCCCCGTTGGGTTTCGTAGCCAAGGAGAAGAAGAAGAAGCGAGGGGACTTCACCGCGAATGCTGCAAAACACACAAGACATGCCAACTGCCGCATCGTACTTCGCTCTTCCTCCGTCTCTCTCCACACTTCTCATTCTTCTCGATCCCCTCAGCGCCCTTTCTTTTCAGTTCTCTGTGTGTGTATATAAATATATATATTTCCAACATATATATATATACATTTCGATTTCGATGTGATCTCGATGTTTCGCGTTGCTGCTGTCATTCGTCGGTGTTTTGTCGTCGTCTTGGCTTGCTGCTTGGCTGAATGATCGCGTGATGTTGACGTATCTGAGCACCGTTACCGTTCTATGTATCTCACAAAAGTTACACACACCCTCTCTCTGTCTCTGTGTACATATATATATATGTATATGTATATGTATATGTATATAGAATACATATATACATAACTGTATACATATGGTATAAATATGAAAGATATATAATGTGTGTTGCGAATATCATTGTTCTCCGCGCGGCAGGACTTCCGGCGCTCCAGGTCCCTTTTCTTTCGCCCACCCCCCGCCCAACCCCCCCGAGTGTGTGATCACGTTCTACTTAATCCTGTATCTACAGCCGTTTATATTTATAGATGCCACCTCGATCCGGAAAACGATTACGTTACCGTCGCACTGAGCTTCTTGCGCGCAGTGCAACGCTATCGCCCGACACACCGTAGGTAGATGAATGTGCCCGTTCGCGTCGAGTGTGCACGAGCCGATCAAATAATGCCCAGAGAGACCGTGACTAGTGTCCGCGGGAGGCGTTTGATCGGCTCGGCGTGAGTAGTATTCTTGTGTCACCCGAAATCCCTGATTACTCGAACCCCGGGGCGAGCCGATCTCGATTCTAGCCGGGTAGCTAAGTCGAAACGCGGCGGAGAGCCTGCCTCGAGCACGAAGATGTCAGATCCCCGAGCGAAAGGTAACCAAGAACGTAAGTCTCAGACCGACGAACGCATGAGTACGTAGAACTTAGAAGAATAGAGAGCGTCGGCAACGATCAAAGAGACCAATCCGAAGCGTCCGTGTCGAGCGTCGATCGAATTGATCGTTGCCGAGGATCCTTAATACTTATGGTACTTGCGCATAGAATGATCTGCATGCCAACCGACCGCCTGCTGTGTCTCCAACCTTACAACAATTCTCTCTGTACACTGTTATATTATATATATATATATATTTATACTCGCTACACCGACACACTTGCAGCGTGAGTTCTTCTTGTCTACAATAATCGACCGATGAAAACAATGAGAAAACAGTAAAACCACGAACGAGGTGTAATTTCTCTCTCTCTGTTTATCCGCACTTCCGTCGAAGGCTTGTGAGAGTTATGGTCCCTCGCTCCTGCGGAACGAACCTTTGATCGATTTCTTTCGACCCGCCCCCCCGCCCACCCCTGTGAACCCTGTGTTTTTCGTTCGATGCCAATAATCCTAGGATGATACGAGTAGATTGTAGCGACGAAAACGTAAAGTAGCTCATTGATCGGGATCGTATTACCCTCCGATGAGTTACCCCCGCCCCACCCCCCTTCTGACCAACCCCAGTATCTTTTGTTTCTCGTTTGTTCGTACCCCCGAGTACCCCCCTCGGCAACCCCCGAAACTCCCCTCAACTCCCGAAGCGCGGGAGCTGTTTCATTAAAACGTCTGATTTTGGGAACTGCAGTTGGTCCCCAAATCTGCGAATGGCAGGCGAAACTGACCAGATAAGAAACTTCTTCGAAGATCTCGGACCTGGACAGGTGGTCGGCCGACAGGTACTCGGTGCTCAGTGTCTGGGCGAGATTCAGCTCTCGCTGAAGCAGAAGGAGGGCTACCTAGAAGTGGAGGTGATACGTGCCAAAGATCTGAAGCCGAAACAGGGCAGCAAAGCGATACCAGGTACGCGGAGCTTCCTCGGTTGCTAACGGTGAACACCTGCTTTCTGCGCCACCTTTGGCCAGGACCTTTGTGTCAATCTGTCTTGTTAACACTTTAAGATTTCAAAATTACACTAATCTATTATATCTCTTTAATATTATCAGGATCTACGAAACGTAAGGATGTTGAGAAGTTAGTCGATGTCATACAACTTAGCTTTTCATTTCATTAAATGAGATACTTCGAAGTGTTACCAAAAAACGAGATTTATACGAACTTGTTCTATCATGGAAGATTCGTAATTAATGTTCATTCGTATGCGTATCGTTATCGAACGTCGTAGTTGGATGTTGACACAAGGGTTATCAATAGACTGCGGATTTTTATGCAAAAGAAAAGTTGGCTGACTGAATTTATGAGAAACGAAAATGCCTTTTCTCTTTTAATAATTGTGATCAGTTGTACTTGATACAAAAATACCTTTAAATTCCAATTTCTTTGAAAGATGTTATAAATCTTTGCGTTGCATTTCTTAAGAAACTCGATCGATTAACGATCGTATTCAGAAAATCTTGGTTAATCATTTGTTCTCGAAACATCCTTAAATATCGACTGGTAGGTAACGTCCTAAGCTATGTTCCCAATAGTTCGAAATCGTTCAACGATTGCTATCGTTGAAACTAGAAGACCACGTGAACGCGACTTTATACTGTGCAAAGCCGAAGAACGAGACGAAATCACCAAGTTATTTCGCTATTCGCTGCAGCGATTCTCTCTTGCCACTTGCTTCGAATTCGAAAAGAATTAGCCGCTCTGGCTTGGCGCAGTATGAACGTTAGCGTGTGCTTTGACCCACTAATTACTGATCATGACGAAACCGTAGCCTCCTACGTGAAAGTCTACCTGGTCAACGGGAAAAAGTGTATCGCGAAAGTGAAAACGACGATGGCGAGGAAAACGCTGGACCCGTTCTACCAGCAGTCGCTAACCTTCAGGGAAAACTGTCGGGGTTGTATACTGCAAGTACGTCATCGTCAATTCTTATTCGTCAAAAATGTTCTTTCCCCTGGGCGAAAGAATAGATCGCAGCGCGTAAAGACAATTGCTCGAAGCGGCCTCTTGTGATTTCAGGTGACAGTGTGGGGCGATTACGGCCGATTAGAAGGGAAAAAAGTGTTCATGGGTATAGCGCAGATCGTGTTGGACGAACTGAACCTCAATGAGATGGTGTTCGGGTGGTACAAGCTGTTCAGCAACGTGTCCCTGGTCAGTAGACCTCCATCCCTAGCTGCGTCCCGTCGATCCTCGACCACATCCCTAGAGTCCTTCTGGAACGCCTCCGTTCCAAGATCCCTGCTCGATTTTCTTCACGTTCGAACCTAGAGAAAAGGGGAATTGTCCTTTGCTAAAACGATCGTCGACATGGATTATGGTAATAATCGCATCGCTGGGTTGCGGAATGCCGGGCGGAAAGGGTAGAGCCAGCGAAGGGGCTAAAATCAGACCTTCGTCCGACTTAAATCGCCGACGAGCCATTCGATGGATCGTGAAAGAAGCGTTTCGTTTAAAACTTTGATCTTCTGTCAAAACCGGAACGGTAATTATAGAATATCGGTTCAGCGATTTTTAATCGATTTTTCCTGTTTAAGTGTACGCAAAAATTTGGAAAAAGGGATAAAATTTGTAACTGTTGATCTCTGCAAAAATTCGTATTTTTTCGTATATTTTCAGGGGCTTTTCATTTCTTACGTAGAATTTTGCAATTATTAGATCGGAGAAAATTCTTGCAAACGTGTATCGACAGTTATATATACATAAATATTACAATATACATTTAAATATTATATATTTTTTCCAAAATCCTTGCATGCATTTGGATAAGGAAAATTGATCGAAGATCGTCAAACCGAGGACATTCTATAACTATCCTTCTGAACACGATAGTGGATTCGCGCGGTCTATGGACTTCTTCTTTTCATGATCCGTCGAACGGCTCGCCAGCCGTTTAAATCGGCCGAAGGACAATTTTGGTCCCTTTAACCGGCTACACCCGATTTCGGGCATGCGCGATCGCGCTGTTGGACGAGACAAGAAAAGTGTGTTTTATTTGCAAGGTGACCGCGAGAATGGGAAAAGTGTGAAAGGTCGTACGAGAGAGGACATGTCTTTCTAGAAAACACCACTAGCACATCACATATCATGTACGGCATATCAGATGAGCCACTAGTCTTTATGTAGACTAGATGTAGAACATAGCGGCCATGTTCCCGGATCGCCAGATAGCTTTAGGTACGCACTGAGATCTAGGCATCGTTCGTACAGTTAATTCGTTCGTACGATCTCACGCGAATAATCAGCTTGGTCTTTCGGATCTTTAGCCCTTTCTCCACAGGTTCATTAGTATCTTCGTATCTTCGATCAGATCAGCAATGCTCAATAGCTTTATTTCTTAAAGGAACAATCTCTTGTTTCTCGTGAAAAATATCCTCACTTGTTTATTAACGCTTCAAACCAGATTCTTAATTTAGCAAATAGAGGATCGTTACTTGTATATATACATATGCTCTATATTATATATTATTAGTTTCTAAATTCTTATCGAACATTGTTTGAGGAAATTATAAATTACTCTACGTTCTTGGTCTTTTATGATTTTTTACATGTATTAAAACGTAATTAATGTGGTCGTATTGAGTTGTAGAATTTTTTTACGGTAATTTCATTCTGAAATACGGTTTTATTTACGATATACTAAAACGCTCTCTAGTTTGAATAAAGAATTATTTTCTGAGAACTATTCAGATTCAAATGTCCGATTATAGAAAAATTGATTTTTCAAAATTTGTGTAGAAGATCAATTATCCTAGTGATCCTAATAATTATTTACAAATAACTTACAAATAGATGTATTTAAGTTTGTCTTTATTACTAAAATTATTATTAAATTATTATTCTTATTATCAAAATTATTACTAAAACTATAGAGTCTAATATTGTTATTGAGTACAGAAAGCATTCAATATCGACAGAAGTATTGAACGCGAGCATTGTTAGCGCATACAAATTGCAGTCTGCCCGATGACTCTGAACGTACGAACCAGTATAATTATCCGCGTGAGATCATGTTTTTCCCCTCTTGCCTACGTTTTACGTACAGATGTGCTCTGCCTTGCAAGATCTCTTTCTCGGTGGCAAACTCTTCGTGCCTGGGCCTCGAGGCAACGATCTCCGTCGAGGACGATCCTGGTTGATCACGGTCCTCGTCGATCACGATCCTCTCCGCGATCGTGAATCGAAGCTTCGGGGTTCGCGCCCCTCTCTCTCTCTCTCTCTCTCTTTCTCTCTCTTGCTCTGTGCCTCTCTGACGTCTGTCTCTTTGACTCTCTAAACTTCGTCTCTGTGTTTCGTTCTTGTTCCTCACTGTCTGAACTCGATGTCGGCTCGCAAGATATTCTCGTTGTTTTCCTTCCTGTTGCAACTGGTAGACGTCCTCCATGCTGCTTCGTTGCGTGTTAACATTGTTGATCTCTCCTCGAGTCTGCACAACAAACGCACCCTCTCTCCGCTGCGATCCTCCCTTCGTCTGGTTCCGATTCCCGAGCGGAAAGCTGTCCTTTTTTCTGTTTACAAACGCGACTCTGAATTTCGCACACTCGATGTACATAGCTGTTTCCCTTTTCTTTTAGAATCAGCACGGTAAGTATGTCTGTACGGAGTCCTCTGTGCAACCGCTCTTCGGTGTCACACTACAGGAAACACACGAAAGATTTCAGACACAACATACTATAATGACGCTGCAAACATCTGTTCCTGTTCGTAGTTACCTGCGAACCTGGCTGGCGAACTTCCTGAACAGAGTTTCTGAGTACTCGATTCATCGATGCTTTTATTGCACTCGATTAAACGATTATCATATCGAAGTTAGTCTGCATTTTCAAAATTGAGATTCAAGGATCGCTTCTCTCGATCTTTCCTTGTATTATGTGTAGCCTGCGGACGGTCTGCGCGAGAGGCAACGTGTTAAAAATATGGCAACGCGTGTACAAAATTAAGAATACCTTGGTGACCTTTCGTCGACTAAAAATAGCGAAAGACGTTGAAGAATCGTTACGGGCGCACTCGCTAAAAAATCATTTGCTCGCGTCTCGTGTGGGACTACGGTGCACAAGAGAAATCTGAGAATCGAAATTACAAGAGCATGAAAAGAAAAAAGAAAGATTTGCGAGACTCGATCGCAGTCAAATTTAACAACGTTTCCAATTACCGACTTGCAACGATTGCTTCGAAGACGGAAGTTCGTTCGAGTTTGGAGCACATCCTATCGAGAAAACTTGAGCCGCGTATCGACGAACAGCGGGAATAAAATGCACTGTGAAGCATCGTTGCGGCGGGGAACCAATATCTCGAGCAATGCACCGGTGCACCGAGACGGCTCGATAAGGGTTGCCGGCCAGGTCCGACCCCAGGTGTATTTACTTCTGATTGTTCCTCCTATGTACGATATGTTTCTGTGTGTCCACGTCCTATGGTCCGAAACGAGCGATCCCGTCTGACCGTGGTGCTTTTCTATTTCTCTTTCCAGTGAAACCGATACAGAGGCACTCGATGCAAGATCGATGCGAACTCCAACGTGGTGTGCAGTGAGAAAGGCGTGGTGCCGTACGGTGACATAATAAGGTGTCGGTCGCCGGGCGACACGGGACCCAGTAAACCCAGTGAAGTGGTGAAGTTCGCGCAACCATAAGTTGGTCCGAGGTGAGAACCGCGAGCCGCTCCGATAACCGGGGAACCTAGAACCACCGGATCTCGCGAGACCACCGTGAGGAACGGACACGTTCGTTCAAATCTAAGAAAACAAGAGAAAAATGGCAAAAAAATGGGGATAGGGGTTAAAGGGAGGAACGGAAAAAATTTGTACATAAATAAATCTTAGGACACTCGAGCTGTGTGCCGGCAACCAGTGCACGACGATCCATCGACGACGATCGACGACCAAAATGACGTACCAAAACTCTCCGGACAATGTCGTCGAACATTTTAGCCAAGGGAAACCATCGTCGTCAGCGCGTATATTATTTACTGTAAATACCAATAACGATTATACATACATATATATATTCATATATATATATTACATTAATAAATTCATATATATATATATATGTATATATATGAATTCGCGATACGTATTGCGCGCAGGTGTTTAAATGAACAATTGCCTTGACCGTCGCGTTCCCGTTGCCCCGTTGCCGTTCGAGCTTCGACAAAGTTCTCGGACCCCCGTTGATTTTTACTAGCACCCGATCGAGACGATCGATCGATCAGTCCGCGTACACGAGCCGGCGAATTCGAGCCATCGGAAGTCGATCGGCAGCCGCGGCAACCGGGACGTTATATCGTGAATTAGCGAATTGTTGTTGAACGTTTAAACGTAGCCATGTCAACTATTTTGCGTGTGCGTGTGCGAATACGAGGAAGAGTGAATGAGAGAGAGGGAGAGAGAGAGAGAGAGGGGGAGAGAGAGAGAGAAAGAGCGAATGAGAGATCGAGTGCGAGATGAATTACGGTGAAGGAGGCGCGCTAAAACTATATCGACTGTCATATATTGTGATTCTGTTAGTTTTATTTAATTGTCGACCTCACGAGTCCGGTGTAACGCGTAAGGGGACGGGGAGCCGTGTATACAACTCTAGGAGACCTTAATTACTCTCGATACTTGCACTCGACTTTAAAACGACGCTCGTTTTTTGTAACGTGATATATGTATATACATACGTATATTTCACTTGAACGAACCGCCCACATTACTCGCATAGAAACGAGAGAGCCCGCGGGGGTGGAGACCTCGCGGCGCGTACCACACTGCTGAAGTTAATCCTTTAAACAAAATGAGAAGCGAGTGCTCTCGTTCGCGAAACCTGCGATCGGGAGAGTATGCGTCTGATCGAGAATTCGTGAGAATGTGAGACTGAGTGTGAGAGAGCGAGCGAGCGAGCGAGAAAGAGAGAGAGAGAGAGAGAGAGAGAGAGAAAACGAGAAAGATAGAGAGAGAGAGAGAGAGAAAGTGTGAGAGTAACCGGCGCGCCACGTATATTTCACAATCGAATTTTATATCTCTTAATTCTCATGTTATGTGTTCGATCTTTGTCTGTGCATTCGTCTGGTCACTCGTGGAACACGATACGATGAGCATGCACGTGTACGCGGTTACGTCTAGCGATTAAACACTTGATTGAATCGTGTACGATATACTATATTTTCTCCTTTTTTTCGTCGCTGATTGTGCTTGCAAAACATGCGTAACCATGCATTCTTCTCTTCGGGGGTAAAGAAGAACACGTGAACACACATACACACACGCATATACCGACACGCATACACGCGTACACACGGAAATACACACAGAGAGTGAGGGAGAGAGACACGTGTACACGCAAGAAGGGAAGGGACAATGACACGAAAAAACCGTTCGAAGTTGACTGTACATCGAAAAACAAGAAAGGGAAACACTGTTTCGCGACCAATTTAAACCGTAGCTACGCTTCCGGATCGTTCAAGTTTACCGCGAGACACGCGGACGCCCTCTTTCGCAGCTGAGCATTTAGTTCGATCCCTCGAAAGGACCCATCCATTTTACAATTTATCGCCGGAGAAGTTGCGAAACTTTCCGCGAACGATGCTCGTAAAGTGTACGGACCCTTTGCGCCGCTTCGCTCCTCGTTTGTTGGTCTTCAAAGGTACCCACCTGGATATTGATCGACGTCACTGAAGCGATGGTCTCCATCATTTCTTTTTACGGGGGTGATAATCTGTAACGTCTTTCTTTCGCTTCGTTCGCTATTCCGTGGCCGGAAATAGGGCTCGAGCTTGTTGCGATTCGTGAACGAGCTGCAGATCGTTCGCACCTCGTCGTCCTCGCTGGAACTTAAAAAATGGGGACGATCTAGCGTATAGAAAACGTTTCCGTTGAAATTTCGATTTCCAATAATTATAGACATCGATTCAAGCAATTGTAGACATAAATTCGAATAATTGTAAGCCTGACCAGCCTACAAGAATCACTGAAAAGAAGAATCACTTGAAAAGAAGCCGAGATTTTCCTGCTGCGAAAAACCGACGCCAATGGCTCGTCCACTAATCGCAATCTGCTGATCCGGCGATCTTTCGTCGCGGTAGATCTGCTAAAACAATGAAAATATCCGACGAACACGGTGACTTCAAATTAAACGGCGGAATTAATTAATCGGCGAACGAGAATTTTCGATCGTATTAAACGAATCGGAGGATTCTAACGGGACAAAGACGGTTTTCAAGTGACTCCGGATCGGGATCAGTGACTTCAGCATCGATATCTTCGAGAATCCAGTCCTTTCGCTCTGTAAAGCATCCTCACTTTTGCTCGCCTGTGCATCCTGCAAACGCAGCTCGCTATTGCCACGCGAACCGTCACGAGATGTTGCGTAACAATCGTTCGAGAGACACGGTGATCCGAGGCTTTGAAAAGACGAAGGAAGAATGCGAACGGTTATTCGATTTACAGAACGACCAAATACCGAACGACCTCATTATCTGAATCAGAAATCTCGCTTGCACGTTTCTCTTCGTTTCGTTTTACTTTGCGATCATTCCTAACACCATCTGCTGCGAATTTTGTTTCTCAATAACGAAATCATCGTCATCGTCATCGTTATCGGTGCACAATTAAAATTGTCGTAATCGCTCGAAAGATCGAGAGATCCTTAACAATGGAACCGTAGGCATTCAGAATCGAATAAACGTAAAACAGTAGGGAATGCGTTGCCGATCGTTGTTACCAGACTGCGGATCTTCGTGCAAAATAAAAATCGTTAACGTCGATTGCATATTCTTCCAAAGTTCTCTGCGTTCTGTATTTCACTTTCTCGTTGTTATCGCGAACGCATAAAATTCGCAGTCGAATCGATCGCATACATAGAGTCCTCGTTTCAATGTTCCGTCTACATTCGCGCGTTCCTTTCTCGTCACGACGATCACTCTGTCGCTTTGAGTTTCAAAATCGTCGCTTTGAGTTTCACAATCGCGCGAGCCGTTCGGTAAACCGGCTGATCGATCGCCCAATGATCGCCGCGAACTGTGTAAAAAGAAAGAAAAAGGAAAAGGGGGAGAGGAGCCGGGAGGGTGGAGGGCGATATCTTATCATATCTATAACGCGCTTGATTTAGAACGAAAAGCTTTTTTACTCGCGGGGAAATGGTATACACAGGCGAACACACACTCGCGCAACGAACCCGACGCGAAGGTTGCGTGCGCGTCGAGAGAGAAAACGATCGCGCGAGGCGAGTCACATACACGCGCGGAAAACGAACAATTTACTTACTGTAAGAGACGATTTCTAAGTAAAGACGAGAAAGAAAAAACCATTTTGCAAGTGCATGACTTATAATCAGTAGGCTCTTGGGACAATGACAACGTAATTAACCGAACACGCAGAATATACTCTCTGTACTAGCGGATAACACTCGATTTAAAAAGAGATAAGAAAAAAAAAATGACAAAAAAATATATACAAAAGACTACGAATCATGTAAACACGTTCAGTTTGTAAATCCGCCGGTTACTCGCGGCCCTCGGACCCGCCGCGCGATCTACCCGCGATCCTGGATCACCGGTTTCCTCGTCTTTCAGCGATTAACCGACGTACAATTACCACGATGAAGAACCTCGCCGCGATTGGTCCAAAAACTAGAGGCTCGGATTTATCGGGTTTCGATCCACGTGAAGTCGAACGATCGATTTTGGGGCACAAAAAACGTCTGATAGACGCGCGGGGGTCCCGCGGCCGCGACCTGTTAACGCTTAACGATATAAAAAAGTACCGCATATCCTATACAGACGTAGGACTCTCATAACTTTAGTAGCCGGTCTTAAGGGATCCCAGGGACGTGAGAGTGTCGGGTTTGCTTTTTTATACTTGTACATCGAGGAACGAGCTGATCAGAGCGGCTTTGCCCGGGGGAACGTCGGTGAAATTCTCGTAGTAAGTTTCGCTAGTGATCTTTTAGGGGATATCGATACCACACACGACGAACACAGATGCATGATGATTCTACACACCGGTGAGCTGGACGACGAAATACCGATAGATAGAGAGAGAGCGAGAGTGAGAGAGAGAATGAGAGAGAGAGAGAGAGATATACGTTTTATCGAGTTTATGTTCGACGCGAGTTCTGCCTGATTTACGCCTTAATTTTCTTCGCGGTTCCAGCTTTCGTGTAAACATTGTAAATATCGGATTAACGTCGACGAACGAACGCGAACGAATTTATTTCGCACGATCGACCCTCATACGCTCCTCCATTTTCTATTTTGGATACCGTAAAGTATGTAATTCGTTTCGCATACGATTGCGTTGCGATTCAAGTGCACTCGCTTGGCACTCGCGCGCGGTCTATTCTAATTTCAACGTATAATCGCAGGACTCTCCGTAATTAGCGAGACACGCGCCTGTTTTCGTTCTCGAGAAAGAAACATAACTTCTGTTCTACATTGAAGGTCTTCATGGTCAAAAGTGGCCATTATACAGAATTCACTGCAACGATGATATTATAACATTTTATAAGTTAATATTGATCATCCCGTTTCATTTACTCGAACATATTTCATCGTCGTATGGAGAAGTATAACGTGCGGAAAGAAATGTGCTTCACTGTTCTAAGATGTGATACTTTCCTCACAAATGTGAAAAGTAATTTTCTAACATTATAATTAAATCAATAAATATTAATGAATAACATTGTGCTTGTTCTGAAATGATTTATTTGCGTGCGATCTAAATGCTCGAAGCGACCACGAAGACCTTCAGCGTCGTTTCGACCCTTGACCGGTCACCTGCCATCTTGGAGACTGTTCCATCGACGAGCTCGTTACGATTTCGAACATTGTATCTGTCCCGGAATCAATGAGAGAACGATTAGTCTCTTTGAGAAGCTCTGCTGATCTGTTTACTTTGTTCACCTCTTCCAAAGATCGCGCGACCGGTTAAGAGTTAATTGAACGAAAGCCGTGCGAGGATGAAAAACCAGAGGGAGAACCTAATTGGCCGAGTCAAAGGGTGAAAATGAAAACTGTGCAACGACATTTCGGATAGTTGTTTGCGAGGAGTGTCCGAGGGTCGATCGGAATAGTCTGTGAAACCGTACGGGGCGCAACTGTAAATATTGGGTAAACGATATCGGGGCGAACGGGTGCGGCGGAGGGTTAGTAAAATTTCAGATTATCCTCGTGTAATATTCGAGTAGCGATCTAGGGGTCTCGTTTCTATTTTCTCCGTAGATTCAAGAGCTTTTTCTAAGCCGAACAACGACGCAACCATCTCTTAAGCGGTCTTTCCCATGAAAGAGAATAATCTCGAAACACCGGAACTGAACGCGAAGAGAATCAAGGTGACGTTCATTTTTCATCCCACAACCACACTATTGCCATGCCCATCTGTACATAGGCATGCTCAATCTTAGGATCGAACACGCATCGTGAATCACATATATATATACATACATCTCTATACATATATATGTGTATATATATATATATATATATATATATATATATATATATATATATATGTGTATATACATATATGTATATATATGCATATACATAAAAAGAAACTAGCATTAACTACGAAAGAAGAGGAAGAAGAAAAAAAAAATGAAACGAACAAATTAATATCCGACTTTGTACCTATATACTTAATAATTAACGTAAAAAACGAAAACGAAAAGATGGGCGAGAGGCGAGAAAGAGAGCGAACGAACGAGCGAGCGAGAGAAAGAGAGAAAGATAGTGCGCGAGGGAGAGAAATATAATACTTTCGGGAATACATCCGCAAAGTAGCAGCGAATCGCGAGGGGTGGGGTTCGGGGAGGCGGGGGAGTTAGCTAGAAGAAGCGCGGTATAATCGAATCGGGTTGGATCGATTCGTGGGTCGAAATCGCGGGACGGACGGCTGAATTCGAATCAACACGGGATGCAAGGAATCTGCGAGCCAAGGGGTAACACTTTTGTCAAATTTATATAGAGAGCCAATTTAGGTTTTACGATTACCGATAAAAGGATGCGCGAGAGACTGAGTGCGAGAACGGAGAGAAAAAGAGAGAGAGAGGGAGAGAGAGAGAGAGAGACGGAGGGAGACACGTGGAAGGACACTGTCAACGATTTCTTTACAATGAAACTCATTAATCACACCGTAGAGGCGATCCAACGTAGCGCTGGTGTCCTGCGGAGCTGTGTCCACGTCCGTTGTCGCGTCTCGTTCCGTTGCCACGTTTTCTTAACGAATCTAGACGTAATGTTACTAATTATACACTTTTCGGTTCTTGGGAAAATGGTGAAACGTTAGATCGATGACAGATTGAATTCGATGAAAAATCGTAGCCCCGAATCGAACCTCGTTGCAACCTCGACGAGATCAACGGCAACGAGATCCGGAAGAAATATGGCCACAGCTTGATCTTGCGGTCGATCGCGATCGATGTTCAGGTTTCGATCTGTCTGACGGGGGCTGTCCTTCGGAGAATTCGGGCAAAGTTCGTCGTCGCGGAGGTTCGCTTTGAAGCCCGGAAGTCTCGAATTTTGACAAGGATTCGCCGAGATCGAGTGGTGAAAGTGGAGATCGAGCGGCGCGATCGACGCGGAGGATCGATCGCAAGATGGCGCAGGACACCGGGAGTTTCACGGTACACCAGGGGGTGAAGATGAATTGTTCGGGACGCGGTTCGCCAGTAGCTTATTAGCGGCCAGCGGCGGTAAATTGTCCGGTTTTTCATTTTGCCGATAGAATGAAAGAAAGAGAGAGAGAGAGAGAGTAAGAAAGAAAGAAAGAGTATGAGAGGAGAGAGAAAGAGAAAGAAAGGCTGGAGAGCGTGGCCGGGAGAGAGACCGCGTCCTTCTTACGTCGAACGGGGCAACGGATAGAAACAAAACGAGAGAGAGAGAGAGAACGAGAGGAGAGAAAGGGAGAGAGAGAATGAGAGAGAAGGGGCGACGAAATACAATGGCGAAAAAGAATTTAAAAAAAACAGTACGATTAGACGACGTTCCGTGGGTGTGCAAGAGAACTCGGCCGCGGACTCCGTCGACGATTTCTCTTGTTTCGTCGCGTTTGTCCGTTTGCACGTTCTTTTCCTTCTGTTCTCCACTGAATTTTTCATTTGTACAGAGTTTGGGTTTTCTCCCGTTTACCGTATCGAGGGCTGGTAACGTGGTCCAGGATCGGCGCCGCGAGGCTTCTGTGAAACCTCGCCGCGAAAAAATCGTGTTTGCGAGTAAGGCGAATATGATTGTGTCTCGATGGGACTTGTGTTTCCGCGCCGGTGTTCGCGGGTCGAGGAGTTCACGGCGGGATCTGCACGGAACGATTAATATAAAAAATAAAAAAAAAAGCGTTAGTGACTGTATCCAGTATAATATATCTGATAAAAGATACCCCCGATGCCAGACATGGCGTGTGACAATAAAGTGATTCAATGATCTCGTCGCATTTCAATCGCAGCCACCTTTCACGACACGCAGGATCTCTACACACGACGACACGCGACACACTGTTCCATGTGTGCACAAGTACGTATTTATTATGAGGACGTGTGCATACGTACACACGAACGAACACCCTACACACGCATACACACACACACACACACACACACACAAATACATGATACATTCATACACTACAGGGTGAGAGAGGGAGGGAGAGAAAGAGCGAGCGAGCGAGAGAAAGGAAGAGCGAGAGAGAGGGAGAGAGAGAGAGAGACACACACGTGTACACAGAACGTTTATATTTTAAAGCGAAACGGAGGTTTTTTTTGTAAATGAAACTGATAGAGGAACGACGTAACACCGCCGGTATTCAATCGATCACGATGCGTAAAAGAAAGTATTTCCATACGTTTTCCGATCGCTCGTTAATCCGCTGTTAATTGATAATGTCAGTAATATTTTTAACAAAATAAAGCAACCTTATTCAAAGCTGAGAGATTACGTCTTTTTGAGAACATCCATGCTGTAGAAGTATAGTAATGTGTAAGGGTGATATAGTCGAATAAAATTGAAATCTCGTGGATTTGAACTTCTGATGAATTTTCTCCGAATTCTAATAATTTATCGATGTTACAAACCGACTAGGAATTTATTTTTAAACCTGCTGCTTTATTTTTAAACCTTTATCGGCTCCTAAAACGTTCGATCTATTCGACAATTATTCGCAGACGATAACTTTGGAAGTTCAATATTTTGGCACTGGTGGCGTTACTATGCTAAAACTGCAGCAAATATAGCTAATGTATATTCTTATCTTATCGATCTTATTGGATTTCTACATTATCGACAAATTTAAAATTTTTTAACACAGATTTAGGATACGTACTGGACCTTCCTTTTTATGAGCTCTTCTTGCTCAACACAGATTTTAGGATTAAATCTGCCGTAGTACTCTCCTATCTGTTTTACCGTCTGCGGGTAAGTTTGGTCGAGAATTTCACTTACTACCACTAGATGTTCCACTATACACTTTTTCTATATTCATCACGCAGGACGCAGATCCTTGATTCAATTTTAAAATAAAATGGATACCTCACTACCCACCACCTCGAAATTTAATTATTATTATCATTAATAATACATTTGATTACATATATGAAATTATTTAATTATTACTATCTTTATCATTGCGTGATCAGCAAAAGAAGAATTTTGCAAATTTCTTAAAACTTATATGGGTTTCTTCCAGTATAGTGTACTAGTATATATTATAGTGTATAATAATAATAATATATTATAGTGTACTAGTATATATTTGATTACCTCACCTTTAACAAAACAAAAATAGTCCTTAGTAATTTATCAACTGTTTTCATCTTTGTCCACCCTCCAATACAATAGTAATATGTCATCTTTAATTTTACTGCTCCATTCCAATGTTTTCGCGCATTAAATTACCATTATCCTTTAAACTACGACGAAATTCCGTTGCTAGCTTTCTTCTACGAACTTCAGATGCACTAATCCAGCTTCTCAAGGCTCTACTTTACGTTTCAATCGGATCCCGGTCGGAGATAATCAAAGCGGAGCGTATCAATGTCGCTCCGAGTCTTCTAAATCCTGTACAAGGCGAAAAAAGGGGGACTCGCGTACGGCCGGTGTCGTTCCTCGAGAAACAGTATCACTGTAATCCCGGGACGGTGATTACACACCGTTTTGCCTTTCCATCCGACCTGACGATCCGGGGTGGTGGCATAAAGGGTTCCTTTCATCGCGGGCTCGTACGCGGAGTCCTCCGTGGGCCAGGATAATGGAGCGAATCTCAGGACGAACGATGCGAGAGATCGGATTTGACGCGATTCGAGACTTATCCGCGTAAAATCCTCGAACTCGATGAATGTCTCGTGTCATTTTCCCTGTGCGGAGGCAGACCAGCATCAGATGTGCTTGACAACGTACGGGAAATAATTAACAAAAACTCTTATCTTTTACCAGAATGCTGTGAAATTATTTCATCCGCGCTTTGCGCATCTCACCTATAGCTTACGCCATGTTCAATTTTATCAGATCTAGCAGATTTATCGTGATTTTTATTTTATTTAGATCGCAATGTTGTAATATGATACTTGATTTCTTTTTACTGTTTCTGTTGTATAATGTATTTTTTGACACTGCCAAATTATAGTTATAATGGAAAGTATAATTTGGTAACGAGTGTGATCCAAGGAGCTTACGTTCAACTCTGTCCAAATGCTTCGATAATTAACAATTAGTGCGTACGAATGCGTAATATTAACAGATACGTAATCTATACTAAATAGAAACACAATTGCTCCTTTACGAGGAATATATCTAATACAGAACCCTCTCCCAAACACAGTAAATTCTCCCTAATTGACGCTCAGATTTTACACAAAAATGGACAATTTGGGAAGAGAAGATACGATTATTCGTGCCTTGCGGCTCGTTTTTATAGTTGCCGGTTGTCAACAACTATAAAAACCGGCCGTAGGGCACGGGACAAGTTTATTTATAACGACGGTAACTTATTAATTTTTATTCAGAGTTCTGCGAAAGCGTCAATTGCTTATACCGTCCATCAATTTCTCAGAGGCGAAGTCCAGCGACAAAAATCGAACGAAATCGGAGACAGCTCGCTAGACCACGGAAGGCAAGCTTACCGATCTCGGAATCGTTGCTCGTAGAAAAAGAAAGATCCGCGCGTGGTATCCAAAAACTTGCCGAGGAAACGCGCGGAAACAAGAAGAGAAGGTACGCAGATTTATTCGTGCGGGCTCTGCCGCTTCCCCGAAGCGAGATCGGTGGTTGATTTAGTGTGCAGTAAAGGCGCGGCGGAAAATGCGTCGGAACCGAGAAATAAATGTTCTTAAGGAGCGTGCCAATAAATAACGGTTTATTAACGTACTAATGCCTCACGTGAAATTAACGGGAGTCGAGGCTCGAGCTGGCTCTCCTCCTCTCTCTCTCTCTCCCTCTCTCTCTTTCTCTCTCTTTTTATCTCTTTCTCTCTCTTTCTCTCACCAGGCTTCCTGGAGCAGCGGGCCTGCGGCTTTTGGGGGGCAGGGGCGACGAACCGAGCGAAACAGGGGCCCCGCAAACTCCGAGTCTTAAATGAACCAGCCGCACGCTGCGGTTCTAATTAAAACAAACACGATTATAAGTTTCAACTTGAATTTATAATCGCAGCTGTTCGCGCCCCTGCCGCCGCCCCCTCGCCTCGCGTCTTTTAACGAGTTCGCGCCAACATTCGACCGCGTTTTTCAAAGCGATCATCGAAAATGCATTGCGCAATCCATGCCGTTCCATTAGCAAAGCGCGACCAGGAAACCGAATGTCCATTTCTGCACGATTTACTCCAAGAAAATGAAGAACCATTACGTCGCGCATAGCGTTTTACTAAGTTCTTACGTCAAGGGGACGAATTAACCCTTTGCACTCGAAGCAATTTTTGCACTGAATCCGAGACATTGTTACCGATCTGTAGTATTTCCGTTTGATACGATGCGTCAGCTCGTACAATATTTACACTTTCAATAGTTAATAAGAACAAAGAAAGTTGATAATAACAATATTATTTTAAGAGTTGATAAATAAAGATGGAAATGAGAAATAGCAATATTCGTGGTGGATCCGGTAAAATATAATATGTATATTGAGAAAGTCGAGGAATACGGCGTCGACGAGTTCAGAGAGGAAGACGCAGTGGTATCCTTAAATTCAAGGGTTGAGTTCGCAGGGTGGAATATAACAATACGTAACGTTTCTTTGTCTGGACTCTGCACTTGTTAATTAAATTGTACTAGCAGCGCGAGAGCCAGACGGCGGGTGTAAAATTTTATATTGCCGCAGTGTCGTCGGGTTTCATCCTCCTGTCGCTTCGGGGTAGCGACAGGGAGCAGTTTATCGGGCCGGAGCGCAAGAGATACAGCCGTTAGACGCAATGAAATTGCAGTTATATTCGCGTCGACGATAGAGGACTCGCGTAATTGAGTCGTCGCGGCGGCTGACTATCGCGCACGGATAAATATCCCACCTAATTGGTCAGCCGGGAGCTTTCTACCCCCGAGGATCCTCTGGATCCATTTCGTGGCACCATACTCGGTCTAATTGAACATAACAGCCGCTCCGTAGACTGTCCACCGACTATGCGATCAAAACTACGGAAATATCCGGGGCGCAAAATCGGAGGATACTGTGTGACGAGCAAAAACGAAGAAGTACTCGAGCAACGAAACGCTAATCATCCCCGTCTTGTAGCTAAACTATGACTCTAAGTCGAGGGTCGAGACTGTACGTCTAACATTTTCCTACAAAAATAATTAATGCGGAATTTTAAAATGCAAGAACACATAAATTAACACTAGGTTTGCGGAACCCGTCAAAATGGCAAGTCACTAATTTTTTAATGTACGATCGTTCAGATTACGAAGATACATTTATGAGTTATTTATTTAATATACGTGTTACTCGCGGCAAATATTATAATAGTAGTCATTAAAAATCAAAATAAATGTTTCATTGTTACTTTTATAAACTAATATAAAACAGCTGTTTTTTGTACTCCGTAAATCTAGTGTTAAAAGTTTAACCCTCGCGTGGACGACCGATTTTACAACTAATTTTACATAAAAATATACAAAATATTAATCTTTCTATCGTTCGCAATGTAACATATATCAATTTAATAGAATCGCCAGAAATTGAATAATTAAACTAATATAAAATAGATGTTTTTATTGCTTCGTAAATCAAGTGCTAACAATGTCCAATAGCATTTATATTTTCTGTTTACAGCAAATAATCTTTTGGTCGGTGAAAGGGATTTTTCGTCGGCTCTTCCGAAGGCAATTCGGAGGCCAGATGGTACGTTTCGTCCGTCACATTTAACTTAGGTACTAGTACCTGTAATTGGCGGTTTTTCTTATCTGCTTCCCACCCAAACAGATCATTTAGCGCGGTCTTCCACAAATTCGCATCATGCGCTTGACCGACTCCGTCCACCCTTTGCATCGCGTAGCAATAAATTACTTAGGCGTATGACTAGTACAAGGAAATTTACGCAACCCAAAATTTGGTATTTCCGAGAAAGATTATTGTAGTCAGAAGAGTCTCATTTGGAGTGATTCTCACTAGTTTTTCGACATTGTCGCCGAGAATCTTCCGCGCGGTCGAGAAGATCCCGGCGAATTAAAATATTGTTATAATACCGAATGCACGGAGAACGCAGCCCGGATTCGACGAGGCTGCTACCGAGGCCAGCAACGATCCTACGATTATATCGATGTTTAGGCACCCGCTGTGTGATCCGTCTAATCCGGATTTAGTCTCGCGCACATGCAGCCACGGACCCGGGTGCAGTTCGGTGAGTCCACGTGCGTATCTTCCCTTTCAATCGCGTGTCCCGATGAATTTTAGACGAATATTTGATACAAATAGCGTGTCACTTTACTTCTTATGCAGCAGCCTCGGTCTGCAGCCAAGCTCGAAGCCGTCCGATCGAACGGGCCTGGATATAGACTGTAATCCCTTGACGATCCATCGAGCTTCCGTTGATCAATTATTTCTACCCTGGCCTCTGCTTCGAATAAGTTTCGTGATACCATTTTTAAAGGGCTGAATGATTTACTATCTTTGAGGTATGCCACTCAAGTATTATTGAAATTGTAAAATCAAGAAAATCAATTCTGAGTGGTGAATTGAGGGAGAATTGGCAAATTTTATTGCTCAAGCTTCGGATAGATAGTGTTCCTTTAAAAAAAGGATATTCGATCGCGATATTCGACTCTAAACGACGCCAAATACAAGAATTAAAAATTGATAATTCGATTATACGAAGTTCTTGCCACAATTTCTCTAAAGTTCGCAAAAATTATTGTAATTACTTCAAAAAATTCCCAATGATTGCTTTCTAATCGTTACGTCGAACTTAGAGAGGTCAATGCAGCAATGCGGCAACGTTGCTCTGATCGAAACGATTCGAAAGTCTCCGCTAATTCGATTCGCAGTTTCGTCAGACAGCGAGTGGCGCGACGATAAAAAGCAGCCCGCTTTAGTTACGAACTTATTATCGCGGAACAAACAGCAACGGTTTATTAATTTATCGTCGGAAGGAAGGTTGCTCCTTTTAATTATTCCTTAATTAAAAGTCCGGCGTTCTGTGCTGGCTGCCGGGTATTCTACGGGATTAAGCGTCCTCCCTGTCCCGCTTGCGAACGTCGCCGTCGTCGTCGCTGTCTCTTTTGTCGAGGCCGTTCTCTGTCTCTTTGTGCGGACACTTCATTTCGCAGCGCGCGAATTTTGTTAATCCGGTTAAGAGGCTCTCGAGGGATAAACCGAATTATGGTGTCGATGGTTATCGAGCAGCTGTGCGACGGGTCGCCGGTGTTTCTGCCGGATTCTGCGAAGCCGATCGACTAAAGGGTTCCTCCGGCTAATGACAAGCTGATTTCGCGACAATGACGGTCCGCAAAGTGTGGAGAACGGATTTCGGAACTGTGGAAGGCTGTTGTGAATGGCGCCTGAAAGAGATGTGTCCACTCTGCGACACTAATGCAACAATGCTAACGAGACTGTGCATCTTAGGAAGAATTTTCGGAAGCAGTTCTGCCATTCTTCAACATTATCTGCTAGTTATAAGAGCTGTATACAAGTTATAAGAGCTACCAGTTTGCGTTTCGTGCACTAATTTTGATCATCGATGCAAGAAATCCGCAGTTTACTTATTTGTACGATGACTGATTTTATTTGTCCGAATTGACTACGATGGCATAAACATTTGCAATTGAAATTATAATAAAATGGATAAACATTTATTTACTGTTTTAATATTCTTCTTATTGCGTTGATCTACACAGTTTTGTCATGAACTACGCAGTTTGTTTATTAGAGAAAATGCGCTAGCTAAGGAGATTAGTTTAACACACTTAAATGTTTTCTAAATACTTATTTTGGTGTTCGTTATTTTTCTTCAGCAAGGATCAACTGCTTGGATTACTATTTCTTTTGCAGTTACATCGATTAGCACTTCTGTGCCCTTAATAATTTTCCTAAATAAAACGGGACAATTTTTATTTCTTGTTTTCTTTATTTGTTTTCACTTCTGGATTATGATAACAGTCTGACTCGAGATTATAGCGCAAGGGTTTTGTCACTCTATTTTGAAAGCAAAACTTTTGTGGAGGTATGTTCATCGTCTATCATTTTGCACTAAGTGTAATCGAAATAATAATGAAAAGAGCAGGGAAGTGTTGAAAGAAATCCTGCAACATTTTAGACACTATTCCACCATCTCTTTGTGACCAAACAACCTTCACTCCAGCTATGTAATTTTCTTTCGTACACACTTTCAGACCGGCAGTTGCTACAATCGCTGGCCAATTTGATTAGTATTTACAGCATAAACATTGTTGTACCATGACGAATGGATCAATTAGGCCGACTCGTCAGGAGGAGTTTAGAGGAAGACAGAACCTCCTCGGAAGCGTCAATTGGTCGACAGGAGATGGTGCTCGCAATTCGATTTTATCTAATGGCGGCACCGCCGCGCTCCAGGGTTAATTGTTTCGACCTCAATGGCCGGCGTAACGAGTTTCGTTACAATACACCTAATTCCCGACATCGAGATAAGGCTGTTATCCGGGATGATCGAATTTGCCGGGGGTATATACTCGATTACTAGTGAATTGGCGCGATCGTTTCATCCAGCCCTGTGCTTTTCGTTTAATACGTGGGGGTGAATCCCAAAAGCCGCATAGGGGACGAAGGAGCCCGTATCCATCGGGCCCATGAATTTGCCGAGAGAAAACGTCTGTTTTGGAAACACTGAATTAACCGAGCTGGTTATGAATTATTCAACGCGATTCTCCTTTTTTTTTAACGAAAAGCGAACACTCGTTTTAAGGGCTGCGTTCGTTTATAGGGGCAGAGATTGTCCGAATAAAACGCGGTTCGCTGAAGTGCATTAAATTATTCTGAATACTTTAATTCATTCCTCGACGACCCTATTTCACAAGTCTAAAGAAGTATGTTGCTTGAAAATGTTTTAAAAATCGCAGATTTAAAAACGCGAACAATGAAGCGACTTCGAAGTTGTACAACGTATTGATGAGTATTTTGAAAATCATCAATAGCTTGTGAAATATTTTAAAGTGGCTGAGATACTAGAATAATGATTGATTAATTTTGTTTGATATTTTAGACCAGTAAATTACAGAAATATATTTTATCGATAACAAACGAAACAAAATAACATTTTGGAACCAAAAAATGGATAGATCTTCATCGTCGGAGTTGAAAGAAACTTGCCGCGGGATATTTTGAAGAAGAAATCGAGCTACTAGCAACATTTTTAGCCAAACTGTGTTAAAGAATAAAATTTACAGTTGCGAGAGGATTCGAAAGAATCGGGGGTTACGAAAAGTTTTCTGAATTTTTCCAGGTGCCTCCGAAGGAACGTGTAACCGGATTGGACACGGAATATTTTGCAGACGTGGGAAGAGACGGCTGATTGCCGTGAGAAGAGCGTGGGTTCGGCCGCGTCATGGAAAAACAATGGAGGCAAACGAGGCGAAACGGCGTCTCCTCGTTTCTCTGTGAAATGGCGGAGCGGAAAATTGCCCCGAAGAAGAAATCACGGCGATTCCACGGTGAAAACAAGGACCGGGAGAGCTCAGACTAGACGAACGAATCGTCTGCAATTCACGGAGCCTCGTTAGGCGAACGTTATTCTTGGGGAAATCGAGGAGGTGATCGTTTTGAGCACCAATAATCCATGATACAACACATTAATAGTTCCAAGCAACGGGACAGAAAGAAATCTTCAGAGTTGTTGTCTCTTGCTTCTATACCGTTATACAATTTTTTTGGTACAGTCTTTAAGCCTTTTGTTTCCCTGTGACAAACACTTCGCGTTACCGTGTGCAATAATAACTAGATTGCGGATTTTTCTGTATTCATAGCACATTTTAGTTCGGGAAATGTCACGAAACATTTTAATTTATATATTTATTTAGATCAGTGTGCGTCGTTATTTTATTTTGATCTGAAAGAATTTTCCAGTGGACAAAAGTAATTTTCTATTTATTCTGGGATCCTATAGAACAGTCTATGGAATGTAGTAATAAAAGAATGAAACTATTTTTAGATTGTTTTACTAGCGTGCACTATTTTATTAATATCGAAAGATAGATTTTTTAACTGAATAATAAAATAAAATAAATTTTTATCGAATAATGAAATTAATTAATTAATTAATTAAATTTTGTTGCGCAATGGGTTGTTACTTTAATCATTTCTATACGATAAAAACAGAGATCCGTTTACACAGACAGGTGGCGAAAAGCGCATGGAGTTAAGGAGAAATCGGAGCGTGTAGTAAGTCAAAGTGTAAAATGAGAAAAACAAGAACACTTAAGCATGGAGGAAGAAATACGGGGGAGAGGCGGAAAATAAAGAGTTGAAAAGATTGATAAAGAAAAGAAGAGTAGGAAAAGTGAGGTTAGAAGTGAAAAGTGATAAAGACGGCAGGTCGATTATAGAGAAAGTGAAGTGCCGAAGAAAGCGCCATCATGTGGGAAAGACGAGAAAGTAGATAAAGTAGAAAGGTGAAGAGGGAATAGAGTAAAAAAATGAAGGCGAGGGGCTGGTTAAATAAAGTGGTTAAATAAAGAAAGAAAAGAAAGAGGAAACGAGGGCGGAGAAGAAAGTTGAAAAGGGGACGGACAAGAAGAGATAAACAGTGGATAAGAAGAGGGGAGGGGAAAATAGCTAGAGCAGGATATATGAAGATGCGAATAGAAGGAAATATGTGAAAACAGGATGCGAGAGAAAAGATACTAATGGACAGGGAGAGAAATGTATGGAAAGGGGGAATGGGAAGGGGAAAGTAGAAGTAGAAGACAAAAATGTAGAGAAAATGGCAGAAGTGAAGAATAAGAGACGAGAAGGGAAAAGATGAGAGCAAGGAGTGCAAGAAGGGCCTGGAAATTTGAAGAACGGTTAAGAAAAGAGAGGGAGAGAAAATAGGCAAGACAGTGTCTAAAAGATATAGAAATTAGAACAAGGGAAGAAAAGAAGGTATCAAAATGAAAGGAAGGAAAGAAGAGAAGAGAGAAGAGGAGGGATGGGAAAGAGAGAGAGAGAGAGAGAGAGAGAGAAGGAGGACTGGAAAATGATGGAAATCAGAAAGAAGGAAATGCAGAAAGAGAAGAACTGGAGAAAAGCAATAGAATCAAATTATAACAAATGATACAAGATAATAAGGGTTGAAAAAGTGTCAGAATATTTGAAAAGAAGATGGAAGGAAGAAACGTGGAATGAGCTGGCGAGGTACAGACTAGGAAACGAAATGAGGAGGAGGGGATACTGGGAGGAAGAAGATGATAGACGGTGCAGAAGATGCGGAGGCGAAACAGAAACAAGGGAAGGATACAGGGGAAGATAAAAAAGATATTAGCAGAAGACGGAAAGGGTGAGGAGTGGATGACAAAGCTAGATAGGGAAAGAAAGGAAAAGCAGGGAGGGAAGTGTGAATAAAAGAGAAAAAGAAGAAGGGAAGTATGGGAGTGAGAGGGAATGAGAGGGAGTGGAGGAATGAGAGAGACGAGGTGCGAAAGGAGCTGTAAAGAGAACAGGGGCTCTTTGTATCCCGTAAAGGAACAAATATACATATAAACATATGATTAAAGACATTACTAACTTTCGATTACTATCCTAAATTTTCTAAGATATATTAGAAAAGTATTTGATCGAAGAAAATATTTAAAAACAGAACTTAGGGGAATACATACATATGTAGATGTGTACAGTAGCACGTATATATGTGTACCACTTGCCTGTATGCGTGTACATATATATGCATGATGCTATGCACGCATGCGTAGTACAAGATAGATGTGAAACGTATGTGAAGATATCTAATTGTGATTAAAATCTGGTAAGTAGTGCACGTGGTAGCGTTGAAAATCGTTTATTTGTTTATTGTACAATTGCATACTTATAAGAGAAGTATTTTGTTCAGCAATTATTATTCGTTTTAAATTGAATATGTTATGCAAAACTACTAATATTTAACATTTTAATTAAAGAAAAGAATATACGGATTACAATGGCAACAGACAAGGTTATAACCGAAGAAGTTACAGCAAGTATTTCGTCCAACGAATCTAAGGAACAAATATCAAAGAATGATGATAATGCAAATGTCCTACCTCTGAAAGAGGTAGAAATGAAATCTTATAGAAGTAAAGATAAAGAGTCATCAAGCGAAGAAAGTAGCGAAGAAAGTAGTAGTGAAGATGAACCTAGTATTAAAACTGAACCACCTACTCCTAAAAATAATAATAATGATAAAAATATGTAAGCCATTGAATTTTTTTAATTTTATACGTATTAAGTTTGATATTATTATTAAATTTTGTGTTCTCAGACAACATATGGGAATCAGAAAGAAAAGAGGCATTAAAAGTGAATGCGAGAACTTACCACCTGTAGAAGATATAAAAATTAGTATGCCTGAAGTATTATGTGATCCAGTAGGAAAGGTGCTGATTAATTTTGTATTTACATTTTTTAATAATACGTACAGTAACATAGTATAAGTGCAAAATTGTAGGTTGCATGGATGGTTGACCAATTAGTAGTTGTCCAGCCGAAGCTAGAGAAGCCAGCTTTAGATTTAGATACAATCTTATTTGTTGATAAAGGGAAAAGGGCATTGGGTAAAATATTTGATGTTTTTGGAACTGTGAATGCACCCTATTACTGTGTCAGGTTCAACAGTGCAGAACACATTCAACAAGCTAACATTAAAGTTGGCATGATTGTTTATTATTGTCCAAATACAGCACATACATCTTTAATACCATTGTTTCAGTTACTAAAGTAAGTCTCTCTCTCTCTCTCTCTCTCTCTCTCTCTCTCTCCCTCCCTCTCTCTCTCTCTCTCTCTCTCTCTCTCTCTCTCTCTCTCTCTCTCTATTTACGATTACATTACAATCATTAAATAAAATTTTATATTAAATATTAAAATAAGGTCTACTCACGGTTATATTGCTTTATTTTAATATTTAATATAAAGTCTTATTCAACGATTTGTACTTTTTCAGAATAAAAGGCGTAGATGCAACTCCATCTGAGACACCACAATTTTCTGATGATGAGAAAGAGATGGCTTATTACGGAATAAAAAACCCAATGCAATCAATTGAGTATGTCTATTTACAATTATATTACACTACATTTTAATATTTAACATAAAATCTTGTTTAATGATTTGTACTTTTTTAGGTTACCAGACACAGATGCAAATTCAGATGAAGCCACGGAATTGCCTGCTGATGAGGAAAACCAGCCTTCTTCTGAAAAAATAGAACAAAAGGAACAATCTTCTAAAATGGATGCAAAGGATCTATGAAGATGGCGTCTACATTCCACACAATCTATTTGTTGATTTAAACTGTAAACTGAAAATATAGAAATATGATTTAATAAGGAAATTGTGGGACTGAAGAATGATTTCAAGGGGCAACCCCGCGTTCCCGTGGCTCGTTTATCGCAAACTAGATATGGTCGGACGATAAATTAGGAGCGTATCGATGCACGGGTGCAAGGCAAGGGTCAGCCTTAAAACAAACGTGTAATTTACCAGTGGCTAACCTGCTTTGCCAGGGGTCAACCTCCGTAACTATAATACCTCGGAGGGTAATGGGTCGACAGCGTAGGAGCCCTCGAAGATTATGATGGGTTATACTTTAGTAGGCGGAGTAGACTCCCGTTTAAGCAGTAATTAAGCCTCGCTCCGCCCTCGGTCACGCTTCTTTTGGTCCCGCGAAACTGGTCGGCCGATCCTCGACCCGTAAATTCTCAGGAAATTCGAAATCTCAGCGTCGATTCGCCTCTGTTTGCAACCGGACCCTCTCGTAAGTATACCTATTTCATCATTCTACTAACCTTAGCTAGAAAATTGCTCGGATATTCATGCTGATTTGTGTGATGTAGAGATACATTTACCTAAATCACCTACAAATAGATCTTTGTGCAAGATACAAATTTCCTGCATAACAGTTGGACAGACATTTATTTACTGCTGTAATAATTCTATATGAAGAATCTATATATGAATCATTCTACATATGAATTTTCTTACTGTGTTGATCTACATAGTTTTGTCGTAAAATACGCGGTTTGTTTATAAGAGAAAATGCACTAGCTAAGGAGATTAGTTTAACACGTTTAAGTGTTTCCTAAATACTTATTTTAGTGTTCATTATTTTTCTTAGACAAGGATTAACTCCTTGGACTACAATTTCTTTTGCAGCTACATTAATTAACACTTCTGTGCCCTTAATAATTTCCCTAAATAGAACCAGACAATTTTCATTTCTTGCATTCTTTATTTGTTTTCACTCCTGAATTTTGATAACAAATTTTCTTTCCAGTCCGACTCGTGGTTATAGTGCAATGGTTTTACCAAGGGTTGTAAACCAAAAACACCGAAGAGACATAAAATATGCTATCTAACTTCTGTGTATGTATGCTCATCGTTTATCATCCTGCACTAAGTGTAACATTATTTCCAAATAACCAACAAAGGACTGCAGCAGAATTAAAACTTTACACGAGCTGATCAAGTGACCACATAAATTGCAAATTCAGAAATTTTCAAACGAAGACGATAAACATTTTCTAAAGGTTATTTTCCACGTGTCAACTTGAAGAAACATTGAGAGCGTCGAGAGAGTGGGCCCACGGATGGGATTCAAAACTGGAACGCAGCGCAGAAAACGAGAAGCAGAGCCGCATATGAAACTCGGTTCCCCGAAAGTGTACCACGGGGCCCGCGATACCGGTCGCTAATAAATTGATAATTCATTCAACTCGCAGACCAACAAATTACGCGCGTCAACACAGAGGACGCCAGGCGGAGGCAGAAGAAGCTGAAGAGGAGAGTGTAGGGGACGGGGGTGGCGGTCGGTTCGATCGTATAAATCTCACGTATTCGGCTGCGTGGCACGCCGTGACGGCCTCTAACGATATATTCTGATATAATTAAAACAATAAATAAGATGGCGTCCCACCGCGAGCACCGGGGGTCGAACTCTAGCTACGTTTCTACCTTCCGTCGCAACCCCTCGCCCATGTTTCTCCTCTCTTTCTATCTTCCTCCCTCTCTTTCTGCTTTCGAGAAATTACTTTTACGGCTCGAGACCCCCGGCTGTTGTCCACTTCCGGTCCAACTGGAGCGTCTTCGGTTTCCTCGCGGAATCTGGTGGACACCGTGGTTTGTCACGGTCGTTAACTGACCGTGAGCTAACTGTGTGCTCTGTTAACAGAATACATGCTTTTATTGCCGTGCTTGTACCTCGACAAGTTCATTGTCGCGTTGAACTTTGTTGACATGCGACACCGTTCTTCGTCAATCTTTAAAAATTTATTCGTGACGCAACTTTTACGTAAGTTTCGATTTTTTAACTTTTTTACGTACGAATCAGGTTTTTTTTAAGAAATTGATTTGTAGATCTTGTTGTGCGTTATTTAAGCAATCTAGGCGAAATATTTGAACTAGATATCCCTAACTCAAAGGACTTTGCATTTACCTGGTAACATTTTTCCAAAGTCATCTGCCTGAAACAATTCATGCGACACAATATTATGTCAAATACACCACATAAAACGAAATTGTTTTCATTTTTCTAGACGGCAGAAGCTAGTATTGCCGAATCCGATTTCAAAGAAATCAATTTTTCTAACAAATAATAGCCATTCATAAACTTCTAATGTTAACTCGAGTCTGCAGTTTGCTTTGTCGATAAAAGCAAGAAAAACACGAAAATTTCGTTTCGCCAAATGCTGGACAGTAGTCTTAAGAATATAGCCGTGAAATTCCCTTCGAATTAGTCCAGCAGCTTCCTAATATTTCTAGCCAATTTCTGTCCTAGCAACTTCGAACTCGAATACCCAGGCAGCGTCCCTAATCTCGAGCAAACAACTCAGAACACTATAGAGAAATCAGAGGAAGAATTTTTACAGCGATAGAATGAACAATCAACTCCGAGTTTCAACCCCTTGATCCTCTGATTTTCTCCCCCCGGATCTCCCATTATTTTTCCAGGCAGCGTCTGGGCGCGCGTCCGCTGGTATGTCTGGCATTTTTAGTATGTGCCTTGGTCCGCTGCGGAACAGTTGTCCCTCTCCTCAGTCCCGTAGAAAAATCCATGAACTTCGAAACAAGTTATTTTCGATGACACGGTTCTTTCGTATCCAACCTCGAAATCATCATTCCCGAACACACGATCCTGAAAACGGAGTTCGTTTGATCAGAAAAATTGGAGGATCTTGAAGGAATATCCAACGACGAACACGTCTAAGCTGGACGATACTTTACCCGTTCGGCACACGCGACCGTGGAGATTCCTATCTGGGCTTGATAAATTGCTGTCCCTACCCGTGGTCCCCTCTGCCCCCCGGCAGCTCTCTTGATCCGTGTGTTCCTGCGCAGTGTCCCGGCGCCCTCGAGCACCCGGTTTCACCTTAATATTAATTTGCCCCTCCATTGTCCACTTTTATTACTCACATATCTTACCGGTTCTTGGTTTTGTTGCGCGCGTTCCGGTGACTTGGTTCCTCGCTGGCTCGAACGGGCCCTGGAACCCGCGTTCAAGGGGTGGCACGGTTTTCGACCAGGATAAATGGTCGTTCGGGGGCGGAGGAGGAACTAAGGCTCCCGCGGGGTGTATTTAGACACGATCCTTTCTGTTTAGCTACAACAGAGATTTTCTGTTTTGAATCATTCGCCGAGATCTCGAGGATCGGCCTTTCTAAATCGGAATCACGTCTATCTGCCGAGTTTACGTGATTAATGTAGAAGAAATGTTGGTCATAGACGTATATTACAGATGTATATGCATATATGTAGATTGTATCTCATAAATACTACCAGCGATGCATGTACGCATAGCTGGATATTATTTGTTCATATTCTTTGGAAATAACGAGTACGAAATTGTTGTCCAATTGGTTCTTATTCTTGGTTTTGGTTCTGGTTCTTTTCATTTTAAATAAAGGTACAGACACTTATAAGTTTGAAGAAGTCACGATCTACGTACCTCTTGCAATGATATTATATTTTCTTGATACACAAAAGACGCTCCAAAACGTCAGCTAATTTATGCAAGTCTCATATTCTCCTTGATGATTCAGCAGAACCTGTAACTTTACAGGATTTTCTGGTCACACATTAATAAAATGTATTCAATATTTCGCGCAAGAAATGGTACTATTCTTCGTACAAAAATGATCGCTTCATATGACAGTCTTGAAGACACGAGTAGCAAGAAATTGAAACTCCGGATTAATGAAATATTTTAAGACGTTGTAGCATATCAGATTCTCTAACGTCAATCTCAAAGAATCCAGAGAATTCATTTCTCCAAAATATTCAACACAGTGCAGCTAACACAATTCCAACAAGTGATGAATTGGTGTGCAGAAGTCGCCCCTTACCGTCATATTTCCCAGAAAAATACGTAGCTATCACGGAGCGAATTCCCCTTGGAGCGGACACGAAGAGGCAAACACAGAAAGGACGGTGAAATACGCCGCGAGAAAAGCGGTGCATCATGGTGCAAGTCCTGCGGAAGATCGTGGAAGACGGTCGAGCGGTCGCGATCGATACAAGGTGGCAGCCGAAGGAAATCTGCATCGGCTCGATCCATAAATCACTGTTTCGCGCAAGGCCAGCCAGCGAGCGGCGTGGCGCAGCAACATCGACAGTTGGGCTACCTGTTGCTGGGTCCCCGGGCGAGTTCGCAATTTTTCATCGTATGCAAAACGGGTGGAAACGGCCGAAGGAGGAAGAATCTCGGCCACGCCTCCGCGGCCGGGCCACGGAGCTCGATGACAAATTCTTCCGTTCGCGGACAATCGGCGCACAAATTGCATCGATTGTGCCGCGATGTCTCTCGAGTAAACGTCGGGACGTTATATAGCGGGCAAGGACGCGGCGAAAATGGGGCCTGGTTGGGAACCACGCCCGCGAACGGGCCCACGAGTCTGGAGGAGCTCGAGAGGGTGGTGATCTCTTTCGCGGGGGGCTCTCGGGACTCGTAAACGTATCGGTGATCGATTGTGCGGACAGATGTGTCGTGTCACGCTGCTATTCGGTAATTAACCCTTTCGTCGTGGCTCTGAAGGGCTGGACGGAACACGCCTTTGAGGAAGATCGTCTTGTAATAGGTCTCGAGAAATGCAGCGATGAATTGTACGAAGATTGAGGATACTGAGAGAAGCCCGCGGATTTGACTCATTTGCAACGTTCATTGTGACGTGAGAAATATCGGATTGAATGACGGGCACACAAACCGACTAGAGAATCTTTACGTATATTGTTACTTTTTTAAATTGTTCTGTAAAGCACAGCATTGGGAGAAATTTCCTTTCTTTGACTGAAAGGCTCTTTGTGGAAAGAATGAATGAATTTTAAGCATGAACTTTCTAAAAACTTTTTATAAAACATTATGTTTACTGACGTTGTATTTTATAAAAGGGTTTTATAAAATACTGAGTAGTGAGTGAGTAACCTTCTTTTCGCTAAAAGCTTAATGAAAGGACATGCGTATTTTATGATTAAAATTGGACCAATATTGGCATTCGATTCTGAACAAGATCCAGTTCTTCCCTTGCTTACGATATATCTATACTCTTACAATATTAAACCAGTGTGCATATTTGAGCAAATAAATTTACCATTAAAATAAATGTCCCGTTTTCAGGACAAATAGATCCAAGGAGTGCGCGAGAACAAAGCAGCACTTTTGTGGACAATTTCTTCGAGGGCCAAAGACTCTTCCGTGGGAATCCACTCGATACCGGCTCGAGAGGTTTAATTTGAAACACGCGCGGCCCGGAATGCCGTGATAACCTCGCAAAAAGCATCCCGGAAGGTCCGTTATGCCGGATGTCTTTGAAAGCGGCGCCGACAAAAGGTAATACGACGTTATTAGGCCGTACGCGTCACGGTCGTCTGTTTTGCACCCCGTAAGCCAACAGGAACGCGTAGGGAGGGGGGAGGGGAGTCGAGGGAACACGAAAGGAGGGGAGGTTACGGTGTCCCATGGTGTGCGACAGCGGTGTCCCCGAAGGGTTTTCGGCACGGTGCGGTGGGCCAACACCACGCCTTGACAAGTATATCGTGGAATTTAATATACCTTGGACCAAAAGGTAGTCGCCGGAGATGGAATACGCGGACGCCGACAAAAGCTTCGCCAGCCGAATTCTTCCGAAGAGAAGGAGGAGGGGTCGCGCGATGGTTCCACGCTTTGTACGCGCGGGACAATGTTATCGTTTCGGTATTTACGGTGGGGATCGTGTTGCTGGGGGCCTGACTTCCAACTTTTTGGAGCTGAATGTGGAATTTAGGGTGCCGGAGTCTGGACGTATTATGATCTTCAATTTACAAATTTTTCTTTCAATTTCAAGCTGAATTTATACTCTAAAGTGTTGGATTTATACGATTTCCTTCACAATTATTTTGATCTGCACTTCTTTGTCGTTATTAATTTCTCTAATAGAACGTGACAATTTTTTTTTTTTTTTTTTATGTCTCTCATTATAATAATAGAATTCTGTTTCGATTTACATACATAACTGTATAGAATAGATGATATATGTATGTATAACCAATAGAAACGATTTGATTGTTGAAACATCGTTAACGCAACCTTTTGGAAATAAACTCAATCTTTAATAATAACTTCATTCATCTTAACTACTATTGCCGGCCTGCGAGATCGCTATTAATAACTTATATAATTGTAAGAAAAATTGTAAAAAGGGGATCGTTTTTAATACATTTGTTTCTATTCGATCGAACTGTCCAAATTGGACTCCTTTACTATCAGTGAATAATGTAAGAACAGTCGACTTTAATTTTATATTTACCACTTTTATAGTAATAATACCGCAATAAGCATTAGCGATCTGTGTGATAGTTAATAATGATTACATAAGTCTTAATCCTATTTTTTCGGAAAATGTCTAAAAACACCTTTGAATAATTTCTATTTGATACTATTTTAACCAAAGGGGTTAAAGAACATCTTTTAATAATTTTTAATAAAAATTATTTTCTGTGTTCTGTGTTTCCTATCTAATCACTTTTCGACTTTCGCTATAGTCATCACAAAATTAATTCGCTAAAATGTACAGTTCGAAATATCGATTAAAATACTATTTTAATACTATTATACTATTATACTATTATACTATTATACTATTATACTATTATACTATTATACTATTATACTATAATACTGAATACTATTATACTATTATACTATAATACTGAATACTATTATACTATTATACTATAATACTGAATACTATTATACTATTATACTATAATACTGAATACTATTATACTATTATACTAAAAAATAGGTCTAGTAGTTAAGGATCAAAGACCAATCCGAAATTAATCCAGCTAAAAACGGTCCGTGCCAATGACACTCACACCAACGTCACCTCGATGCCTCGGAGTCAAAATCAGCCTTCGTATTTGCATTTCTTGTCATCCAGTTCCGACTCGCGCGCCGAGAATGGAAGTGTCCTCGAGCGTTCTGAGGCGAGCACGTGCGAGCAGAAGTACGTTGGAGAGCCGAAAACAGTCGTTGAGATCGGAGGCGCAAAGAGAACCTTCGTTCTCTCTGACTAAACAGGGCCATTCCGAAGAAAGAAACGCGGCTGAACGAAAGAGATGCGAAGAAAGGACTTGTCGACGCTCGCCCTCCCCCCGGTCCCTCATCAATGCAACGTTCGAAGAGCGACTCCGTGAAAGTCGGCGCGGCGCGGCGGCCCGTGGTGTGCCCCATTCCGCGACTCCTAAAAGCTCTTTCCCCCGATTGTTCTCGGCTGGAGAGCACAACGGAGGAGGCACCTGCGCCCGGCATCGAATTACTCCCCTTTTTACGCGTCCCGGGGCCCAAAAGTCGAACACCTGAGAAATGTTCGCTGGGGGGCACGCCGCCGGACCGTGTGCCCCCTCATCTCCGCCTGTTAGCAAGGTCCACGAGCTCATTGTGACCGATCCTATGAGAACGGAAGTGCAAATTATAGGTCCCCGCGACTGCAAGATTTTTCTCACGATCGAGAGACGCCGCGGGACAGCGGCGCGGGCCCCGGGAAACAGAAAGGAGTCGCGGATGAATGGGGAAAGACGTGGCGTTCCGTTGAACGCGAGCAGACGTTGGACGTGTTCGGACAATCATCGACGACAATCAGCGAGAAACTCGCGACGACGACCGTTGCACGACGCGAGGGAACGGTTGGAGATCGCGGACCAACGATCCCCGTCGCCGTTGAGAAAAGAAGAAACCGATGCACGTGAACGGAATCAACTGGGCCCATTAGGCCGGAATTAAGACAGCCGGAGGCTAGGTTTTTGCCCGGGATCTAGGTGACGGGAAGATCGCTTGATCACCTGGCGCGAGCCTGTCGTCGCTGCTCTGATTTCTTGATCCAATAGGTTTTGTTGGACGAAGAATATGCTTCGCTGCTTGCAGCCTTGTGGCAATTAATCCACAAGATATTCGTTTCTACGTACAGTAACGCATCGAGTTAGTCGAATCTCAAGGCCTAGAAGATGCATTGAGATTGAGACGGGATCTTCGTCGCGGCCTAAGACTTTATTTCCGCGATGCAACGTCCCGAACAGAATCTGCAAGATTCGATGACGTTGAGAAGCAGCTGCCATTTCGTTTGAGTGATGTGTAAATAAGTCGAGAATGCAACAGATCGGAGACTGTCTTATTAATTAAGTGAAGAGTGTCTCGAGACAAAGAAGCCAAAGATTCCCAAGCGTCTGGGATTCACAGGCTAGGTGTTACACGCGAGAGAGGCCACAGGTGTAAAACGGTAGCCATAAACTCGCTCGTCTCCACCTGTGGCCACCGCGAGATTCATGAAGATATCTCGTGTTACTCCGACATTCCTCGGATATTATAAAGTATCCGATACGATCTCGAGGAGGGAGCAATTATTCACGGTGAAGTATTTACTCGGCACTGTCGCGCCGCGATTCCGCTTCTTTATGCCGCATTGTTCCAAGTCCCCGTTAAACTAATTTCTATCGGGACCGGGCGAAGCAGCTGCTTGAGCATTGTTGTCCACCTATGACCTTGTTTCTACGATTTCGATAATGCAAAAATTCCCTAATGCCGTAGGCCTCGCAAGTTTACGATGGAAGACTAAATATTCCAACAGCGGACCAACCACTTCGTCGACACAAATTTTCAGCGATTAATTTGCATGATGAGAGTTCAACAAATAGACAATGTTATGAAAAAAAAAGAAAATCATGTAGTGAACTAAATTTATCGGGTGTCAAGGTTAAACTGTACTCTTTGCCAGTTAATATTAAACGGCAGAGAGTTCGAAGAATAGTTCGAATTATAGAAAAAGGAATTCTTGTTAGTTAGCAATTTTTTCAGTGATTGATTGTTTGTATCGGGGATGCAAAATTTCGACATTTAATTTCAACCAGTGGAGGGTTCAGCAACAGACGAGACTGCGAAGAAAGGGGGACAAAGGTTCGCTGGGTCGCGCTGAAGGATAATCAATGAGAGCGGACGATAATGTCCGGCCGGCTAAGATGGCGTTGAGACAAGAAAACTACTCGGTGTAACGACCGTTAAAGAGGAAAAAAGGAAGCGACTGGGAGCAGCTGGGCTTCCGATTGGCTGGCGCGCCGCTGGGCGGGAACTCGACAATCGACTTTTACGGTCTCGTGCTCTTTCACCCGTGGCCAAAGGATCACTGCAAGGATGAGCTAACTGGATCCCGAAGCTATCGCAACTCCAACAACATGAGATAATTTCGACAATAATTATTTTTAACATAGCTTTTCACTTAATAATTCCAACTCGGAAATAAATACAGAAAATCGAATTAAGAGAGCCATAGGTGTTCCGATAATAGAACAGTTGCTTAGTTACATTACTAGACGAAACTCTTCCTGAGTTGCACAATAGATCGCATACATTCGAAATGTAATCGAAACGTATTCGAATAATAAATCATTCGAACACTGTACCTGCAGATAATCGAGGTTCCACTGTATTATTCTCCGCAAACAGAGAAATAAGATAACCCTTGATCTGATATAAATGAGATTATATCAATTACTGTTTTTAGTACTTCGTGCCCAATTCGGAAGATTGGGCCTGCGCCTAAAAAATCGGGAGTCTCACGGAAAAATGATCTCGCGCGAACGCGGTGACCGAGCGAGGCCCACTTTGATCGGGAGCCCGGTTTTTTGGTCTCGTATCAAAGTCAGCGACCTATTACGCAACACGAGTCCGTCACGGGCCCGATCAAACGTTTCGTGGTCGCGTTGGTCCGGTGTGTTTCGCCGGGCCTGTCGGCGGGTCCGCATTAAAGAGCCGGGGCCCGCGTCCTCGCCGCGCCAAGTCACGCCTCCCGTGGCGCTTGTTGTCATTGTCGGTACCCGCAATCACGCAATGATCACGCACACGCGAGAGCACCGGCGAACGGGTCGCCGTCTCCGTCGTCGTTCGATCCTTTTTGGGCCCGGGAGTATCAAAGGGGCCGAAAGTGGACCGACGAATCCCGGCGAATCGTCGCGACGAATCGGGGCCCCGTCGATGACGCGGCCGCTTCCAAACGGCCTCCAATGATATCTCCCTACTCCTTTCTTTCTCGTCGATTTTTTTCCTCGTCTCACCCTATCGTTGACAGTTTTGTTCCGCGGCTGGTGTCCTGCGGATCGTTAGCCAGCTCTCACACAGATTTCGAACGGTCCTCAATCGAATTTCATTATTTGCCTCTGGGAGTCGGGCACGGTTTTCGGACACTTCGTCGACGTGCTTCCTTTCGATCCTTAATTCCCGTCGCTTATTATCCAGCGACCCCCACTGCGAACGATTCGGCTCGCGGAGACCCTGTACCAGGTGGTCCGCACTTTCTAATTGCTTTCCACCTCGCTCTAATTGCCGTTTTGATATTTTCACCCGGGGATTAGTTCGGGGCCTCGCACCAGGTTCCCACAGAATTTTTCGGATAATTCCAACGTGGATAAGGTTTAACGTCTCTGTCGACAAACTTTTTAATATTCTAATTTATGCGATCAGCTTCTGTGTTTCTGCTGCGATCATTCGTCGTGTTGTACACTGGAAATAGTGCGACAGGACACGAACATCGATAATAATTTTTTTTATACTTCTTTTAAAAATAAAGCCATGTTCTAAAACACGTGAATACGGGTAGATCGATGATCAACACACGGGCACAAAAATTAAACTGCATATTTTATGCTTATTATAATATAATTATTATAATATATTAATTATTATTATAATATATTTATTATTATTATAATATATTAATTATTATTATAATATATTTATTATTATTATAATATATTAATTATTATTATAATATATATAATTATTATTTCTTTGAGCTTCCAATTACTGCTGTCGACGATGGACGACGAAACGAAAATTTTCTTTCCTTTTCATCACAAATATTTCTTACTACTATCATTTATTCATAAACGCAGGTCTTCCATTTCTAATACATTTTTCAGTGGATCTGGAGAACAAAATCTGGGAAAGTTCATATAATATCTTCAAACATGTCTCTCTGACCTTGTACCATGTTCCTCTACCTAATTTAGCTTGTATAGTTTATCTCATGGCTGGATGGTTTATTATGGTTATTATAGTCTGGCTATTAGTTGAAGGCTTCGTTAAGTCGTGTGACGAGAAATAGGTCGCAGTTCTACATTTTTTAATTGCGATCAGGTTTTATCGTTCCACTTAACGTTCGAGGTATGACGAATAGGTTTTAGGAGTATTTGAGCCTTTGCACCGCATCCACGAAATATAACCAAGAATTTACGGTCCGCTTTATTGCCTCCCGACCGCGTTTCCTCCTCGGCGAGGCACACGTGGGAGGAAGGAGACAAAATAGTAAATTATCATCGAGCCTAGGCCGCAGTATCTCATCTGCAACAATAATGGTGGACGTAAGGCGCAGTAAATAAGAGATTGCCACGTTGTTCGCCGTATATAACTCTTAATCCTCGGATGGTTCTATTATTCTTTAATCTTAGAAGGATCGGTGGTTTATTCGAGCCCGTTGCTTACAAAATATTGGACGTTTTAATCGCGGAAATTATTTAGTGTCGCTTGTGTCCCCTGGACTAGTTAGATCCCCAAGAAATCGGTGGTAATTAATTGTAAGATCGGAAAGATCTTTCCGTTTTCTCTGCAATATATGTATACAAGACATTTTACAATATAATATCACTCTCTAAATTTCCATAATTTTCAATCACCATTTGCTACTGAAGCAAATTGTGATTTCTCAGCAGAAGCAATCTGCATTTGCAAAATCGTTGCCCATTGATTGCCAATTACGAGATATCTCGTGGTAGTCGTCATTTATTATTTATTATTTCTTACTCATTATTATGTTTTACTTATTATTACTCATTTATTTGAAAAAAAAAGAAATGTTGGCGTCTGGAACAGATTTCTTGGAAATAGGCTTCGCGATCAATGCGTTAAAGACCACGATGAAAAGATCAAGCAACTCCACCGTTTAGTAACATTGTAATTATTTTAGTTTTACACACTTTTGATACAAAGTCATCAACTTACAATCTTTAGACTCGCTCGAATTCCGCTCCAAGGTTTCCGACCACTCTTCAATTTTCGGCGGTGGAAAGATTGCGGTGGTATTGAACGATCACGTTTTTCGGAGAAATCAATCCCGCCCGAATCGATGCTGCAATCGAACATCGATAGTTCGACGGTTGAATGGGCGGCGCCGTTTGTGATCCTCATTAGCGGAGGAACACCGTGAGGATGGCTCCGCGGCCACGATGAAAAAGGAAGAACTCGCGGCCGAGAGGGAGCGTATCAATTGTATCGGGTCATTGTTGCTCGTCGAGGGAGCAGATGAGTTTCGCTCAAAGATGCTTTTAGTCATTGTGGCCCGGGGCTGGCTCGAAATGGGCCGGCCACGATCAATTCGGCGTTAGACGCTCGTGTGCACCGGGATGATTCCCCTTTCGATCGGCCGCGGGCATCGATCGGTTCGATAGAGAGAAACGCATCGTGTGCCTCTTCAGGAACGAGATGGGTGTCCTCCTGGGTGCCTTGGTCGTGACTCGTCGGTACGAGAAACTGGAAGAATCGATACGGGGAAAATGGCGATGAGAACTATAATTGGTTTCGGAATTCTCGGGATTGAAAGAGTCCGAGAAAATCGTCTGTTCGGGATACAGAATCGCGTGAATGGGAGAACTTAATGTGTTTTCACGATACCTTTCGTGATTTGAGGGGCGGTTTTTCTCTTTTGGTATACAAATCGTGTCAAATAAAATGCCATAAACTTTGAGACTTGATTTTCTAAAGAATTACGTCAGATAACGTAACATTCGACATCATTGAATGTGTCTTTGATAAATTGTGATCTTCATCTTCCATCAGTGTTAATGTGTATCTTTGATATCCTTATTTTTCATGTGCATTTTTCTTTTTCATGCGAGTGCACGAATAAAGGGGTGCCACGAGAAGAGCAGTTTTTCACTTAAACTTTAAAAATCATACCAAAAGTGAAGTACCATCGAAATTGTAGGCTGATTCTACAAAGAATTCTGCCAAGTTACTGAAAGTTTCTCATGCGTTGATTGTCAAGCATTCTTTGAATGTTGACGAAGTTAATCTTCCATTAATTATAATTTCTTCAGTGTCTCTCACATTCCACGAATTGTGACTTCGCAAATGAAACTGTTCCCCTCAATAAAAATGGTATTTCTTGTAGAGCACGCAAACATCTCGAAATGAAATGCTACAGTAGGTCGGTTTTACAAAGGACTAGCTAAAAATTGTTTCCAGCGTTGTCCATCGAACGTTCTCTAGGGTCCACGACCGCCATTTTCGTCACCGCGGGGCAACAATAGTCGCCGTAGTGTCGCAGAAGGAGCGACGGACCGTTCCAGGTAACGAAACGCGTGTTGGCGGCCGTGTTCTGAAGGGCTTGCGACGCGCACCGCGTTGTCGCCAGTTTACCAAGCGTTTTACTCCAGGCTGCACACGCGAGTCAGCGCGTGCTGTACGCGCGCGCGTCAAGGAGAGTCCTAAGTACTCGTGGAAACATCTGGCCTCGCACTCGAGCCGGAGAGTCGAGTGGAAACTCGAGCGAAGTACCACTTGACAAGAGCGAGCCGTCGAAATAAAGCGTTTACGCGCTTTTGAGCTTTCCTCCGCGCGGCGGCCGTCGACTCGCGCGAACACGCTCCAGCCGAATTCGAAGAGGAACGCTCACGTTGTCCGACTCCTCTCTACCGCGCGCTCTCTGATTTCTTCGGCTTCGAGATACCTAATAAACGGTCCTTTTTTGGCCAAGATGGCACCGACATGATTACCTCTTCGAGCTTTCGCGCGATTCTGATAAAATGGTGGACGATCCGTCGGCGATCTTTGCTCTTTCTACAGTTTCATCAATCGGTGTTCCGTTCGTTATTTCACGATCAACTATAAATTTATTTCTATACCATTACGCTGCTATTCGGGGATGAGCATAATTTTATGAGGATCGTTCTGATTCAAGCTTTCGAAGGATCCATGCAACATCTTCATTTATATTGAGAATCAATCACGTTTTTAATCGGTTTTATTTATTAATGCTGTATGGCAGGATTTCATAGGCGACAAGGTCAGAATGGATCGACAAAAATTTGTAAGTTCCGATCTCTCAAACTTTTTTGAGACAATAGAGCTTCTTTTTATCTATCTTTTTATATAAACGTGGAATAATTTATTCCCTTTCCTCCCCGCAATCATTAATTGGTGAAAGAGAAGCGTAAAAATGAGTTTTCTGAAAAATTCTTGACAAATAAATGAATAACAAATAACAAATAAATAAATAAATTCCAGTGTGGATAAAGTATGAGAGAGAATGAAATCAGCCACTTTGAGACCCGAAATACATTTTCAATTATCCAGTAAACGAGGAACGTAAAAATGAGTCATCAGGAAAATCGTAGCACCTGATAAATAAATTCTGTTGCAAACGGCTCACGAATGGGACCGGCCACGTGTTCGTTCAACTTGAGGTTGGGCCAGGAACGGTTTCCAAGCCCGGCAGATCGGGATCAAGCTAGCCAGGCCGCGAATACCGGTGGGTTTATCGCATGCGACGTTTTTCGGGGTGGCACGCGTGTCGAACGAACCCACGAAGTCGGATTTCGCACGAATGCGTGTGCCGACGCCAAGTGAATCGCAGCGACGTACATAAGAGACCCCCCGCGAATGGGCGTTCATTGTCGCGGTTGCTTACGGGGGTTCGCGCCGTTGAATGCGTCTGCCCGGTCGTCGTCTCGAGCGTGCCTCTCTGTTCCCTGTAATTTCGTCGGCGATCCGGAAAAGGGTGGCATCGAGACCCGTTGCAAACGAAATTCTCGACGAACCAGGAATCCCAATTTCATTTGCGTCGCGAGCTTACTCAGTCAGCACTGGCTACCAAAACACCAAGGACGCAGAGTTCTGGTAGAACGATTCCGGTAGGAGCATGGTTTTCAGAAATGATTTTCCGATCCGTGCCAGCGGGATTAATTTGATCGAGTCGACTCGTTGAACGTCCGATGAATGAGGACCCGATGAAAGTTTGAGCACCGCGGCTAAAAAAAGCGAGCGGAACGCATAAATCCATAGGGAAAGGCCGCGTCAATCAAATGACCAGTAGCAGACAGAGAGACCCCCCGCGAAGGGGGTACACGGTGGCCGTGGAGGAGGAGGGGGGCTCGTGGCGGGCGCCATTGTCGCGGTTCCTCGCGGGGGTTCCTCGCGATTGAATACCCTGTCGCCCTGGGAGGCACCGCGACGCCCGTTTTCGCTCTATAATTTTAACAGCCGAGTCGATGATTTCGTCTCTCCGCGCGGTCGCGCTTTCTCTCTCTCTCTCTCTCCTTTCCGTCCCTCTCTCTCTTCTCCTCTCTCTCTTTCCCTCCGGATATTTTTTTTATTTCACTTCTTTTTCCCCCCTTTTTTGCGCTTTGCAATCGGGCACCGTTGCTCGCAAACAACTGCCGGTCGGGCCACCTGGTTGTTCTAAGCCGATCGAACAGAAAATCTCTTCGCGTTTCTTGGCCTCTAGCTGCCAGCCACCCAGAGTAGCCCGGGCAAAGCTGCCGACCAAATGTCAACGAATTTTCCTGTCGCTGGTGTTGCTGCGACGCCTTTCGGTAGCCCTGTGTAAAACGCATTCGCTAAAAATGCTCGAGACGTCTGAAATGAAGAAATGGAAGAAATAGAGGATGTGTGAACATGGAAATCGACATATATCAAGTCCAATAAGTGTTTAATAGATACTAAAAGGAGCAATCGTCTTCAGAGAATGAGCAGAACTATGTATTTCAGGTTTCCAGGACTCGCCATCATTTAAACATTTTAATTTTAGATTCAGATCGCTTTGGAACCAGTAAGAAATCTTCAAGGAAAAGTGTCCCAAATATTAAAGACTCGGAATACAGTAAATTCTCCCTAATCGTTCCTCAGGTTATAAACAAAATTAGACAATTTGGGAAGAGGAGATACGATTATTCAAGCCTCGTTTTTATAGTTGCTGATTGTCAGCAATCGGAAGGCTCGAATGATTATTCTCAAATTGTTCATTTTTGTTTACCAGTTGAAGAACACTTGGGAAGAATTGACTTTATTTAGAGTAAAAGTGGCAGGAGTCATTTTGAAACCAGCAAGACGTCATTAAAGGCCAAGAAGCCTATTTTAATACCAAAACTTCAGTCTCCATAATCTACGCACATCAAGTTGTCTCAGTTGGGTGCCAAAAGTCTCGAATCTCAACGTCTCCTCATCTTTTAAAATCAAGATTCTAGACACTGCGAATACCCAGCTCCAGAATCAGCGCTCCTCGACCTCCTACATCTATTTCTACCCAGTTCTAACATTGTTTACGTTGCTCAGAGGCTTCGTATCTCTTATTTCTCGAGTTTAGCGACTACTCGACTATGTTAACAGTTTTCAAACACCAACCAGATACGCGTTCAGCTCGCGGCGCAAACGTTCCCGAAGTCTCCCGACAAGATGGCGGGCTGCCCACGGCAGTGGGCTGGCTCCACCCTCGCTCGGCAGTCGATTAATTAGGGGTTAGTCTATAAAGCGGCGGCAGCGTTGGCCAAAGGCTCGGTTCTCTGTCTCGAGGATCCGTGAGCTTAGGGCTTAGGGAGTCAGAGAGGTTTCGTTTAGCGATCATTACGCGTTTAGCACTCGTGTTTCCGCCCAGAGTCTGCGGCGCCCCCTAGCGCGGGCTGGAATAAAGTAAGGGAGCCGGAGGACCCCCCATCTCGCCTTTATACGGCTCGGGGGGACCAATGGGGGCACCCGGTGTCGGGCACTGTGCAATGGGACGCACAGAGAGTATGTGGGACACCGTGTTCTCCGTATGTCGTCCGGTCTACCCCCCACGTGCTCGATCCCCTAACTCACCCCACGATCCCCTTTCCCAGTCTCTCTCATTCTCTCTTCGTCGTTCGACGATCGCGGCACTCGCCGTCGAATCGACGGAACCGCTTGCCTTAGCGAAAATAAGTAGCTATCGCGTGCCGGCGATCTGGAGGGAAGCGAAGCCGATCGAAACACCGCTGGACAGAGACTAACTTGCGTCTTCGGCTTACCGAGGCCGATAGAGGGTCGCGGGGTCAACCGAATCGTCGAAACCTAGGAGACTGGCTTCTGGGTGGTTGAACTCCGGTGGTTAGTCGGTGAACCACTCGACTGCTTGATTTTTCTTAGATTGTTCATCAGCCGGATTGGTGATCTTTATGGCAAACGATTTTAAAGATTAGCGGAAGGTAAGGAGGACTGTTGGAGCTTATCTGAAGTTCGTTTTAATTGGTCTTATTTTTTGGAGCGAATAGAACGTCGATCTGCGACCAGGTTTGCTGAAGTTCTTGATCGATTTTGCTAGATTTTATGTAACTGCTTAAATAGCTGTAGTTCGGAGTTTCATTTTTATTAAAACTGAGTTATGTTCTCTTTCTGAAGTGTCTATATGAGATTCAGAAGTTAGGGTGATGTTTGTATCGTTGTACAATTTTAAGAATATGGAGTTTTTCATAGCAGAGGCAACTCTAAATTAGCTGTACTCTGAACATAAGAGAACCACATGTTTTACATTTTATCATTTGATCATGAACTTCTATTAGAATGTCAGTTAAACATTTAAGTCCTACCTTCTTTTTTCTCCATTAATTAATTGTCGCAGCAATATATTAAACGATCCGCTGTTCAAAAACATCAACTATCTTAAAAAAGCAATAGATATGACTTTCGACGTCACAATACCAGTTTTTTTACACCAACTCTTCGCTAAACAGGTTCAAACACGAGCTGGAAATCTTCTTGGACAAGCTCCAATTTATCTTTCTCCAAGCTTGAACTTTCGTTAGGTTTAATTTCGGACAACAGAGGGTGCAATCGCAGGAAACCAAATTAGAGGAAAGCAAGGCGGAGAAAGTCGTAAGACACGAACTTTTTTAATTGAGAGATTGGAAAAAAGGAAAGGATTGGAGAGCGGATAGCGAGCCTCGGGTGAAAGATAGCCATTGTTTGACCGCACGCGGCGCAAACGCGGACCACTCGTAATCCCAAACAAATTTGCGGATTACACTCCCAGCATGAATTATTTAATCCCAGCACGGTCTCATTGGTTTAGTTAGTGACCCGTGGGGTTTTACAGAAGAGATCGCACACGCCCGCTCACCATGATCCCATCCAGGCCCTGTCTCGTCCCTCCCATTCTTCTTCCAGAGCTCCCTCTCTTCCGCCGAATTTCTCCTCCATTCAGACGTCTCGCGATAACACGATTTCAATCCGCTTTGATCGCGTCTCGTTGCTCCTGCGAGTTCGATGTAACCCCTTGCTTCTCGACCTCTTTTTCACCATAATCGACCATGCTGTTTTGTCCTTAAAGATGCACTAGACTGTTTTTATTCATATTTATTAATCCGCCGATAGACGGTCGATTTTATGAACGTGGAGTAAACGAAGAACCTCGATGGAGGATAAGAAACATTCTTATCGAAAAGTGGAACTCGTCAATCGATTAGAGTCATCGAAAAATTGACTCGACAAATGGTTAGCTGCATGCTTTGTAATTTATGGAATTCGATTTGAAATTTGTGTTGCGCGTTAGAATCAAGGTGTCAGTCGATATCATCTCTAATGAACGATATAAAAATGACTAGGATGTTGAATCAAATCAGAATATATTGTAGAAAGTTTTTTTAGCTCTATTCCGTTTCGTTTTTCCGTAATAAATGCTTCCAGATGCGTTATATTTTGTGTGATAGATCCCACAAAGCAATTATGTAATTAATCGTTTGTATATCTTAAATGTTAAAATAAAATTGAAAAGTACATAACATCATAACTTGCATGACGATCATTGAACCGTAGATTTTATGTTTTCAGAATATAAATTAGTAGATATAGTAATTTCTTTCGGAAATGCCAAATTTCAGGTTGAATTCGGGTGAATTTCTCTGCGCTAATCCTATGCCTACGTAATTTATTGCTACATGGAAGATAAGGGTCGACGAAGTCGGTCAAGCGTGTGATGCGGCACGCGACGCGAATTCCTGAAAGACAACAGTAAATACAGTAAATACAGTAAATTCTTCCTAATTGACAGCTTCGAAACAAAAATAAACAATTTGAGAAGAGGAGGTACGATTAACCGAGTCATGCTGCTCGTTTTTATAGTTGTTGATAATCGGTAACTATAAAAACAAACAGCAAGGGTCGAATAATTGTATTCTTCTCTCAACTGCTTTCGAATCGTGTCATGTGGCCTCCGAATTGTCTTCGAATCATGGCAAAAAATTAGAAATAAAAAAGTTAAGTCATTGTATTTATTATATTACATCTGTTTATTCATATTAATGTACACCGGCATGTTGGCCGCTGCCTTTTTTTGCCGACTGCTCCGAGTTTCTACAAAAACGAGCCGCGAGTCTCCGAACGTTTCTGGGAGAAATTACTGAAGCCGTGGACGCATTAAGAAAACTCTGCTTTTAGTTACTCGCAATGACAGTTGGACGATTGTATCGGGCGTAAAATTGCGTAAAACTGCGGAGACAACGTCGCCAAGTAATATCGTGTTTGCAAATTGGTGAGGAAAATAGTGAGAAATTCGAATTAATCCGCATTTCCGAATTTCTCCGATTTCTAGAAATTCCATCGACACGAAAACGAGTCCTCTCGTGGCACGCCGATGTTTCCGCCGTACGCCGGGTCGTTCTTTTTCGAGGGGCCAGCCATTACTTCCCGTGGAAGGTACGCGGTGCCTAGGCCATTAAATTTTCGCCCCACATAATACGCGGGCCGATCATAAAATGCAGCGAAAAAAAGAGCGAGGCGACGCCGTATTATTTACAGCGCAAGGACCCGCGAATCAAGATGTAAGCGTGGGCGACACGACGAGACACCGTCGCTCGAAACCGGGCGAAAAAATGTCCCGGCCCGAGACCGAGCTCGTGCCTTTTTATACGTCCGCTGGCAAACCTGCTAAAAGACCGTCGCCATAAACGCCGATAAACGCGATCCGACCGGACCGAACGGACTCTTGAATATTTCTCTTGAATACGTCAACGATCCAACAATGGCGAAACGAAAGTGCCATTTTATTCTCCCAAAGGAACTTCGTCTGGCGGTAATTGGATTGCGGTTGTTTACGGGAATTTATAGATTCCTGATCTATTTCGAAGAGAGTAAAATCGTGAAACAGCAGGTTTATTTCTTGAAGCATTATGCCATTTTCACGTCGCAGAGGAATTTCGCTAGCAAGTTATTGGACTGCGGATGTTCGTGCGAACTTTTAGGTTCTTGATCTATTTCGAGAGAATTGTTAGACAGCATGTTTTATATATTCAAGGATTTCAGCATGATTCAATTCTTTGCTTCAGAATGTCTTGAGATGAAATCTATGGCCAAGTAATAACGAAAGCATTAAATAGAATGGCTTGAAGATTGATCAAAATATAGATACTGGAGTGAAACAAAAATTTAGGTTCAACATTAAAAACTTTCTTCTTCGGTTCTTGATTAATATTAAATCGTATATCAATGTTCAAGGTTAAATGTCTTCAAGTTTAAGACATCAGTCCAATCTGCATTATTTGGATCGAAAGGCTTTTGTTAAAGGTTTAAAATATTCGCTACGATTCCAACTAGAATTTACACTAACGCTATAAGTTCGTAAAATACGAATGCAAAATTGAAAAGGAAGGCTTCATTGTTGTCGAACGGAGAATTTTCGGCTGCGGCAGAATATTCCTCAGACTCGTTCGAGGAGATGGTTAGAGTAAACGCGGATATATTCCTGGCGCCGTTCGTACGAGGCAGGTTCGTTGTAACCGGCAGGGCAGTTCATAATTTTCACGTCCCACGCCCTTATCTCGCGAAATAATCACGCGCATCACGCCGATGCATAAATTATCGAACTGCGAGATATAACGTGGCCGGGAATGCGGGGGTATCTTGTCGATGTCAAGAAGGGGACGCCAATAACGCGACCTTTGATCCTCTCTTCGAAGCTGGCGCTCACGAAAAATCTGCATTTTGTATTCCATATTTCCAATTCAAACGAAGTTTACTTCTTCACTTCTAACTGAAAGTTCACCTAATAGTCGCACAATCTTCTTATAGTTCTTCACATTCGCGAGACAATTTCAAAGGGAAGCAAAATGAGACAAAGAAAGAATTTTTCATTTCACTTTTTCAATTCATATTAATTTGTAGCTTTTCAACTCGTGAATCAAATTTTGTGGCTGTCAAGAGTGCGAAGAAGAGTGCGCCTTGAGTTTCAAGCACAGGCAAAAGGAGGCACAAAATACTGCGCTCTTACTTTCAAACAAGGGTAAAATATTTATTTCAAAATTCTGATAAATATACCAGTTCTGATTAAAATTTTGTTTGACTATTGATAGAAATTTTGTCGATTTCCGGAGAAATGTCAAAGGGGTTTCCGAGTTCGAGAAGATGGGGTACGAAAGGCCGAAAAATCTGGCTGAACCGATAATTTACTATTAAGATTATTTTAAGTAGCGAATCTCCGGCTCGTTCCAAGAGGTATCTCGAGCGAAAGGGTTGTCAAATGAGGGGCAGAAGAAGAAGGCGGAGAGCGGGATCGAATCGACAGCATTCCTCGGTCCGCGTACGCCACACCTTCGGCTCCCTCTCGGGGCTTGATCCTGTCCCGAGGATCGGGCTAGGGAATAAAAAGAGCAGAAGTGGACGGTGGCCGGGGGGGTCTCGGAGTTATCAATGAACGAGATAAGGATCGTCGATGAACCGTTGGAGACACGGCTGAGGCGTCCTCGGAGTGGCGAGCTCCGGCCAACCCCCGTCCCTCATCGCCGCCGTCTAGACATTCTAAATTTGAATAATATTTTTATGAATGAGTGGACGCGCCATAAATCCCCGCGTGAATACTGTGGGACCGGCGTAAGGTTCCTCGTGCACGCAGCCACACAACGCACACGCGGACCTGGCCCGCGAGATCACTGGAGAAAGAACTAGAGAGACGAAGCGAGAGAGAGAGAGAGAGAGAGAGGGAGGGAGAGAGAGAGAGAGAATGAGAGAGCGAGATGGAAACTGTTTATTAATGCCTCGGGATTAAATCCTCCTGGATCGAGCGTGTAACGGAATGACAAACAATGGAACGATAATCGAAGGGATGGAATTCGTGAAACCGGGCTACTCACCATCGAATTTCTTTTTGATCGCTCAGGTGGGCTAGGAGCGTTCCTTAATTGCTTTCGAATTTATTATTCGGTGACGAGAGCACTCGGACTGTTCTCGAGGGACTATAAATAAAGACGAATTTTGTGGCTCTTAAGATCTACAGGCTTCCTTTGCCGTATTATATTCACAGTTACGATTATTAGAAGTTTTATTATTGTAATCACTTCTTAGAGGAAAAAGAAAATTTATGTTTATTTATTTCGTTCCGATTTTATATTTGTACTTGACAGTCTAAATAAGGTTAATCATTTTTTATTAATCGATAAATTAAAGAATAAATTCCTCTTTGCTGTTATACTCATTTTGTTACACGAGTATTTGAATTTTGTCATTAGTTCACAAGATGTTAGTGTACTAAATTGATAGAAAAGTTTGTTTGCACATTTCGTTTTTTCAGCTGCAACTTTCAACTAAAAATTTAATCTGGATATACTCGTTACATTCAATAGTGTTATGCCATTCTTCAAGCAAGAAGAACGGGGGAATCCTTCGGATTTACCAAAAGCAATGTTCTGTGGGTTGTTCAAGAGTTAAGGGCATATAAGACGTTTATTTTTTAATGGTCGTAGACTCCAAAATCCGATCGAAGCCGTTCGTGTATCGTTTAAGAGGAAGATTCACTCGCGGTGATTCATGGAAACAAGCCCCATAAATATTCAAGCACAATGATGGATTCAAGGCGGACACACGTGCTCCGTGTTCACCCTATAATACCGGATCCCCGTGAACTGTGACTAATAGGCTTATTATTTTATATCGCCTCGCATTTGTTACCGATATCCGTGTACCAGCTCCGTGCACGTACAACTGACGCGAGTCTCCGTCTAAGTTTCCTTAATCGCGAGGAGAATACGATTAGATATATCGCAGTGGTCATGCGACTCTCCTACCACTCTAAGCAGTTTCATGGTTACCGTTGGTATTCCCCCTCCATGAAAAATGTGATCGATTGGAAAGACTTTTCTGCGAGAACGAAAGAAATGTTTCATTAATTGCTTCTCATAACTGGATTGCGGATACTTATGCAAATTCCTATCTTTTAAGGCCACTTTGTAAAAATTCCAGTGACCAATATAAAATTCTAATATCGTCAATTTTCGTTAATTTAGTCATTTTTATGCAACTTACAAATTTGCACATGCCACACATGCAAAAAGACCAGGAATCAACTCATGATACACTCCGTGGACTAATTACAATGTTCATAAATTCTTTAATTGTCTTCATCCTGTACAATTTGTCACATGAAGCAGCAAATAAATAAGTAAGCAAGTATTTACTATGGAATGGTAGTGTGTGTAGAAGAATCTGAATCAGAAAAGCAGGCTGATCATAGAAATTCGACACAGACCAACTTTCTCCAAAAAGACCCTGTTCGCAAGGGGTGAACCGGCCTTGCCGGCAATATGTTTGAAAGAAGAGCAATTTTTGCGCACACACCTCGAGACAAACGGGCCGAATTGGATTTTCCTTTTTCCACGTGTTCGCCATTGTCTCCGCTCGTTCAACCGACAACCGGAACGAAAGCCGCGAAGAACTCGTGCCGACCAAATGTTGCTCGCACGTTCGCTTTCTCCAGGTGCGAGCCGTCTCCCGTGTCTCCGGAAACCGTCCAGATTCGGCCGTTGCTTGCACCTTCCGACACCCCTTGCACCGCGAAACATTTTTACGATCCCCTTTCACCGTAATAATTTTAAGGAAAACTACCCCCTTTACGTTTTCTCTCAAATTGCTTACAAAACAATCTGCTGATATATAAATTCACACAAAGATCCGTTAAAAGTATATCGTCAAATGAATCATAATGAGAAAACCAGTGAATAAATTACACTTTCATAACAGCTCATTCAATAGCAGACTGTCAAAAGTACAACGCTCTTCATGATAACACAAATTGGAACACAAAATGAAAGAAAACTTTATTAAAGACAAAGAATTTACTATAATAAGCAATTTAGAGGAAGCATGCGGTCGACATATTTTCGACGCGCTCCTAAACGTATCCATTGTTCTTACATTAATTATATTATTTAGTCAAGGAAACCTGAGCGTATTTTATTACAACAGGTAGTTCCAGTGTTACCAGACGAAATGTTATAATGAATCAATAATTGCTATTTTATCACTAGCTAATGAGACAAAACATTTGGAGCGGTGAATGACTATTCGCTATCAGCGAGACACGTACCGAGCGATGCTGCTCCCACAGATTAGGGCTGCAGAGTCCCGTGGTCGAAAGGGTTCAACCTGGAAGGGTTCGGCGAGGCGCCAATTTTCAAAAAGACGCTCGCGAGAACGACGCCGTGGTACAGCTGTAGGAGGGCGCGGAGGGATGATAGAAGGATGAAAGAGGGTCGCGGCAGGAAGAGAGAGAGAGAGAGGAAGGAACGGCGAGACAGAAGAAAGCAAGAGGAGAGGAACACATGTCGTTCGGTGTACCCCGCGGTGCCACGGGGTTCGATGCGTGGGATTCATATATTAAGCGCGAGGCACCGGCCGAAACCCGGCGATGCGAACAGGAGGATAAGAAAAGGGCCCGGTGAACGGGCCAGACGGAGACGGAGGACGGAGGAGACGGCGGGAGGACCCGGTGAAGGAGCCTCCGTCGGGAAGGAGGACGGCTGCGAGGCGAACCAGAGACAGATGAACTAATGCTCGAAACCGCGGGGGGCGCGTGCTTTCGAGCGTCTAATGATTTAGCCGGTGCAACGACGCGCCGCGCCGCGCCGTACCGCACCGCGCCGCACCGCGCCGATGCTGCCCTTACCGATGATACCCTAGGTACCGGTGTGCCCGGTGATGCTGTTGTTGCTGGTGGTGATGCTGGCGGTTATTTTGGTGCCGGTGGAACGATCGCGAACTCGATTCTACATCCGGACGCCATTTGTTTCGGCTAGACGTCCGGCCACCACCTCGATTTTCGGAGGTTGTCGCTCTAAGGGTACGTTCTCGCGGTTTCAGCTGTAAGAGCATCGGTTAGGATGACGATGAAAGCTGTCTCAGTCTGCTCGAAGCTTTACTTTATAAGCCAGGTTTCCCAGATATCCAATTTGCTTTGAAAATCCGACGATTACTAATTACCGTTACGTAACCTATTAATCCCTTGACATGCCATTTTCTTCGCAGTTACTGCGATTAGAAATTTTTCGATTGCAATAATTTCTTAGGAGGGAATGAAAATTGATGCTTACTGTAAAATTACTAAATTTACTCGAATGCTTAAATATTGATGACAAGAGATTACGATTTTATTCCAATTTTAAACGACAGAATAACATCTATAAGTTATTACCAGAAATTTTCATGACGAGTCGGACTCGTCAAAGTACGGCATGGGGTTAACTAATATGAACATCATTTCTCCGGAAAATTCGATATTCGATAGAAAAGTGGAGTCAAAGTCCGCCATAAGTAGCATAGAAAATTACTTTAAACGATAATTCCTCGTAATAGGTCATTTTTGAGTCTTTCCACGTTTGTATGTGTAGTACGCAATAATTGGAGTAGAAAAGGGAAACTTGACAATCATTTTAATGCAATCCTAATAATGCAACTTGTAATAATCACTTGATATTTATAGTAACTTTTATAATTTCTTTCACTTGCCTTTTTAACACTTTTTCATGTATACTATATTACATTTTAAGACATCAGTCAAAATGTTCGGTATTGTAACTTACGCAACTATGATTCTAACCCAGTCAAACGTGGTTTTACTCCGGTAATGCATTCGTTTAGATTTTAGATAGACGCGCTGAAGTGTGGAAGTCTTGTCAAATTTTAACCAGTGAAACCCGTAATATGAGTTTTGTAAGGCGTGGAAAACTAGTTGGTTCAACTTGTTGGAGACATACAGTGTTAAAAACCTAAAGAACTTGCAATCCTGTCTACCACAGTAGCAGCTAGGGAAAGCGATGGTGTGAAATGCACTTAAGGTGTCACATCGGACAGATCGGGCGGAGAAAAAGAGGAACTGTCCCGTTTTTTGCGGTTGTCCATTTCAGCTACTGTGCCGTTGACATGGTTCTTAAATCCTTAACTGTTTCGCTAGAACTGGAGCATGAGTGACCCTAACATTGTATTTCTATTTTATTTCTTACAATTAGTAAAAGTTTATTTCCCATTTTCGTATTATTTTATACACTAGCTGAGAACGAAGTATAAGGGATCGTTTATCTAAAATTAAATTTATTAATCTAATTTTATTAGTTATTTCGATTTTATTAAATCTAGTTTTCATCGAAATTTGTACTTTTTATTTGGTGTCCATCATAAGTCCAGCATACTAGTCATTTTTATGAAAATCGTCGTACCAATTGAAAGGATTGAGAAGATCTGTTCATACTGTACACAAAATACCTTATACTCTCATTTAGATAATAAGAATCCACTTAAACAATATAAATAGAACATATCTACAAATCGTTGTGAAAACTTCGAAACCATTCTTCGCAAGCTAAGGTCCCTAAATCCGATGTTTCTGGAAGAATCGTTGATGATTTCAGCGCACAATTGAACTGCGAATTGGAACTTCGTTCAGATCACGATTTCCTTTACACCTGGTTCAAAATCGCGAATGGATCGAGTGGATCGTGGCCGAAATCGGCAGGACACGCGATATTTTCGCCAGGTTCCGTTTCGAACGTCCATTACAACCCCCATGATAGATGAACGCTTCGTACCGATCGGACACGACGATCTTTTCCCCGATCGACGATCCCTGGATTATCCTTCGTACGATCGTGTCTGAAAGTAACAAGGTCGCCAATCACTCCCCACGGGACTTCCGTGTGCTTTATGATAGCGCTCGCGCGACGACGAGTATGCGAGTACGAGGGGTGTACGCAGTTATGCGCGCATGTAAACGCGTTTCAATCTCGTGAGAAGATGTCATCGGCGTTTTAAGCGAGCGTCACATAAATTTCGGTATTATTTTGGTCGCTGACGCCGAACGTCGAGTTTTACGTTGTACACTTGGTTTTGATCTTATCAGGCCCGATCGCAGCCAGTCCGAAAGGTATTTTAGAGACTTAGGCTAGATTCTTGGACAACGGGCATAAGAGGACTATAAAGTATTTTCTTTGTGGGCTGGAACTGTAATTGTTACGACGGTGCTGTATAAAGTGATCGTAAAGTAAAATACGATTACGATTTCTTGGGAGTTTCATTCTTTGGTTGCGCTGTTCACTGTATATCAAGCTCAAACTCGGTAGACTGCGGATTTTATGCTTCCATGACAAAAAATGAGTGTATTAAACACGAAACAGCGAGAACATTTAAAGAATTGAAAAATACTATTGCATTGCTTTCAATCGAATCAAATAATTCAAAGATCCTTAAAGTCCTCTTCCCAAATTGTTCATTTTGGTTTCCAAGCTGAGCATCAATTACGGAGAATTTACTGCACCTACCACGTGCCCTGTGGTTCCGCGGTTTTCCTACCTGACTCACACCCAAACAGACCATTTTGTGTTGTCTCTCAGGAATTCGCGTCGCGTGCCGCATCACACGCTTGACCGACTTCGCCAACCCTTAGCATCGACGTAGCAATAAATTACATAGGTGTAGGATTAGCACAGAGATATTCACAGCAACCCGAGATTTGGCATTTCCCGGAGAAATTACTGTTCTTCTGTTTTTATGAACATTTTAGTAGGAACTCGTTCGCGTATCTTATTCGACGTGTCTCGCGACAAAAATTTCGTCCGCGAAATTTATCTCCAGGCCTGAATAATTGAAATACCAAAGGCATCGCGGGTTCCATGGAAGGTGGTAAACCTCCCTGGAGAACGTTATTAATCTTCAGGCCCGTATCGTCGCGTGCGCGAGCCCGAGCCCCGACGAACCGCAAACAGAGCATTGAGATTTACACGCGATTCCGCGGGTACAAATCGCGCGATCGCGATCGCGTGCGGTCGCCAGCCGATCGAGGGGATCGAGAAGCTTGATACGGGGTTCCTGACCTCGCGGACGCGACAAAATCCCGACGAAAATCGTGCGGGGGGCGTGATCGCGCGCCGTCCATTGGCTCGCGGGCAAACAAAGGTGTCGGTGGAAAATCGATTTCGGCCGAGGTAACGATTCCTCGATGACGATGCGCCGTCGAGTGGAACCCTTTGATGATGGACGACCACCGTGAAATCGAAATTTTTGCTCCTCGGTCGGAACAATCCCGATTTTTCAGGTCTATATTTCACTTCAGTGATATTTAGAAATTCGGACCAAGTGTCAATACGACGAGAAGAAGTTGAATAAAACATAGTCTCATTCAGATCTCGATCAAGCTTTTACGAAAAGTCTCTCTACGGTTCGAATTTTGTAAATTTATTTTTGGAGACTTTAGAAACTAGAAATGTATCCTATGATATGATCATTTTTGTAAAATATGGCTTGTACGATTGTTGAAAGAAGAAATACATTTTTATGTATCTTCTGCTTTGTACAATTAATGTACAAAATTTTTGTTTGGCAAAAAGATCCGTAACAAGTTGCTGTTCCTATGCAGAGGTGCACAATGACTAAATCAAAGTTAATTGTCTCTGCTTGTCTAAAAAATTTCTCATGATAAAGAGATAAGAAAATTATTGCTCCTTTTGTCTATGTTAATGTTTCCTTCCATATATAGGTGGCTATATGCATGCCATTCATGCATAAAGATCCGCAGTCTAGCAATGTCTTATCAAAAATATGAGGGTGCGTTTATCAAGCATTCGCATGAAAGCACTTTCACGGAATAAAGTATCTACAGGGTGTCCCACAATTATGTGATTCCTGAGGTAATTTCAAGTAACCTTTTCCTCAGCGAGAATGCAATTTTTAAAATAAATTTGAATTAACGAAAAACGCTGACCAATGAGAGGCGAGCTCGGCTGGCGCAAAATGGATGATCCAACGAGCAGTCGAATCCCAGTTCCGCTGATTGACTCAGCCGGCCAGCGTTAGACGAGCTCGCCTCTCATTGGTCAGTGTTTTTCGATAGTAACTCGTAAATGAAGCCGCGGATTGCATTTTCGCTAAGGAAAAAGTTACTTCAAATAACTTCAGGAATCGCCCCTTTCCGGGTGTTAACATAATTATGGGACACCATATATAATGAGCAAAGTTGAAGATAGATCTAATATAAATGATGGAATAGCTACTTAACGACGGTGTTTATAAAACATCTGCGTAATTTCACTGCCACAAAATAAATTATCTGATTGCATCTAGCGTTGATTATGGAGTAGTACCGTCGTGTTTATGAAAAATGTGCACAAAGAAATCTTCACGAAATAAAGAAGCGAAACGTTGAAAGTAGATCTACTGTTGATTATGGAATAGCTATTGTACCATACGGTTTACGACTCCGATTGAGTTGGAAGCGTCCGATGGAGGATCGTCTAGGAAGGAGAAAAATAGCGTAATAGCGCCATATCGCGAAGAGGTGGAAAAAAAGAAGACTGTGCAATGTCCGGTTAAGTGTACGTGACTCACGTCAATGCATCACGGGGGGAAATAATTGTACACGTGGACGCAGGCACGCACGTTCGACGTAAATTCTTCACGTGCACAACACTCGCCGTAAATCGCCAGCAACACGCGGCAAGCCCTCTTTTTTTCCTCCGGGAACGTAAATTTCTTCCTTATCGGGAGTAATTTACGTCCGGTCTGTCGAAAAAAAAGTAACGCGATTCTGCAGCTTGCGCTTTTCCATTCTTCCGTCCGTTCTACCGAGAAACAACATTTTTTCTACCGGCGCAGCGGCGGTGGCTATTATTTTTTCTTTCCAGAGGAGCTTCTTTCGCACGGTTTTTTGCCACCAGCTCCCCGGAGCTTCGTTTAACCGCCTCGATCTTTTTATTGAATTTGACTTTCCGCTACCATTTCCATCCCTTCCGGTGCTTTGTTTCATTCAATGTTCGTACATTTAAACATATTTAAGCCAAGACGGAATATTTGCGTAACTGAAATGTTGTAAAGCCTGACTGCAGCTTTTGTGCAAGTTTACTGTTTTGCAAATTGTTTTCTGCGACGTAGAAATATGAGAGGAAAATACGTATGCATATGTTTTATCTAAATAGAAAAAGCAAACGCCGTATGAACTCCGTAAATCAAATTATTTCGAAGATGACACTAGTTGAGACTTGTCCATAATTTCTAACATTAAAAAACTGCGCTTTGAACGGTTAAGAAAATTCTTATTATAAATCGAACCTTCCTGATTAAAACGAAATAAGAGTCAACTCAATCGAACAAGTAGCTCCCGAGATAAAAATTCATAAGTGCAACACGTCCTCGTGAAAATGGTCACTTTTGTCATTTTTGACAGAACTGAAAGTTTCTTTGCATAGGTAATCAAAAATTTCGAGATCAGCGAAACGATGACTTAAACCCTTCTTAATTTCGTCTGTACTACAGCATACCTAATTCTGGTAAAATCCTTGTAACATTCCTCGTAGCAATCGATCCATTTTACGCGGAACGATGTCAAAATGGATGTTACAGAACTGTGCATGTTCTAGGATATAATTTTAATACAATTTTCTTTCGTAAGTAGACAATATTATTCGTTTTCTCGGTAGAATCTTTCGTAGCACCTTTAACGATTGGGAAAGTTACAATTTTGTGACACTCGCAGCGTTTTTTGCAAAATATCTTCGAATCTGGAGAAGAAAAAAGTAGCAACATGACACAGATTTCTCGGTCCATGGACTAGACTGTAAATCACGGTCTTGTAAGAAGTCATACATCACGTTTTCCCTTTTCCCTCGTTTTCCCTTTTCCATCTTCCCTCGTTTTCTAACGGACAAGCGCGCAAGAAGTCACTCCCAGTCCGGAACAATGCGGACAACCAATATTGTTGAAACACTGATCGAAGGGGCCCCAGTTTCGCCCTCCTCCGAGGCTGAACGGGTCCCCATTGACCTCCCTTCGTCTTCTGTCCGCAAAAGGCCACGACACGGCTGAGAGAGAGAGAGAGAGAGAGAGAGAGAGAGAGAGAGAGAGAGAGAGAGAGAGAGTTTCACTTCCGCCGAGATATACGGCATAGCTCGCACAATCCTCCGCTGGCGGCCATAAGGGCCAAACACCATAAACTTTTATAGCCAGTAGTGGTTTCGTTGGATTTCCCTTCGTCTGATTTATGGTCTCGCGCCCAACTCATTTCTTGTCTCGGGGAATGAAAATGCTGCCCGCGAAAGTGTCCTTCTAGCGCATTTTTTCGGCCTCGTTTTCTTGGCCCACGGTTACCGCATAGTTTCACTTTTCGAATTGTTGACCGCGACGGAACCTTTGTCTCGTCAACCCTTAACTGCCACGGGTCGACTGGTCGCAATAAAATCTTCTCGAGCAGTCAACTTTTTGGGGAAAATGGTCGGTCGCTGGGTGGAGATGATTTTCGACGAGACAAAGATGACGATCGAAAGTGATTTTTAGTGAGATTTATTGGCTGGGTCGATAGTCTTTGAACCTCGTGATGATGGTTTTTTGGATCGTTCAATATTTTTAGAAACGCCCATGTCCTTTTCTTCTGACCTTGACGCAGCCTGCCTCAGACTTCACTGCTTGCTTCAGGCATAACCTTGAAAAGAGAAAAATATTTTCTTAGCAAGAACAGACGAGTTGAATAATGACAAAAGAATAAATTAAAATTTGAGAGTCAACACATTCAAACATAACTCCACGAACGAGGTACATAAAATGAAACAAGTTGAAAAATCATTATAAAAAAATACAGAAATGCTTGTTAATCTTCGTCTAAACAAAGAAAAATATTTTTTCAACAGAAGTTGAGGACATACATGGTGAAAAAGCTTATTCAACAGCGGCAAATGAGATTTGCAGATGTCTTCAGATTTGATTTAAGGTCCTCAGTTTCCAGAAAGGTGCGGTGACAAACGAGTGGAAAATAGGCGCAGTGAGACGAGAAGATTTGTTGGTGCGTGGCAGAAGGTTCCGTCGGCCCGTTGATGGATTCCCCGTGGTCGAATAAGTTTATTTTCCAGCGATTGCTGTTACGCCGCTTGTCCGCTCGTAATTACGTAGATATTCATGCTGCGATTTAATGGCATTATTCCCCAGCGCGCTTCTGCTTCGGTTTAACCATGCGGTATCTCGGCCTCATTACATCGATAAGTGTCGACCGAGCGATATTTTATCTGCTATCGAGTCTGCGGACGTTGCTTCGCAGACGTTCCGCCATGTAATCGCGATCTTTCGACTGCGCGGCGATGTCATGCGGAATTCTTCGGTAATTCCGTCCTGTTAATTATATCGAGGCTCGCCCAACTGCTAAGCACAATCTCCCTTTGTCATTTTTCATTAGAAATTCCTAACTGCATCTGCTATTAGTTTTTCATTAATCTTCTGCATCACTTCTCAATCACCATCTTCATATCTTGAGTTGAAAAGACTTCTTCCAAGACTATAGATGTGTTTATAAAAAGCGTGTATTCCTGATTTTCTTTTGTACAAAAATAGACGGATTTCGAAAGACTTAAGGGACCAAGTGGTTTTGGAATAATCATATAATTTTTAAATTTTGTTGAAGAAATTTATTAATACAAAAATTATTATTTCAATATATGATAATACTATAATAAATAAATAATAATACTATATATATATTTATTTATTAATAATAATTATTATAGTATTATATATATATTTATTATATATATATATTATATTATATATTATAGTATTATTAATAAATTTTTAAATTTATTAGTACATAAATCTTGTTATTAAAATTAGTACATTTCGGTGAATATTAAATCTACGACGAAAAGCGCATTGAACTCCGGTCACCAACTCGTTATTTTTAACAAAACAATCGTACGCAAACATCTGACGTTCTAGCCGCCACGGCTCCATGAAGGTAACTGACAGTGAAATGCTATGAGCCAAGGAATGCAGCAGCACCACCTAGCGGACTCCCCCCACCTTTCTGTAACGAGAGTGTACTACCCCTTCCAAAAGCACTTGGTTCCTTGCTCCACTCCAAATAAGATTGACATTCCAGAAGTGGATCTTCTTGATATTATGTCAAGGTTATGTCAAGGTTATGTCAAGGTCACCATATGAAATTTGAGTTTGTTATTGATAATATTCTTCATATTTCTCTAACAAACATATCCCTTACGTCCTTTAACACGATTATTATTTATTAAATTAGCTTTGCGAATCATTCGGTGAACTGTGTTCGGACACGGAATTATTTAAATTAAAATATCATTTACATACTTTGTTAATCTTCACTGTACACCTTGCTTAAAAATTTCATATGTTACACACGAGGTGTCATGCACACTAGAAAATTAAAACGGCCGTCACGGTTAAATTACTTATTATTTCGGGTCCGAAAAATTAGTAAATATTCTTCAGACGTTCTAAAGTAAAGGTGAACAGCGTTTTTCTTCAAAATATCACTGTTACGTAATAAAAAAAAAATCCGGAAAGTTCTCGCTTCGTGATTTGTTCAATACTTCGAACGCGGCTCGAGCCCGTCCCGACCATCTGTCAAAGCCTCGTGCTGCGGGCTCTCGAACTTCGCGCCGTCACCTCTCATTGGTCAGTGTGTTCCGTTAATAACTCGTAAACAAAGCCGCAGATTGCATTTTCGCAAAGGAAAAAGTTACTTCAAATGACCTCAGCTACCCCTCATTTTCGGCTGTTAAAATAATTGTGGAACACCCTGTATATCCAAGACATTTTGCTTTTTTTCTTTCAGACGTTTGAGCTTTTTAGTCTCAACTTATACACTTGAAAGTATTTCAGGGAAATCCTCCTAAATAACAAGAAATATTTATTTTAGAGGACAGTTTTAATCTCCAGGCTTGTCCTCGCACAGAATGAACACCTCCAGTCCTATATCCAAAAGACAAATTACTAATTAATGCGGAAAAGTTAAGGCTGGTTGTACGAGATTCCGTTAACAAATGGAAATGACATTCATCTCGCGAAGGAGGATCATAGTCCCGACGCACCCCGAACACAGACATCATCGCGAAAGTCACCGCAAACCGACGCTCCGCTGGATCGCTGTCATTCTATCCTAGCAAAAATCGTTCCAGCAAACCAGAACAAACGTAAGAGCAGGTCCCACGCGTGTCCGTCCAGAGTGAGCAGTCTCGCTGCTTCCTCGCAATAAATCGACAATGGGATCGTCCTCTTTTGCACGGGCCATTAACGGCGATTCCACGGCGGTGTCGAATGACTCCGTGGAGATCATTGTTGGCCAGCATCCTGGGTGGCTTCGTTTCTTTCGATCCGCGGAGGGCTGGTCGAAGTTCTCGGCCGGACAATGATCAGGGCTCGCCTCTTTCACCGATCGGGCCCCTTACCTGGTGGGCCCCTCGCCCGGTGTGTCTCCGCACCTCTTTTCACAGGCGACACATGACGCCGTGTTTTGGCCTCGGCTGTTTTCGGCAGGCGTTTTTCACCATTTTCCTTCGGTGACTCGGGCCTTTCGTAGGACATCGCACGGCCCAGCCACTTCTTTAGGATCCGGCACGCCGATTTCTCGATCTTGTCTACGCGTTTGGGACCGCGCTGGGGGTTCCACTAAAATTGCACCGAAAGCTGCTCAATTTCTCGTCCTAACAGCCGCATAATGGACCCTCGCGATTCACAGCCAATGGAGAACGTGGCCCTGTCGCGTCGTTCCGTGATTTAGACGTTCCACAGAAAGAGGAAGACGTTCGCTGAATCCAAGTCACGCCACTATGCTTGGAACCCGGCTTGGCCACCCAAACGATTTTTCTTGATCGCATTGATCTCTTTGTCGCTGCACTTCTCTGATGGACCAAGCTTTCGGGCAGAAACGCAAATATTGTTGGCAGAGGCGTTACGAAAGTTGTTGGCCTTTTCTTACTTAAGAGTATTGTGAAAACTGCTGGAGTTGGTTAACGTCGAACTTGCTTTCGTTCAATCTTGCTTTCGATTGCTAATGCTGTTTCTTGCCAGGTTCTCATCACGACGATGATTCTCCATTGTTATCTTAATTCGTTCTACTTTCATTTTCTCGCAGAGCCATGGCTTGACGCTATGTTTGTTTTGTTGGATGAAACAGTTCTAAAAAATTACTTGGTAGCGATTTTGATATGATAAGACGTCAATGAGCAACTAATTCGATGTGCGAACAGTTTTATTAATATCGACCGATTTTACAGAATCTGCGGACAGACAATGGTTGAATTTGTACTCTGAGGAACGAACGAGCGCAGGACTTGGTAGAAGTTATAAAATATTCCATCGAATACAGATTTGCAAGAGTGCTTTACTTTCGAACAGTTTTAGGGTTTGTGTGTTGTAATTTTCTTATCTTGTGAAAATTGAACTTCTTTGTAATTGAACGTTTCGATTATCCAGCAAAAAAAAAGGCTAGCATGCAGAATCAGATCACTTCCACTGCTATTGAAACATATGTTTTTGATACACTATTTCTGATTTGAAAGGCTAGAGGATAGAGACGCAGGAACGATTTCTGAAACAGAGGCTCCTCGGTTGCTCCGCGAAGGGTTGGAGGGGCAGGAAAGAACCTAACGCGCAATGGGTGGCTTGATTATAATAGAGGTATCATTCCAGTGAACGATACGCTTCCTCTTCCCTCGGATAATTGCAAATGGCGTCCCTTTATGCCGGACGGGCGGCTGATCAAAGCCGCGGATAAATAAAAGATAATCATCTAATTATTCCATTCAAAACGGTCTGCTGCCGGCTCTCTCTTCCTTTCTCTCCTTCTCCCTCTCTTTCACTCTTGTTCCCTTTCTCCCCCTCTCTCTCTCTTGTTCTCTCTCCCCTTCTTTCTCTCTCGCGGAACATCCGAGGTACGATTGCCTCTCACCGGTCATTAAGATCTTCGCCGATCGTATTCTTGATCTTCTCTCCACTCCCCCGATTCGTACGAATCATTGCGACCAAGGCCGGGGGCGCACGTTACGCTACAATGTGGCCGAGGGCTTGTTCGATTTAATTGTAATCGAATCCCCCGGGTACTTCGACGCGGTAATTACCCAGGAACTCGTCTAATTCCTTCGACCGGCTGGATCGATCGTTTCTGTCGCCTCGCGGGGGATCCACGAGCCCTTAACTCTGATTAGCGGCCCATTGTCGAGGATCTAGATTCTTTCGACGCGTTGAAACGTTAATTAATGGCGGGCTCGGTTCGCCAATCGCACACTTCAATGTACTCTCGCGTTTGCTGAAGAGATCTGCGGATTTTATACATTCGATGCATCCTTGATCTTACAAAATAGAAAAATTATATTCCTCCGGTTTCCCTGGGGCTGACAAAATTAGGAGCAAAGTAAACGTCAATTAATTTAATACATTCTTAACCCTTTCTAGTAAAATTTCTTTCATAACTCCGTTGATTAACATCTCTTCGTCCTGAATCATTTTTTCTGGTAAAACGAGTCGATTTTAGTTTCTTCTATGTCTCTATTTATTTTCATTTCTGGATTTTGATAACAGAAAAATCAAATTTTAAAAAATAAATAACATTCATGTTTATTAGATTCTGTATGAAATCATCATGACGAGTCTGTCTCGTTACAGTGTATTATCCATCCAGCAACAGAGTAAATATTTTCGTTTATCTTCCAATGATTAATCAACTGCTAAATAAATTCTAAAGACGTTTGCATCGCTGTAGTTAGAAATACGATAAAAAATTGTAGCGGGAGGAAGTTCTGTTTCTCGAATCGAAGGAGGAAAAGCATAAACGTCGGGGCAGATTATCGGCGACAGGAATTTATTCACGTCGCTTATCTTCGATTTAAAGGGATGCTAATTGGCACCGAACGGGAACAACCGTGATTTAGAAACATGAATTCCGATCTACCGTTCGACTACCTGTCACACGGATTCCCGTGAGCCCAGCCACCGTGTAAAAGGGGGCGAGAAAAAGAGCAGAATCGAAAGAAGGCATCCGGGGGAGTAACGCGATCCATGGATCCATGGGGATAGGTGTGACCGGGAACGAGCACCGGTGAGACGGCGTGTCTCCTCCGATCCAGATAAGAATCTGTCACCGGCTGACTGGCTGGTACACTAATGCCAAACGACAAGATACTTACCACCAGATAAAATGCCAGGAAGTTCGACCAGTCATTCCTGATGCTGGGACAACGATCATCCTGCGGTGTGTCACCGACACCTGCGCCCACATCCTGCGAATTTATCTTTTTGTCGCTGTTAAACGCTATGTCGCCTTCTGTACGGGTCCGTCTTCTTTAAAAAGTCAGGAGAAATTAGGGAAACATGTAATTCGAGGCATGGAAATTCATTTTATCAATATTGCACTTCGAAGCGCTCGGTGCTTGAAGTGTTCTAAAGAGAATTGAAAAATTACCATGTATTATGCATTATCTACTTTGAGATTCAAAATGTTCGTTCGTTCAAGTCCGAATTATTTGTATTAATAGAATGACATGCGGAATGAAAATTTACTCTGTTGGTGTTCAGGGACAGGAATAAAATTAAAATGTATTTCTTCTTTTAGTAATTTTGGCGAGATAAAAATAGCATATAAAAATATAAGAATATTTTCAAATTCTTTTAATGTCTTCCAGAATTGATTGTTGAAAGTGGTTTCCACTGGAGAACAAAAAAGTGAGTAGGAAAGAGATGATCAGAAATGCAAGGTCACGCGACGACATTGCGAATTAAAATCGTTGGAAGCGACACTATGTGTAATACTTTTAAAAAGTCTGTACCCTAGAGTGACGAATAGAGTAAAATAAATTAGGGGAAAACTGTTCTCTTCTTTATAATATAAAGAAGAGACGTTGCTTTCTGTCCAGTTTCAAGTTTCACTAGAAACTTACAATAAATTATGACAAGAAATCTTTTTCTGATAAATCTGACGCGCATAAATAACCGAAATTCATATTTTGTCGTATTCGTCAATACTCATTATTTCTAAAGACAATTCAATCTTTGTGATTTTCACAAACACCGAATTAATAAAAGCGTACTACTCTCGATTCACCACAAAAAGTTTCATCGAAGTCAACAACCCAACAACTGCGACCTCTTCGTGACAGCACAGAACGCAACGTGGACCCTGTAAAAGAATAGCGTTTAGTTTTAACAAGCACCAAGCTGACAGAGACCCGCTTCGTATTTTCGACCGAGCCAGCACCGGGGCCCACGGTATCGCGTCAGGAAAAATAAAGGGGGTCCTGTCGTTCGTAGAATAATAACCCGCGAAGCGTCCCGTCGAATCGTGGAACGCTATAAATTCCAGGGCAGGCGGAGTCGTTCGTGTCGGGGAGGTGTAAGTTCTCGAAATTGATCGGGAAGGTATCCGGGGAGGGCGGGCGTCCCTGACCGAGTGGCTTCCACGCAGAATCCAAAAAATGAGCGCTTCCGAACGGGCGACCAGAATCTTTTGGGTCAGGTAGGCATATAACGATCTCTGGAACCACATCCTCCGGCCAGAATATAAACTGTTTCTGGGAACGGAGAGTCGTATATCTTGCCGAACGACAATGCCAGAGTCAGTCACCCACTCACCCAGTTGGGCCCACCTCGATATAGACGCGTCCGTCGAAATTCGACGCTGGAACGGGCCCTGGATTCGTTGTACCCTCGACTGTTATTTATCAATTTGCGTATTTCTTGCTAACACGATGTTATGATGATGTCTCGATGATGCCGTAAACCCTTCCGCGTGTAGATCATGGTCTGTCAACTTTGGGATGCCAAAAGTTCAATTTTTATCATTCGTTCTCGAGAAGATGATACTCGAAGTGAACACTTTGTGGGCGAATATTGACGTATTGACGACATCGAGGCTGCATATCTTATTTCAGCAGTTTCAAGCATATAATTTGATGAGGTACATGATAAAAGATCAGACTCATTTTTTCCATTATTTATGTCTCCGATACATAATCCAGTTCTGTAAAGAAAATGTTCTTATTACTTCAAAAAATCTTTGCCTCCAAACAGATTAAAACGTGTTAAGTCATATAATATTCACTGATAATATTATCAGAGTTGAAAAAACCACCATTTCTTCTTTGATCGACATCATCATCTATTTTGATCAAGATTATGGCTATTCAACGTTAATGTAACAATCGATTCATTTGAGCGTTGCAATTGCAAGAAAATGAAAATCTAACGTTTTACGTTAGATTTTGCATATGAAACGTGTTACATAGAGATTTGAGTGTTCAAAATATTAATGGTTTACCTCAATTGTGCAAGAGAGTGGAATGAAATGGAAATATCCTCTTTCCCGGAACGATCTCAATAAGCTGATACATTGACATTCGTAAACATTGTTTGCTGCTTTAAGCGACGGCTACTTATTGTTGTCGCAAACGCATAAAATCCGTAGTCAGATTATAATGTATCGACCAGCGACTGATGTTCAACTCTCGGCTCTCCAACGTGCTCAGTTTCCACTGGTGGAGGTTCGCGTGGAGAAAGACCCCGCCTCCGCGGCGAGCCGCTCGCGGAAACGAGAAGCGTGGCGAAATTAATTTGCCAGGTCCGGTGAAGGATCGCCGCGGGGCCCGCGTAAATTTTTTCACCGCGAGTCCCTCTCGTTAACATTGTTCGCGCCTACGCGCGAGAAAACGCGCCCCAGGTGGCGCGTCACCGTGTCACCCTGCTCGGCTCGGCTCGGCTCGGCCTGGACTCGCGAAGCAGAGGGGACCGTTTGTCCAGATCGCAGCGATAAAGCGGGTGCCGCCTTTATCGCGAAGACGAACGGTGACGAGACGCGGGCAATAATTGTGCCGGCAATCGGCTGGATCGATGGCCAGCCCCGATGATGAATTCCGATCGCGATGACGAGAGTCCGCGGCAGAACGCGCCGGGCCCGAGGAGGATAGGAGATTGGGTAGAAGACGGGTATGGGACCGGTGTCGCTGGATGCGTCTGCAGATTCTTCGGCGGGCCCCGCAATTTACATTCGACGCTGCTTCATCCCGCAGATATTGAATCAGCGTTAAACGACAGGCCGCGTCGGGAATTATCCGGCGTTGTGTTCTCGTCCGAACACTGATTGGGACACGCGATCGTCATTGTGTCGGTATGATAAATGGAAACCGATCGGCCCGGCCCGATGATAATCCAGCGACAACCGCGTGCCAACAATGAAACAAACTGCAATAGTCTGCGAGTTGAAACAAAAGCTGATGGACGGCGGTCTTTGTGGTGGTAACGATTCGATGTGTTCGCGCCGAAGCAATCACTCGTGTTCCTGAACGGTTCCGACGAACGCTAACTTCGAGATTTTTTCCATGTTGTAGCGAGAACGTGAATTCTCTTGTTAAATTATTTGTTTCCGGCCGCTACATGAAACAGACGACGGCGACGTTTTTGTCACATTTCGTTGCTACACGTTTGCGCTCAGTGACAATAACGGAAGTTACACGATCTGGTGAATGTCTGGAGTTTATCTCGTTTTTGAGGTTCGCTTCGTGCTAGCCATATGATTGTCATAAGAGAGTCAGTCCGCTTTCGGCTGTATAATGATGAGTAAAGAGAATTTGCTTTTTGCAGCTGCAGAATTTGTTCTCATTGATGGTTACAAAAAGAAGAAACGGTTGGTGTAGCTTCGACTAATGAGTGTACACTGTCAGAAATTCGGAGACGTATACAGTTACTCACAAATGAGAGTTTTTATCTTTTTTTGTCATCCCAAGTAAAGCAAAATTTACAAAAGGCATTTTAGTCGTCGTCTAGTAGACTAATCACTCTATCATCTAAAAAAGAATTCAAGTCATTTAGGCCAGTTTTAAAAAAAGTTACTGCGTTTTAAAAGGTGTACGCACAATTTTGTGAGTAACTGTACATGCAGGCGTGTAATTTGAAGGAACCAAATGTGATGACTACAGCGTCGATCTCTAAGCAGAGCACGAATGTTCAGCAAAAAGTAACTAAAATATTGGTTGTTCTTAATCCTTTTGCTGTCTTCAGCTTTACCATCTTATGTTTGTTAAATGTTAATGATGTCTGTAATAGATATACAACACCTCCAAAATAAAAAGGGTCTAAAGAGGAATATGGCGAAATACTTCAATGATTAATTTTGAGGAGGATTATCAACGATCCCTTGAAAACGCATCGACAAAAATATATCCCCAAAAATTCATACGTAACCATTTGAACGAGCTAGCTATAATCACCATGAATACGACGAAAAACATTGTCACCCAACGGTTAAACAAATTACGTACAAAGAACCAAAGTTCCACAGCAATACTAGAAATAATATTTCCAGATCTCCGCAGATCCAGCATCGAGATCTCGATCTCAAAAGGTAGATGCTCCCTGTAGAACGGTCGAACGGTCAATCCTCGGAACAGTTTCGCAAGCTGGACCCGCTCGAAATGACGGAAGCGTCGCCATTGACGGATTCGTCACGGCGAGCGTCCTCGACTCCGCATTTCGACAAAACGCCATGGCAATCGAGGTTCCAGCGAGAGGCTGCGACTCGGCGAGCAGAAGAGAGAGCGAGATGAGGCGCCGCGGGGTAACAGGGGGAGGTGGAACAGACTGTGAGGAGTTCTTTTGGGAGCATTCGGGCCTTCTCCCGGCCATAAATAATGCCGAATGTTGGGCCCCCATAAGTCAGGTAGACTCGGTCCCCGCACGGAGACTATACGAGTCTATATAGAGAGCGAGAGAGAATCTCGTCTCTCCTATCCCGCCTGGCTCTTCTCGGTCCCCACGCTGCTTCGTTCTCCTCTTACACGGCGAAAGGCCTGTTTGGGGTCCTGGTGGTTTTCAGAGTCACGCCCTGGAAACAGGCGAAGCGAGGGCGTATGGGAAAACGGCTCCCATACAGGTGCGACGCGTACGTGTACGTGTGCATTTGACCCGCGGTTATAACGTCTTCATAATCTGTTCACCTCGATGGAAAATGGGGCCCCGAGGTTCGGTACCTGCCCATAATGCCACTGACTTTCTCCCACCCTCAGCTTTCTATCGCAATCATGAGAAATATAAACAGACCGTAGATCATCCGGGTCGGTCCAACTCGATCCACGAATAATTTCCAGGACCTGCGCCGAAGAGCCGACGCAACAACGAGCTCGTAAATTCTGGGATTAATTGTCGGCCGACTCGCGAGGCTGCAGATTAGCGGACAGAAGGAGCTGATGGTCTTTTGTGATTCATCTCGCCTTTCGATGGGAAACTGCCTGGATCCTAAAGAATACCTCCGTAACTGCTTTTCATATAATTTTTCTTTGAGGATCGTTCTGTGAATTTGTTCACGATATTTTTTGACCATTGAAGATACGTCAATATTTTCATCTTCTTCTTCTTCTTCTAAGAGGAGTGTTTTACATAGCCAATCGTATGTTTTTAAGAAATAAAGAAATTTGTACCTTTTCACGACTGTTCCGGCGCCATTACTTCCACGAAATGCACTAGAAGCTCGAGCATTCGTCGACAACAAAATCCAATTTTATTCTTCCCGGCGAAAGCAATAAAACATTTTTCGGTGGAGGTGGCAAATACAGGTTTGGCCTGTATTTTTATTACGCAGGAAAATAAACGTTCCCCGGCTGCAATAATGTACCAAACTAATGAGCCAGTTTATTCTTGGGTCGTTCGTACGTTTCTCTAAAATTTATTTATACGTTAATATTAATGCAAAGATCTTGTTCTTTCCTTCTTTGACTTAACACGATACTTCGTTCAAGTATCAAAACTGCAGAACAGCTGCGTAGACGTTTAAACACGGTTATCCAACTAAAAGCTTCGATGGAAACTCTCTTCATTCCCCTCCCTCCCCCTCGATGAAAAACCTTCGAGATTCCATCTCGAGGAATCGAGTCGATATTGGAGTTTCGGTGTAACCGCGCACGAGCTTCTAAAATATTTTCTGTGTCGCCGCAATGGGGGATCGAGATCCGACGCCCCTGTCAAAGTGATTTTCTATGGCGTCCAGTGTCGATAACATGGAACTAATGCCGTTCACTTGTTCGCGCCCCGGTGGGATACCGATCTTTATAGGTGCAATGATTATCGAGTATCGCGATGCATTTACTCGGTCGCGTTAAATGGCGGCGATGATTGTCCTCGCTGGAAAGCTTGATTGGAGAGAGCTTCGTGGACCTCGATTCACGAGGAGCGATAAAATCGACTGTACATTATGGAAGTACTGCGAGGAATTAGTGACGCAGTGCCTAGACGGACTTATCTACGTTAGAAAGCGGACTATCGAACAATTGAGAGCGATACAAAGTAAGAAGATTTACTAATTCTTAATATTAAACATTTTATATAGCTCTGTTTAATTAAAACAACCATTGTCCTAAAAGATTTGATCTACCATGATCTCTATATGTTTTGCAATATAAATACAGGATGTCCCAAAACTGGAAACTGGGCTTCGACCGCTCATTGGCTCGGCCGCTTCAGCTGATCTCGCCTCTCATTGGTCACCGTTTATCGTTAATAACTCGTAAACGAAGCCGCGGATTACATTTTTGCTAAGAAAAAAGTTACTTCATATGACCTCAGGATTCCCTAATCGATCGCTTGTACAATAATTTTGGGATACCCTGTATAATGCAAGTACAAATAATATAATCTCAATGGAGTGTCTCCTAGCTTCATCCACAACTCTAGCTAAGAAAGGATTGACGAAACAATTTATCCTGACAATTTTTGAAGTGTCCCCTAGCTTCATCGACAACTCTAGCTAAGAAAGGATTAACGAAACAATTTATCCTAACAATTTTCGGAATGTCTCCTATAATCATCCACAACTTTGGCCAAGAGTTGACAGGACAATTTATCTTGAAAATATTCGGAGTGTCCCCTATCATTGTCCGGCAACTCTAGCCAAGTAAGGTTTGACAGGACACTTTCCATCGCGAGTAGAGTCAGCGGGGGCAGACCCAGTAGGTATCGCGTCTCAGAGAATCCGGGACCTATCGGCGGTAATCGAATTCCCCCGAGTGCAAACTGGAATCCGACGAATGAGGGTAAAAAGCGGAGCGCGGTCGACCTCGGCGATTTTGGTGCCCGGCCGGTGTCAGTTTTTACCAGGAAACCGGAGATCCAGGGTTCGCCGGGATCGCTCGTCCCACCGAGTCCAGTTTTTCGGGTACGGAACCCGCAGGATCAGTGGTCTCGCGTCGAAGTACGCGGTGGTACGCGTGCGAAGAACCGGGGATGAACTTCCCCGAACTCATTGAATACCGGCTGACTTATGTCCCTTTCGCCTAAGGCTCTGATCGTCTTCGCCGTCGTCTTCGTAGCCCTCTACGTCATCGGGGGACGCGGGCGGGATCACCGGCGGAAAAAGACGCCGGCCCGGCAAGAAGCCTGTCTCCTCTGCCTCGCCCCCGTGTAAATATCTCCTTCGACGCACGTTTACCTACGTCGACGATCGTGAAATTAATGACGCGACGCTGGGGTGCCGATTGGCCTGATGCGGATTTTTCGGCGTCGTCGCGCTTCTTGCCGTCGGCCCTCCGGCGCGGAACCATCTTTTTACCTCCACATTTTTGGAAAATACCACGCGAGGCATCCTCTACCTTTTCTCAATCCTTCTATGGGGTCTCTCGGATCTATGCGACCCGCACCGTGATCTTTTCTATTCTCACATTAATTATTATATCCATTCGTATAATAAAGACATTGTCTTATTGTACAATCCTCGTAGATGTGCACCCATTTGTTTAGTCGTGTATAAATGTACTAGATCGAAACTATACCAGACCGTGTATCAGGATTATATAAGTTTTTTAATTGCATTTTTATTGAAGTCTCCATTGACTTCGCTTGTTTTGAATTAATATATTTTTTCTTGTATTTTCGTATCAAATACTATATCTATCTATTATATCAAGGATCTGCATCAGTGTAAGTTTTTATGAGCACCGTATATCAAGCCTATAGTAATTTTTGTCGTATTGCAGATGTGGTAAAGCAACGCGTGATTAGGAGCTTTTAACTCGATGTCGTATCGATAGCGAATGTTTTCGAGGACGTAGCAACTATTTCGTGGTACAATAACAACACGTGTACAATACGTGCACTACGACGGTAACTAGACGACAGCGCGCATCTTTACGTGTTTTCTAAGGTACAAGAAAACGTGCGCACTCATAAAGACTGCGAACATTCTGAGATCATAAAGGCTTTGGAGTGGCTAGACAAACTCAAGGAAAAGAAGGTCGTCGACACTTCCGCGATCGCGGCAGCCGATTCCCCGATCCGCGGATCGACGGGATCGCAAACGAGATCCACGAACGAGAGGAATGATCCGCTTCTTACAGCCTGCACGAGACGTCCCGCTCGTCCTCGGCTTTTCTTCCACCGTTTTCTTCGTCCGCCCGGCTGTCCCCGTTCTACGTGCCTCACATTTGCGACGTGAGTGATGACGGCACGTAGAGCAACGACTAGCAGGTGCGTACCATAACGTACACAATTACCGGTTCCCGTCTCTCCCCACCGTCCGATAATTAATCACGATTAATAGCGAGCACCGTTGAAGAGGGGGGTCGAGCACCGTGGCGGGGAGATAGAGAGGCGGGAGGGAGCCGGGATTTATTAATCGGCCGCGGACGATTACGTCCGTAAATCAAAGCCGGCTGCTCGTCTTTTTGCCCGGGAAACTTATGCGCCGGTATCTCTTCATTTATCCGGACGATTGCGTTTTTCGGGAGAGCCGCACCGGCTTCGACGTATCGAGAATGCAAAGTGGCCATTGTGCTCCGGCCCTCTGCCCCCCTAATTGTTTACCGAGCACGGGCAAAACGTGGGACACCCCTGTCGCTGTCTCGGATTGTTTATCGGCTCGAGCCGGGGCTTATTATGTCCTCGGTGCGCGCTTTATTCGATCCTTGACTCCGGTGGTCCGATTTCCTGCAGCGGATAAAGAAACCCATCGCCTTCCCCTTTCCGTGCATTCCTCTGACTAATTAACCCTGGACCAGCGTGCAAGTTCTGCAGATCGCGCAGATACCGCCGATATTTATTGCGTTATTATGTGCGTTCGACGTCGATCAAGTTCGATCCTTCTTACATCGCCGATTGTCTCGAGGAAGAAGTTTGAAGAAAGTGCTTTTCGTGCGTGTGCCCGATAGCGTTAGCTAATACGGCTGTACGTGGACAGCGTTCATCTACTTGTTAATTCGGTACTATTTTCCTAGATTTCACTTGTTTAATTACTTGCTTGGTTGAAGACTATTCTGAATTCATATCGCGTTTATGCTGAAGCTGCGATGAAAGAGAGAAGAGCGTCTTACAATTTCAGTCATTTAAGTATGAAGTTTCGCAAAAATCAGCGATTCTACTCTTATTATGAAACAATAGAATGCATTTCTACACTTCGCTGTCGTTGCCTTAGTTTTTATCACGCACAGCAGCTCTGAATTAAGTGCACCCCAAGTGAAAAATAAAGCAATCTTTTCGGACAAACTTTTCAAGACTCGCAGTTTTCACTCAAGCGTTTCTCTAAGAGATTTATCTAAGCGATAATAAACTGACGACATTTTATTGAAAATCGAGGCTTTCCAAGACCAGCATCTGAGAATCTTCTCCACGATCCAATGATAGTTGCAACCATCGTTACCCGTTGATCCGCCATAGGCGAAAACGCTCCCAATACATGTACAAACGGTTAAGTATACAGACAGTGAATATGACAAACAGTAAGTGTACAGATTGTGAAAGTAAAATCTCGCAGCCTGAAAAGCTGGCGTCTCGGGGGATGAAAATATTTGCCGCTTTCGAAACCGACACGTTTTCTTCGGCGCACAATGCAGTTCCTCTAATTTATAACTCTTCCATCAACTATCCGCCTAGCATTTATCTTTCACAGCATCTGCCAATGTCAAACGGGCCCGGAAAAACGGTCCAGGAGGTTTCGTGATCTCGAGAAAAGAACGAGGAGATCCGGTTGTTCTCGAGACGCGGCCAGCTTCGAGCAAGCCGTAGCCCGGAATAAGAGACCGTGTCGAAAAAGCGTGGCGAATTCCTGTCGACCTAAACGAATCCGTCAAAAGCTACGGGGGGGTTCTTGGTTCCTGGGCGAAGTCGCTGCGAATCAATGCTCCCTTTTCCTCACTCACTCACACTCTCTCTTTTTATCTCTCTGCCTATCTCTCTTTCGTTTTCTCTCTTCCTGTGTCCATTGGCCGATGGAAATTCGGGAAACGGCTGGTACCGAGCACAGAAGGGCGCATAGAGAACGCGAACTGCATAAAGGACGTTTCTCGCCGTTATCGAGGCCGTGACACGAGGGGGGCCAACGGCGCGCGCCCCGGGTTCCGCTCTAAATGGGCGTAAATGGCAAACAAATACCGCCGTGGGTTCCGCTTCGACGAAAGTTGAGACGTCACGCGCGACCTAGAGGACCTACGGGACTTATGGTTTCTTGCTTTAGCTTTCTTGCTTAGCCTTAGAACACCCTAACCTTCGAACCCCCCTTGACTTTCCACGGGTTTCCTTTCTGTCGGTATTATTTCCGATACTTTTCTGCCGAGATGCCTGCTGATTTCTATCCGCCGGAGACAAATTTAGGGGTTGAAACTGGCCTACCATGTTGTAAGAACATTTTTTCGTGATGAAGTTGTTTTGGAAAGCGTTTGTGTTATAGATGTGATGTGTCGTTATAGATGTAGTCTATTGCTGTGCATGGATGTGCTTCGTTTTTTAATCGATTTTTCTGTCTTACATTCGCTTTTTCTCTTTTCATCTATTTGCGACATTTTTTTGTTCTGCAGAGCTAATTTCGATATTTTTCTACCGAAATAGCGTCGTGTATTTCTGTCATCAATTATTCTAGATACTGCACAGTGCAAACGATCCAAATCAGGAAGACAGGATCGTTTAAACAATAGAACATTTGTCTAGACACAATGCCAAATAAAATCCTCTTTGATTTTTAGAATGAATAGTTGTGCAATTGAATTGCCTGAAATTGAATTCGAAAGATCAATGTGTTTAGGCGAAGTACGACTACGAACATGTCGAAAGAAATTCTGAACAGCTGCTTATATATATAAACATTTGCGACATCTACTTATAAAATCATCAAAACTCCATCATTTAATTTAGTATCCGCCAATTAAACGTTAAATACGGTTTCTAAAATTTAAAAGAACTTATTGCCAGTCCCTTGATCATTCGAAATCGATATTAGAAAATTGTCATCGGTTCTACGATGAAATTACGTTTTCAAGAACAATGTCTACAGATGAAATAGTGTCTTTTTCCAACGTCAAAGCCAGGATTCTATAGGATGACACCACGTGTGTCCTGCGTGTTTCTTCAGAGTTTCCCCAGGCACACAAATGTTTCAACATGGAGTCACGTTACCAAATCTCTATCTGTGTCGTGGCTGGTATTTTTTCAAAGACCCTGAAACCGTGAAGAAAGGGAATCCCGTCCTTTTAACTAGCAGGACCACCGCGCACGCTCCCGGACGAGGTTACGCGTCCATTGTGCTCCATTTCCGCCATGTGCCCAACACACGCTTCGCCCGGGTAAATAGGAAAGCGATTTTTCACGAGAAACGTAAACAGGCATCGTCAAATCGGTGGTAGTCGCACGGGATTCCGCAAACGGCACTTTCGGGAAGCTATTTGTGCCGGTCGAGCGTAGTCACTGGCAAGATTTATGTACGACGTTTCGAGGACGAGCTGCGAAGAGAATAGTTTCCCATTTTCCAGAGTCAGGGCGACGTGGTCGAGTCGCGCAAAAAATTCGGGTTTGCGAGTTCCGGTCTCTGACAACCTTCTGCGAAGTGCATCACTGAAAAAATACTAATCGAAAGGGCATGGTATCTGCTTCAGACTTTGAAGCAATCGTCAGTTCCAATAAATTGTTCTGCAAAGCTGGCTCATCCTGTTAAGGTTATCGTCAAGATATAATTATTTAATCATGAGCCTGTCGAGATAAAAAATTTTCATTTCACATAATCTTTATGTATACATTTCTGTAAGAAATTCTGTTTAAACAGAGCAATCGTTTCTAACGTTGTATCATTTTATATTTGATTCGATACTTGCTATTTTGCAAATGAATACATTCGTGTTGCCGGTAGGTAATCTAAAAAAATTCTACAAAAGCAAAAAATTAAGTTAATATTAATTGTCTTCTGAAACATAAGAAAGAAATTTATAACTCTATCCAAGAGCTATCTATATCTTGATTGTACGAAATCAATGTGATTTTTCTACTGTTTTAAATCTCCACTAAAATTACGCGAAACCCACCCTCCAGTTAATAATTAAAACGAACAACAATTGTACCGTGCTTAAAATTAATTTAAATTTACCCTGAAGAGGTCAGTGCTAGGTCCACAGCTAAAGATTCCAATGGAACCATTTTCAAGCTTTCAGAGAGAACTTAAAGCTCAAGTAATAAAAACCTCGGTACCTTGAAACGCGACACGAGCACGGAAAGTTTTCCGAAGGACGCTTCCGAAAACGCTGGAACAGTAAAAATTGAAACGACTGTTCGGCCACTGTGCGAGTCGATTTCAAGGGGTGTCGGTGTCTGGCTGCGACCCTCGAGGGAAACAAGAACGTTATTCGCGGTCTGCCAAACTTTTGCCACCGAGATCACCCCCTCCTGTCCCTATAAAACGTGCGAACGAAACGGCACTCGTTACATCGCGTTTGGAAAGTTTATAGGAGCTCGTGTGAGCTAGTGTGTTGGACACACCCACGCCACTCCCACTCGGCGTGAGCCCGGGCCTTCCTTCCGCTGGTTCTCGGCTCTGTTTGCAACCCTTCTACCGATCCTGCCTGATCCTCGAAAACAGCTTCGAGGGTTGTCGAGGGGATGAAACAGTAACCGCGATATCCTCGTTCTTTATTCTTGTTCCATTGGTACATTAATTGCGGAAAATTATTTTCCATTCTGCTGAAACTTTGCCAAACAATATCAGCTATACTAGATAATTTATTCTTTAATATTAACACTTTATTTACCGGAAGGCTTCACAATGCCTAAACTGGGTCCAAGACACGCTCGATAATTTTCTTTTAAATAATAATTTCGAAAGGATTCGTTATATTATATTAATCGAAATAATTTGATGGATTCTAGATGAGATTATTGTAAAAGAATTGTAGCTTTGATTTTAAGAGAACAATTAGAAAACTGATGATAGATAGAGTGTTAGAAGATTTTATAACAGTTTAAGTATGTTTTAGAGAAATTGATTAATTATATGAACGACAGCTTCGATTTCTCCGTTTTGAATATTAAGTAAATGTGCTTTTTTGTGAATTAATGGAGTCAATTCCACAATGTTAGAAACTATCATGGAGATAAATTTTAATAAAATACCTACGACATATCGAGAGGATCGATGATGCAGGAAACAAGATTTACGTGAGAGCGACACTGTGCATCGCAATTAAACCCGACGATATCTTGATAGGAAATTTTATCCGTGCGCAGCAGGAATGAATTCGAATAGTATACGATCGAAGGATCACAGAGTTTGAATGGATATTTACGGGACAATGCCTGCCACTGATGACACGTGTACCTTGAAAATTAAGAGCATAACAGAACAGTTGTGCTCTGCGACAGTTCTCCGACAAAAGATTACTCGAAAGCTGAATGGAACGACGACGACCGTAATTTCCTGTTCGATTTCAACATTATTTCCGGGCCGGTTAACGGTAACTAGCGGCACGAGACAGTATTTACGACTGTTTGTGTGCGAAAAGGCATTCGAAGCAGAAACGATGCTCGTATTAAAATCAACGCAGTGGTCAAGACGACATCCCCTTGTTCACTAATTCTCCCCTTCATTCCGTCGGTCTAGCAGTTTAAACCGCATATAAAATATTGATCACGACCAATTAACTTCCAGGCAGAAGTCAAGACCGAGGGACAGGGAAGACACTTAGGCACGTCTGACTTTCCTTTGTCCGAGCCATAAACTTTTGGAAAGTATACACCTGGAATTCACTTTCGACCATTTAGCTTACCGATTCACCGTCGTAAACGCTGTCGAAACTGATGTTCTCTCCCCAAGGCTTGTTCCCTCTCCTGTCTCCGATGAGGACGCCTTTTATTTACGACCACCCATTCCTGTCCGGTATTTTTATTATTTGCTCGAATATTATCATCGGCGATAAATTGCCGGTGAGATAATAATGCGACGCGGCCAAACAGATGTAACCCTTTCTCTTAATCGAGACGGTAACGAGGCACCGATCCCGGATCGGTTCCGAGATCGAAGCGAAGTACGATCTTATTTTGGAGGAACAATTGCGAATAGTTTTTAACTCTTTAAACTGCCGCGTTATCCGTGTGTGGGTGACGGAATTGTTTGCTCAGATTTGAAAATTCGTTTTTACGATAATCCATTGCACCTTTCTAATTTTATTAGGATTCGCAGAACGTAAAAATGTTGAAAAAGTAATCGATGTATGCAATTTTTGAGATTGCGAAGTGGCAGTCGAAGCGTTCAGAATTGTTAACTTCTTAACCCGGGACTTTTCTTTTTAGTACAATCTGAAATCTTATTATATGGTAGTAGATATTGACATGGACGTTTACATCGATTGAGATAAAATTTTAATTATGTCAATATAATTTATCTGAGGTGACGACTTCGACAGTATTCGTAATTGGAAAGTCACCCGGTTCTAGATTGATTTGTTATAATTTCGTGACGACGAATCATAAAACAATAATCCCGGACTTAATTTAAAGCTTAATATCTCTAACTTCGAAGACCATCATTCACTTTCTTCTAAAATAAAATCCCTTCCTAAGAATCGTCGATTTACCAGGTAGGAAACTGAAGATGCGTTTCTCCTTGAGAATGGTCCAACTTGAAACGTCTCTAGCAACGTTAGAACATTTCTCTCGCGAGTAAATCTACCGTAGTCTTGAAGAATAGAGTTTCCCCCCTTGAAACGACGTCCTAAAACGTAACGTACGATTTTCTGTTACTGTTTTATGAGAGCGAAACGAGAAACAGGTTCCAATTATGTAGCCGGCAGTACACCTTTCATTCGAAGCTCAATAAAATCACCACAAAAATCGTGTGTTATGGTATAGTACAAGTCAGCAAATCAGCTCATAGGATGATAGGTATCCTGATCGCTCTTGACATAACAATAAGAAGAAAGAAAAGTTTCCGTGATCGTACGAGAGAAAATGTTTTAGCGCGCCGGCCGGATGATTCTCGTGATTATAAATTTCAGAACGACCGCTCGACAATGTACCATTCCGAGGAGACAAAAAAAGGGGGACAGGGAATGGTGGAACAAGCGCGAGGCCGCGTCTCGAATCGCGAACGTCCAATTATCGGTCCAGGATCATCGTCCTGAACAGGAGAAGTGGTACCTGTGCCTCACTGGCACAACAACGTGCCACCGAATTTACGATCAAACAAAAAGCTCGCGGCAATAAAGGTGACAAAATATTTCCATTGGAAAATATTTACGACGAGGCCATATTTCAAGCTAGCTCTTTCATCCTTTCTCTCTCTTTCTTATCCTGTATCCAGTGTTCTTTCTCTCTGCGGTGCTGTCTCCGGCCGTGCCAAGCGTTTCTGCGTGAAAATCAGCATTGTTCCCGCTCACCGAATCGACTATTTATCGATATTCGTGAAGCTAAAGTACATAAATCTTACGGAGAGACGGGAGTATCCTCGTAATTTGTTCTACAACATCGTTCTTTAACAGGATCTAAGTATTCTATGCGATTGATGCGGATTGTAACCTGGACTCTGATCCGATCATTATGGGTTTAATTGCTTCTGGACGTAAAGGGTCATCCTTGATGACCGTCGTTGTTAGTATCTATCGCACTTGGATCAGGTGCATGAAAGCGATTCCGGTATTTTAGAAATTGATGCAACTAAATGTCTGATTGTTATTCAGGTTTTATCGTCTCTAGAATATCGACGCAACCCCTAAGAATGTAAAGAAAATTATTTCCAATTCCTAGTTTTAGAAACAAAATCGTCAACGATTAATTTTGTCTAGTGAACGTACGTATCTGTGACGGCTACCTCCAGACCCGTCAACAGATGGCTCCTCTTCCCGCAAGTAACCGATCCGCCTCAATTTGTATATACATAAACAGACTGCCCTCTTTACTGATGAGTCCTCCAGCGGGTCCCGGACGAAACGTCTCCCTTTCCCTTCTCTACCAAACACCGTCGCGTCTTCCATCGCCAAAGCATCATACAATTTTTGTTCTCCTAAAAGACACACATTATTTATCTGAAAAACAAGATACAACCCGTAATAGAGTAAATGCACCTTAACAGTATTTGCGATAGGTACTTCCCCTCGAAAATAAAAAAAGACAGAATAACAAAACAATAAACTTATGTCTCGTTACTAAAAGTAATGAATGATATAAATAAATAAATAAATGAATGAACGCCGTTATTATAAAAGGGACGTACATTCTAGGAACTCTGAACCAAATCATCGAATTATCCCAAAAGCAACCACAAAGTTTCAACAATACACACCTCGTTCGAAAGCATCGAACAACTCGTCGCCGGTGCAAGCACCGAAATTCCAAGATGGCGGCGCTCGGGGTTGAGAAAGCAGGCCGAATCGTCGCATGGAGACGTCTAGGACATTACGCGCGGGTCGGAATCGTAAAGGGTTGATTTTAGTGGCGCGACATTCCCTCCGTTCCGGAATGCTATGGTGCATGGTGCAAGGATGAAAGAGGAACAGGAGGAAAAAGAAGGAGGAAGGTGGTTCTCAGACGTGTCCTGCCTTGAACCTCTCCTGTGCCGGGCCGCCGCGGGTCCCGGGATTAGAAGAGGGCGCGCGGGCCCGCCGCGCGTAATTCTTTAATTGCACCGGCTAATTGGCTCTGAGTGGCGCCACGGTGCCACGGGACATCGCCGATGACAATTATTCCGCGATAGGGGGACCCGGCCGTAAATTGCCGCGGCATTTTTATCGTTCCTTTAACCGGCCGTTTCCCCGGTTCGCTGTCGGCCCGTGTTTCTTGCCTCTCTGGAGCGTGTCCGACCAGAGAGAGAAAGAGAGAGAGAGAGAGAGAGACCGGTCGCCGCTGGAAAGTCCGCTCTCTAACCGTGTGTAATTTATTGTTCTTCGGAGACGGGACGAATTTACTAATTGAAATTAAAGCGGGGACCGATGCCGGAGTCCGAGAGACCCGCGCGACCGATCCAGGCTCCGATGGACAGCGGCTTTTTCTGCGGCACCGTGGTATGCCGGGGCTTATTCTTGGCTCTATTCCGGCTCCTGATCGCGCGAATAATAATGATGTTAATGATAATACGTTCGGACAGAGAATGCTACAGAGGGCAGCCAGAAAACTCCGAGTGATGCAATGGCTCCGACTTGCTTATGTAGGACTGGATTACTCTTATTAAATTCAAACTGAAGGAAAGTCGGCGCTCTCTGAAGGCACTGCAAATGCTCATTAGAATTCCTCGTTTAATGGGCGAACTTCGAGCGTATGGGGTGCTGCATTTTACTTTCGGTGGATGGAAATGATCGGGCAGTATGTTAAATTCTGGATTGGCATTCTTTGAATGTACTTCTTTACTGGCTTTATAGATTTTAATCGTGAGAGGTAACTTAATAAGAGAGCGTGTTCTGAATAAAATTAACGGAAACCGAAGATAGACTGACTCTTTCGTGTCTCTCTGTTTAACAATTGGAGAACCATGGGTCGGGTCTAAGCAATGTCCATCTCAACGTTTTTCGATTATGCTACCAGTAGCATATTTGATTTTTACTGTAGATAAAAGACTTTCTCAAATAAACTGAATGATACTTTGGCGGTGGCAGACGTGACGGTGTTTGGAAGAAAAGGAGAGAGAAGACGTTTCCGTCCACAGGGCCCGCTAGAGGACTCATCAGTAAGGAGATCCTAGCGGGCCCGTGCCTCAGACGTTGGGATGTCGGTAGGAAGGACGAAGTCTGTATATATACAAATTGAGGCTGATCGGTTACTTGCGGGAAGAGGAGCCATCTGTTGGCGGGTCTGAAGGTAGCTACAACAAGAATAAAAGAAGCTTATTCAGTCAATCCACAACTGAAACCACAAGAAGCCACACTTCTTAACATCTAAATACCACAACCAATATGTACCAAATAAACAACAGAATAAAAAGGTACAACAATTGTACAATTACCATAACTACACTGCGGATTTTATGCATTTATGACAAAATTGTATGGGTGAAATTTGAAATAGCAGAAAGACTAAAACAACTTAAGAATTATTACAATACAATTCTAAGTTCATTCAAGATTATTAACAACTTCCTGTTTGGTTTCTGGCTGTTGCGATGAGTGATAAAGTTCCGCAGTCTAATTGACGATCGGGCATGTTGCCGCTTCAAAAACTAGTTCTACTTTCGCAAGAAACTGCAAAGAAAACCAAAAGGCAGTCCCGTTCTGCAATAGAGCACCTATCAGGCAGTGATTTAAGATAGTAAATTTCTCGCGTCGAGAGCGATTCATCGAAGACAGTCTCTAGTTTCATCGAGGGGTTATAGTCTTCTGACAGAAGATCGGCCGTGGAATATCCATAATGACAAACCGTCCCTCGCGAGCGATCGGTTCAGGGCCGTGGCCAATGTTATAAATGCATCGGAAAGTCGAGCTAAGAGAGAAAGAAAGCGCGAGGGAGAGGAGAGGAGAGGAAACGAAGCGGGACCGGTCGAAGGATCTATCGATAGCCGATATCCTGGCTGGCGTTTCGTAGACGCGACCGCCTCGGCAAGATCGATTTGTGTCGAGACAGTTCGAGAACGCGAGATGGATGGGCCAGTGCACGAAATCTATTAGTCATCACCCACACGGTATCGGTTCTTCTTCTTCTTCTTCTTCTCCTTCATCTTGGTCTCTCCCTCTTCCGCCCCCTCCGCGTCCACCTGTTTTCCCTTCTCTCTCACCGATGGTGCAGACAGGTACGTCCGATCGCGGCGTCATTGTAGCCGACCAATCGCGACGCGGGTTTCTATGCACCGTGGAATGTTAATGCGTTCATAGACGAGGCGCGTGGGCCTCGGACAAATGGTCCTCGGAGAATCGTTTCCTTTGAGGATGCGTCCACTCGCGAAATTGATCGGGTTGCGAAACCTGGCACAACTTCCATGTACGAGGCGAAATCTTCGACTAACACCCCCTGGTTCTTTGGTCTTTAGCAGATCGATATTTCGCCATTTTCAACGTGTTCACCTATTTATTTCTTTATTTATTGCAGTGACGGGTCTAAAAATTAGAAATCTGAACTTATTTAAACATTTTGCTATTTTTGGTACAATGTGTGCTTGAATGAAGGAATTTATTCGATCATTTCCTACGAAGGACCCTTTACAATTGAATATAGATACTGTTCCCTTTTGTCTTAATGTCTGTCCCTTTAAACGTAATATTTTGTAACTTTTTCGTAGATTTGTAACGCGTAATGTTTTAACAAATTCCACACGGAATTTCAATATCGAATAATCGGGTTTCTACAGTTCTCTAGGATGGTCAGCGAGTTTGGAGAGGGCGCGAAGGGATTATTCTCGCACCCCCGGCTTCCAGAGATGGATGCGCAGCGTCATTGAACGTGTCGGCGAGCAGAGATTGCACGTAACGAAAGAAACGACTCGAAATGAGCCAGTTAGCCGGCTAGATTGCGTCGGATGTTCCGGAACGAGCGTCGAACGGCGCGGTGCAGAGCGGCGAGGGGCTTCTGCTCTCCTCTCTCGTCGGAGTTGCTCACTTCCCGCCACTCGGGAGCACTTCAAGTGCCATTCACTCAATTCATTTTCATCTCCGATTCGCCGTCCGCCCTGCCTCCTCTGTTCTCTCATTAACAGTCTTTCCGGTGGCCCCGAGGCTACGAATGCGACGAGATTCTTCCTAAGAAAATTAGCCCTCGTTTCCGTTCTTCGGACGAACGCCGATACTGCTCATTCGATTCTACCTTAATGGACGACGTGGATACATGAAGTGTTGTTGATGATGTTTCCGATGGCCGGACTTCCCTCCGCTGAAGGAAACATCATTAAGTACGTAAGGGTGCAATAAGGGTTCCTTAAGTATGTAAGGGATTTTATTGGACATAAATTATTCGTCTGTGCGCATTATTCTCCAGATATTCTTGCCTACTGTTTGAATAACTTAATGGTTTGGGTACCCAGTGCGAAGGATTTGTGGAAATTTCGGACATAATTAGTCCCGTTCAGAGATTATTCCTAGACTTTAGCAAACTTTCGTGTTTCTATTTAAATATTGTGCGAATCCATCGCCGTAAGGGTTTCATAAATTCTACTGGATAATACTATCCCGGTTTGCACTTCTATCTCCAAACTTCTGGAAACATTCGTTTAAGTATTTTATGAAGATTTTGAACTGCTTGATTGTACAACTCCTCCTTCGATTTTAAAAACTCGGATTTAGAAACTCGATGTCTCTAGTCATTTTTGAGAAGTGTTTAAATTTATTGGGCAACAGCAAGTCGGTGCAACGATTTTTCGCTTTCTGCTTGCGCGTACAATTTTTTTCAATTCTACCATAGTTTGAAAATTGTTTTGGATTAGTTAGTGAATAAATATCAAGTTTATAATGATATTCTCCTTATTACAAGCTCATACGATTTCAGACAGGTTAAATGTCCAACATTTCTGTTTCCATTCCATTTGAAGATCATCGATACATTGTATCTTCTTTTTACCAACAGTATGAAACGCACGGTACTGCTTTCCCGATTGCATAATAATCTTCGTCGAGCGTTCGTCGAGCGAGGATTTAGAGCGAACGTTCGCCGTTTCCATTTGCGAATCGTCGCGGAAAGCAGTGTCCGCAATATTCCCTAAATAGGCCGGTCCCAATCCTCTTGATTGGTAATTGCACGCCGGCAAAGATGCGCAACCAGGCATCGTTATTATGCAAGTTAGGAAAGGCCGCAGACAATTCTGAATTGTTCCTGCGGCGACGTGTCCTCTTTGCAGTAGGACGTTGTACGTAGCTTTAATGCTCCTGAGCTGATTGAGTGCACTCTTCTTTGTTGTACCAATCGACCCAATATCTCTCGTTCTTGATTCGCCAGACACAAAGGATCGCCAACGATACGGGATCACAGACGGACGGCCGGACGTTTTATTAAAAATCATCGAGTCATTGTGCGTCGTTCACGGGCCTGTCGTGGTATCGTGTAACAATGCCAATCTCAAGACGATTAAATTCTACTTAGCGATAGCCTGCAAACAATTATATTCCATGCTGTCTCAGCTCTTCTGAGACAATTTTCCCCTAACGAACCATGTAGGAGTGATTCTCGGCGTAAAAAGTTGCAGTACACTGATTGTGAAAAAGATATTCTGGAATTTCTTCAATTTATAGAAGAAACGCTAGTTTTTTAGAATTTAGTTAGCCGTTCGATAAAGTTTGATAAAAGATATCAACAATATCAAGACATCAACAGTATCAGATATCAATATCAACAAATATAATTCTGTTATCAAAATCTAGGAACGAAAGTGGATGAAGTCATACACGGAACAAGTTTCAAGTAACGATCTGAAAGTTCCTACGTCAATCTTTAAGGAGCACTGCTCCTTCAACATTTAATTGGAGCATCATTAAGATCTCAAAGTCCGAGAACATATGTAAATGCAAAAATCGCGGAGTTTATTGCTGAAATTAGATACTCCGGAACGTAGGTTCTTAAATAAATTCCAGAAGATCGACCACCCCCGATCGGCAGAGAAGAAAAAATCGGAGCAGATTTCGGGTCGGTCGACGGCGATTATCGGTTTAACGGGCGATGATGAAGCAGCCACAGATATAGGGAAGACGAACGGTGATTTGCATAATTAAGTTAATTATGGTGAGGACGTTTTTTCGGGCGGCTGTCACCGCGGCGAAGATCGAGGTAGGAGCTATCTGGCATCTTCGGTCGTAATGAGCGTTCGGTTACAAGATCAGCCCTCTTGTCTCCGCGAGAGATCTCGGCGAGGAAAAGAGACCTGCCGACAACGGGGACGAGAACTGCGGCGGCGACGACGACGACAGGGCGTACACGAGGATGGCCCTTACGTGACCAAGATGTCGAAAACGAGCGTGAGGCGTGGCAGCGCGCCGATGAGTTACGGTGCACCCTTTGTCTCAGCCCGATCCTGGACCACCTCGGTAATTACGATCATTTCCATTTTTTCCTGTGGTCCAGGGGCTCGTGTCAGAATCCGGACAGGTCCACGAGCCCCCTCGACGGGGCGCTGACCCGCGTGCCCCACCCGCTCCACGCGCTCGCATTTTTTTATCAGTAATTAATAAACCCCTGCTCGTTACCCATGGAAATGTTCTCGAACTCGAAGACCCTCTGAATATTTTCCCTGTTCATTTTCCCCGGGATCGTTTACGCTCGCAGTGCACTCGGAAGGTCCTCCATCCTTCACGATTTCCCAGAAACCTTATTATATCATTTTCATGGGGGTGAGCTAATCGGAAAATCTCCCGTTCTCCGGTGGAAAAAAAACGAGCCGAAGAGGAAAACAAAATATGACGAGGGAAAACGTATGGCTACACCTACGCCGGCCAAGGGATGGCTCGGGGAAGTTGCATCTGCTGCACACTGGGGGGTGCGCGATCATTTTTTAGGGGTAAGGTCGCAGGGGTAAGTCGCCTAACGAATCGGTTTTGTTCGCGGCCCGGACAAACATCGAATAAAGATAAAATGGATGGAGGAAGACGTCCACCCTCGAGTTTCGCATTTACCTGCATTGTGTCTCCGGGAATTATTAATACGTTTGTTAATCGATCCATCCTGGACGTAATTGAAATTTATTAGCGCAGCTGCATCCTCCAATTACTCGAGCGTTCGTCACGAGTTTGTTTCCCGTGTTCGTTGGGGATGTCAACGGAATCGTAGGAAAATTGAGAAGTTACTAATTTTGTAACATGAGGGTTACAGTGGTATAGATCGTCTTCGATGATGGTACCAATTGATCTCGTAGCAGCTTAAACACTTGCAACATCGATCATAGTATTGGGTCGTTCGGAAAGTTGTTCCGTTTCTCAAAAAAAATTTCCTTTTGTAAGCTCGTTAAAGAAGCACGTGGTTCAGCAAACAACGGGGCTTCTACGAGATGAGATTTTGAAAATACCAGAAAAATGTTGGAAATAGTTTTATTTTATTTGAAACGTTAAAAAATTGTCTTTTATTTTCTCGTGAAAGAACGAAACAACTTTCCGAACGACTCAATAGTTCGAAATCGAGTGCTACTATTTTGTTGTTATTGCAACATTAATTTCGTACACTTATGACATCTATAAGTGTTCAAAATGCAACAAAAAGTACAATTTGTGGCGGCTACCTCCAGACCCGCCAACAGATGGCTCCTCTTCCCGCAAGTAACCGATTCGTCTCAATTTGTATATACTGGGTTGGCAACTAAGTAATTACCGATTTCAGTCATAGATGTCGCTCACTCCCATTTTTATGATATCCGTAAATGTTATATTATAAAATTATTACTATTATTATTATTATTATGTTATTTTTTATTATCCGTGAATGTTAGTAACTGGACAAATTGAATGCAGCGGTCAAGGAAAAGCGACCAGAATTGGTCAATCGTAAAGGTGTCATTTTCCAGCAGGACAATGCTAGGCAGCACACGTCTTTGTCCACTCGGCAAAAATTGATGGATATTGGTTGGAAATTGATGTTACACCTACCATATAGCCCTGATCTCACGCCATCGGATTACCACTTATTTCGATCCCTGGACAACTCCCTTCGTGGTAAAACTTTTAATGACGTTGACGCTGTAAAATCTCACTTAACTCATTTTTTGGCCGAAAAGGATCAGACTTTCCACGAGCGTGGAATTTTCAAGTTGTCAGAGAGATGGCAAAAGGTCATCGAACAAAATGGAAAATACATTACAGATTAAGCTTCATTCCAAGGAAAAACAAATTTTTTATTTCATTGAACAAATTGGCAGTTACTTAGTTGCCAACCCAATAGGATAGCCTTACTGATGAGTCCTCTAGCGAGTCCTGGACGAAACGCCCCTCCCCCTCTCCTTTTCTCCTTAACACAGTCACATCAGCCACCGCCAAAAATTTAAGGAAGCTTCACAAAAATTTGTAGTTTTCTTATAGATTTTGTTACGATTGTTAGACTAAAATATATTTATGATGAGATACAAAATCATAAGGTGGTGATTACAGCAGTTGAAGGGCTTCTCTTTTGTCGTATTTTTTGAGTCCACGGACTTGTCTGTATTGGTTCAAATGGATAGAGAAGCGAATACCTCAAAACACAATTTTGCCAGAAACGCGCTTATTCCTTGGAAACCTTAAATTTATTACTCGCGACTACAACTCCGACCAGGACAACTCCCTATTAAAAATACGTTATGCGACATCTATAGTAAAAATGATGAACTTCAAATTCTATTATTCTATTACAAGAATTTGTATAAAATTATTAAATTTGATAAGCTTCGAATTAATTTTACTCGCCGATGCAGTGACCCAAAAATTTCGAAACTCCACGGAGATCGCCTGTGATCGTCCGTGTGTGATTTATTGCAGTATTATACTAAAATCGTAATAACGCATTTACGACGAGGAAGGTCCGTTTGTCGCAGTCGATGGGAATCGTGGAGCGCGGGGTTAAATATCGGGGTTAATTTCAACGTGCCGTCGAAGAGTTCACGAATTGATCTCGCAACGACAAGTTGTCGAGGGCGTTTTGATTCCCTGGGCCGGCTAATGCGTCGTAAAACGTCCGGCGAGTGACAACACGCGCCGTGGAGCCGCAGTTGTAAATTCCTCTCGTAAAATTATGCCGCGCGACGTGCTGAACTATAAATATTAATGCTTCCCAAAAACGGTTTTCCTCTTTGCTCCTTCGTTTCTCCTTCTTTTTCCACCTCTCTCTCTCTCTCTCTCTCTCTCTCTCTCTCTCTCTCTCTCTTTATCTCTCTCTCTCTTTCTCTCTCTCTCTCTCTCTCTCCGGGACTGCCACCCTTCGCCACAGCGTCCACGGGAACGCGAGTCGTAAATCAAGCCGCTAGAAGGAGGTTGTCAGCGAAAAATACGGCGGATAAAGGCGGCTGGGGGTAAGAGTTTGTTTTAGATGCCAGAACCCCTTTCGCGTCCCGAGAAACATTGCTCTCGGCTGCGGCGACTTCCTTCGAACGTTCGAGGATCGATGGCCTGACCCCCGGATACACCCCCACCTTCACCTTCGCCCTTCTTTATTACGATTTCTCCGAAAATTTCACGATCTTCTTAATAAACGCCTGACGTTTTTGCCTCGCAACAAAGGCGACGAATTTAAGGCTGGATTCGTTCTCGGAAGAGTTTCCTGAGAGACAAAATTAATTGCGAAATAGTGGATTTTATCTAGAACTGAATCTAAACATTCAGAAAATATTTCAAGGAATAGCGAATATGTCTTACTGTTGAATAACCAAGACGAACTGGAGTTAGTCTTTTAAGAATTTTGTAGAAGACAGAATTAAATTCGAAGGGGTGGGCCTGAGTTATCAAATGGGGTGATACTCAATTGATTAAAGAATGCAAGAATTAATAATTACTTAAATATGCTGTACTGTTGAACAAATATGTCAAATTTCTGCGGGACTTATTCTAATGAGAATTTTGTAAAAAACAAGACTACAATCATCAAATCCCAGGTTTTAGTTGCAAATTAGAAACACTAAAAACAAGATGCACCAATAAAATGTATAAAAGTAAAAGTATAAACAGTGAAAGTATAAAAGTATTAAAAATCGTCAAGGCCCAGAAGATGAATTTCTATCAACCCCAAGCAATGATTGGCTATCTAGGGGTGAGCTGTGTAGGCTATGGGGTCGCAATACGGAAAAATCGCGCGGGAACGAATCATCGGACATTTATCGAGGCGTCCACGGTTGAATGTCGACAAATGTTCCACCGGAGGTCCAATTTCTCTTCTGCGTTCCTGGAAAATGAGAGGATATATTTCATTGTTCCTGACACGCAGTGCGCTCGCTGTCCGCCATGTTCAGTTTCTCCATCCTCGTCCTCCTCCACTATTCAACCCGTGGAATGACTATGGGACGTCGGTCGACAGGACAGAGGCGAACAGGAAAATAAATAAATTTTATTATCATATTCCGTAGATTTTTCATTTTCCACGGGGGACCGCTCATCGTGGACTGTTTGAAGGGCCCCGGACAGTCTCCGATATTTTCGTCGGCGATCGTCCTCACAGATACCCATCGGCCATTATCTCGGCTTGCATCGCTCGTCAAAATCTTATCTGTTAGCCACCTCGAGCCGCCCACTAGCTCTGTCATCTGTGCGCTGCGCTAGCCTTTGATCCTGACTGCCATCTTGCTTGTATCTTGACTTTGGGTTACGTATTTATCACCTGAGTAGAACATTTGTTCATCGGGATTTTTGAAGGATTATATTATATTATTATATATTATTATATTATATTATCATATTATTATATTATATTATCATATTATTATATTATATTATCATATTATTGTATTATTATATTATTATTTTATTTGGCCTTCAAGCTGTAGAATAAACTTCTTCAAAATGCTACAGAAAAATAAATGTACCTTTTGAAATATTATTGCAATGCATCGATTTTATGAATCACTCAAAGAGTTATGTTACTTGTATCAATTTCATTTCACAAATTAGCTAATGAATCATCTTTATCGCAATCATAGAACAATGTCATTCGATTAAACGACTCGAGTCGCAATATTTCTATGCCATCAAAATTCGTAGCCCGTACAAATTCGCTTTTCCGAACATCGCGATATTCGCAGCGAACACAGCGAACGCTCCCGTTTTGCACCTGCGGCAAGCCAGGTAAGGCGACACGAGGACAGAATACTGAAGAAGTCGCCGCGAGAGGAGCCGGCCGTGCTATTGAGACCGACCGACAGAGATCGTCATGTCCCTAATGACTTCGAGACAAGATCTAGGATTCGGATCGGATCCAGTGTCTTTCCATCTAACCGCGGGATCTAAAAACTTTTGCGTGTCGGCCCCCTTTGGTCCCTCGACTATGCTGCTCCGTGGAAACGCGCGTTTCCGCCGGATCGTAACAAGGCTTTAGTGGCCCGTAAATTCCGTCGACATTTCCAATTATGTGGGTTTTCGCGCAGAGACCCCGGTGGCCACCGTTTACTCGTGTTTTCGTGTGTTCACGCACCAGAGAACAGACAACCACCTCCTCCCACCTTCGTTTTACGAGTTCGGACTGCCTTTCTTCCGACCGATGACGACGTTCGTACGGAACAGCTCACGATTTTCCAATAATCTGCTCTAGAACATCGGACAAATCAATTTTTCAAATCGACTTTCAAAACATCGCTGTAAGAGGATTTATGTCAATTTCCAAGAATAATGAAGTTACAAACGTATGGAATAAGCGAGGTTCTTGAAATGCATTGAGTATTGTAGTCCACAAAATATAACTGTATTGTTTTAACTCTTTTCGTTTGATGATCTTTATCGCTATCTTTATTGTGTAAAGTTGTGTACACAATTGTTGATGTAATTTTACAAATTTAAACGTTTATTCATCTCCTTTCTGGTTCTTTATATCTATTTTCATTCTAAACGTTTAAAAATTGTTCAAATAACTGTCCCAATAATAAATAATTTTTTAAACAACGAATTCTAAGCTCTTCTGGAAACAATAAAATCTTTTAACGAATCTTTGAGATATATAATTTTGAAGGATTCTCAAATGAAAGCCGAATGAACATTCTAACTTTCTAGCAGCGAAAATGAAAAGTTTCTTTGAGAATAGCCACTGTAAGGCTAATTACAGTAACACAATTACAGCGGCTGTATGGGGCCACACGGTGATTATTAAGTTAACAAAGGAACGAATCGCGAGGATCAGATGTTGGAAGTTAAAACGAGCGTGCCATTGGCCGCGACGCGACGTCGGAACGTATCGTCACGATCCTACAAATTAACGATTAATTAAACGCAATGACTGCGCCGAGCGTGACTGATGAACGACCGAAACAATGTCCGGGCTTGTTGATGACCCACCCGGGGGAATGCACGCGTAGGTGCATACTGTGTGTAACCGTATTTCGCAACGCCGCAATTTCTCTCTCCCCCGCGATGGAATATCTATTGCGGATGCAATGTAGATCCTGGATCTTTCGCCCGGACTCGACACGCAAGCCTTTCGGCTGTTAAACAAGATACAAGCTTCGATTTATTATCACTGCCCCGGGGATGCTTATACATATTTACATGCTCGTTGATGGGGCCGGTAAAATAAACCAAAAGATATTTCCGGAAATTAATAAAAGGAAGCGGCGATTAATCTGACATTCCAGTATCGCGACTTTGATAACTTTGGAAACAGTCAAAAGAAACAGTGAAACAGCATGTCATTTGAAACTGTAGCATCTCGCAGAAAATGGTGGCTAAACTTAGGTCAAAATTTGGAGAAGAGAAAAAGAGAAACATTAAGAAAGCTTAAATAGATTTAAAAAGACAAGAGAAAGCTAAGACAGTTATAAAGATGAAACATTTTATCGTGGTTCTAATAACTTAATCGATTTCATTTCTTGGCTAAACATAGCTTAGAATTTAAAGAAGGGAAAAGTAAAGAGGGATGATTATACAAGTTTTAAAAAACAAGAATAAATCTAACAGAACCCATCACAAAAATATGCATTCTATCGTAGTCCCAATAATTTAGTCGATTGTAAAGTAGATAATAATTTCGGTAAACTATGGTCCCTCGCATAAAATCGTGGCTAAACGAAGTTTTAAGTTTAAAGAAGAAGAAACTAGTAAAATTAAGAGAGATGACCATACAGATTTCAGGAAACAAAAATAAATAGAATAAAACATAAAGTCGATAACGATTTTAGTAAACTATAGTGTCTATAGATCACCATACTATAGTAGCCACCATCAAGAATGGTGATCGATACCAGTTAAAAATTTAGAAAAAGAGAAATAGTAAAATGACAAGAGATCTTCATATTATAAACTGACCTGTAATTAGTAATCTGAAATGTGGCGAGTTTGGAAAACTGTAGTTTTGAGCCTGTTGGCGTGATCTTTGACTCTCCGGCTAAAAATGATCGCCGAATTCGGTTCAAAACTGAAAGAAAAGAGGAAGAGAGAGGAAAGGAGAGAAAGAGAGGCGCTCGTTCGTGCAGGATTTAATGGGTGCGCACACGCTCGGACCTAGACTGTGTGCGACGAGCGTCGTGTCGTGCTGTTAGTAAGCGACAGAAGGTGGATGGAAAGCATCATTCAGAATGTACCTCCTAAGTGCACGAAGGAGCCACGAGTCCGGCTTTATGATCGTTATTAATATCAAATAGTCAGCCACCGTGCCCATTACGGACATAATGGGACGCGATTTTTTCCCGCGACAATGAGGCACCCCGTTAAACACTCGATGCGCCGGCATTATTCACGCGGATGATTAAGCTTTGTTAATATATCCGATGGCAGGACGTGGAACAAGCCGGGGGACACACGTGGAACACATGGAACACGTGAAACAAAGCCGAACGGATACCTGGCTATCACGAGCCGAATTGTAAATCGTCTGTCAGAGAAGCCAGCGAGGAAATTTGCCACATAGGCTCTAAGTCTTAGGGCATTGTTCCACATATAGATGGATTCTAATATGAATCTTTGACAATATCGATTTTTTGTCGAATTAAGAAAGTAGGTTCTGTTTGATGACGAAGAAGGACCTCTCCACGGCTCCAAGCTAGTAGATTAGCCATAAATACGATTTTGATGGCGAAAACTAAACAGGTTCTCTTGGATCTATCTTTTTAAAGTGGCATCCGTGAAGTTTTGAAATATACAATTGACTTCAGTTTTTACGTATACGTTCGTGTACCTATATTGCCGAAACGCGAAAAGTTGAAAAGGTATGAAAAAATGCACAATTAAATTTGAAAATTCTGTCACATCTGTTATCATCGATCTTTTCTGTCATTTTTATACCTGTTCTAGTTAAAGTCATCCTCATTAAGAATTCTGTTCAATCTGTTCGTCTGTTACTCTGTCCAAAAGGTATAATTTCGAACTGTTACAAGAACATCCATCCCTAAAATCGTTCTTAAAATAAAACAAATTCTCTTTTGAAGTGGATGGAGCTCCTTAGACGGTAATAAAAATAAGGAAGGCCGATTAAAATAAATAAAGTAAATGGCAGTGTAGATTAAGGGTCTCTTAAGTTCTGATTCTTCCTCCGCATAATTGACTCAAAAATAACGTCTACGCTAGTATATACTCCGTAAGCAATTAAGATCACGTTCGCATCAATTTCAGCATTAACTATTTGATAACTTTCTCCTGTATACACGCTTATTCTGTCCTTAGGGAGCGATTGTCGCTGGCGAAACGGGTGCGGCCAACGTCCTTTCAACCGCCATTTCCAGGAAAAACGTTGCACAAGGCTGGTAAGTTTCAATAGCCGATTTCCGCAACCGGTTTACAGCTTGGCCACATTCATTTTCATTAGACCAGTATTGGAAGTTCGTTTGTCGCATGAGATTATTAGGGTTACGCTGCAGTGGATCCGTAAATAACCTGTCGACGCAGGTAACCGAGAAAAGCAGGTAGCACGCGGATCAATGACAGAGAAATTCTATCTTTATTTTGCAACAATCGTTGCAAAAGGCTGCTCTACTAATTTGTACGCGAAATATCGTAATCCAAAATTATTATTCTTATATCGATCACGGTTGTAACACTTCGATTTTAGAACACGATTGCATATAAACTATTGTATTTACATCGACAATTATTGTACGAACCTCTTACCTACTTATCTGAAATTATTCAGTTACAATGGTTTTGATTTGCATTAAGGAATATCCAAGTTATTAACAAAATATGGTAAATGTCATTTTATATTATATGTATATCTGAACTGTGTAATAATATTTATCAGATATTTAACGTGTTACAACCGCCACCGTGTTACAACCATCTCCCCTATTATTTTAACATTCGGGAGGCCGAGTTGCTAGTTATTTTTGGGAAATTATTACGTTGTTGTATTTAGAGGCTAGTTCGAACGATAGGGAAAATAAGGTGTAATTAAAGGATAACGCAACCATAATATGAGATAACGAACACGTTACTTTCGCAAGAAATAAAATGAAACACTTGAGAAAAGTTAGCTAGTTAAGATAGAACGAAAAAATGGAACCAGATCTATGTATCCGTATGAACAATAAAATAATAACAGGATATAATATATAACAAATCGAAGATGTTACGGAATGTTTCAAAAGCAGCCTTATAATTTTATAAGGCAAAACTCAAATATTAACAATGGTAGGCTTATGAAAGAATTTTTCGAAATTACCACCAACAATAGAAAGATTAATATTTTGTATATTAATATATAAAATATATAATATAATATATAATAATATAATATATATTATATATATATATATATATATATATATCGTATTATATAATTATATTATATATATATAATATAATTATATAATATAATATGATATATTATTATATAAAATTAGTTGTAAAATCGGTCGTCCACGCGAGGCTTAAACTTTTAACACTAGATTTACGGAATACAAGAAACAGCTGTTTCATATTAGTTTATAAAAGTAACAATAAGACACTTACTCTGATTGTTAACAAGTGTTATTGTAACATTTACCGTAAACAACATATACCGAAGTCAAGTTAACAATCGGGGGCTATAAAAGCGACCTGTGCGATTCGAGAAGTTGTACCTGCTCTTCATAAAATATCTAATTTTGTTTACACAGTGAGGAACAATTGCAGAGAACTGAATGAAATTTACTGTCCTAACTTCAAACTTCATTGTTTAGGAATTACGGTGTCCCGTGGCGCGTACCCAAATTTATCCCGGGCTTTTTTCGATGACAGCTTAGGAAAAACCTGCTTTCACCGAAAGGATTACGTCGATAAATTGGCTCACTAATTCTACGGTTATTTGTTTATTGGGATAACAATGTACTTGGACAGTACCGCTAGGTGCTCCATTCGGGTTAGGACCATTCATTTTCATTATTCGCGAGAACCCACTAATCATCCAGTCATGAATCGTGCTGGTTCCGATGTCCGTATGGCAAACTTTACCTGGCCGGTGTAACGAACCGATCCCGAGCTAGTCGAGGGCCTGAAACAGGTGTAGTTTCTAACCCTTTCCCATCGATATTCCCGATGGCACGATTAATTCCCCGTCGATGATTAGATTCAACGCGATGGGAACATACCTTCGTCGACTTTCTTTCTCGCGTCAGGGATTTCAAAACGTCCGGCACGGTTCGATATTGATTGAGAGGGAACCCGTGGGAGATGGGCTAACGATCCGAGGTATGAAACCGTGTACTGTAATTAATTAATGGGCACGGCGAAGATTCGCCGGGATCCATCCTCGCTGGAACCAGGAATTCGATCCTAGAACGTTTTGCTAAGGAAATAGAATGATTCTGGACTCCGGGTTATGCAAACACCGGTTTTTGAATGTTTACAAATGAACACAAAGTATGACTGAAACAGTGAAACATTGGAACTCGTTTTAAAATTTTGCATAATAATGTCGATTTTAGGGTACCGCGTCTACTCTATGCCCAACCAATTGAATAAGAAACGTAAATCATAGATTGTTGTCGCATACGGTTAATTAGTATTTTGGCATATTAATTGTAAAACCGGTTCGTTTTCGAACGCGTGCGTAAAAATGCACAGTCGCATAAATATTCGCAATCTAAAAATAAGCGACTATTACATTACGCTTCTTTATGCGAGCGACCATTCGTAAATTACGTGGCACAGATCAGGATAAGGGAAAAATTTATTCCGCCGATTAAAAACTTTCCTGTAATAAAAACTCAGTGGAAACTGCGTTTTAAGGCTTGTTAGCGGTAACGTTTTCTCGCGTTTTACGACTCCAAAAATGCCAGGTACGCATAAAGAGGGCGATAATTCAACGATTTCATAATTTTCACGAGTGCCGAGTAAATAAACGCCCGCACGGACGTTTCCGACGAATGAGATATCGGCGAATTTAATTCATCGCCCGCGATCTTCTTCCGTGTTATGCCCGATGCTTTCCGATGATCATTCGAACGCGGAAGCTCGCACGGAAACACGGAAAAAGCGTCGGCGCCGCGACGCGGGTCGTTGATTATTAATCGAGGCTGGAAGTGAGTAAACTCGGTTAATTGGATAAGTAAACTTCGAACGAATGCTCGCGTGATTACGACCGTATCCAGTTATCGACCGGGAGTGGGGCTGAAACGTCAACCGAGAAATTTCCACCTCGTTTTCTCGGCCTGTAATTTATAAACGAGTGGTTCGCGTGACTCCGCGGACTTTCTGCTTCGGGCTTCATATTTTTCCCCTAATCGCGCGCTAAGATTCGCGGTGCACGAGACTGCATCTTCGAGCCGCTTCTCGGACACCGCGACCGGAAAAACCGTGATACATAAATCACGATCGCGGAGCATTGCGACACTCCTCGCAAAGTATTATGATCGCGACGGTACTTACCTAAGAACGATTGAAACGATCTAATCCTTTCTAGTCCGTCCCTACGGTTACCTGAGTTGCGCTCAGTGTGCTCGGTAATCGCGTAATCTAAAGATTCGACACGATTTTCGTTGATAGACACGCACGCGAGCGTTTAATATGATCGGAAGGCTAATCCTCGTTACCTTATAATAGGATTACGTGTGCTTTCGAATTCTACTTTACGAGGATTTGGTTGTTTATTTGTATTCGGAGTGTAGCGTCATCCAATTTCAAGTTGTGCTGAGGATAGCTCATTTAAAGTATAGAGTTTTTTTAAGGTGTTAGATTTTAAATATAAAAGTTGGTTGTAATTATGACTTGTGTGTTTTAATCGACAAATTCATGTCATCGTCTTTTGTCCACTCATTACAGAATTTAATAATAATTTTCTATTTCATCATTGATTGAGAGAGATGATCTAGCTAAGTATGTAAACGTTGCTTCTATGCAGAAGATTTTGTTTACTAAACTGTGGATATCTCCATGAAAGAAAATTTGTTAGAACACATTGAAGTGAAGTAATGACAACTTTTTTGGGATCAGGATGATTTATAAAAATAAATATAATAAACATATATTTCTCAAGAAAGAAGATCGTACTTCGTAGATATTGTAATTATTGGTGCAAACATTTTTCGAGCAACATGCAAAGATTAACAAGGTTCTCGTATAAATTGCTCCGAATCCAGTTTGGAAATGAAGGACGTAAAGAAGGGTGGCCTACCTCTCGGAACCAATGCGTTGCACGCGATCGACTCACCTCCGATAACGTTGTCCAGGCGTCGACGTCGCGACGACGTTGTGGCCATCCTCCTTCGATGGGCGTATCCGTGAGGGCGGATTCGCGACATGCGCTGTGATCAGCAGGACGCCCATGAGAGGCGCTCGGGATTGGTGGACAGCCGAATCGGCTGGCTGTCCCCCAATTGTTGGATCTGGGCGAGGTGTGACGGTGGTGCCATCGTCGCCAATGGAGCGCTGGTATCCACGAGGGAACGTCAACCAGTGGTGGAGCCTGTGGTTCCATCCACGGTCTTTCTCTGACCCCAGAGTGGGGTAAGTGGGCGTGCCCACAGTTTGGTACGGCGAGAACGCACGAGGTTTCCCGAACGGCGGTTCCAGGTGCCGATGAGCGAGCGAGAGGAGGTGAAAGAGAAGGACGATTCGACAAAGAGGGGCAGAGCGTGGCGGAGCGTATCAGTGTGAACGCGTCCGAACGGGCAGAGCGGGCCAAAGAGAGAGGGCAGGCTCGTAAATGCCGAAATCGGCCGAGTTGCTCCTCGGCGGGAGCCCAGTCCTTGCTCTCAGTCCCGCTGTGAACGCAGCAAGGAACACCACGGATGTTTCACCCTCCCTGTACGGTGCGTTGGAGACGTTGACGCGAGTCGTCGTGCTCGTCATCGTCCTCCTCTTCCGCTTGCCTCGACTGGCCGTATACAGGAACAACGCAGTCGGTCTCGTTTTCCGAGAGCGGGCTCGTGGGATTCACGGCGGACGTTTAACTCGCGCCGGGTCGCCGCTCCCAGACCGACGGGCCGAATCCAGAGTTCCCAAGTGAGAACACCACCGCGAAGAACAGACAGTTCGACAGTGCTACCGTTTTGGGATTTTGAAGCGGAACCTCTTGCTGCGAGTCGGTTACACAGTGGCTCGTTGAAATAGTTGGAAGGATAATCCTACAGGGGTCCCCGTTCATATCTCGCGATAGCCAGTGAACACGCCAGTGCATTTACATAGACAGTGTGGCCGTTCAGTGATAGAGTGCGCGACGTTCCTCCCGTTAACGAACTATTCGAAAACGTCCTTGGGATTACAACGAGACTTTGCGCGATCCACGAAGCGCTACGCGTGAGACATGATTCTTGTATCTCCGGTGGTAGAACGTTGAACAGCAACGCAATCCACCACGATGATGAACGCTTTCCTGGACGGGGTGTCCTCGCACCCGCACCACCTGGCCAACCTGGGCATCAAGCTGTCACCCAGTGGGGCTGGTGCCACCGGAGGATCTTCGGATGCTGGCGGAGGTGTGCAACCAGCCCCGGGCGAGGCTCCTTCGCAGCAGCACCACCACTTCCATCCCCAGGGCTATCCGCCCCATCATCCCCATCCGGCGTCGCACATGGCGCCGCACATGGGCCACCACATGAGCCATCACCCAGGCTACGCGGCTCGCGACTTTCTGCTCAGGAGGGAGCACGAGTTCAACGCCACCGCGAATCCTACCACCCCCGAAAGCGGCCTTGGACTCTTCACCCCGTTGCACCATGACAGCACCGCCGCCACTATGCAGCAGTTTCCTCATCATCCAGGTCAGCATCCTCTGGCGGCCAGTCACTACCCCGGACACTATCCCCAGGACTCCCGGCTACCGCCTCATCACCAGTATCTGGGTGCTCCGCACCTCACCCCCGCATCTATTCATCACCAACAGCACCCGGCGGTCAGCCATCCAAGTCATCATCCCCATGGCGCGTTCCTCAGGTACATGAGGAGCAATGGGACCGGCGGTGGTGGGGCCGGTGCCGCGACCGGCGGACCACGCCACGACATGTCCTGCATGTGGGTGGACCAGGATTCGCCCGGACCCGGAAGGAAGCTATGCGGCAAACTCTTCAACAACCTCCACGATATCGTGACGCACCTCACCGTCGAACACGTGGGCGGACCCGAGTGCACCACGCACGCGTGCTTCTGGCAGGGATGCTCGCGGAACGGCCGGGCCTTCAAGGCCAAATACAAGCTCGTCAATCACATCAGGGTGCACACCGGAGAAAAACCGTTTCCCTGCCCGTTCCCCGGATGCGGAAAGGTGTTCGCCAGGTCCGAGAATCTCAAGATACACAAGAGGACGCATACCGGTGAGTACATGATCTTCTTTTTACGAACATCGTTTGGATAAGGTCGTTGATAGTACGCGTGGACGTTGACTTGGGTTCTGCTGGCGCCTCTGATGAGGTTTCAGTCGTTATTTAATGCGCAACGAACCTGTGCACGGACCTTTAATGTGCAGGTGAAATTCGAAGTTGGATCTGTGCGACATTGAAGCTTTAGGGGATGTTTCCTAAGACATCGGCACGTGGAGATTGATCTAAACTTGCATTTTCTAGAAGCAAATACTGTAAAATTAATTCCTAATTGCTCTGTTATCTGCGACGTTCTTTCAACACCTAGAGGTGAAATCCAAAGTTGGATCTCTGCGAGATAGAGGTTTTCGGGGATGTTGTTTAAGATGTGGCCACATAGAGGTTGATCTAAATTTGATTTTCTAGAAGCATATGCTGTGACAGATACTCAATGTTAGATTGAGTATTTAGGAGATGTTTTAGCGCGTGGATGAACCTAGATATTCATCTAAAATTGCTCTTCCACAAACCAGATTTCAAAAAACGTTTCAACTGTTTTCTGATCTGGAATATTAATTGATGAACCTAATGGTATACTCCAAAATCGACGTTCAATAAAAATACTTCAGGGGTTGACCAATTAGATTTCTACTTAATACGCATCGTGCGGAAGTAGAATAGCTTTTTAATTGCGCTTTAAAAACTTCAATGTGCTACCTCAAGAGTTATATCAACGTTCGATTAAGTCCTCAAGGGATGATCCCGAGGATAGACACTTGGGCGTCGATCGAAATTCGACCATCCTCAAGTAAAATCGCCTAAAAAGACGGTCTTAATTGCTCGCTGATTCACGATACCACGCGAGGACTCCAGTGTCACGCTCGAAAATTACAAACCATTCCAGGGCGAGTTGAGGCTCGCAATATCGGGTCCACGGAGGTTAATCTTCCCATCTCATCAAGCCGGGGTCCCGACGCCCCCCTTGCGCCTCGCGATATCTTCTTTCAAGCGGGCAGCAGGCCCGAGGAATGCCACGAATTCCCTCGAACTCGCGTCCGGGCCCGTTTAAACCCTGTCACTCACTGATCTGAATCTGCCCGGAGCTGGTTTCCACGAACGAACAGGCCTGTAATGTTCAACAAAACCTAAGCCGAACCGTTTCTAGGAGCTATTAAGTCCGCCGGGTCCTCCCAATCCTGCGGAAATCGCATTGGCGGAACTCGATTAATTCCTGGTGCCGGTCTCGGGCCAGTTGAATCAATGGCTTCCGTCCGAAATCACTCGATTCCGGAGAGGCGTTGCACCACGAGATGCACAAACAGGCCAGCTTCTCCCTCCATTCGCCGCCAGGGCCCGTTTTCGACCACGAAACGCCCCCGGCGCCTCGGGCCGTTTCAATATAATCAACCGGCTGTTTACGATGACAAGAATTTTTCGGGGCGCAATTAAGAAATTACCGGGCCATATATCGTGTCGTTTTATGCCCGCGTCCCGCGGACAATGTATTCACGTGGTTGCACGGGGCCCGGGCAACGGGAACGTGGGCCCCTTGCTCGGGCCCGACGCGACGGACAGACGCCAGGCGTCCGAAGATCGGGGCCCGCTGCGGAGATTCCGTCCCGCACAGTCGCTACTAATTTCACCGTGTAGTTTTATTGTCAGTCGTGGTTCGGTGACGCGCGCGCGCTCGCGCGCTCTCCATCGGGCCCTTTCTCTCCTCGTTTTTTCGATTTCCCTTATAGCCGGCAGGACTGCAGACCTACGATCTACGACTCACTGTGCGATTCCGTTTTAACGGCGACAGTAAAAACGGGGGACGCGTAAATCCATTAGCGCGTACATCTGTCGGTCTCGCGCGTCCTCGCGCGTTCTCGGACGTTAAACGACGGTGTTTAGCGACGCGATTCCGCTCTCGACCGTTCGATTTGCATTTCTATGGCTGCCGGAGAGGGTGCCGGAGAAAGAGAGACCAAAGCGTCTCTCTGCTTTACAAGCTAGTTACACGGACAGCCTCCCGGAAAATCGAGGCGTCTCGAGTGATCTATGGTTCCCGGTTTTAATAATCCCGTAATCGATATAAATCAGCGCTAAGCCAGGACCGACATTTCCTTCGCTCGTTTGCAATTTTGTATCAGCACGGTCAATCACTTCGAACGATGAAATCGCGGATCCTAGCCGCCCATCACAGGTCGCTGCTGTTTCCGTTCACACGTTGTATCCATCCCCTTTGTGCCGGGGATGTGTAGCGTGTGCGATTAGGCCGTGATCTCTCTTCGTTCCTGCATTCCTGTCGCTTTGGAACAGCTATTTTTTTTAAAGAAAGTTCGCGATAGCTGGTGTTCGAGAGAAGTCGTCGAAGATGATTTTTAATTTTAGGATGAGTTCACTCTTTTTGATCAGACTTGGGAAATTGGTACACATTTGCGTCATTTAATTGTTTCGTTGCATCACTTTTAAGCAATGCAGCAACAATCATAGTTTGTGCAGGAAATGCCATGCTTATTGATTTAGACAAAAATCTCTATTAAGTTTAGACAAAATATTGGATCTCTTAAACGTTATCTGGAATTCGGGAAATATCTAAATTCGAGATCACCTTTTACCTTGTCAATTCGCAACACCGATTTTAGTATCATTTTCAAAATAATATAATGAATCGACTAAGAATATACAGTAATTACAGTAAATTCTCCCTAATTGACGCTCAGATTGTGCAAAAAATGGACAATTTGGGAAATGCAGATACGATTATTCAAGCCTTGAGGCTCGTTTTTATAGTTATCGATTGTCTTGGTACCTACTGGCCTTCACAAGGGTTAATTATTTCTATCAAGATATGCGGATCAATAATCAGGAGACTATTGTCAAACAATATTTTTAAATACTTCCAGCGTTCCGATAACGTGATCACACAAACAATGCGATATACCGACATCCGATCAGCCGCCATTTTGGGGATGATGCTAAATACCTCGTTCACTCCGTAAAATGTTTTCTTCCTATCAAAAAGCTTTTGAAACATAATAATTGGTGATCTAGTCATACATTCAATAATGTTTGTACATTCAAATTGAACGAGCGCAATGTTTGCTGGCGCAAGGAATGTTCGATCGAGAGGCGGCGGTGGGCAGTGGAATCAATTAAAATCCATTTAGTAGCGTGTCGGTGAACGAGAGAAACCCTCCAGCAACCCCTTTCTGGATAAATTGGCATTTTCAAAAAAACGCACCACGCACGGCTTGACGCTTTGTTTCCGGGCGTTCCCCGTTCACGCGCTCGTACGCTCACGATGCCCCTTTATTGCCTCTCTCCTCTCTGTTTCTCGCTCTCCTGGGCTCTCTCTCTTTTCTCTCTTTCTTTCTCATCCACTCTGCTTTTGAGCGCTCCCATGATCGCACAAAAGCGATTCGACAGGAATTCTTTGTTTTATCAGAAACGCGAGGACAAATATTTTGGCTCGTGCGAATTAACCGGTGTTCCGTAACAAGCCCGTCTCCGAGGGAAATATATTCTGTCGAGATCCTTTGTATCGCTGGGCTCGAATTTGTATATCGGAGGAATTCGAATTCTCATGCTTGTTACCCCAGCTCACAATAATTTTCAGTCCAATAAAATTTACTCTGTGAAAGGCAGAATTAGTTTGCATATATCTTTCTAGAAACTTCAGTTCTACGGTTTACTTTGTCGAAAGCAAAATGTGAGAAATATCTTTCTTAGCTTGGATGAAACGAAACTAATACAACTTTTAATCCCAGATCCATGCTGTCGTCTAAATGTGTTCATTAATTTTAACTATTACATTTTAGAGTGAACAACTTTTAAAACGTTATTACAAAGAAAAGAATGCTGTGCATTAATTTAATAAAGTAGAAGTCACTCCAAAATCTCTTTCTTTAATAATTGTAATAAATTGTCTCGCGTTTTAAACAGCACTTATTCACACTTCTCATAAATTCAAAAATCCACATTTTTAAAAAATCGAGCGCAGACAGAATGATTCCAGAAGATTATTTAGAAGTTGTTTGTTGATGGCACCGACCATTTCTCACGGAAAATTTTCAATCGGCCTGTTTCGTCACCGTAGAAGCCATTTACCCGCACGGTCCCCTCCTCTATCTTCCTCGACACGCTCGCCCCTACTTAACGCTTATTCCACAACAACCCCCTTTCCGACTCATCCCGTATCATCCCCTTATTCTACGCGTCTCTAACCCTCCGAAAATCCTAGCCAATGGCGCGCGAGCCCTGAGGGGAGACCATTGTCAATCCGACCAATCGTCAACGCTCATGCGACGCACATGCGACAGAAAATCGCCTGGACGTGTTACGAACGCTATTCTTTCGGATTCTTTTTCTTTTTTTCCTTCGTGGCTGGCGTCTCATCCTCGTCCGACTCGCAGGAATAAGTGGGGGACGGTCTCTTTATAATGCATATCAATTTATGCCTAATGGCTAACGCTGTTACGAACTCGCATCTGCGGATTAACAGGAACGTCCTCATTCTATTTGAAACGCGCACCCGATTGTTCCACCCCCGATCGAGCTCCAATCTTACCTTTGTAAATCGAAACAGGCCTTTGAATTCGAATTAAGCTGTAGATCAGCTGGTTGTGACAAGATGCATTTCTTAAAAAATAAAATGTGTCGAATTGTTAGACAAACGTTAACGTATAGTAGCCACTTTCAGAGTTAGAGCAATTACATCGTTATAGTGTTAAAATAAACATTGATCGACATAATAAATAATGTGATATATGGCTCGTTCCAGATTGAACGGCTTTCACGTGTACTATAATTTGATTACAAAGAATTCAGCCGTCAGAGGTTCGGGAAACCGAGATCCTACTGCATAATATGACTATATATAGATGACTATATAAAATAGTTCATTGAAAATTTAACAAGACTTTCCTCTTTCTCTTTGAATCTCTCGAAAGTATTAACACGACGACTGTCATGTCATCAATTGATTCGTTTCGTTAAATTATATCGGAATAAATTAGCGAAATTTCTGGAATCGTTGAACCGCCTCCAAAAGAGTTAATAAAAGAAGATGGTGTGGTTATTGTACTTGAAAAATCGTATTTTTAGATGAGTTTGTATTGGTATAAAGATCCGCGCAGTTTATTCGGAAGAGACGGTGGATAATTTCGAGTTAAGTAGAGCACCGGTACAGAGACATGAATTCGGAGGTCGGGCATGATCGCGCATTCGGGACAGTCGAAAAAGCGGAATCTAGAGTGACACAGGAAGCGAAAGAAAGAAGGAGGGTCGGGGAAGAAAAACGAGGAAACGGTGCCAGGAAGTGCGCGACGATATTTGCTCGGCCAGGCCAGCCATCGCCAGGAAATCGACGACGATCGACAATGCCGTAAAGCTCCGGGCTACGTTCTGGGGAACATTGTAAGTCTCCGGGTAACTAATGGCGGCGGGCCGTGCGATCGGAATCGAGATGCATGATCGGATTTATGCGAGACCAATATGGAGGGCCCTGGCATTATTGCGATAAGCCCGTGACGTCGACAGAAACACGCTGAAACGACGCTGGAAATCGGGTCTCCGCGTAAAGCGCTTACAAATTATTTCGTCGATAAAGTTTCCACGATACCGCACTGCCGCAGCGTAACACGGCTAATATATAATCGCGATAGTCATCGGCGTAACAACCTCTAAATCTTTCAAATTAAATTCAACAATGCCTAAAAATTTCGCTATTCAAATCGAACGCTCGCCGGTTTCCGACGTTCGAGAGCATGAATGTTTAAAACATTTAATCTATGCCTGCCTTTCAAGCAGAAATTCTATGATACCCGGCGGATTAAACAGCTAAATGTCAACGCTCGAGAATTTAGCTTTAACATCTAACAATTTCGTCATTTTTATGTCTCCAACCGTCCGAACATTTGAGTTCGAATATTTAAATTTCAGCGATAAAAGCTTCGGAAAGTATCTGTGAATTTCGTAATTTAAATTTATAGGCATCGAATATTTCAGTTCGAATGTTTAAATTATTAAACATTTTTATTTTCAATAATAATTACTCGTGACTTGTGATGGAAGCAGCTTGTAGTTGTTCTCTGTCTTTTCAAACTGAATGCGTATTATTTCAAATTCTATGAATGCCGATGCTGAAAGCCAATTTGTATTCAGACATTTATAACTTTGATGATTTACATTTGAATGGCCAACATATCGAAACCCGAAATCGGGGTTAGCAAGCTTTGAACTGTTGAGAATTGTTTCTTCAACAGTTGGAAGCTCGAGAAATCACAATGACCGTCACGGAACAAAATCTGTATCAGCCCCGAGATTGTCATACCGACGACTTATCGAAATCTCTCCGTAGAGAAGATCGATCGATCGAGCAAAGCGCTCGATCCGATCGAGAGCCAGCGATTACGGCGATAAAACTCGTGGAGGAAGCACTTCGCTCGAGCCGACGCGCGACGGGCAACGACCAACAACGCGCGCAATATTCTTCGCGCTTTCGAGCATGATCGATCGCCGAGCACCTATAACGTCGTCACGCGTTAAGTTTCGACACACCCGGCTATTATAGAATTGTTCAATACTTTCAATTATCTCTACCGCGAATCGACGCGTCGAAGTCGTGGGTTTTCATCGAACCGTTTCGCTTTTATCGGCGATGAAGTCTCGGCAGCTGCGAGAGCGGTAACTTTCTCGGACGAAAGTCGTTCGTTTAATTTAGCATCCGATCTTTAAATATTCATAACTTCGTGGTCAAGAATTCTGCCTAGCTTGTTGCCGAAATAGAATAGAACTCGCTTCGATAATTATCCGAATATTCATGCTTTTATGTCCTCCAGCCTGCAAACGCCATAAAATTTTATAAGATTTTTACGAGGCTTGAAAATAAGCGTTGTTATAAGGACGATGAAATTCTTCACATTTGGGAATCAGATTCGGCATAATTTTATTTTTTAATGTTTGGAAACCCGAATTTTTGAACCCGAACACTAATTCGAGTCGTTTTCTACATTGTTTATGAACCAGGAGTAACAGAACGTAACTATTTCCACTGACATTATTATTTTTAATATACCAAAGACATTAACATCAACGTTCGTGTTTAGATAATAATCGTTGCATTAATATTTTCAATATTAAATTACTGATTGTCACTGTAGCTGTTCAATCATCCAATTGTCTTGCGTTATACAATTATAATTAGACTACAGTTCTTTGTGTAAAGCTCAAACGTATTTTATGAATACCAAGATAAGGAAAGAATTTAATTTAACAACTACCTGTAAAATTTTCTTATGGTAAGAAGAAAATAAAAATGTCATTTGCGGTTATAAATATACATGTTCCTTTGCATTTTTAAAATCTGTTCGTATTATAAACGCATAATGACGATAATTATCATGTTCGCGAATGTGAGCTTCCTTATATAAGAAACAGGATAAAATCTTCGATCGATTAAGATCTGGGTGTTTCGCAGACGATTGAGAGACAGTATATTAGACGATACGGCGGCGAGAGGCGTCCGTATGAATTGTCACCGCAGGAAACAGCGGGGAAAAGCCGAAGGATAAGCCTGCGGGTCGATAAGGACGAGAGACGGTTCTTCGCGCGTGCACCTCGAAAACCAGCCGCCAATAAAAAACCACCCCTGGTTGGTATTTATACGGCGGCTTTGTTGTTTCGCCGCCCACACCTTCATCGATCGGTCCCCGACACCTTGTGCTCGCTCATCTTCGACAGCGCGGAACAATGTTTGCCGGAAGTGCGCGAGAAACGGTTGACACGACAGCCCATCTCCCTCTGATTCGTGGAATCGCAGATACGGATTCGCGATAGCCTCGATCGGATACGTTCAATTTATTTTCGCTCCGCGGCCGCGGGTAACCGCGTTGAAAATAATTAAACGGTCAGCTGGTCGGGCAAGTTTATCACCGGCCGTTCCGCGATCCAAAAGCTGTCCTGTAAATTACACGCTCGGAAATATTTCTGCGGCGGAGGCACCGGAGCTGCTCCTCTCGCGACTGTTTCATTCGCGATCTTCACTGCGGAATAATTCTCTTATAACGCGCGGGGAGAATTCTGACGACGGTGTACGATGGAAAAGAAATAGTTAATGCCCCGGTGAGTCCAGTTGTGTCTAGTAATGCGAATTTTATTCTCAGTGCAAAACACGAATGCTCTTTGTTGATTGCAGGAAGTGGAGGCAAGTGAACATTGATAACATTGATCTTGGACTCTTGAATGATTATTCTTCTAATGTACAGTAAATTCTCCCTAACTGACGCTGAGATTGTACACAAAAATGGATAATTTGGAAAGTGGAGATACGATTATTTTTATAGTTGTATAATCGTATCTCCTCTTCCAAAATTGTCCACTTTTGTGCACAATGTGAATGTCAATTAGGGAGAATTTATTGTATTTACATTTTTACATTTCACATACATATCCTTGTCACAAATGCACAATATCTACAACCTCGTAATGTCTTCGCTACCAGCGTCAATAGCATACATAGTTATAAATATTTATTGCATTAAATACATCTTATAAAATTTGGTAAAAGTATTGTCAAAGAGAAGGCACAAGTTCTCTAAATATCATGCTATGTGTCACAATTTATATGTGACTGAAATGTATATCTAATTTTATTCGGTGTGGTGGCAAAAAAAATTGGTGGCACATATGGAACACCGTGTTTTGAAAAACTTTCTTAATCACGCTATTTAACAAAGAGACAATACTGCAATTCTTTACCAAGCATCATCACAATAGGATCCTTTATAAGCCGCGCCGAAGTCTCCTCTTTCTCACACAATTTTAAATGTATCTTAACTATGACGACGATAATCAAAATTCTAATTTACGTCAAGTTCTTTTATGACGTGTTCTCAAGAACTCTTTCCCGTATACTACAGAAAATTCTCCCTAATTAACGCTCAGATTGTGCACAAAAATGGATAATTTAGTAAGAGGAAATACGATTATTTGAACCTTCCGGCTCGTTTTTATAGTTGTTGACAATCAACGTAATTTCATAAAGAGATCTTCGCAAAAAACCATTAAAAATGACCCTTTACAAGCTCTATCGAAGTCTTTCCTATCAGAAGACAATAACCAAAATTCTATCGCATGCCAAGTTCTCGGATGAGGTTCTCTACAAAAACGACAATTTGCACTAACATCCGCAAACATGGTAAATTTTGAGCGAACACCAGCTCCAGGATAGTTGATGGGAACAAATCGCGAATTCCCGGGAGCTGTTCGGTCATCTTGAATCAATAATAAGCTGAGAACACTCCACGCGACCGGACACGGTCTGTTTCTTTCTGGCGGGGGTGGAGGGCGTGGATTTGTAAATCTTGCAGCACGGTAGCGGGGTCATTAAAAGAGGATTCATGCGTTCGAATCTGTTCGTGATGCACCGCGAGCGCCCTCGGGCCGGCCCGCGGCCCGGGTATATTATTTGAAACTGATTTAGACTGAAAGATTTGTTGCAAAAGCAAGCTGCCGAGATTGGGCAGGCCCAGTCGTTGCCGCTGGCACTCTCTCGATCCCGTCGTAACCGTCGTAACCGTCGTGGCTGGTTCGGAGTGTACGCCCTTCAACCTGTCGATGGATCCTGTCCGCGAACGCGGTTTAAAATCCGACAGCTCTATCCTGTTGCATAGCAATCGCCCTGGTCCGTCAACCCCTTGTATTGCGACTCATTCCGATTTTAATTAGAAATGCTCCGACGTTAATTCACTGAACAAGAGGGACGCGTGTGTTCGTTCCAGTGGGCCTGCGACACGAAATGTCGGATTTCTAATTGTTGCAAATGCTCTGTTAAAGCTGTTACAAATATTGAAATCACACTTGCACCTTTCGTTGGCATTGCAGTTTTATAGAAATTATAAAAACGTTAACGCGAGAAAACACAGTGGATGAATCGTTTCAGCAATTGAAGCTGCGAAAAAGTAAAAATCCGATGGTTTATATTACTAGTACGGTTTTAAAAAGAAAAGTAGTATAATTTGTATTTTTTTGAATTTTTTTCGAATGGAAGTAATAAACACATTAATGGACACTTTATAACCAATTGCAATTATAACTACTTTATAATACAGTTATGTTTATATAATTACATAAATTTGACGTCGCACATTTGTTATTTGTACTTCGCAAGTCTTGCTTCACTGTGATGCTAGAATTCAGCACAACATTTTATTGTCTGCTTTTACATTATACAGAATTTGTTTGGACTTGAAAAATGTCAAGTTGCAGGGGGGCTGAACTCGGTTTGAAAGATTTATCGATTCCGTTGTGATAGGTATCATGAAGCAAGGGAATCATAGGAATGGATGAAAATGATCGTACGTTTTACTGTCGGAAATATATTACGGGAGATGAAAAATCGATACAGTGCATAGATTACTCTGCGCGAAAGTTACACCGGCAATTTAAATGAAAATCGTGAAGATGCAATGGCGGATTCTGCTGGATCCTTTCTATCGCTCATTTCATTATCTTAACGTTAACATAAGTCTTTTTATAAACATCGCTAAACCGATTCGTCCGAAGGCGTCCCGCATCTCCGCGACAGCAGCAATAAATGCGCATTTCTGGTCCGTCGCTCAAAGAGATCTAATTAAGCCGAAGCGCGATAACATCGCCGTAAGAAACCAGTTCGGATTTCGTTGGAACGACTGCCGCGTAATTGCGTTTTACACGACTGTTACAAACGCGTAAAAGCGGCGCGCTAATAAAAGAAAATTAATTAAGTGCTCGCGGGACGGTCTGAGGATCGGGATCGCGGGGAAACAGGAGATAACGCGGTGTGCATCCGCGGATCCCTCGGTCCCGTTTTTAATAAAGTCATCGCGCTCCGCATCGCGTCGCGTCGTAAGAAAATAGTCTTTCGTATCCGAGAATTGAAATGCAGAAGAGGAAATTGCGCGCGGAGACGACGACGTGACGCGTTGCATGCGCGGTGCAACAACGTTAATCGTTTCGAGAAGATAAACGGAAAAGGGGGGGACGGCTTGTTAATGAACGTGGATCACAAGGAACGTCGTTCTCCCATCGACCGAAGCCGGAAGCGGCTGTTGATACAGTTAATGGCTCGCGTCGGGCTTGATAGACAAGCAATGGCGATCGCGGACGAGGGAACGACACCCCGTTCGGACGCGAAACCCGCGGAACAACGATGATAGAGGACGCTTGATTGGCTTCTACAAAAACAGAACCGGTTAATTATTCCGTGGACCTCTCGCACCCCGTTCGGCACCGGCCAGTCAGCTGAAAAAATAACGAGGCCACGCGCTTCCTTCGCTCCCCCGACTATCGATCAACCAGAAGCGTTTCCTCTCGGTCTTTCGCTCCTGAATCCTCGGATTACACCATCGTGCAGTCGTTAATTCGCTTCGTGGAAGAACAATAGCTGCGATTAATGCGCTTCGCGAAGTAGCATCGATGAAACGTACTTAAAGTGTTAAAGAATATTATTCTTGGATCTTTCTGGGCTAAACTTGCTCTTTGATCGTTCTTCAATCACGTAATTACAAGACGGAGGCAATTAAAATCGTTCATTTGCGTCGAAGGATGAATGATGAATGGAATTAATGCAGTCCATGAAGAAGGATCGTTGAAATACGCATACATATCATAGTGTTTTCAAGAAGAAAATCATTGTCGGAAAGTGAAATTCTCAGTGATTTTTGAACGATTTGATCATAAAATACATTCAATTAAAATCGTTAATGTGCTTCATAGAACAAACTATCGTTGGAATTACTGTACTCCATTACATAAGCATCGATAAAAATGCACTCCAGTATCTGAAACGAGTACATACTTGGACGTGCACAGGATAAACTCGTTCCTGAGTCATTCCTGAATAGTCTCGTTATAAAAATAACCCAGTTAGAATCGTTTATTTTCATCGCGGGGCTAAATAATCGTAAAACACTATTTTAAGAAGGAGAATATACAAGATCTGCTTATCTTGGTACTTTGTTCATCTTGTGGCAGCAGGACATTTTATCGGCTACAAATTCGCGTAGAAAAATAAAGAAAAAATCAACGGAACACCGTGATTTCGACAACGGTATAATGAGAAGCTCGAGCTGGCTGAAAATTGATTTAGTGAACAGTCTCCAGTAGCCAGTTTGTTAACAAGAAAGCGGGCTAACTTGCGGAGGTATCATCGTGCGCGGCGTTTCCCGCAAGTCACTCGACTATTCGCGCGATTATGAAGCCTACAGAGAAGAGAGAGAGCTGAGAGAGGAAGAGAGAAAGAGAGAGAGAGAGAGAGAGAAAGAGAGACCTTGCAAGAAGCGGCGCGCGAGCGCACACGCGCGGTCAGGTCCCCGGGGCTGAATGAACGGCTCGCGGAACGGTGGACGTGACAAACAGGTTTCTCATTAACGCTGCAGTTTGACGAGAAGCCTTCGAAACCGCGCGACGCTAATTGCGAACTAAGGCGACACGCGGCTACCAGCCACCGGGGCTCCGATACATTGGGAACAACTGGAAACGCGTGCGGAGAGGGTTGATTCGACGGGCCGCAACACTCTTGCATAGATGAGACCAATGATTCCTTCTGTGATTGGGTCCATTTGGGCCCAGAATATAAATGTTCTTATTTGACTATCTGATTTCTGACAATTGCTTTAAATTTTCACCTGGCTCATTAACATCTATGGAAAAAAGAGTGAGTGCCCTAAAAAGTATGTTCCAAGAAATTGACAAGTTAAATTAAAATTAAATTAAAATTCTGTTAAAAAACTACAAAGTCTGAGTGCTAATGAAGGAATATTTTTTTAAAAAATTACTGTCGGAGTGTTGAAATTGATGGAACGATAAGGATAGTGAAACGTGCAAAATTGTGAAATTTATACTGAAAGAAGTGATAGTTGATAATTTACGAATGATTTTGCAATGATTCAATATTAACGTCAGAGTAACGCTCCATGAAAAATGGCGTCGTACAGCTTTCAGGTATTTAAGAATATTCTAGAAATACAATGTGTAACGTTCATAAAAATGTAATTTCGAGACGACTTTAAATTTGATAATATAAGTTTACGGATTATGATTCGCTTTTCTTTTTTAAATAAGACACCCGAAGTCGTAACAGTTGCCCGCATCTATTCAGGATGTCAAATACAGCAGTCCAGTGCATCCTTCTTTCGAAAAACAATCCACAATTATTTTCAATCCTACAACATCCGCGATAACGCGACAAATTTCATAAAACCATTTTGATAAAACTCTGATCAAATACTGAAACAGATGAAACAAAAAAGTTTCATAAAACTCTGTTTCTCCAAAGTTTCAATACCGCCGCACGTCCCGGAAAGATGTCGCTTAGCTTCGTTTTCCATCGAAGAGTGTTCCCAAACAAAGTAGCCATAAATCCCGGATAAACAGTGATCGCGGCGAAAACAATTGCGACTTCGAATAGCCGCAGCAGCAATCGACGGGCAGGATCTGTGAATGATCAGAGATATTTACAGCGGAAGGAAGTATTATTTTACCGTGTCGAGATCGGCTGGCGTTTCCCTGAAAAGTGGATTAAATCTGTCAGAGCGCGCGTAATCTGTTATCACTGGCGGTGTTCTCGCTGACGTAAATGCGTAGGTGCAACGGAGACGCTCGGAACAAAGGTGGGGCCGCGGAGCCGGAGGCGCGGGGGTGGTTCGAAAAAGAAATCAAACATTTCTGGTTATCCTCCGCGGGATGGGCCGTTCGACAAGAAAATAACTCGGGACTTCTCTCCTGCCGATGCGGAGGTTTTTCTTGTCTCTCTTTCGCGGCCGATTCGATCGTTCGGCGTGCGTGGATTATGGCAACGCCGTGCGGGGAGCACAGCGAGAGAAATAGTAGCGAGAGAATTAAACGCTGCTAAGTGACCGTGTGTTATTCTGTTTGCGGCGAGAGCGTTGCTATACTCGAAAAAACTCTGCTCGCCGCGGGTCGTCGATAATCGCCGGCCCGCTTCCGTTAACACGTGATATTTTTCACGGGCTGTTTAAACCACCAGGAATTAGCCGTGCCACAGCCCGAAACAGAAAGCTCGCAGAAGAAACCAGATTTAAATACCTGGCGAGAGCCTCTCTTTGAAAACAAATCCGTGGATCTGCTGGATTGCTGGCATTATGGTTGGGGTTTGTCATATCTGTACGCTGAGATGATTAGTAGAAGTTCCTCGTTGAGCGATGATTATAATAATTGTCTGGATTCATTCTTTGACTGTCATTCGTTGCTCAGAAACAGTTGCTTGAAAGATTCTCGGGACAATATTGTATTCATTCTTGTTTTACTTTTTAAATTGGTAAAGAATTAGAACGAAAATAGGAAGAAGTTGAATGTTTCACGTTGCTTAAAATGTTTCTCGATTTACGTTAAAATGTGTTGTGTTATGTTTTAATGTTCACAGTTAGGTTCATTGAACTGTAAACGCATATTTTGGGGGATAAATGGTTGTTAACACTATTGTCGTCTCTATTATATTTTTCTAGAATCCCCAGATTTCTATAAAAATGATCCGAAGGAAGATTCAATGAAACACGGACAAGTTTAATTATTTAATTTCATAATTCATAGAATTTCGCTTTCAACTGTTTACAAAGAATAAACGCATATCAATTAACTACCTATTCAAATACAAACATTATCACAGTTAAATTTACATCAAACATCGACGAACATCTCCTCAGACCAACATCCAGGTGTCAAAGTGTCAAATCACCCCTGTACCTGAACATTCTCCCCAAAAAGCGCATTCTACAATCTACTACACACAGTCCTCCAAAAAGGAAGAATACAACTAACGAGATATCGATGACTACATCGACATGCTTCCATCGTCACCAACGAACCTACCTTCGCAATCCTGGATCAATCGAAATCATTCCGCGACCTCCGATCCCGAAGAAGCTTTCGCGAGAAGTTGATTCAAGCACGTCAACAATGAGCGAAGCGGGTAACCGAAGACGGGGCAAATCAGTCGATGGGTTTGCGTGGTGCCCGTTATGGTACCCGCCGCGGTATACGGTTGGTACAGTAGCCCCGCGGAATAATGCGTTTTCGCCGCGCACGCTAAAGACGTCCGCGCGGCACAATGACGATCATCGAGAAAATATCGAGTGTCCGTAACACTATACTTTCGTGCGGTTTAAATGCCGGCAGCATCGACGGGGGACAACCAACGAGAGAAAGAGAGGCAAAGGGAGAAAGATTCCACTTGCCCTTAGGGGCGGAGAAGCCTGGCTGGACCACGCGCTTCTTTCACGCGCACCTCAATGCCTCGGGACATCAGATATATCCGGATCATCTAGTTCGCGAGAACTTTCCTACTATTCACCAACACGAATAGGCGTATCGTTTACGGAACACCCAGCTTCCGTGTTTCTTTCGGCCGTCCCTTTATTGTCAATTCTTATTGTGAACTTGCAAGGATTCCGAGTTCTTCTCGGTTTCAAGTGTTTGTCGGAATAGCGACGTTTGTAGCTACCGAGGGTAGGCTAAAACAATTCTCATTGTATTTTTTAGGATGCTTTGAACGAGAGATGTTCAAGTGCGTTTTGGACAGCTTCTACTTGTTTACTTTGTTGTTACCGAATTGTTGTACATTCGTTGTACATCTGGATCCGATTGGATCATTTTGCTTCGATATGAAAGAATGTGTAATACTTACTTACGTACGGGGATGCAGAAAGTGGTTCAAACGATTACGGACAATAGTTAGTAATTAACAACATATGATATAAAATAGTGATACAGAAACACTCTAGAACCTTTCTAACACCACATCTGAAGCAAATCTAGAATCCCTGTACGATCTCAGTAAATCCTCGTTTATACGATTTAATCCGGAGAACATTAATGTTCGGATAACGAACTACTTAATTACAGGATGAAATACTCGACGATTAATTCTTCTGAAAATTTCGTTTCATATCAGAGTGATATAGGACATGGAAGAAATAGAACTGTCCTATGTGATCGCAAAAATTTTCATGGACCTCTTCAGGTTTAAACAGAGTGGTTGTCCGTGGTAGAAAATGTCGTCCAATTTCTTTCCACGAAGTATGTAACGGGTCAAATAATTTGGGAACCTCTGGGTTCAGTAGATGCCACAGGCCATAGAGTTGCCACCTCGGCGCGGACACCTTGAAACCGGAGCATCTCGCTCGTGTCCCTGTGGGAACCGAGTAGGTGGATCGTTTCGCTGTCGAAAGCGGCTCGCTCCGCCTATCCAGGTTTCTCCTCTCGCGCGCTTTCTTCGGTTTCACGACCGCAACACGGTTATCGATCCTGTTCGAGGAGACATCGACGCGTCCCCCCGTCTGTTCTGTGCCGTGTCGATGGTGTCAGAGGTCGATCGGAGCCGTTTTGTTAGCATCGGGAGGTTTGTCACTTGGGCCTTGCGACTCCTTTTCCCACAGTGCGTTCCGTTCGTCAAATCTCTGGGAGACGGTCAAGTAGAAGAAGAAGAAGAAGAAGAAGAAGAAGAAGACCAAGAAGAACAAGAAGGGTCGGGCGGTTGTCTCCGTGGTCTGGTAGGAAAGGTCGAAAAAGGGGGAGAAATAAATAAAAAAAGGAGAGAGAAGGAGAGTGTAGGGAGTGGGCACAGAGGAAGAAAGCAAGAGAGAAAAGGAGAAAGAGAGTGAGGAGAGGAGAGGAACGAGGAGAAGAGCGGAGAAAACAAAACGGAATTGCGGCCTAGCTGCGGTGGATGATTTAGGGGGCGAGGGTCGCGGGTCGAGACCGGGCTCTGGAATGCTGGACCCTCTTCTCTCCTCCTCTCTCTCCTTTTCCAGCCTCTCGCTCGCTCTCCAAGACCCTCCTCCCTCTTTTCCTCCGCGTTTGGAATCGCTGGCGGAGGAGGATAAAATGATAAGGGACAAGGATAACAGATAGAACATTTACATAGGTCGTTAGTGGCGGGCGCACGCAGGAACGATTTCACGTGTACCTCTCTTTCTCATTCTCTCCTCGCTCTCTCTCTCTCTCTCTCTCTCTCTGCCTCTCTTTTTCTCTGTCCTCTATCTCTTTTTCCCTCGCTCGCCTCTTCTCTCTCCCGTGACTTTTGGCACTGTTTCTGACGATCGTGGGACCTTTCCCTGCCTCGATTCTCCATTGTGCTCTCGCACGGATTTCCGCGCGACACGTTAACCGATCGTTTCGACCGATTTATCGAGCACTCGTGCGATTTTTCGACTCCCCTGGGAAACCACGATGAAATTCGAGGTGGCATTGTCTGTACTAAGTTCAATCGCTGTTTGTCGGCACACAAAAATTCGAGCCGATTTGTCGACTAGGTATCCAGACAAGAATGTATCTTTTTTATTACACTCGATTCTGATTTCACGCGGTAGACACGTTACAGAAAAACCGAGTATGTAAATATCATACAAATAAGTACCGTGTAAAAATAAATATCAATAAGTTAACGATGATTCTTTCAGAACGATGACAGAAAGATAACGTAAATTTTCTTAATAGACACATTTTAAAATATTAAACCTGATTCTGTAGTTTGGTAAAGTTTCAAAAAGAAATGACAACAATTTTGTAAAACCTGACAATTAAAGCATTGCGAAAGGAACATAAAAAAAGGAAATAAAATTGTTATTTATCAGAAATATTAAGAAAACAACATTTTCGTAGGTGTAGTCAGCAACGATTTATCGTTGTTCAGCACTAGAAGGGCTGACTATAATGAAAGAGATCAAACAAAATATTGAACAGAGAAATTGCTCGCGTTTCTACAAGAAATGGTGTGAAGTTCACGCTCCGACTATGATGTTAAAAGATCCATAAATGGCGTTGATATTAGTTTACATTTTGAAAGAAATCTGAATGAGTGCATTATACGGCTAACAAGCAGCGTCAACAGCCAATTTTACTGAAATTCCTGGTCCAGCATGCATGGGTATGTGGTGGCCGTAAGAGCCGAGGGCCACAGTAGAACAGGAATAATTCCCGGGAGACCGTTCGCGGTGGGAATACCACGAATATCGAGAAGGACTGGAATCTGAGGAATTCCACGAATCTAGTTCGTAAAGAACACGCTTATCTAGATCGCGGCGGGTACGAATTATGTTCGGGGGCCGGATCAATTATGTAAGTAGTCGACGCCGGACATAATTTGTCGTCTGGTGGGCTCGTCGTTTAATTAATTTCGCGACCGGATCGAACGGGCTCCGGGTGTATCTCTTCTCGAATCGAAGAAGAAACTCGAGCGGAACGGCTCCTTCTGTGCGGCTCCGGTCCCATGGGATTCTCCATGGGAGAGAGAGGACTGACCTGAGGGTCTCGTCAAAAACCGTAGGAATACCGGGACGTCAGAAGTCGGGGCTGCTTTGGCTCTCGTATTCTAATTTAATTTCGTAACCCGACGCCTGTGTGCCTTCGGACAGAGAAATGATCGGGGATCGCATTATAATTTTCTCTTACGAGATCCTTGACACGATCCTTGATGATGGCCGAAGGACTACGACCGGTTGCGTAACCCGTCGCATCGAGGAGCCTCGGGAAATCTTCGGGAACGTTTTGGGAAACCCACGGATCCGGAAAACACGGTGTCAAGCGGTAGATTAGGATCGGAAGCGAGATCGTACACGTGTTTTGAACCGCGTTAGTGTTCCTAGGATTTATGGCATAGCGGCGTACAATGAGTAGAATGGGTTGTTAGCAAAGCGCAGGAATCAGTCGACGGCTGCGTATAGATGCCGCAGATTGCGTATTGTTCGCCGCTAATTAGGATGCCTCGCCCGGACGACCAAGTTACAGCTGGTTCGTGCGAAACTCGCGGGGGAATTGTGAAAGACACGGGTATGGGAGTCGATGTCGGAGTCCTAGGCGAGTCCTGAGGGAAAGGAAGGCGGCGTCGTTCCTGTTCCACGGGATTTTTAATACTCCACGCAATCATTTTTATCTCTACGGAAGCTTGCTTTCCGATTTGACTTCATCTTGATCGAATTCCGTGAGATTGTTCTCAATATTACACGTTTCTTCTTTTGCATTCTTTTGCACTCTATATCTAAATTTTATATTGTGCTCTGAATCTAAATTCCCCAGGTATAAATGAATATTTAATGTTTGGATCTTGTTACTTTTGGCAAAGAGTGGACTGCAGATTTCACATTTATGACAATAATCAATTCGTATTAGGAATTGTTGACCAGTTAGCTGTTTTTGACGAGTCTACACGTCATGAAGAAATGATAATAGTTTGTTTTTTATAACGAATATATAATTTACTGAAAATTGAAATATGATCGTAAATTTTAAGATGTCTTGAATATTTGAAGACGAGATAAAACAAACAAATAAAGAATTATAAGTAATTATCATAAAAGACTGTATGTTGTGTCTGAGAGTTATGAAGTATACTTAACTACGCGCTTTCAAACAGTTCGCAACAGTTAACTGGTTTAGAAAAGCGATCAATTGTGTAACTCTGACAAGAACGTTTTTATTTCGCATAAATATCCACGGCGTAACAAGGGGTGTGAGATAAAAACAACAGTTAATAATGCGAAGGCAATTTCCAGTACTTTTCTGTCAGAATTTTAACGATCTCGCGTGTGCAACAAACAGAAATTATCATTGTTATTGCAGATGTATAGTAAAATACAGGACAGCTTTCCATGCGTAAGATCACGGAAGCATCAATCATTCGGGGTTGCAAAAACAGTTAAAGACACTATCAGGAAGTTGGAGAGCGAAAAGTCTCGGTGAATAAAATTCCAGCATGAAACGACGCGCGAGCACGCCAACTGCGTATCAACGATGGAAAGGCTCGTGTCGAACGGACGCGAATAAATGAAACTTCCGTGTTTCTTTTCCAATTAATCCATAGCTCTTTGACTTTTTTCATCAGATCATTATAAAACACTGTGGCATAACGAATATGCCATTAACAAGCTGATCCTTGTAACAATAACTAAAAATGTCGATTTTCAATGAATTTTGGGACTTTATATTTGGTGCTGGCACTTTCGAAAGACATTTTTAATATTCTTTAAACTACTGCAAAATTATACTTTCTAGCTACTGGCTTGATTTTTGTTGTAATGGAGGCAGATAAATTTGAAGCGTGCGATTCTGAACAATCCTCGTACAATATTCAAAACAATTCAAGTTAGACTTTGCTGTCGTTGAATGACTTCAGTGAATAGATTTTTGATCGACTTCAATACACGACCATCAATATTGCAACAAACTAGATGACGCAGCGGGGGTCCATTAAAATTCTGAATTAAATGTCTGGAGACTTTTCGTATTTTGCAATTATCTATGTATAAAGGTTCTCTTCAACAAAAAGCTGTTGAATAAATGTGCTCAGTTGCGCTTCCAATAAAAGTGAACGACCAATTAGGCCTCATTGGTGATCACAAAACAGTCAAAGGACGCAAACCCGTCTCCACCACAATGAGGCCCAAAAAGGTATCGAAAACCGATGAAAATCGATTGGAAGGGGTCTAAGGGGGGGGACGAGGGCGGATAGTGAGAAAGAAACGAATCGAGCACGTCCGCGTTATATTTACGAAGAGTCCCGGACTCTAATGGTTTGATGCGGTTGGACGCGCGCGCGGGTACCTGTCCGGCTGCGGTGCGTGTGCACGCGTGCACCAGCTATCCTTCATGCGTTCTCGCGTGTTCGCCCTCGCGTCGATGCACGCATACACTCCTCTTCTTCCCTCTCGGCGTGGCCTGGCCCTATCATTGCGGACGTAGCAGGGTGGCGAGGGCCAGGCCACGCACACGGGCGTGAATTATGCCTCGCGCGAGATGTCAAATTGCTCGCCATATCGTAAAATATACAACTCCTCGCGCTGTGGGAAACATTATGTTCTACCCCCACTCCGCTTAGGGGCCCCGTCCGGCCCCCCTTCTTCGGCCGATTGGACCCCTTTTCTCCGGGCCCGCGCCTCTCACCCCCAACGACTCGCGATTCGCCCCGAGATTGCGTTCCTTTTTTGCTAGCGTCAGTCCTGTGAGTTAGCGTTGCGATTTCGGTGTGCGTTTGCTCGTAGGTGTGACATTCTCAGCTTAACTTCAAGCGTACGCGATTTCATTGCAGATGAAATTTTTAGAACTTTCGACGCTGGTCCACGAAACCTGTTCATTAAATTTTGATACAGCTCGGAGAGATAACAAAAATGTGTAAAGTGTTTGCAAATTTCTTTTATGCATCGTCTAATAAATTGATGCCTCTGACTTTTCAACAAATTTAAAACAATCGGTTAACACGTTCGCGGACAGTGAACATTTAAACGAGCTACAAAAGTAGACAGGTGATCTTTTCTTAAACTAATTGTGATATCCAATGAATGCTTTAGCATCGACGTCCACACAGATCAAATTATAAAGTGCATAATAATTCCAAAAAATGGACGCTATCTAGCATTGAATGCGCGATAGTGTGGCTTATAAAGAATGTTACAGCATTCAGTTCATTTTTCGTCACAACGAAAATGAATGCTGCAGCATTCATTCCTTCATGGAGCGTCGAACGTAATAGATAATAGAATAGAGAAACTCGAAGATGATAAAGAAGCTAAAAGGAAAGAGACCCTTTTGAGAAGGGTTGCACCAGATCAACGGATAAGACGGTTTATGAACAGCAACAAGCTCCAGTGAGAAAAGCCATTTCAATTAACACTCGGTACACACAAGGATAATTGCTTCCGGATGATTATCGATTCCATTGGACTCCGAACAGGCTATCTCTCCGACAAGTTCGTATCATTCAAGGCGCGTCCGTGGACGGAGAGCGTTCGAGGCCGATTACATCTTAATTAAAAGGCTAAAGGACGCTGGTTCTGCGTCGCGGGGACGATTAGAAACGAGGATCGATCGATAGACAGCCGAGTGTCGAGGCGAGCCCGCTTAATAGCTGCAGGAAAACGCGGCTGCATAAGCGAGCTTAGAGCCGGAACGCGATCTGATTTAGCAATCTTTTCGCCACGCCCTGTGTCTAATCGTTAGAGCTGGCCGGGCCTGTTCATTAATAAGCCGAAAACTGGCCCACACACGAGAACCATCCGGAGTGCCACGTCAACCTCGGGCGGAGGGCTATCCTCGGGACTTTCTCGCGATCGTAGCTTACGAGAGAAAGGGATGGCACGACAAAAGTCCGTCGACGATCCTCGGTCCGGCTGCGTCGAAATCGTCGAATCATCCGCCGTCAATAAATACCGATCGATCTTGCGCCAGCATCTATTAATGACTAAACGTCGGCTAACCAAATTAACCGTGACTAAAGTGCGTTTAATTCAGTGCTACGGCTCGCTCTGCATTGTTTTCCTCGGCACAGAATGTTCATCGCGATTGTCTTAAGTTGTTTTTAGGTTCATTTATAGCGTATTTCCTATAATAATATTTTGTGTTCTAAAATGGTGGATTATGAATAGATCATGAATTTTATGCATTTATGATCAGACTGAGTAGGTAATGTTTTAGATAAAAAGAGTTGAAGGATATCGATACAGTACTTTTAACTCGTCCAAATTATTAGAAAAAGAAAGCCATTTCTGAGTGATTCCTGTTCTCAGAAAACAATGCAGCTTTCTGTTTTTCGTGAAGTTTGTAATTATAAATAACTACAATAATATTAATAAACACACACTTCATTATTTAAGAATAATATCACTGAAGAAAATAGGATATACTTATATTTTGTGAAACTTAATTTGCCGCAATGTTTGTCTTCAAAAGCTTGCCAAGGTAAGGTAAAACTTGGAAAATCATGCTCGAAGTTCAGGCACCGGTGAACGAAGTTCACAGCGTCCCTCCAGTAAAATAAATCATACAAACAACCAACAAAATAAGTCGAAAAAATCGCTAAGGGACTTCCAGATGGACTAACAAGAGTCCAAGCCGCCAGCGTTAAAGATGCCCACGTCTTGTAGCTTTCGGAGTAAGCATGATTTAAAGCCAACGGGTCACTGTCTTCCGCCTTCTAAGAGGGTTTAATCCTGTCGCACGCGTCCAAGGAACCAGCCGAACATCGTCCGGCGGAACATTCGATAAAGCGTCGAGTCGGGGGCTGCGATGTATCTTCCCCACTCTTTCTGCTCTCGTTAGTACCGTCCCTGGTCCTGTATATGGCCTTTACGCTCTCCGAAGTACCCGCGGGAAGCTTCCTCCTCGCCACTTAATCCCGTCAGCGCGTAAATCATGAAGTTCCTTCTTGACGCCTCCGAGGATGCTCGGAAAGCGGGGAATCGAACGTTTCCCGAGGAACTCCGACCACGGGGAGCAAAGTTTTTCGCGAGTATCGACTCCCTCGACCTCGAAATTCCTGCTCGCCAGAAGGACGCGGATCTGCGCGTTCGTGTGAAAATTCAGCGCGGACAGGAGGCCGGCAGGCGAGAAAGCGGCGACACGAGATTCAAAGTGAGGCACAAAGAGGGCAGCGACACACAAGGGCCTTGTAAACGAAGGCTGTCGAGGGCCCGAGCGACAGAGGGCCGGCTAAGTAGCCGTGTACTAGCACGCGGTGCTTGCCGGCACTCGAAACACAATTCTTTCCGGTTCTCAAAACCTGAAATGCTAATCTGCGGACGTTTTCTTTGACCGATTACTCCCCCTTATCCTCTCGTTCTTATTCGCCTCTCTCTCTCACACACACACGCACACTCTCTCTCTTCCTCTTTCTTTTTCTCTTTTTATCCTACATCCAGTGAAAAGTTTCCGATCGTTTTCGCCGACACGAATCGAAAACGGAAAGTTCCTTTCGGAAAAATCCCCGGACCGGACAATGGGCGGCCTAACAAGCAGACCTATCTTCCCGAGGTTCGTCGGAGTTGGTGTCCTTCTCGCTGGCGGTTCTGCCATTTAGCACCGGTGCCACGAAGCTGCGACAAAGCAACCCTCTTTCGTTTCTCCTTAAAGCTGGGCAAGAGTGAAAAAGTGGGGGGATCCGGGTCCAGCGAAATCTGTTTGCTGTTTTCTCTGTGGCCCGTGCAAAAGTTGACGAGACTTTCAGTGGCCCTTGAATGGGGGATAAGGGTTTGCCACGCACCTAATACTTGGCCCCTGAATACGACCTTCGAGGGCCCTTGAGAAGCGTTTCTGCGCCGCGCTGTTTGTGTATGTACCTGCGTGTCGAGGGGCACGCTTCGATATTGGCGTTCGACTCGCTCGGAAACCGTTTACCAGAGGATCTACGGTTAGATGAATCCATCCGATACGTGGGATACAAGGGGATGAACGGGGGGACAGCATGGCCGACGCGATATTCGGCACACTCGGCCGCAGATTCGGACGCCATTCTCTGACGAGTCGCCGCCAGTGGGATCGATACTTACTAGGTACGTGTGCCTGACGACAAACTCTTCTTCTCGGTTCCCATTCCGCGAGAAGATGGTTCCTTCGTGGCTGAAGAGGAACAAGGGGAGCCTCACGGTGCCCCTTTCGCCGCGGGGACATTCAATTATGGTAGATCGGTGCAAAGATACCCGGAGCCGTGACAACTATATACGCGCGGGTCAGTGTCCAAAAAAATGCCACCTTCCACGAATAAATAACAAGCGCCTTTGCATACGAGACCCTCAGGGCCGTATCGGTAGCGGCCGAGGTGCAACGTCTTTTGGAAACTCTGCTTCGGGAAGACTATCTTGGAACTTCAGCTTCTTCAATGGAAAGTTCGTCTTTTTTAAATAAAAAGTTCGTCTTTGATGGAAGGTTCAGCTTCTTTGATGGAAAGTTTATCTTCTTCGATGGAAAGTTCATCTTCTATGATAGAAAGTTCTTCTTAGATAATTTTCATTATACGACCGATTTGTCAAGCATTATACATTGACTCATCAACCTCCAGCTTCAGTGTCGATGTTGGATCATGAGGTAAACACATAAGAGTTAGAGGATGATCAATAGCTCTTTCTAGCTTTATCGGAAGTGAAAACGTGGACTTCGAATTTGATGCATTTAGGACAACCATAAATGAAATGCAATCACTCTTTTATCACGTTCGTTTATCGTTTTATTGAAATCAGAATAAGGAAGACATTTTTGTACATTCATAAATATTAGAATGTGAATTTGATGCATTTATGGCAAAAATTAATAAAATACTATCAGTTTTATCTTTTTCATTGAGCGTTTTATGGACGTCAGAGTAAGGAAGACATTCTTATATATACATACAGGGGGTCCCAAAATTATTATACAAGCGAGAAATCATCATGTTTTTCATTAATAACTCGTAAACGAAGCCGCGGATTGTATTTTCGCTAAGGAAAAAGTTACTTCAAATGACCTCAGGAACCCCTCACATTTCCCGCTTGTATTATAATTTTGGGACACCCTCTATAGTAACTAGACTGCACGTATGACAAAAAATGAACGAATTACAAAATCGACAAAACTGTGAAGACTTTAAATTATTCAAAGAAATTATCCATTCTAATTTATCTCCTGTTTCTAACAATTGACTTACGAGTAGAAAATTTCCACATGTGGCAAGAGGAAGTTCACAATGTGTTGTTCCAGAAAAATGACAAAAGCGTAAATTACTAGAAGCTCCGCACGATGGTATCGCGCCTCGGTTCTACAAAACAGCGATGAGTATCAGAAAGCTAAGGGCACCAATAATGAACAGAGAGTTCAGTAGGGTCACAGCAGTGATACTCCGTTGACCCGAAATTCCGATCGAAGTATCAATTTCCCTGCAATCAGCCCGTCCCCCGAAAACGATAAACGCCGAAAGCCTGTCCCCCAGGGAAGGTTTTCTGTTTTCACGCGGCCGAAACGGGAGGAGGACCTCTGGTACCCCGACCCTGGTAACTCTAGATGGGCAGCGGCATACCGTGGCCCATGGCGCCCCTATCTTTTATGCCGGCAGTTTCTGAAAATCTCCGAGTTTGATCTGACTCTGCTGGTGGGACCGGGACAGAAGACGACACCGTGAGGAACGATAGAGAAAGAAGGACAGCTGGGAAGGGAAGATTAGTTGCCAGCGACAGCAGCAACCGCAGCAGCAACACGTGTGCTCCGTGGCTGGAGTTTACATAAACACGTATAAACGTCGTGTAAACCGACGCGCTGGAAAGAGACGGGGACAGAAAAAGAGAGGAGAGGAAAAGAGAGAAAGGCTCCGTGGACCAGCTTTGAGCGAGAGAGTGGCTCGCAACGGTAGCATCCCGACTCAGATAACGGGCAAGGATATACGACTCTAAACTGCACCTACGTGCAGGACACTGGGCTACCGAATTTTCGAGAAATCAAGATCCTTGGCGATTTTTCGGAACGATCCTGGCAACTGGATCTTGTTGGATGGAAAGCTAGATGTCCTGACGGAATGGAACATTGAACGATTCTGATAGGGGAGAGAGTTATTGTTCTATTTAATCGATCCTTTGTACTGGTTTCAGACAAATTTAACAATTGTTCTTGCTCTCTTGTCCCTCGATCGGCGGACCACTTTCACAGCTGCACTATTGAGATGTTTATAACAATTCTGAATTTTATTCAGCAATTTTTGAAAACATTTTGTGATATTTCTGGCAGACTTAGTAGCAATGTAACAGCAATTTATTTTATTAAATTGCCGAAAATTGATTAATTAAATGAGCAATTTAAAGACTCCGGACCAAGATTGACGTAAACACCGCCTTGCGATGGTTAATAATGATAAGAAAATAACCGCATGTTAGGGCAAAAGTAGATTTCACTTTCCGCCGACCCGGTAAAATAAAAGTCCACCTCGGTCGTTGTTCCTCGTGATCGATCCTCCACCATTCGAGAGTTACTGCATCCTCCGAGGTCGTTACACGGGGAACATCTCCGTGTTATCTCCTCGGGATCGAGATCCAGATCCGTTGCGATTTTCCTCGGGCTTTCGTAGATCGATCGGACAAAAGGATCCGCCCCGATCTCGCCGAGGCTTCATACAAGCCATCCTTTTGTCTTATCTAGACAAGATCCGTGGATCCCGTCCGACTTTCCAATGGAGATCGAGGATATATCATCGCGAGGGGCTGTTACGTGGCTAGGATACTGTGGCTAGCAGCATCGAATAGGATGGGAGGAACGGACAAACACTCGAATTACCACGGGAAAAGAAACATCTGCCGATGGCGCTCTCCCTTTCGGAGCCAACATGGCGGAATGATCGGCGCATCAACCGGTAGTTACATTTACCCACGGATTTGCGGTTCTTTTTTTCTCGTGGCGGTGGCTGCGTTTTCCCCTGCTTCGACTTTTTCTACAGAGTTTTCCGCTATCGAGCCTTTCGCCTTTCTTGCTTGAGGAGCCATCGCTGCGGAAGCGTTTCCAGCCCCGATCATCCTTGATTCCTCGGCTTTGTACGCGCAGGTTCGCGCGGCTTTGCCAGACACTCGTGTAAACCTTCGTCTGACCATCCATCCTGGCCGCGTGCTTTCCATCGAATTTTCTGGGCTGCGAAAATAGCATGCGAAATGGAAATAATACGGAAGCAAATTCTCGTTTGGCTTACCGGGAATTCTGAGTTATAATTAGACTGCAGGTATTCCTTCGTGGTAAACATTTTCTCTGTCGAATGTGGGAAACGGGAATCGAATTCTCTTATATTTTATTGTTCCTCTTTAGTTCATCTATATTCAATTTTCTCATTAATCGCAACAATTTCTTTATTTTACGTCTCTTCATTCAATTGTTATTATTAATCAACCCCTTGCCGATCTTAGACGGGCCTGTCCTTTTAAATAGAATGAATGAATAGAATGTTGTTCTCTTTTCACGCAGTAAATACAAATTTCCTTTCTCTCCTAAGAAATTATTAGTAATCGTGTAACTGTGAGGAAAATAATACAGCGAGATGTTAAGGCAGTCTATTTATCTTTCTATGAACGATCTCGGAAGTTCATTCGATTCTGAGTATACATCAAGAATACAATGACTACAATAGAAACGAGAGTTTCAAGTGTAAATGAAATTAATTGATCCGTATCAAATAACGATCGGAAAAAATCGTTCGAAGAAATCACAGTCACGAGGTTCTACGTGCCCGGAAGAGTACAAAGTGCACACAATGTACTTGCACGTTGCACAAAACGTGCAGTGTACGATCGGCGAGCGGGATTACAAAAGGCGATAGTCGTGACGCAATGAATTGCGCGTAGCAGACACTTCCATTTTCGGGCAGGCGATGATTATCCAATCACGATCTGCCGACCGGGGCCCGATTCTAATTCCCCTGAGAGGGGCCCGTACGGTGTCCGATGCTCGTGCAGCTTTCATTAAATCGCGACGTTCACGTTTCGATCCTGCTTTTATCCCGCTACGGAAAGCTCATCGATCATAACCGGCGATCGCCCGATCTCTCGAAAGACCCTCTCTCTCTCTCTTCCTCTCTCACACTGATTCTCTCTCTTCCTTTTTCTCTTTCTCTCTTTTTCTTCTCCTCTCTTTCTTTCTCACTATTCCTCTCTCTCTCATTTTCTTTCCCTCTCTCTCTCACACACACATTCTCTCTCTATCAGCGTCTGAATCTCGACTTTTGCCACGCGGGGACAAAAATCACATCGGGGGCGGACGGTGAGAGGGAATAGAAAGAAACGAGAAGGAAGAAGAGAGCGAGAGCGCATGGTGCAATCAATTTACAAAACGCGAGCCTCCCGAGGGTCTTTATCTAGATCCAATATCTCGGGGTCTTAATCCGTGTCAAGATCGATCTGCAGCTACATTTTCGGATCTTATCTCGATGTGTCTTGGGATCTACACGAAAGTCGACACGGGGATGATTTCTCGGTTTTCACTAATGTCGAACGTATAACAAGAAAATTATCCACTCGAGAACGCTTATATAGTGGAGGGTGTTGGGACTGGGTTGGGGACGGGCCAGGGGTGTCTGCGTGCTGGAAAAATCGTTGGTAAAATGGGGCATCATGGTTTCTTTGTAGACCGCGGATCTCTGCGCAAAATAAAAATTGTCTGCATCTTACGCGAGACATACGCGTCGAGCACAAATTTTTAGTATTTTTAACGAATTCAAATTAATACATTAACATTCTTAGTTTCTTTCAGTTGTATTCGGCTAGATTTCACTGTTTTAAATTACATCTACTCATTTTTGCAATTTTATGGAACTTATAATAAGAAAATTATTTATTTTCTGAATAAAAGAGAGGATTGGGACATCGTTGAGAGAGGAAAGCAGAATTGTCTATTTTAAACATTTATCGGAAATATAAAATCAGTTACATGTATTCCTTGTTCAATAATGTGGGACATGTAACAAGGAACTTACGCACATTTAAGAAATAGTATCTATATGCCAGAAAATTCGCTACAGAAGCGGAGGTGGCTGAATCTTCCATCGCCCACGCGAGAATCGAAGCAGGAATGATTTCTCGGTCTTCGCTAATATAAATCGTATAACAAGAAAATTATCCAGCCGACAACTCGTCGATAATAGTGGGGGTCGTTCTGGTTGTTCGAGGGGGCAGGGTTGCATGTGCGGAAGAAAGCTGCCCGGAAAAGTGGGGGCAGCTCGGTTTTCTGGTACGGTTCACAACAAGGTCCGATGGACCGGGCCTGGTGTCCTGCTCGAGTATAATGGTCGCGAAAAATCATCTATTATCCTTCGACCGAGGAAACCGTGGAAGGGGATGGAGGAGGGTGGGGGGGGGGAGAGAAGCGTTTCAGGCCGACACAATGGCGTACGCCCATATATCACTCCGGAGATTTTCGGAAAACTGCGGCTCAATGAGTCTCCTACTAAGAGGCATTCAAGGAAAGATGGAATTCTAGATTGCTTTTATGCAGCGGCCTCTTCAAGGTGCGAACCGTGGCGCGAACCCGGAGGCCAAGCTCCGACGGAAGTTGTAATGTATCGATAATAAATCTTCCGCGGGTGTACATTGTTGCGCGAGAGACCCCGGCGCGAATTTCTTTTAAACGCGTGTTTCATAGCCGTCTCTCTCGGTTTCTATCTGCCAGGAGGATGATCTAGCGGAGGATCTATTAATTCGAGCAACGGAGAACACGGGACCGTTTCGATGATTGTGTTGTTGCTGCTGCGAATCAACACTTGCCGCGGGCCATTGTTGCGCGAACAATACCTTATTACCGAGACGCTCGCGGCAAATGAGAGCCAATCGACGCCCTTAAGTCGCCGTAATTAATTGAGTCGTTGGTTGCAAGAATGATGGAGGGGGATGCTTTTGAGCAGAAGCTTTCGAACTGCGCGTTTTATTCGTTTATATACTTCATAGAATGCCAAATATAATACCATTTATTTGTTTTCCCTTATTTAAACATAATTTTATTAATGTAATATTTCATTTTTAGAATTATCGGGAATGTTAGTTAAGACAATTTAACTAAGGACAGGCTAAACGTTTTATTTAGGAAGCGAAACTTGAATACATTGCATATTCATAATTGCATGTTTTTCCTATAAGTTATATTTACAATTTTTTAGTTGTGCATGAAGACCATCTGCCTGCATTAAATTTAGCATGCAATTTTGGCGCCTCAAAACTTTTGGTTGCTCTGCAAGTCTCAAAATATTTGTTTCATGGTTATTCAAGCACTTTCATTTTTCATGTTGCCCGGCCAGGTTTGTGATACAAATGCACGTATTAAAACGCACACGCGTCCGCGCATGTGCTCTCTTTTTCTCTCTTACTCGTATTTCTCTCTCTCTCTCTCTCTCCCTCTCTCTCTCTTGTTCTCTCTCTTACTCTCGTATTTCTCTCTCTCTCTCTTTCTCTCTCTTGTTCTCTCTCCCCCTCTCTTGTTCTCTCTCTCTGAGAGTTCGATCCCGACCGTAGCCAAAACGATTATAATAACTATTTTATCCGGCGCGGATCTGGGCCATTGTGCCTCCCCATTCTGAAAGTCATAACACGGTGCCTACACTGCCCTTCGGGAACTGCTCTTCGGGCCTCCCTTTCTCGCTGCACCACGCTGTAACCCGGTGCACCATGAATCTCGAGTTTATATAGTACGCGTCCGTGGTTCTCCCTTGTGTGCGCTCGCGGTTCTCGTCCCTCCACCAACACACTTTCATCCAGTGAAACACGTACGAGCAACTGTGTTTCGAATTTGTATGGACGTATTATTATGCCGGGAATCTTTGGAACAAGATGACGCCGGGAAATTGTTGTCATTGGTCAAGATCGGGGTTAATAAGAAAATTGGGTGGATCCCGAGTGGAGAGCTGACCTAACCGATTCGTGATGCTTCTGACACCTCATTGCTATTAAACTATTCGTTCTTCGTTCGGTCGATGCTTATTGTTACTAACTCGTTCAAAAGATAATTGAGAAGCTTGCTGTCTAATTTTTACATTTATTACTGCGATGGAAAATTATTAGATTGTACATTATATGCAATCACCGCTGTTTATTTTTCTGTAAAGTATGAGAACATTTATATTTAAATAATTCTAAACCTAGTATGACTTTGGATGAACTAGTTAAATACAAGATGAGTTTTCGTCCTTGCAAATTCATTTTAAAGAAACATATTACAGAAAGCATCTTCAGTTTAGAAATTTATAGGAGCAATAACAATGCCACATTAATTACAAGACAAACCGTGAAACTAAGAGCTTTACTAAATCACTTCACTATGTTCTGCACAATAATACGTATAGCAGTGCCTAAAACTTCCAAGGTATACTAATAATCATTTTCTAGTATATTATATGTGGCGTAAGTCACATTTTCGAAAATGTTGACTGATGTCTTGCAATATAATCTATGCATGCCAAAATTTGGAAAAGACAAGTGAAATAAATTATAAAGTTACTCTATAAATTAACTTAACTTTAAATTATCTTTACGATAAATTTGGTAAGTAAAAAATGCATGTGCTAGTAAACAATAACATACCTTGTTTCTCACAGTGTGAGAAAAATGTAACTTACACCACTATGATTTTAACCCACTCATATATAGCATCCGAAAATAAGCTTCACTGTAAACAGATGCGTCCTTCGAATGCTCGATCACTGAAATTGGTGAATCCTATGGATCGGTGAATCCTCTCTCGCCGAGACCGTGTGATCTCTCGATCCTCGGAAAAGAGTCCCGGTGAATCCTTCAGCGAGTACAAACTTCCGTCCAGTTAAGTCTCCCTCGGTGAGGAATCCCACAGGTAAAGGAGAGATAGATGTCAAAAGAGAAGGAGCGAAAGAGAGAGAGAGAGAGTCGGCCCGTGAGTGTATCAAGCGTGTATCGAGGCGTCTTCCTATAGGGTCCCCGGGCACGCACACGCGTTCATCTCCTCGCACACGACCGTCGGGGGCAATATTTCACGGCATATTGTTGCCATCTGCACACGCAACCCCGCGCGCACGACACAGAGAACGCAGGCAGGACGTAGGAGAGACGCGAGGCTTTTATTTATCTGCTATTTATTTGCCAACGTGCTCGCTACCGAAGAGCGGTCCCCGAGCTCACGACCCTGCCGGGGACAGATTTGAAAAGTTATTAATCGTCCCCGTTTTTGGTAGAAGGAGACTCGCTCGCTACGGTGTGCGTCGCCTTTATGCCGGCACCGGATAACCAGGCGTCGTTGGCACCTCGCTATTCGAACCCTCGAAATTGGCTTAGGGGGGAGGATTCACCTCTGAGGAGGTGCGAATCGGTGAGTGGAGGCGATTCATGGCGAATCTGCCTGCGAACCAGATCTCTCTTGCATCCCTCTATGCATTCGCGCTTAACGCTGGAAAAGAATTAACCGCTTGATGTAGCGTTATCATCAATTCTAATGATTAGGACTCCTTCGATTTTGATCATTTTTTAGAAGAAAATTCACACTTAGTGTGTGCCAACGTTTACTTGAGTGTTTCGATATCGATGACAGGAGAACACAATTTTATTCCGATTTGAAGGGACGGAACATTTTATATAATTCATACTCGATTGGTTATTACGAGAAATGTTTTTCTCCATTCTGACCTATAATGTAATAGAAGTTTGAGTAACTCCAGTCTTGCTATTGCTGCAAAACAAGACGCATTAGTCGCGTTTCGGGCTGCTAGCAGCACAGCAATTTCCTGAAACTCCTCGCAGAGGTTCAAGCTGCGCGGTAATTTCCTCGGTTATAATTGATGAGACTTTTCTCTCGCGTCCCACGGCTGAACGTTGCCAATAAAACTCTCGAAGCGTGTCCGCCGCAAATTGTCCAGCAGCGAGACCTCTCGGCACCGGTAGTCAACGAGAGAATTTGAAGCATAGTCATGTGAAACGTCAGATAAGCGGCGCGACACCGGCAGCGCGGTAACCGCTATCTTTCCAGGTTCATAAATATTTAAGACGCCTTCTTACGACGGCGCTGCCATAAGCGCCCGCAGTCCACGTCCGAGCGATTTAAATATAATCTGTGTCGCGGTGATACGTCACGGGAACATGGCAATGTTATCGCGCTTTTCACACGTGAGATGAATAACGACGTCGGGCCTAGCCGTGTCGGGCCAGTCCGGGCCGGCCGAGCTCGCGGCGCGAAAACCTGCCACGCTTCTTTGTCGTTATTCGCGTTGACGAGTTTTCTCGTCGCGATAGCCAGCTGATCGTATTAATAAACGCGAACTAGCTTGTTCGTACGAGCCAGAAAAAATAGGCCTGGCTTGCTCCAGATACGCCTAATGACCGTGGGTCACAGAAAGGAAAAATCAACCACCGTGCACCGTCGAGAACGGTTTCCCCCGATGGGTTAAGTGGATCGCGACGATTTAACACTTCGCTTGAAAATTCCATGGATGGCAGAACACAATTTCTCTCTGCTTAATCACGTCAGCCACTTAATCTTGCCAGAGAATTTTTCTTGATACTTCGTGAAAGAATCCTATTAATTTCTTACGTTACGTCTTTTCTCCACAACCACATTGATTAGCACTACTTCGTCTTTAATAATTTCCCTTCTTATTTGCATTCCTAAATTTACATAATAGAGAAATCAATATTTGCCTCGTTTTAGATGAATAACGTTCATATGAAGTAGATTGTGTGTGAAATAAGTAACTCGTTATTATAATAACATCGTTACTGAAAATGGTTTCCGATACGAGAGAAAAGGTCTCTGCAATTTGAAAATGGCATTAAGATGATTAATATGTACTGACTCGAATATTGACCGATTCTTTGGTCCACGAAAGATTGAACCAATAATCGACAAAAATGAAAATTCCTGGAGATTAAGCAACGCCGACAGAAGAAACGCAATGAAATAATTTCCCGCGAGGACACTCGAGACGAATCTGTCGCCCCTAGACCGAAGTAGTGTCAGCCCACGAGGAAAGAAAACAATGTAGCAGCGAGAGGGTGGTAAAATCTCGGCTCTCGAACATACAGATCCCATTCCATCTGGTCCTCGTTTTTACGTTCCGCTAACGCGGATCTCGTATCCAAGCCGCGACTGCTCCCTTTTTCTTGGTCGCGGAGGAGGGTGGAGATCCTGGAACCAGCCGGAGAAGGAAAGAAGACGCGGAGGGTAGAAGGGCGAAGTTGGCCACCATTTTCCCCATAAAAAATCCGCCAAGTTTGCGCTTCCTGCTTCGCGCGTCTCCGCACTTCTCGGCGAGAGCGCCAGTAGGAAGTCCCGGAAAAGGGTGTCTACCGAGAAAGAGAGAGAGAAAGGGAGGGGGGAGGTGTGAGCCGACGGTAAAATATATTCCAGTCAACTTCCGGTGGAAATAAATAAGAGTCACGCCACACGGTCTCGTTGCGCCCCGACGACGGCGGCCATTCGTGTGCAGGGGAGCTTATCTCTCGATATCTCTGCTCCTCGCCCTAGGCGAAGAGGAGCCACGGGGAGAGAGAGAGACAGAGGACGAGGAGAGAGAGCACCGCGGAGAAAATGTTCCACCGTTGCTCATCAAGATATATCCGGGAATCATGATGAAACGGTCCGCGATACGATGTAATCGCGTTCGAGAGTCTATTGTGGCAGCGCCTCGAGTCCTTTTTCCACCGGCCTGCCCGAGGAAAATATTTTTCCTGCCTTTCCGAGCCGCGATCGCCGCTTTCCTGATAATTACCCGCTGGGAGACAACTCGGCTTCCGGCAGGAAGCGCGAGAACGCTCCTCTGCATCGCAAACGCCCGTCAAAGCGCGTCGATCGCTGAACGACTTAATCTTAGTCATCTGCGTTTGTCACCTTCACTTTCTTCCGTAACACTGTGCATTATCTTCATGAAAATCGCAACAGGAATTGATTAGATCTACCATCATGGCACAGCAATCACAATTTTTGAATTCAATTACGAATAAGCTACTTTCACAGATGTTCTGTCGTGGAAACTTCATGATGCTGTGATTGGAGATTGACGAATCGCGATAAATAAAATTTATATTTGAAAATATTAATCCTAGGACGGTTAATGTATTGGAAAGTTTATAAATATTGTTCTTTTTCTGTTCATATAACATGGCAATACTACAGGAAAAATTATCTTAAATTTGGCGTTAGAAATGGACAATTTGGAAGAATTTATCGCAGCACGGTACATTCAGATTCTTCTTTAATAACTCTTACGAAGCTTACCATTCCAAGTATTCAACATTTCGTCGGACAAATCAAGTTCGTCAATATTTTTTCGTCGGTTACATAACACTTGGTGTTTCGAAACAGAATTACTTCATTTCTGCATTTTTCATACACGAAGCGTCGATAATAACGTTTGTCGATGAAACGAGAGTCGGTGTAAAACATCTGTCAGTGTTTTCAACGTATCGGTTTATGAACAATGTCGACGAAATGCAGTGTCGCTGAAATCGCGCCGATGAAAACATTGTCGGTGAAATAATTGTCGATGATTTCAAGATAACGCACGTGTAACGTATTTCGGTTGCAGAGAATTCGGACACCGAAGGTTCGGGTAATCAGGGTTTCATCATACTTCATTCATTATTGCGCGGATTCGCATACAATACAATCGCCAGGGTGTTTATGCGCCGATAACAGGGACCGCCGACAAGCCTTGAGCATTGTTTGTTTTGTGCGGCGAGAAAGAGCATAGATCAATGTCCACGTTTGCATCGTATCGGTCGCTGGCCAATACGGGGAGAGTACCGTTTTCAATTATCGCTGTGTAACGCGCGTGTAATTGCACGTCTCAATTACAACGCCATTAATTCACGTCCCGGGTTTTTCCCTTTTTCTTTCGCAGGAGAGAAGCCGTTCAAGTGCGAGTACTCCGGCTGCGAGAGGCGATTCGCGAACAGCAGCGACCGCAAGAAGCACAGTCACGTCCACACGTCCGACAAGCCTTACAATTGCCGGGTTTCCGGGTGCGACAAGTCCTACACCCACCCCAGCTCGTTGCGCAAGCATATGAAGGTAACGTCGAACCATGCGATCAGCAGCTGCTCGAAACGACTCCTGTCTTTTCCCGTTGCTTTGCTCGTTATCGTATCGACAGCAGGGTATTCTGGTCCAAGAAACTGGGATATCATCTTAGAAAGATTAATATCATTGAAATGATGGATCTATGCGAGAGAAGACCAATAAAACAGCTCCTTTAACATCAACAAATGTTTGATGAGCTAACTGTAACTCCGCTCGTTGAGGACACGAAAAGAAATAGATCAATTTAATAATTCGCATGCATCTATCTTCCTCACTCATGCTTTTCATATTCAAACCGTGTATACAGCGAAACAATCTCACACATGAAATTCATTTTCATCTTGTCTACTAATCATTCTTGTGCATCCCCGATGTCATTCCTCGAATAATTCTTGATCTCGCTTCAGTCCTTTACATTTCTGTTAGATCTTGCACAAAGTTAGAAACATCGATGGAATCGGATTGTACCGACTTGCCACGAAGCTTTTGCATTAATGGTCTACATTTTATCAAAATTTTAGCTTCAGATACACATAAAATTTTTATTTAGCTTCCATACACATAAAATTATCCAAGTAGTTCGAAAGAAATTGTTACAGACAAACAGGTACGAGTTAGAGTATTTTTAAAATGTTACTAGTGAAGCGACGTCGCAAAATATTATTTAGTATATAACTCAGGGTTCGAACAGTCCCAACAATAGCGGAAAAAAATTGTTGATCAAAGAATCGATTATAATCTCTAGAAAAGTGAGGGTGGCACAATGAGTCTCGCAACAAAGTGGCTGAGAAAGAGTCAGTTGTTCTCCCCGAAGCACAAAGGTATGCCTGCGAACGCAATTCTGCAATTATGCTGATCGCTGTAATGCCGAGGGCCGAACAAGCGCAACGGAATCGCAGCAATTTTCTCGCATCCACCCCTTCGGGCTGAAATTATCTCGCTTCTCTCCGTAACACCGGTGTACACACGTATCGAGGTGTGTTTCCAAGTTTCGTTTCACGGTAGTAGACACGAGTAGAAAGATGAAGAGAGAGAGAGAGAGAGAGAGAGAGAAAGAGTGAAATATAGTAGGTAAAAAAGACAGGCGAAAAAGGCATGTGGGTAGGGACGATGTTCAGGAGAGGATAGTATCCTGGCGTAAGGTTCATGCACGAACGGCCACGGAATCTTAATAGGAAATTATCTGTGGCACACCGAGCGGACGGGAGGCGAGCTGGCGGAGCTAGAGGGTGGCAGAACCGTCCAAAAGCCAACTCCCGAGATACGTGCGCGATAGGTTCTTCGGATAGGAGCCGGCTCCTTGGTTCTCCACGCTTTTCGCCGGGGCCCCGTGATTCGCGGAAGGCAGTCGTCGAGATTTGCTCACTGAATTATGAACGAAGAGGACTCGGCCATGGGGAACCGGGACGGGAAACGACGGAGCCTTGATCTACCCCTCCCTCATCCCTCTGCTCCTCCACAAAGTCTTTCTCTCTCTCTCTCTCTCTCTCTCTCTCTCTCTCTCTCTCTGTCTCTTTCTCTAACTCTTACTCTCACTCTCACTCTCTCTTTTCGTGATCCCTAGCGACTTCGGTTCAGCCAACGCAGCGTCGCGATACTTTTTGCTCGTGATTCCCTACTTTTGCTTGATTCCCGTTGACCTGCGAAGCGATAACTTACGGTGATCAGATACACTAGTGTCTTCAGTCGTGAGACCCGAGATAGTCATGGATCATCCCCAAGGTATAGGAAATTAAGATCGTCAGGATCTGTGCAGGTAGCCGGGTTGAGAACATGGCACTGGATGAAACTTCTTCTCGGTTGACTGTTGCGAAGGTTGTAGATTCAACTCATTGCTTTGATAACACTGGCAACTGGTCGGTAGAGGCTCATATTTACAATCAAATGTTAATTATATAAATCGTTATTGCCTATCGAATTCATCCATGTAACCATCAGTCGATTCTGATTGAGTTACGTGCTTCTTCTGCATGTTCTTCTTTGTCGCTTTCCCTCACTATACCTCACTATACCTTCCAATTCTTTTAAAAGGGGTTAATGCTTTGTCGCTTTTTGAATAGATTTATGAATGACTTTTTGAAGCCCATACCTTTTCAGCACTGACCTCTATAGGGGATTAAAGCAGGGTTGTGTAATTGTTCGATACGTCTACAATGACAATTAACACTAAACTTATCGAGCATTAAAAACAGCTAATGTCTGTTTCTCTATGAGAATGACAAGATCGAATTTATTTAGAATTCTCGCCATTTCTATAATAATATATGCTTGAATGAACAAATCGATTAAATCATTTCTTATGAGAGAGTCTTTATAAATTCAATAATTTTGAAATGAAACATGTGAAACTGATCATCTTTTCCGACATGATAGGTTTAGTATTAAGTATACAGAATGGCCTTCAGCATTTGAACGGTTATAGCGTTACCTTCAATTTCACTGTCTTCTGCATAAATAGTACCGCAAATGAACCGCCTATAGAATTTACACATCAAACATTCAGATAATCGAGATCCACTACAACAACACCAATGAAATTGAACAGTACCGTCTAAACACCACTCTTCAAATCACCTAACCAACCACCTCGGACCTTTCACCCGGCTTCCAACAATCCGAACGATTCCTCGGTAATTAACGGAATTCCTGGCGTCACCTCAGCAACCCTAAACTCCTCCCCTAGAATGCGAGCGAACAGTTTCAACCCCAGTCGTGCGAAGTAGCTCGCGATGACTCGTCCTGACTTGGGGGTAACGAAAATCCTAACGTTAGGCTCCGCCTCTTGTTTCCAGGTGCACGGCTTGACCCTGGGCGAGGGCAAGATTGGAGGGGGCTACGAGAGCGAGGGTGAAGAGAGCAGCAGCAGCGGGGGTAGCCTGTCGGTGACGGGGCATACGGAGTCTCCTCAACCGCCGCCGGTCGTCCCGACGACCACCGCGACCAATCCGCCGTCGAGTCATCCGTCGACCAGGGGGCCCGAGCTGACGGAATGGTACGTCTGCCAGCCGCCGACGGTCGGGCCTCAGCACAGTCCTCTGCCGGGACCACCGCCACCCCATCACCTAGGACCCCATCACTTCAATCCGCTGATGCACCACCAAGCGACCGCCTACTAGATCCAACGCATGGATCACCGAAGATCGAGAAGAATCACTGTCGATTTCCATGAACGTCTACGGACTATCATCTGGAATCTTGAAGGTTCTAATGGACCTAAAAGTTCTAGAGGTCTTAGAAATCCTAGAAGTCCTAGAGGTGCTAGAGGACCTAGAATTCTTAGGGATCCTAAAAATCCCAAAGGTCCTAAAGTGTCTAAAGGTCCTAAGGATCTCCTGGAGATCCTAGAAATTCTAAAGAATTTCAATAAAAAAGAGAGAGAGAGAGAGAGAGAGATCCTACGGACCCTACAGGTCTAAAATGTCTAAAAAGTTCTAGAGGTTCTAGAGATCCAAGAGGTCCAAGAGATCGAAGAGGTCCAAGAGATCGAAGAGGTCCAAGAGGTCCAAGAGTTCGAAGAGCTCCAAAAGGTCCTACAGGTTCCAATAATCTGGATTCTAGGGGATCCCAGGTACTATTGTTCACTGCTATATGACGCGAAAGTCTCATTCTGATAGATTGATAGGAATGATTGAAATGGAACCTGAAGAACCTTGTTATTCCTTCTTGAACTCGTTTTGCGGACAGCGGGAACGTTGACTCGCGAATTGTGGATGAATTCGAGAAGTGGTTAGACTGGGGCTGTGAGTAGGGTTCGGACTTTGAATGGTGCGATGTATTTTTAGTTTGTGCCCTTCCTTGGATAGTTTTTTTGTTTTTAGTGAATCGGTTGTTAAAGTGAAATCGTTCTGCGAGTATCTGTTTACGAATGTTCATCCTTGTCCATCTGTGATCCTGAATATATAGTACGTTATTTTAAACCTGATGTTGAGCCGTCGTTTCACCTCATTGATTTTTAACATTTTTATCAGTTTGACATCGTTCAGTTGGAAAGATGAGAGATGGACGAGGATTGAAACCATTGATTTAACCCATAAATTTTTCTATCCGCCTTTTCGTCAATATTAGGTTGCCCCTAACTTCATCGGTCCCCCAAATAATAACCTCGACAGATGCGAGTAACCACTGCGATTGAACCCAAAAAATTCTAAGAAGTGATAAGTCATTGAGAAAAAGACAATCACATTGTTGGTGTATCCTTTTGGGACAGCCTAATATTTTCACTGGCTCGCAACGTGCAATCAGCAAACATTTGTCCTTTCGAACAGTACGAAAGCCCGAGCAGTAGACCAAGTTCCTGGATTCTCGCAGCCCTGATTTAGAGGATAGGAAGAGTGCTCGCGACCAAAGGTAGCCCGCGGTTAGTATTTATTGTCACGTTTCACGGGCGGATAAGAGGAGACGGTTTCCGGTTTCTATTCGCTGAGGCTCGAACGGGAACGACGCATCACGGCGATAGCATAAATCTCGAGGTTCGGGACACGGGAGAAACCAAATAAGAAAGTTAGTTACCTCGGATCGAGGCGTCGCGGCGCGGCGGGCGGAGTATGGGTGTAAATACAATTAACCTAAATCACCGGCTGGCTATTTGCGAGCGCTCCGAAGGTGTCACGCGCGTTTCTCGATCGCGGAAAAATCGGGGATCGTTACGGATCAACCGGGGCGGTCTCAACCTATCCAATATGGCGAATCGTGCCTCGGTTTATCGAATCCCGAAGCGAAACGGCTTTGTAATTGTTCCTACGGAGCGCCACGACCAATCCACCATTCGTTTCTCGCACCCGGCATTGTCAATAAATTAGGAATTTTAATCTGCGATCCTTAATTGGACACCCAAGCTGGATTCTAAAATGTCTGTATGCATTCGCATATTGTAGCGTTTCTTTTATAAAACTAATTTGAATAGGTATCTCGGGCAGTTCTTTTAATGGTTCGTCTTTTTTGAATATATGTGTACAAACTTCGATGTATTTTCAATTGGGGTTTTGTTAAGTGTTACACATCTGTCAATTCATACGATATTAATTCTCCTGTTTTAATGTTCACTAGAATTTGGACAATTGATCCCGTATATTCGTTTCCGATGTAAAACACTTTATATTCAAAAGCAATGAGAAATCTGTCCAATTAACATATAAGAGGTGAGTGAGACTTCATCCTATGTTGATTTAAAGTTGCATCGGTACTCCAGCAATCTTCTTAAGGATTGACATCTTTTGGACGGTCCTATCGCAAAAAAAGAAATTTTTCAAAAAAGAAATATTAATTTTTGCTAGAACCGCACAGATTTTCTAAAAATAACGCGTTGCGTGCAAAATTATACACGCTAGAACGTCATATTTAGTCCCAAAAGATAAAGGTATGTGATACCTAAATTGTGTCACAGATTTCAAGAGTTCTAATTAACTTGGCAGTGCGGGGAAATATAAAATGGCCGCGGAAAAGTTAGGAACGACGAAGCGACATTGTAAATATATTAATAGGCAAAGTTCTGATGCAACGTGTTGGGGATATGTTGTAAGATATGTCCTACGGATTTGTTCTGATGTGTGATATTCTGTAAATAGCAAGAATAAAGAGATAGAGAGTGAGAGAGCGGGAGAGCGATAGAAAGGGGGAACAGAGAACGGACGATCGAGAGATACGGAGCGCACCCGTCATTCTAACTTTATTATAATAATTATTATTTTTCGTTGTGTATATGCTTAGGTTGGCGATGGGGTGAGAGCTCCCGATCCACGACCATGCCTGTACCACATTATAATATTTGTTTTGCCAAGAAGATCGGAAATATATTGACTGAAATATATTAAAGAACGGTGACTGATTTATTTGACGCGTCGACCACCTATTCCTGTTGTTCTCGGTGCCTCGGCAAAAAACCAGGGATTTAATTACGAGGACTATTCGTCGGGATTTTAAGATACGTATTTTATCGGTGCCAGCACAGGTCCTCTCTCCAGATTCTCTCTCTTCTCTCTCTCTCTCTCTCTCTCCCTGGTTCACTCGCTCTCCTCTCTCTCTCTCTCTCTCTCTCTCTCTCTCTTTCTCTCTGTATAACTCTATCCTTTTTTCTCCTGTATTCACCTCTCTCACTCTTCCTCTAAGTTTTTGTTTTCAGATCTTTTTTCCTTTTCTCGGGGAGGACCGGATGGAGAACGATTCATAAATATACGGTTTTAATGTCGTATAATTGATTATTGAAAAGCTGGCTCCGAACGATGACAATGCTACACGCGAGAGGACCTCCACGGACCCTGTGGACGACCTTTTTCGTACCGCGGAGGCGGTGGATACTTTATACTTGTATTGTAACGGAATTTATGAACGATCGAGATAATAAAATGCGACGAGGAATCCGCCCGGGCCGCAGTTTCGGGTGAATATCGACCGACTAAGCGTCTGCCTTGATCTCGGGCCCGAGATTACGTCGTATCAATAAATAATAACTTTAACGTGTGGAAATTAACGTTCGTTTTAGTGCCCGCGACTCGCGTATACCTGACTTTACAAGAGACCGAGAGCTGGTTAGCGTCAGAGCTTCAGTCGTCCAGTCACCGGTATTCCTGACGGCTGCTGACGATTCCTCTTCTGCCATATGCGAGATCTTTTATCGTCACTGAACCACGGTGTCAACTGTCGAATCGAATCCGTGTTACCTAAATTGCCGAACGTGTGGTAGAAACTCTGCACACTATTCTCATATTTTTCGTTCCGTAACATTTCTTCTGATTAGGAATACAATTCTTATTTTGCATATGTATGTAATCGAGTCGCGCTTGTCCTTTAACTGTGTTACTGTTTCTAGTAATTTGTTGAAGACGAACGTTTAGTAATGTAAACATTGTTGTCAGCCATTTTAACGCGACGGGTTAAATTTGCTAATCTGCTATTGCAATGCAAAGGGATGAAACCTTCGTTCCAAGCTTCGTTCGATATTACTAAAAATTGAAGATTTAGAAATATACGAACCATAAAAGTGGCTAAAGTAGGCAACTGAAGCAAATGCAACCAATTTATGTAAAGAAGACAAAATTGGGAAACAAACGTTAATTAAATGGAGTACAGTAATGTCTCCCTAACTGGCGCTAAAATTGTGCAGAAAAATGGGCAATTTGGGAAGAGGAGATACGATTATCCGAGTCTTGCGTCTCGTTTTTATAGTTATTGACAATTCGTAACTATAAAAATGAACCGCAAGGATCAAATAATCGTATCTGCTCTTCCCAAATTGTCTATTTTTGTGGACAACCTGAGCGTCAATTTTAGAAAGACATTACAGTACTGCCGTGGAGTCTCGGAGCAAAAATTAATTTCAACTGCGAACGAATGGTACTATTACCCAGATATGGTAAAGATCCCGAAGTACCCTGCAGTTTCATGAGTGGGTCGCAAACAGGGGGCCCAAAGATCAGGAAATTCGAAAGGCCGAGCTGGCCTAAACGGCGGCTAGGTATGGCAGGCTCCGAGATTCCTAGGCGAGATTATAAAAACAGTTTCCCCGCGGGATTATAAATATCGTGGAGGGAGGGGCGGTGGGCCTTATTAAACCGGCCCCCGATGCTCGAACGTAAGCAGCTCTCTCTTTCTCCCTTTCTTTCTCTCTGTCCTCTCTCTTTCTCTCTCTCTCTCCCTCTCCTTTTTCTCTCGTATCGAGGTAGGGAATAAAAAAAGTCGATCAAGAAAGGGAACGCGTCTTTATACGTGTGTGCTGTGCACATGGGGAGGAAGAGGCTCTCCGGCTTGGCGCCACAATGTGTCTAGGCACCTATACGCGAGAGATCGAGAGAGGAACAGAGGTGGAAGGGCAGAGGAGATAGGCATCGGGATCGAGGAGTGGACGCCGGGCCATTTTATTGCTCGATAAGCAGATGAATTCGTCAGATAATTTTCTGGCCCGGATGCAGATGATTTTATTAGCTGAACCGTACGCACGGTTCTCTTCTCTCTTTCCCTCTCTTTCTATCTCTCTGTGGGGGGAGACGCAGGAATTTTTCAGTGCCGGACACCGATTGAGATGAGACACGGGCCCGGGATCAGATCTTCAGATAAAGGGACGACGCGTAGATCTCTCGGGTGTCTTTGCATCGCCTCGCGTGATCGATGATTTTCCCCCGGTTTTTGTAATGAAGTCTCGACGCTCCCTCTCCGGCGGCCTTGGATCTGCCTGATCTCCTGGATCTTGTTCATTGAGGATCAAGGATGAGACCGTGGCCAGAAGTAACTGTGTTAAAGGTGCTAAAAGAAACTGGCAGGTTTGTCAACGCGATTTCAGACTGCAGAAGATTTTCAATCTGCAGAAGTATCACTTTTGTTGTCGCAGGGCTACTCTGTAAATGGCCGGATTTTATTTGATTTTGTTAGATAAGAAAAGGCTAACAAGAGAAGCAGAAAGGTATTATGAAAGACTCCGATGACGTCGACAGGAATGGGGGCTACCCCTTGAACCTCATTTGGAGTACGTATCTCCTGATTTTTAACCGACTACATTAATCGGTTAATCAATTTTCTAGAACAATTCTACATACAGAGTATTCAGAATGAGTCCTCTAATAGATAAGATAAAAATATCTTCGTTACTTCCTCGTATACTTCAGAAAGTTAAATTATTAGAAACAAGATTCTTACTTTACCCATTCTCTTCACAAACAACTCCAGAATTACAAACAAGATTCTTACTTTATCCGTTCTCTTCGCAAACAACGTATCAAGAATACCTCAAACTGAAGCACACTAAAGTGAGAATCGAACATTCTACAATATTAATCCTCTTGCATCCGCGAGCGGAATAATTCACGCGTGATTATTATCAACTATCGCCAGTGACGAAATAGTGCGCATGACGTGCACTCGACTTAATTGCAATAAAGACCGAGTAGTGTATTATCTACGTAATGATAGTTAACCAATATAGTAACCAATCTTAAAAATAATGAACGAATTGGCGATAGTTCACGATCATCACGCACAGATCATACCCCTTGCGGATGCAAATCGGTGAAGAAACATGTGAACGCATTTCTGCTTGTAAGTCGTCAGAGTTGAGCAGTTCTTCGCACAGTGACACGAAAGCGAGTAGAAAGAAGAGCATAACATCACCGGACGATTGCTCTGGGATCAGCCTTGACCCCGTAGAAGTAGAAACACGGTATCCTCGATCCTCTAATTCGGACCAGACTTGGTAGTCCCTGATCGTCTGGTTTCGTGTCCGAATCCATCCGCGGTTCGTTTCGACAAGATTCGTTACAGTATATGCAGGGCGAATCGGGGGCCTAGAACGCGAATATTATTCGCAACCGTGGCTCGATGTCCGAGCCCGGGACCATCCAATCAGTCAAGTGGACGGTCCGGGGCCGGCAATCAAACTCCTCACGTCGTCGTTTCACCGGAATCACGACGGCAGCACACGGAGGACTGGCCTAGGACCTTCGTCAGAGAACGCCGAATAAATATCGTTCCCGGCGCGAATAGGAGAAACGAAAAATAAAGCGAGGAAAAAAAAGGGACGCGAGAGAGATAGAGCAAGAGATAGAGAGGATGAAAGAGTAAGGGAGGAAGAAAGAGAAAGAGAGAAAGACAGAAAGAATGGGAAAGAGAGAAAGGTTGTCTGCGGTGGTCCCTGTTGGCTGAGATTCCATCGCGACGGGGTGAGCCGACGCGAAAAAATAATTCCGTCGCCGGACACGTCCTTTTGTCTTCGCCTTTCTTCCACCGTTCGTCTCACCCTCTCTCTCTCTCTTTCTCTCTCTCTCTCCCTCTCTCTCTCTCTCTCTCTCTCTCTCTCTCTTTCTGTCCATATTTCCATCCGCTCATAAAGCCGGGATTCGTATTAAAGGGCACGACACTATAATTAATGCCGGACGGTCACGAACAGCCCGGGCACACCGCGGTGATGCGCACGCGGTTTCGCCGGGGCTTTATGAAGAAACGCGTACGGGCGCGCGTTGCATTACACGCTTGCACGCATGACGCGTGCCGCCAACCTACCCTTGACCGTGGCTGCGCGTGCGACGTTCAACACGCGAAAAGCGCTGTAATTACGGAGATAATTAGTTGGGAGTTGGTGCGCTTGTAATTGCCGCAAATAACCCGCAATTTCTCGCTTGCTTTCGTCCCGGGGAAGATTCAGCGCCGACTCGTGGCGCACGGGTTTCCATAATGCTACAAAGTACCTTGAGAACTGTAGGTCATCCTACACAACAGAATTCCCGCCGTCTCCTTTGCAAAGCGTCGCATAAGATTTCCAGCAATTTTACAAACATCGTAACAGAATCTTGGAATCCGTTTAGAACGTTGCTTCGAATTTTTCGGCCAGTTGAGATTAGTTCCCTATTGGATGGATGATTTATACACATGTTTGGTGATCGCGTAAATAGGATTTCCGTCAATATCTTTTATATGTGAAACGAGGAACACGTTCCTAAATTATATTTAATGTTTTGTAAGCGTGAGGAGACCCCGTTAGATAAACTTGAAATAGGTTTCAGTCGCCCCTTACGAATTTTCGTAATAGTTTGTATTAGTTCTCTATTGAGTAAGTTAATCGATAAGTTAATTAAACTAATTAAATTAAGTTAATTAAACGATGCATGTTCGACGGTCGTATATTTTAATCTTTTATTTTGGAAACGGGGAACGTTTATTTCTAAATCGTATTTGATAGTTTCTAATGGAACGTTCGATTAAAAGCTGGATGAGGAGTAAACTCAATTTTCCAACCGTGGAAAAACAAAAATACAAATATCATTAATGTTTATTCTTATGACGTATATGTTTTCTTTCATTTTCTATGATCTATGCATATCTTACATGTATTTTGTTTAACTTTAAAAATGTCTGAATATGTATTGAGAGTTTGAATAAAGATTTTTAAAATTCAGAAAAGGCTATCACAGATCAAACTCGCGACAAAGATTTTCCCATCGTATGGAATCGCGAGCAGAGACAGGAGCACGAAATGTGAGAGCATCAGTCGACTGACGAGCCGTCAACCGAGCTGGTAGCTAAGATACCCAAGATCTTCAATGGAGAAGCTTGCGAAACGAGTGACAAGCGGGATCGCAGGAATTTATCTGCGATGCTCGAATATAGACAGACGGCGAAGATTTACAGCGTCAATGGAAAAACGCAGGGGAGCTTGGCGGGGGAGTGGAGATAGAGAGAGAGGGGCGGGGGGGGGGGATAAATGGAGAAAGAGAGATATAGATAAATAGAAAGAGAGACGGCTGAATGAAAATCGAGAGAAAAAGGAGCGAGTTCGAAGTCGTTAGCCCGTCGGACACGATCGGCGACGCCACTTCCGCAGAAACGACGTAAAACGATGTAAGAGGATTAAACGGCACGGCCGATTGGCTTCCATTACCGGTCCTGTCCAGGCTGTAAATCCTCCATAAAGCTATTGATAAATCACTCGCAACATCGTGCGGTCGCGCGCGACTCGCCTTAACGATCCCGGTCCGGGTTACGAAAACGCCAACAAAAGGCGCGGCTTTTTACCTCGTTTTAATGGAAACCGGCCGCGGCCACCCGAACGGGTATATACACCGGGAGTCTTAACGGGAAAGCAGGTTGCGGGTTTGCGTTCTAAACCCAAGCAACCGGCGAGTATTTACGAGGTTAAGGGCCCGGCTCGATTAATCGGGAACCGTCGGACGGGAAGAGCGCATCGATAACCCGCGAAACGATTTTATAATCGGTTAACGAACACCTGGATCGCTCGGTTCGTTAATTCACCGATAGCGAGTGCGTTCGCGAGTCACGTTCTTTTCCATCGGCTGTTCTTCTTTCTTATGGCGAGCGGGCAGTCTCGTGTTGGTTTTGTAAATATCGATCGATCGGTTATTACCGGTTCCGTGGCCGTGGCTGTTAATCCTCCGCGAGGCGATTGATAAATCACGGGGAACATTGTAGGTTCGCGCGACTCCGCCGCACCGGACAGCGAGTCCGGATTAAAAACCGGAGGATTTTTCGGCCGCGCGGCGATAAATCGTCGGCCCGGGACCCGCGGCCGAAGAATCGCGCGCGCGGGACCGCGAATAAATTACCCTATTGATGGTTCCATGAATAACACAATTGCGAGGACCCGCGAGCTGAGATTTATTGGTGTCGCGGACACTGAAAACCGAACGTTTACCCGAAGAGCTTGCGTCCCGGAGCCGGCGTTGTCGAGGCGATCAAGCTACCGATTTTTCTGCAAGCAAGGTCGATGGGTAGAAGAGCTACCGAAGGACTGCAGAATATTACTGGAAGTTCAAATGTACCTTGATCGTCATCGGTAAAATATCTCTTCAATAGCTTCGAAAATTCTTGTCTCCTCGAATCTGACGATCTCGGACATGATCGGTAAATATTATCTCACGTTTTAATCTTAGTTGATCATTTTTGGTCTCCTGCAGTTCTTAATGCTATCGCTGATTACTTGGATTAACTGGATACACACATGAGATAGTTTGATAATCCTCCATAGTACGTAAGGTTCGCTCTAGAGTTCTGTGGGACACTTATTATGCTTCAGGATCTTTATGAATCTCTGAAGATACCGTTTCTCTGAAAACCTATATATTCGATGCGAAACCTTTTATATCTGTTTGTGGTTCCTTCATACTAAACCTAGCGAGCAATAATGTTATCTGACACGTGTTGCTTTATAAATGTTACAAGACACCTTGCTATTTTTATTATGACACATGCTTGAAATATGAAATTTATTCAAATATTTTACTGGCAGCGGTTTAGTATTAAATGTACTTTATTGTCTTTCCAAGACGTCTGTCGTCGGTTGAAACGGTATCGCCCTTCGAAATTATCTACAATTCCTTGCAGAAACTCTAGAATTTATTTGAGCAGGACTCTCGTTAGAGAGTTTCCTCCAGGACCATCACAGTCCTCGAAGTACCTTCCAGACCTTGACTATCAAAGCGAAACCTTGGAAACACATCGGTCTTCAGTACTTTGAGAAGTCAAGTTACGGTTCGAAGGTCTGTTGCTTTGGAACGTTCCCACAAAAGGGACCTTCGAAGCAGAAACGTTCCACAGTGGACCTCGGAGAGGAACGTTATTGTGTATCGATTACTCGGTCCGTCTCGCCGTTCAATAAAGCATTTCGAAGACGATCGAGCTCGGCCGGTGTTAAAAGGTTAAGGGCTGCTCCCGCGAAGTGAAACTGTGTCGTGTATTTCGAAGCCGGAACGCGGCGCTCCATTCAATGAATAATACGACGGTGTGCGAGGAGAGGGCTGCGAGGCACCGTTCGCGATGCACACGTACCCGTTGCAAGTTTGCAACGAAAGGCAGATCCGCGGCGAGGCTGTATGGTGTGTGCGTGCGCCCCGGTATGATCTACGGGGGTTATTACAACGGCAGCAAGCCACGACGCCGAGTGCTTACCGAGAATACAGAGCCTCTCTCTACTCTTTGGCCCCTGCCACGATATAACATCCTCGCCCCCGCCGTCCTACCAGAAATCGTTCAAGTAAATACAAGTCGGCCGACTGCCGCATTTGCGGTCGCACAGCCGACTTTCAGCCTCTCTCGGAATTAGGCTGACTCGGCGGCGTTGCAAAATCGCGAGAACGTTCGAGAGACAAGTTTGACGAAACGAAATACGGTCGTGGACAAATACATGTGGACACCTTTTAAAACGGAATGTGACTTCCTTGAAGTTGCATCGAACAATTTGAATTTTTTTTCAGAGTTTGAAAACGTGATTTTTATGATATGTTTTGTCATTCCACCTTTCCACTTTCGTAAAAATAATGTTATAATGGTTTATCATTTCTTTTTAGAAGTGTTTATTGTTTCATTATCGACGTAGGCTATTTTTGTCACAGTTGCATGCATGAACATACGTTAAAAAGTTAACTATATAGCATCACGTTCATATTATATGTCCCGAGTTGCGTGTCCATGCATGTCTCAGACTAAATTGGTTACAAATAGCAAAATTAATCAACGAACACTATTATTTATGGAATTTTTCAAGCGTGCACCGATTTACAAAACGTAGAACGTACAATTCTTGTCTTTTACTTACACAAATGTCTCGAACGAAAATAATGACTATACCACTGGCAGTAACAGAACGTCACGCCAAATTAAGTGGAAAGTGACAGACAATGTTGGACACGTTTGATCGAGGAACATATAATCGATCAGCGTACAACTCCCCGTGACAATCGACAACGGGATTAAACTTAATTTACCGCGAGCCCTGCGTTCGTTCTCGAGAATCGCGTATCAGCGAACAGCGTGAAACGAGGACAGGTCCGGATGAGGTGCGGGGGTGTGGCGGAGGAGGCGAGAATGAAACTTCGTCGAACTGGATGACCTGGCAGCCTAGCGGCTCGAATATTGCGATGGTCCTTACCAATAACCGGAATTGCACCGACCCGCTGTGAGTAGTTTTCGTTATTCGAGCGTGAAGTATTATCACGAAGGAGGATAAATGGAGGTAGGCCGTGTGGAAGAGGAATAAAAGAGGAGGGCCAGACGAACATTTACCCGTCCGCTCCGATCCGACGAATGGGAGGAACGGAGGCAGAGGGCCAGAAAAAGAGAAAGAGAGGAAGAAAGAGGAACGAGAGTCGAATGAGAATGAGAGCCGGAAAGTGCAATTTGTAGTCGCTCTCATTTGTCACTGTATCCCCCCCTCCGGCCCCCCTTTCACCCTTGCTACCCCCACTTTTCACCGTGCCCTTCCATCCCCCTCTCCGACCTGCCCTCTATTTTTTCCCCTCTTCTGGCCCTCTTCCTCCGCGAGACTCCTCTTTCTGCCTTAATGCGAACGCGTACAGGTACTCCCACTTTCCATCCTCCTTCTCTTCGTCTCTCCTTCTCACTCTCTCTCTCTCTCTCTTTCTCTTTCTCTCTCTTTTTCTCTGCTTCTTTTTTCTCTCTCTCGCTCTCTCCGTTCTTCGTTTTTGACCGCTGCCACGTTTCTTGCAACGCTCCTCTCCTCTCCGCCTCGACCTCGTCCCGACGCGGGCGAATCTCGCGAGATAATAAGCTGATAAGGGATTTATAAATCCACTCTATGCAAAACACACGAGCATCTGTCAGCCCCGGCCGATCGTCGTGATTAGGGGTGTACAAGTGTCCGTGTCGCGATCCCCTTTCTTTCCGGGGAAGGTGGGCGTAATAAGAAAAATTTCCTTCGAGACTCCTGCGTTCGCAACGGGAAAAGAACACGGTAGGAATTCTTTTCTTCCGGGCATGGCATTCTTCAGCCAAGAACCTTCAGACCGCGCGCGATCGTCGATCATTTTCAAGCGGAAAACAAACTCTAAGCCTTAATCATTTGCGCTCAGGGAACTACCGACTCGTACTGCGCAGAGTACAACAAGGATTCTTCATTACAAAATTGTTCGAAAAGTTACGTCGCGTCGTGTACCTTCTCGTTAATTTGTAGAATGGTACACCGAGTTTCTGGCACAACTTTTGTTGTAAGAAAGAAGAGTTCTTATTTAGAGTTTGAATACCTTTTACACAATAATGGCACACGATACGTGTGAGGAATTCTAAAGTCTTACGTCTTGTTTTGTGCATTTTCAAGCTTGGCTGGTAGGATGATGTACAATTTTTTGGCAACTTTTGAAAATGCACGACAAATAAAGAATTTTAGAGGACATCGTCTCTTCTTGCTCCGAAAATTTCTTAAAAACTGTCCTTCTTTAAGCACGCCAAGATCAATTTCCAAAAATTGTATCCATAGTTCCATTTTTGTTTAAGCGTACACGAAGCTGCGAAAAGAGGCAAACCCATCTGGCAGACGTCAATAATCATCCGTCTTGGAGACGCTGCCCTCGAATTCCGCAAGGCCCGCGAAGGTGTGCAGGTCGCTGATCGATCGTATAAAAAGCCGTTAAGTGCAGAGGATTAAATCGCCGACTTTGTGCACGGTGGAGAGTGCAACAAGGACAAATTGTTACGATCCGGAGTGGCGACGTCGAACGTTTTCGCGTCGAACGGCGATCGTAATGACTTCATAAAAAGCGAACAACGACTTCTCGGAACGTCGACGGTTCGCCCGGGGGCGAGGGAAGATATCGTGGTCCTCTTTCTCGGGGTCCCATAATGGAGCTAGGACGGCCGACTAGAAGGTGGAACAGTCGAAAGGCGTATTCCGGTATATTAACACGTAACACATCAAAGAGCACGTCGCACGGGCACACCTGCGGCAGGCTGGCCCGTCCCGGGCACACACGCTTATACGGTTATTTATGCCCTGTAAAAGGTTCTGTTTTCGACTACGGAGACGGGGCCCGTTCCTGGTGGAAACCGAAACGCCCGTCTCCTCGTTCACGTGGCCCGGTTATAAACGTCCGCGTAAATTCGAGGCTGGTTAGAGATCGTAAACTGGCTGGATATGCCCGATATGGCCACTGGCTTGCCACAGAAAATCATAAAGTCCGAGTCCGCGCTGCACACACAGGCGCGCCCCGAGGGAAAACGAGGGTTCCCGAGCCTATTACGCGGATTGCCTGCCGACTTTCCTGGAGAGGAAAGTTTCACGGTGTCCCGCGGAATTTATCCGCTCGTCGACAACCGTGCCACATGCTCGAAATTGCCGAAGACGCGCCGCGATTTACACCTCCGCTCGCGATATCGTTTCGACGCCGAATCTCACGTCTTCGAAAAATCGTCGATGTTTAACACTTTGACTGTTGCGTCACCTATATGTGCGTGACGGAATTATTTGCCCAAATTTGAAGAAGAATTTCGTAATGCTGTTACACTATTTGCCACTTATCACAATAAATAAAGGAACAATTTATTGTTTTTTAATTTCTGTTTCACAAAGTCTTCTTGGAAAATTTGTATTTTTAAAAGTACAAATATTTGTGAGAATTTTTGGGGTGGTTAGCGTGGCAATCAAAGAGTTAAACTGTTATAACTTTACTGAAAGAAATCGTACAGCGATTTGCACGAATTTAAACGTCTCTGCTTTTACAACATTCATTTTCTTTGAATATGTTTTTGGATAATGTGCTTGGTGGGAAATTCGAAGACACTTTCTCGTAGAAATGTCGATATTGATGTATTAGTGTGATGCATTGGGTGCATTGCATTCGGAAGTATTGACATGCAACATGAAATGAGTGAAAGTCTGCGTTAGGAGATATTCGTATGAACTTCGGAATTAGTGAAATTCTGTCGTACTAATACGTTCAGTGCCGACTATCATCTCCAATAATTAACAAAATTTAATTAACATTTAATTAACAAAATCGAAACTAGAGAATTAAAATTTGTCATAGTAAATATTAGTTTACCTCTTTTAAATTCTAATTCATTCAGTTCCTTCAACATATTAGAATAAAAATTAATTTTAAAACCTAGTTTTTAATTAGTGTTATACGTATGTGACCGACAACGTGTTAACGAATATTGATGTAAAGCTTGCAATCAGTAAAATTCTGTATTACAAGATGTTCAGACGAAGTCTAGGATGAACGAAACTTTACCTAAAAAATATTGATATATTTGGAATCAGTAAAATTATGTCACATCAAAAAATATTGATATGAAGCTTGGAATGAATAAAACTCTGCATTGGAAAATATTGACATGAAGCTTCGAATGAGTGAAAGTGAGAAATGAAAAGTAATAATGAGAAATTAAAAATGAATGAAATTTGGACAGATTGAAAAGTGTAATGGTAAGAAATTTAGTATAAGTGAAGCTTGCAAACCACAAATTCGGTAAACAGAAAAGTGAGTTCGAGGATGAGAAAAGAGGTCGCAGGAGCAAGGACAAGCGGAGGATGACTGTGGAAGGAGGCGTAGGACGGGGCAGCGGTTAAGAATTCGCAGGACGAAGGACGGAACGGTAGTGAGGCAGAAAATAGGCCAATCGTCCGACACGTCGAGCGTTTTTGTCGTGACAAGAAAAGGAGCAACGAACCGGCAGATATCTCGATTAGATTTACCGACGCAACTACGGGACGAAGGTGGTCCCCCGGCCTGACGTACCGATGCGTTCGCCTGCCACAACAGCCCGTCTGCTCTTATTATTATAAATTATTTATTTGCATTTCCAAATGATCCTTGAAGAATCACGGTATTATGTTAATGCGGAGATTAACATATAGGGAGGCCCGGCGCGATATTTCAACTCGCCTCACCATTTAGACTGTGGGAGTCTAGCCACTTCGGTGTTTGATCTCCACACGACTCGAAAGAAAGGCGCGGGCCGGGGATATTTTATCATTTCTCCTTGTACAAAAAGACTGAAGAAAATATATCCATAGAGACGCGCGTCGGTGCTCGTGCGCGGGCGCGCGCGCGCGCGCTCGCACACACACGCGAGGATGGAAAGAAATGATTCGTACAGGCTGCCGAGGGAATTCCTGCGGCCCGAGACGAGAGAACAATGCTTTCCTCGCTTGGAATCCTTCGGCAGTCGATCCCCGGCTTTGGAAGCCTTCTGACCTCCTGATTGGATCCTCTTAATTATCTAGGAATTCGAACATGCCGCAGAATCGACCCACGAAATCAATCATCGAGCTGGGTGTCAACCACGGAATACGGTCACGCGAAACCATTTCTCACTGGCTGACAACAGATTTTTCTCACTTTGTTCATCCTCCCATTTAGCCTGATCTCCGGCAGTCGAGAATACGGTAGAGCCTCGATTATCCAGACAGGTTCATATGTAAATCTAAGGTACTCACACATAACATTATTTATTTATTTACAAATTCGCAAGGCTTATAATACCCTAATTCTAGTGGTGACGCACATCAAATTGATTTCGTATCGTTACAATATCAGTGACTTGACGGCAAATTGATTTCGTATCAATAATGACGAGTTGAAGTCAAATTGTCTCCGTATCGCTAGTGATATCAATATTGATACGAGGTTAGTTTGATATCAAATCGCCATTATCGATAGCAAGTCAATTTATCGTCCAGTCACCATCATTGATACGAAGCCAATTTGACGTCACGTTACCATCAGTGACATTAAAACAATGGTCACCACACGGAGGTTAATTTTAATCTATTGTCTGAATAATTGTCCACTACACAAATTTCCCAATTGTTACAATTTGCCCATCGATCTTACAGATTCTGGGAGCTTGATCGAACGAATCGAGCCGCGTCCAGTTTCGAAAAGGTCATTCAGCGCGCAAGGGTGTCGGAATACAAATGGGAGTCGGTGTACGTCACGGGCGAACATTGTAATCTTTCGCTAATATATTGCGGCACGGTTGGCGGGCAGTAATTTTCGCGTAGCCGCGCGAGGACTGTCGGGCCCGGGGTCTCGGAGCCTGGGTCCTCACCGGAGCGGTCTTAAACGACTTAACCAAACGTAATTAACGTTGGCCTATCATTATGTGGTAGCGGGGCCACACCCTCGTCACATTATATGTTTATAAATCAGGCAGGAACGGCGAATAAAAAACACGACGAAAATCCAGTGTCCGGGGGCGCCTGGCTCTCGCCGCGTTCTGGTCCCCGCCGCCCCCACCTTCGGGGTCCGAGGCGGATCTGCCGCGCCGCCGCCCCGAAGACGTCCGTGTCCGTGGCCGAGCAGGTAGAGGAATTCTTATGCTAATGATTTTATGATCGTGGAAATGAATGCTCGTCATATTTTTTTAATCGCCTGGGTTTCCACGTAGCCGCGAGCCGGCCAGAAACCGAACCTCGGGAACCGTTCCTGTCTCCCGACTGCCTACTTTATGCCTCGGAGCCCGTTCTTTTCCTTTTTATCCCCGTTGTTACACAGTCTTACGGGGCCCCGTCTTATGTGTACGCCAATAATCGTAAAGTAACCCCGAACGGACAAGTTTCAGCGTCTCTCCGCGAGCGGGCGAACGAGCGGGCGAGCGAGCCCGATCCACCGAAAACGCGGCTCCGCTTAAACGCGTAATTGAATATCGGCCGCGTTTCAACGACACCGTAATTAATACCCGCTGGATCTGCCAGAGGACCGATCGTCACCGGCCCCGCTCGAGCTGGTGCCTCGTGGAACCACGGTGGCCGGGACCGCGAAAAAGAAAAGATATTTAATCGGGAACCACCCGCGAGGATACGTTTTATGGGAAAGCTGGCGCGCGCGTCGAGCACCGTGTAATTAATAGCGATCTAGATCGGGGGTAACGAACGCATACGCTTGTGCAAGAGATTCATTTCCATATCGGACGCATCTTCGCCCTCTCTGTCTCGCTCCCTCTTTACCCTCTCGCGTCGCGTCGGTGGCCGACTCCCGGCCTAGGCAATTCTCGATGAGGAGAAACTCGAATTCATTGCTCTATCCAGGGAAAGCAGCTTCATATTTTTTGTACCAATAAACCCACTGATTTGTGGCAAACGAACTTCGTTGGAAATTTGGGAAGAAGTTTTCATAAGCTTGAGAAGGAATTGGAACACTTTCCATGGACTAAGGAGATTGACGTCACTGGAACAATTTCCTATAGATTTCGATATGATCGAACATTTCTTTAAATCAGAAACATTTTTTGTTTAAGCCTATGAACAATTATAATAATCGCGTAATTTATGCAATTAAATTCTGTTTTCCAGGGTTGAAGAGTAAGTATTATAATTGTAAGAACAATAGAATGCTTCAATAATAGCAGGATATACCGGGAAATGAGTTTGCAAGTCTAATGAGGAGGCGTATAAATCTCCAGATCCTGCATAGCGGGCAGTGGATAATTACATGTAATAGTCTTGCGCATAGAGTATTCATGCATAAGTCAGTGTGAAATTAAGGATGTGAGAAATTTTCGGACTAATTTCTTTTTCAAAGTTTGTGATAAGATAGATACCTTGTTTTGTGAATCTAATGATACAGAACGTATGCTATCAGCTTCTACAAAATCTAACTTAGCGCAACCCTCTTGTCAGCCAATTTAGTAACTTTCTTGCTACATATACATATTATATTGTTTTACTACCTTCTTCTTTGATCACCAATTACGAAGATAGACTCTTCTTCAGCTCTACCATCTGAAATTCATGAATCTTGCCAACTTATCGATTAACTTGTCTTATTACGTACGTCTAATGACGTATTTCACAAGAATAGAACAACTTTGACATTAATAATCTTCTAGATGAAAAAAAGGTTAATATTTATTGTACGTCTACATTTACTCCAATATCTAACCTAATTTCAATTTAACCTTCTATGCTAAAAAATTTTCATACGAGAATAAAAAGGTTCATGTAACTCGTAATCAGGAAATATCTATCCTTATATATAAATTCAGAACGAATTAACAGATTTAAAGGAGTTGAATTTTGTCTGATGTATGAAGTAAAAGTTGATAACTATGATGCATAATCTCCTTCATTATGGAGGAGAAATAACAGGAAAAGTTATTTTTCAAAACCGTGGTTGAAAAACATAACATCCATATTCGGGACTCTGCTCGAATTTTCCATAACGAATCTGACACATTAATATGACAACAATTACTTTTTCAACGTCTTTACGTTTCGCAGATCCTAATAAAATTAAGAAGATATAACGGATCATTGTAAAAATTAATTTTCAAATCTGAACAAATTATCCTGTCAGCCCCATATGAGCGACGCGACAGTGTAATTGTTAAAGTGCAAGAGGTTGATAGCTGAGTAATATCGAGTCAAAATTCACAGATCGGAGGGTGGCAAGATCCCCTATTTTTTCTTGCAATCAATTTGGTGGATGTTGCAGCGGCATGGCAGAGGTAGCCGAGTGAGACGTCAGGGGGAACGCGGTGCACCGAGACGCGCCGCGCCGCGCCGCGGAACACGCATTATGAGGTAACAATTACATTGTGTTCGCGCGAACCGCGTATGTAAATGCGCGGCCGACGTGGACAGCGCGAGTATAAAGGTGCTCGCGCAACCACCGCCACTAACACGAGCGCCGTGACAACGGGGCAGGTGTACTTACCAACAGCTGAGCTCCGAGCAACAAACCACCCACACGCACACGACCCGTACACCGGCGCACACCTAGACCAACCTCCGACACCTTGATGGATACCTCTGTGTCCCTGTTTCGCGGTGCATTGCGCAAGCTGCACCTCCACTGTTTTCCTCCTTTTAACGAGGCTCCGTATAACGTAATCCTCGAAAGTCCATTGTGGTCTGACCGGGGTACAGGTTCGAATAAATGCTCCCGCGGTACTGTTAGTTTGCACAGCTAATCCGAATCAATCACGGCCGGCGATTCGCTCTTCCCTGTTCAAAGTTTATCTCGACGGTCTACAGCAATTCCTGACGGTGATCGAGTGCGGACATTATGGTCTCGATTATTGGAATCGCGGATCCCACGATCGTCTTCCACGCTGTCTTTCCGCTGGCTCGAATTCACGGATATTGACTTGGCAAAAGAAGTATGACTGCAATATTTCAGGTCCTGCGGAAATTTTTGCATCGGTTAATCAAGTTTCATAGGCGACTTTGTTGTAAGTATCAACATGACAGAAAGTGTTATTGACGAGAAAGATTCTCTGTGCTCGTATAGCATGACTGTCAATTCTATGATACATCAAATTTCTTATAATATACCACAAATTAAACACGGCGTTTTCCCATACGACGTGCAGACTAGATGTGTGCCAGACTCGTCACGAGGATTTCAAACATGATCTGCTACATACTTCTTCTAAATCGAAATAAACTACGACTTTTTAATTACCAATATCTAAAAATTAAAGGAAAGTTCGTCATAGAGTAAATATAAATTTTCTTCTTCGTACAGGAACATGTTTATTCATATTTTGTATGAATATTTATTCATATTTTAAAATTTCCACATGCTGATAAGAACGACTATATTTACGAGCAGTATAAAAAAAATATCCCTATTTATTCTCGGTTTCAAAAATTACCTGTGTCCCCCACTGTCAATTTAGATAAATTCACAAGAAATATGTTACCAAAATGATGTTCGACAGACGCCGATCTCGAAATATAAATTCGCATAAATTGTCCGACGTCGAAGCAGCGGGAAAATCGTTAGCCCGCCGTCGCAGATAGAATCACAGGGAAACGCGGGTCGTTGATAGCGGCGCGACTCGTTAACTGCGTGAAATACAACTTCCTCCCGAATCGAGCGGCTATCTCCTCGCTTCGCGTTTCTTTATGTATCACCGAAAACGCAAAAAGGAACTGTCGGGAGGGCAGGGGCAAAGGGAGAGAAAACATGTATCACTCTTCCGGATTTCGTTCTCGCATCGGCACACTGACGTAACGGATATAGCCGCGATAAGACCGCGAAATCCTTGAGGCAGGTGGGCCTCGACAAGGCCCGACAGGTCATGAGCGTAAACGTTTTTAGGACGATTGTATTGCACATGCTCGCCGAGCATTTTTACGCCGGGTTATATAGGTCAGAATTAGCATCCCCCGGCTTTAATTGCGCGCGAACACCCGCCTCCTTTTCTGTGTCGGGGCAACACGTGCGAACGCGCACCTTGGTCGCCTAAGAGGAAAAGGCGGTGGCTGCCGGGAAATGCGGGTCGGGAGCGAGGCTCTGAGAATGCTGGGAACCCGATAACACCTTTACAACCTGCTATTTCTACGGTGTGAATGGTAATTGATCTGTTCTTTGGAGGATTTGGTCAGTCGATGACGATTTTTTACTCAAGACTGAATCTGAAATCTGGACAACTATCACCAATTAGTTATCTATTCTTAAGATTAGTTAACTATCACTACGCGGATACTACTCTACTCAGCCTTTATTACACTAAAGTGCACACTATGCCGATTATAACGTAATTGGTGATAATTGACACCCATTAGGAACGGATGCAGATGGGTTAATTGGTACACCGTAAAAGAAGGTTCTTCGATGAATTCATTAGATGATCGGTTTATTAATTCTGCAATTATTTGCCACCAGACTCCAGATCTTTACGTAAATCATCGTTTGTTTCGGTTGGAGGTTTTCATTTATGGGTGGCAGTAGTTCGTTGATATGACAGGTGATATAAAATGAATTATATAAAATTGAATAGTAATAGTAAAATTGAATTATTTCAATTGATTGTATTCCGGGCACTTCGTAGATTGTTATTTATAATTTCAAAGAAAATAGTAAGCTCAAGTTATAAATTCTTCGTCCATTACTGATCCAGTCCACTGAGGTGACTACCATTTCTAATTACAGGGGCCAGTCGAGGAGACGAAACGGACGCAGGACTTTGGAAGGATTGAAGCACCAGCGTCATCGGGTCGGTCAAGTTCTCTTCAGCCTCGAAACTTCATGTTCGCAAGGAACGGAACGATGGCGGTCCAAAGAGGACGTCCGATTGGGCGGAACGGGCAGGCCAAGCTGTATTTCGTAGGATCTCGGGAAAAAGGAAGGTGAGGAAGCATCGCCGCCGGGATGAAACAACAATCTAATCGCGGACGCCATTTTGTTTCTGCCTACCGGAGCAGTAGTTGATATATGATCCCATTGGCTACCAAGCTGTTCGGTTCCCAGCTCTGTACCGGACAGCGGAGGCTCGACCTGGACCTTATGGTGGTTGCTATATAGCCATAAGCCGGACGCTCTTCGGTTGCTCTGGCAATTAAAATTCTTTTCCTCCCGCCATGGTTGCCCCCGTGTCTTCTTCTTCTTCTTCTACTTCTTCGTCTTCTGCTTCTCCTTCTTCGTGGTCCTCTCTCAGGACGGTCGGGGTCTGCCTACAGGTTCTCTCCGATTCTTTCTTCATCTTGTTCGTGCGTGCCCTTCGTCGCGCCTCCCTGCCTCCTCCACACCTGGATTCGTCCGTCTCTCGTCCTGCTCCGGTGCCCCTCGTCATCGTTCCTCTTCGTTCTCATCGTCTCTCGGTGCGCGGAAGATGCGCGTATGCAATTAAAACTGGCCGGGCCTCGGGGATCCGGACGTTTACACGATCCTTAACTGCTGGTAGCGCAAGGGGTTAAGGGAACTGACGTGACCGGCTTAAGTAGCCGGTCAAGGGAAACGGGTAATTATACGAAATGTCCGGCGTTTCCGAGCGGGACCGACCGGGACACCGGCGCTATTATCTGTTATCGTCCGGAACGACGCCGCGACGATTCCCCCGGCTTCGTTAACGATTCCGCGGCGAACGACGGCCGGAAAAAAAATCGCCACGGCAAATCGGATTAAGGTAACGGCGTCGTAACGCCGCGTTAAGCCCCCTTTAAACCCAGTCCGGCGAAATTTACCGGCGCCGGCCACTTTCCGCGCCGCGCCGCCGGCCACCGCCATCGGCGAACGTCCGCGCCAAACAATCGTTGAGGTACGTTTTCCTCAGTTGCGCTTTTAATTGACGCTGCCGTTAATAAAATCGTACGTTTACGGCCTCGCGAATGTATGAATTAAGCCGGCGCAACGACCTGCGCCGGACCCGGCCGCTAATTAACGGCGGAGTTGCGCCCGGATCGCGGAAAATCGATTGCGATGAACTCGATGGGCTAGTTAACACGTTGTCGGGTTGTACCGGCGATTCTTTCGCTGAGATTTGTTTCGCGGGCTTGCAGGTAATTGCGCGAGCTTCTCGGATAACGAAAAGCGTAGAAATCGAAGTTTATGTTGCGCCGATTTTACGCGTTTTGAGATGTTTTACCTCCTGTCGATTTATTATTTGTTAACGATGCGAGTAATCTCGTTTCACGTTTGACTCTGCTTTGGGATTTTAAAACATATAACGTAATCATTTCTTTCTATTTCGATTATAAAAGAAATGATACGAACCCCGTAAAAATGTTTTGCACGTAATCTGTTTTACGAGTTTTAAAATGTTTCCTTATCAGATCTCGTCTAATCTGATCATCGTCTGTATTCTGTTATGTATCTAAACACGTGCGTTGCAGACAATGCTGAGATCTTTCTCCAAGAAAAGCCTACATTATCTCTACAAGTACGAGGTAAATGAATCGTAAAGTAGTGCCGAACGAATCCCCACCCTCAACAATACTCCACAATGAAGCACAGAAGTAAATCAAAAACCGTTTCGATCGGCGCACCGACCGCCTTGCTTGCTCGAGTCAAATGTTGCGGCAAGAAACAGATTTATGGAACGCGCGACGAATCGAAGAAGCAAGCCGCGTCGTGGAGCCAGGCGATCGAGCATGTCCGCGGTCGGTTTACACCAATTACGGGCTATCGATGAACCAACAAATCCTGTTCATCGGCTAATTGATAATAAACGGGGCACGGTGCGTTGCTAATTGCCGCATTAATTTATAATTACGGCGGGGGCCGGGATAGACGGGTTCCCGAAATCGGGTCGCGGAGCCTCAATTACCGGCGACTATCGGCAATCCTGATCGCTGTCCTCGCGTCCGATCCGCAGCGCGATAACGGGGCTTGGCTCGCGCGCGAGTCGTAAATTGCCGGCACGATTCGGCCACTCCGAAATTACGAAACGAAATCGGCGTTCTGGAGATACAGGAGAGAAAGAGGAAGAGAAAGAGAGAGAGAGAGAGAGAGAGAGAGAGACAGCTCGACCCATTTCGCCGCGCTACGTGACGCACGGGAAACGTTTTATCGCGAATCAATCGGCTGCGCAAGTAGCACGTACTGGAGGAGCAGGTGAGCCCGGGCCGGGCTGACCCGAGGCCCACGTTTATTCGTTTGCAGTTGCACCTCGCGTTCCTCTTGCCGTGTACAGTGATCGTTGGTATCAAGTGACCCGGCTCGATCGATCAATATTTTCTCGCCGAGTTACCGGCCCGATCACTCGTAAACCAAGCGAGATTGAACGATTTTCGGGCGCGGGCTAAACGCGGGTTAAGGGTGCCGGCCCGGCCTCGGATAAGCGATCGACACCGTGCGACATTGCGTCCTTTTTCCCCGTTTATCGGCGATCGCGAGAGGAGATCGTTCGCCGAGCAGGTGGACGTTTTCGGCGAGGTCGTAGCCGAGACGCTGCCAGCGACTAATTGCCGTAGCCCTCGCTTCCACGTGGACTCCGCATTCCCGGAATGCTTTGCCGTGCTGATACGCAGCCGATTACGAATGAATAAAATAACCCGGCAATCGTGCCACGCATTCCGCGGGCCCCGTCGCCAGACAGATGGCTCTTTACCTGCCCTGACAAATTGTCCCGTTCCCCTTCCGTCTACTGCTTCTTCTTCTTCTCAGATGCCTTTTTAACCCGGTCTTCCGTGTCGCGGGGTGTGCGTCCGGTAATCGAACTGGGTGATTTTGTGTTCGATAGTCGACGAAAACCGGACAGGCGAATTTGGTGGTCGACTCGTTATCGGGGGCAGTCGTTCTTCACCTGTTGAGTGAAAAAGTTGGATTCTGATAACGGCTTTCAGTGAGTTGTCGGTTTCTCCGTGACTGCCAATAATTCTTTCACTTTATTATGTCGAAGCGCATACGTCGGTAGGATCTTGTTCCTCCTTTGAACATAATATGATTCTTGTTAGGTCAAGTTCGTTACAGATGATTGTCTTAAGAAGTACAAATTGTTGGAATCTGCACAATTTGTTCTTCATTTTGATTAGAGAGCGATGTTGATATTAAAATAAGCACTGCTCGTTTTTCTGTAACGATGTGATTAAGAACTAGTCTAAATTCATGCGCCTCTTCACAATTTCTGTACGCCAGTACTCGCATTAAATCAACCTCATCTGGAATAAAATACTCCGTCAATTTGTTTCAACTCTTTTTTCAAGTTCATCCGTAATTAAATTTTAAAACGCGAACCGTAAATGCCGCAGTAAAATCGGGGGAAGAAGCGTACAGAATTAAAGTTACGACAGCTATAAATTCTTATACTACCTTCGCCTCATTAAAATTATTAATACGTTCATCGTCCCGTCCGTCATATGTACTACACAACTACAATCAGCACCGGCTTATGTGCAACGTAGGCGAAATAAAACTAATGAATAAATACAAGGTGTTAGTCGAAGAATTAGGAAAGTCGATGGTCGATTGGTGTGAACGTGTTAACAGCGAACACGTCGGAGCGTCCCTCAGTTTAGGGGTGAAATATACAGATATATGTATCTCGAAATATATCCTGAAATCAAAACACATTGCATCAAACTTAGGTTCAAACTAAAGTTAGGAAAACTTTGCACACAACAACACGTTTTACAATTTACGCGGCAGGTGTCAAAAAATTGCAACTACATAGTTGCTGAACTAATTGTAAGAACAGCAGAAACCGTCGCCCAGAAATTGCAGTTTGCTAAAACATGGTGCCTAACGCGTTTATTTAACCATCCTCCACCGCGTAAAAAGACGGGTGGAAGAAATTGAATCCTGGAGCAGCAATGGTGAAACGTTCGAGGCAAAGCACGAATTTCCGAGACCGCGGCTGCTCCCGCGACGATCATCCTCGAACGAGATCATTATCATGGTATTACCATAATCCGGGCCGGGGTCGGCTAACGCTAAGGCTATCGTACGACACGCGAGCAGCCGGACAAAGAGAAGTTACTAATTTCGAGCGAGTCTATATTTGGGGTCTCGCGTGTGCGCTTCACCTCTGGCTCCGGCGCAGCGTTCCGCTCCGCACCGCTCCGCTCGGTTCCGCGCTGCGTCGGTCTTTTTTGCTTTTTCTTTTAATATCGTCGCCGGGGCCCCAGACTCCATAATATGCGAGGTCCGTATATGCGAGGCTGGGGGCCCGAGCTCGGGCCCCGTTGCTTGTCGGCCGTGGTATAGGAGTACAGGTACCGGGGCCTTAACCGTCGCTACGGTCGCTAAAGCTAAGCGTGTATGCATGTTCGGTGCATAAATAAGGAGCACAGCTCGGGAGGCATTAAATCACGTGCGCGGTGATCGCGTGTGTGCGCGCGCGAGCCTCCAACCTTATTCGATGAAAAGAGAGAGAAGAGAAACGAAGAAGAAAGCCGCAGAGAGAACACGGCGGAAAAGGCTGAACGAGGAGCGAAAAATCGGCGGAAACAAGGACGACGCGACCGAGACCAAGGGTCGCCGGACAAGGATGAACGTCGTCGAACCCGCACAGGGGGGGTTGGACGAGAGAGAGAGAGAGAGGGAAACAGGTGGTTAAAGCGACGAATCCGTGGGCCACTTGGCCGGCTTCACGGCAGCGTTACGTTCGCGGTCGCGTTCGAGTTCGAGCTCGGCCGCGCGCACCCCCGCAGAGCCAATATGCCCCTCGCATCAACGGTTGCCCACCTTCCTGAGTAGTCCCGCGATTATGCTCCGTACACGGGTAAACATATAGGGAGAAAGGTGCGCCGCGCCATGCCAGCCCAAGCCAGAGCCGCCGATCAACGGCCGTCCGTCTATTCCGGGCACTGCAATTAAGTCGTACGGCATTAAAGTCTCCCCCTCGGGCATTCGCGCCGTGATTTTTCTCGGATCCTCGGTGTTCCTGTCACCCGCGCGGGGTGTACTACTATGGACTTCATTATTCCCTTCTTCCTACCCTCCACTGTTACCGCGATTTGGCGATCATACCATCAATTTTTGTACATGCTCGATTGAGCAGATTACTTGAAGCAGATTTTCTGTGGTGCCATAGCTCTCTTTCGTTTGATTAACAAGGAAACATCCATAGAGCTTTACTCTGAGACGATGAAACTTACCAGCAGCTTCTAGAGTTGATATATCCCTCACCAACTTGGAAACATGACCTAAAAGTTGCCACCCCTTAACACTAAATATACCATGACGATCATTTTGACCGTTCTTTGTTGTTTGAGATTGTTACTGAAACTGATTGCATTGATTTCCTCAATCAAGCATACATTATAATAAAATTGATGAAACTCGTGCCAATTACTTTTAATGCTCGGCAGGTTTAGTGTTAAGTAAGAACTAAAACAGATACCAATACACTAAGCGCTACAGTGACCACCGGAGAGCATACTCTTCAGACTTCTTCATCCCTTAACGAGTAACTTGAATTTCGACAAGACCTTCAATTATCGTTTTCTGAAACTCATACAAAAGTTCACCCATTGCCCCAATAATAATCATGTAAAGCGTTCTTGTAGCATTGAGAAGCTGGGAAGGAGATAACGAGTCATCGGGGGTTGCAAGACAGGGGTTGTCGAGAAAGAGCGGAACCAGTCATCGGTTTAGAATCTAGGTTTAGCAAGGATGCGGGGTCTAAGCTAAAAGAAAAGGAACGAATGTAGTCAGCCCGTATCCAAAAACGCCTCGCACAATCTATCACGCGCAAAGAGCGCAGCAAGAAGTGAAGTTAGGAATGTTAATGTGGGCAGCGGGAGCAGGCTGCCAGTGCGCATGCGCCACCCCCCGCGGAGCCAATCACCGCCCGAGAAATGGTAGCTGCGTCCGGAGTCAGGCTCGTCGGGCACCATAACCTCGGGAAGATGGAAGAAGAGTCTTAGGGCAGAACCCCAGCCTTCTCCCTTTTTCCCTCCCGGTTGCTCCCGTCCTCCTCCTCGTGTTCGCTCGATCCTCTTTTTCTGTCTAGATCGCTCCGTCTTCGAAGACAAAGACACCCGGCAGAAAAATATCACGTGGGTAACGCTTTGCTCCTCCCGGGCCCCTTTCGCGTTGGCTGTCTCTTCGTGGACCCAGTCCTCGAGAAGTCCCGGGAAAGATGAAGTCGGACGAGGAACACTTGTTTTCTCCCGTCTTTGAGTCTGTTCTTCTCGCTCCCTCCTCCTCCTCCTGTTCAAGGCACCGAGGAGGCGGCCCGAGGGGCCCAGGGGGGCCCAGGCAAAGAGTACCCGGCCACCCCAAGAAGGAGGAACTGGCTGATTGCGTCCGAGCCGCGTAAATCTTGTTGATGGAAATTGTCCGCGGACCTTCAGTTTGTTCGGCGATTACTTCCTGCGGAGAACGCGTTCGCCGGTAGCTGGGGCCCCTTTCTTTCTCTCCTTAGCTCCGCGGGCCCCCCGCGCCATCCCCCGCCTCTACGAATCCTCTTTCTTCGCGGACGCCGAGATTAATGAGCACGCCGCTCGGTACTTTTAATTCGAAAGACCGAGTGCAAATAAGTACCGCCATCCGTCTTGCCCGCCAATTACCACTAAGCAGTTCCTCGCTCCTCCCCCGAGTCCTCCTCGGCCTCCCCCGGACTCCCCTAGCCGCGAAACGGATTCGCGTAGCAAGTAGGGACTACGTTTAGCCTAACTAACCGCTAGGTGCACGTGGGCTCTATCGTCGAGATTGATCGACTGCTCGGTGTTTGGCAAGCGGTAGCAAGTAATGAAGACACCCGGTGTTGGCTCTGCCGTGACCTGGAAGCTCTTCCAGGTTCCTGGATGGAAGGAACTTCGGATCTTCAACCTTTATCTTTGCGATTCGCGCTGAAGCAAACGTTCGGTTTTATTTTCACTTTTATTAGCGGACGTATGATCTCTTACAGTCTTCAAGGTTCTTCTGTTCGGCTCTTTGATCCAAAAATCTCTAGATCGCAATCAACCCTATCAGCAGGAAGTCGCTTTAGACCGACCCTTAATAACTCTGCAAGAAATGTCATCCTGCTCCAAAAAAGATCACGAAGCATGAACGTAAACATACCATCAGTTTTAATAAGATTCATCAAGAAGTCATTTCAGTACAAATTCGAAAAAGTCACGTTACTTTTAACGGGGCACCCGAGGCTCCCCCTCGAACACTTCGAATACGTTGAGTTTAGGGTAAAGAAGTATACGCGAGTGAGACGTGTAATCTACACTGAAGGGGTTAAATACCCAATTATCCTGGCGAGTCCCGTCCGCTCGAAATCATCGGGACCTCCACCAATAATCTTTGTATGTCTACGACCCGTGACGCCTTGCGACCGCTCAAGAATCACCGGGACGTATCCCTCGGCCGATATAAAAGTATCTGTACGCGGTTCGAATGAACGTAACGGCCGGTGATGCCCGCCAATCATCTCTCCGTGACGGTCGACGAACAAATAACACGTTCCGCCCACGCACGGGGTCCGAAACTGTCTAAAAGCTCGTGCGCGAGTGTGCGCGCGAGATCACCGCAGCCGTTCATACCGGGGTTCAGGGGATCCCAAATTAGAGGAATGTCTGATTTACATCCCGAGATATCTCGGATGAAGCTATAAATAATTTCGGTGGTGGAATGTTAATGTGGCCCTAGGCCTCGAACCAGCCGATGGCCCACGGACCCCCTGCCAAACGCAGACGTCCAGTCGACCTTTAAAGAGGTACTACCAACAGGCTCTCTCCGTCTTTCTACGCGGGATGAATGTTTAAACGACACACGCTTTGCCTGCTCGCGTCTCGATTTGTTTCGATACTATCGAGCTGGACGCACTCGAACAGAAACCTCCCCTGTATCAAGAACTTCGAGACGAATTATTGTGATCAGATTCGCGCAATTGAAAAACTGAGATGCAATGACGAGATTAGATTTTCACGCAGGATAATAATATTGCGTATCGTTTGCCAGAAACAGGAGTTCGATAGGGATCTTTTTATTTTAGTGATTTGAAAAAGTTGATAGTGTAACAGTACTACCAGATTTTTCCGCTCATTTTTCTATTTTCTCCTACTTACTTATAAGTTTACTTATTTTAGTGTGGTCGCATTTACCGCAAGGTCATTAGCGATCACATGGCTTACAATTAACTATACCATAATTAACGTGTGACATATATTGTAAAATATAATTATCATTCATATTGGCATGAGTAACTATAACAGAAAACTATAACGAGACATATAGATTAATGGATTTAAAGAAAAGCAGGACGTTCCCCATGTTGTCAGCGTTTAGGTTTGACGTGCGGTCCCTTTTAATAGGGAATCTGGTTCGTTCGAAGGAAAACCTGGCGCATTCGAGTAATGTATGATGGATACTGATGAGCACGCCACGTAAAATGCATTCTGGAGGACTTTATTCAATTATCAGGAAATCCTGAGTGAATCTTGAGGGTTCTATTCGAATACGGTTAATTGCGACTTGATCTCTTCCGAGGGTCGTATAAGGTTTCATAAACATTTGTTCTTTATATTGCGAAGTTTGTGGATCGAGTGCCATTAATCCAATTGGTATTCCATTAAACAATAGATTTTTTAACAGAGGATTTAACTCAGGATGTTACATTTTCCACCTACTTCCGTCATACTTGCCACTTCTGCATCACTGTTTCTCGAAGATTTCCCTACAATGAATTTATACATTCTTGCAAGTGAAGCTGAAGATTGTAGAAGGTTGCATAATGCAGATTGGTTGCAAAAACAAGTGGCAGCTACTTGGTTAGATAAAATTATGCACACCCAGGGAGATCAACGGTCTCAAGTCTTGTTCGACCGTCAAAGTTGGACTGGGTAGAGAGCAACAAAGTAGATCCGCCCACGGGTTTTTCCCCGATTTATCAGTAGAAAGGTGTTAATGGCACCGGTAGCTCCATTTGCGTACGGATGAGTTACGATCGTTGCGTATCTGCAGCCTCTAAATCCGAGGGGGCTTGATAGATGAATCGTAACCGGAGTACCAGTGTATTAGAAGGCAAGGTTAATCGACTCGAGCTATTACCAGCGCGCTGGACACGGGCCATTTCTCCGACTGTCCACCGCGCCGGTCGACTTATTATTTATCTCTTATCCCGGATCGAGTTACTTTCGACGATATTTCCAACGTCAGGATCGATAGGCACCGGTGTTCTGTTTCGCCCGGTAATTACAACGCGCGCATGTATCATTCCGCGGGTAGAAAGCTGCTACTAGAAACCCGCTAGGAGGATCGCAATTAATCGAACATCGGGTTAATCGATCGGTCGGTGATCCCGCCTGATCTGAAACTGCGCGCAAAGAACCGCCAGGGTGTTCTCCGAGACGCGAATATCATCGTTTCCCCATTAACACGTTGATAATCAGTATAATAGTCTTCATGCAAGATCAAAATTGTCCAAGTTCGTTGTAAGAAACTGAGATGATTTCCTCTTATAATAATTGTAATAAATTGAAAATAGTGTAATAACATATTTAAATTCTTCTAATATCTTTACAGTTTTTGTATTTGACATTTTTATCATAACTGCATAAAATCCGCAGTCTAGTTAACAGTAATTGGGTATTTCAAAGAATTGAAAAACGTCGATGTTCCATTTTTAAACTGTTGAAATGATCAGAGCAATAAACCTGCTATTTTCTCTGTGTAATATATAAATCTAATTAATTACGAGTATATACGAAAACGTCCATGTCTGATGGCATTAATCTTGTGGCGGATACTTCCAAGAAATTTAACAGCGCCTCAAACAACGGCCGAGTACGTAAGATTTATGGTACGAATAAGTTTGCCGTATTCTAACCACCAACGCAGAGCTCATTTCCGAATGGGAGTAACACGGAAGCGATCGTATAAAAACGACGCGTCAGATCCGCGCGACGGAGAAACGAAGCGGACCGAAACCTTGACTTTACGAGCCGGACCTCTCGAACGGACAACTCGCCTAACTTATTCCTAGCGTCTTGACGCTGCCAGCCTCCGATTCTGGAGTCGCTGTCTCGTCCACCGATGGAGGGACGGTCTCGATGCGGCCGTATATATCTCGAGACCTCCCCGGTAAAGAGCGCCGGATGTTATACGTTGTACAATGGGACAATTTCTGACTTGATTTTGCGTTAGGCGAACGAGATTGGCAGTCCACGTTGCCTGGCAGGCAGGATAGGACGGGCCAGAGTGAGCGTACATTGTTGTACGTACGTGTAGGGTACAGTAGCAGTTCGGTGACGGTGTGATCCTGTCGGAGACAGGACTACGTTGCCGCCCCCGCGATTACAGACGACGAGAATGAGGACGAGGATGGGGGCCATCCCCGAACGTCTCTGCCTCTGACAGCTCGATCCTCCCTCTGACCCCCTCCGACCACCCCCGTCTCGATTCCTCCGCTTCTGTCTCACAGTCGATAGGTATACATCTCCTACTGTCTTTACCTATTTCGAGACCACGATACGTTGCGCTCGTCCGCTCGGACTTCTACGCTGCGACTACATGGACGTTCTTTTTGGCGTTTTGTACGACGCGATCGATGATCGCGTGTAAAAAAATGGCGAAAAAAACGCGGCATACGAAACGAAATGCTATCCCGATATATTACGTCCGGAAAAACGTAACCAAATTCTATTATTAATTAAAATTCCGTTGCAGCAACTTACCGATCTCGACTTAACATAGACCTCCATTTTAGCTTCGGTGAACCAAGTGCTATTCTGCGACTTCAGTTTTCACAAACACTTTCACTTGTTCCGAACACTTAACCTGTCCACTGAAACTACTTTGACAGTTCGATAACGCAATATAAATAATACTTTTATCGCTTAATCGAGGAGCACAAGATTCCTTTCTCACTAACAATCCGCCATGTTGTTCTACTGGACATGTGACAAAGATTTCGCTGCAGGAAGGTCCAGTTGAAGTTGTCGATCTATCGATATGTCACGTGATCAGATATTGGGAGATGATTGGGCCAGCGTTAGAGTGTTATTGGAATTTCAGTTACTTGATTGAACCACTGAAGACAACTATTTACGTGAACACGTTTAATTTACTCTTGAAAGACAAGGTTTTTTAATAATATATTTTATATAATATATTTTAATAAAATATTTTTCTTGGAAAACTTAATCCTAAATCAAAGTATTGAGTACTGCAAACGAGGAAAATACACTGTATACTAATGTATACTGATCTTATTTGAATCGATAAATTATTCGTTTAAATTATGCGTTTCGTGCGTTACCAAACGCATAATTTACAAACGTCCGTCTAGCCATGGCCTAATGCGCCACCTATCAGCCGCTAGCTATCTAACCCCTAAAGTTGCTTACGAATAATTTACCGACTGAAATAAGGTCAGCATACATCGGCATGCATACAAACAGTGTATTTTCCTTGCATTTAATACTTAGATATACAGTTAAGTTCTCCAAGGAAAATATTTTTAATGATTTAAAAATCATCGCGAGCCTCGATTGCCGCCTGAACAGGGGATTCTCGAGCCCTTCGGAACAGGATCTTAACCTTTCTAAAGTATTCAGTTGCTACATTGCGTTCCATCTAGTCTTCTTTGTCATAGGCGCGTAGAATCAAGTATGTATTTCAGTTACGTTGTAATATTTTAGTCACGTTATCATACCAGGTTTTAATAAATGGTTTGGAGGTAGCTTTAAGAGACTCTCCTCAACTGTGAATGTCGGAGCTATAGATGCCTAGAAGTCCACGGAACGTACTCTTTACCGAACATGAATTTCTGTAATAAGTTTTAACGAGAGAGAGAGAGAGAGAGAGAGAGAGAGAGAGAGAGAGAGAGAGATGAACACGTCGTTCTACTGTATATCGTCCCACGGCTAAAATTGTAATGACCTACAGAGCATAGATGCCACCGCAATCATAAAAAATGTATACAACCCTTAAGTTGAAAGAGCCTTTACATCTCATCAATTGCTAACTAAAATCTCGCATGGACGTCTGCATCCAGTCCCTGACAACTTTCCAAAAGCAACGAGATCTCACAAGAACCGATTAACCAACAGCAAAGTAAACTGTTAATAATTCGCGAGCCCATTTCCCTCGGATGCGTGGGGGCCGGTGAACGGCGGGACGCGTGTAACGAACGTGGCGCAACGACATCCCAGACGTCGATCGACATACGTCAAGGGACGCGAGATAACGACTCGGCCGTTCCGGTGGACGTCCCGACCACCGGGGCCCGGAGATCCGAGAAGCCCTGGATATCGATCATCGTCCCGGTGCCGGCACATTTCGTCTCAATACGTCGACGAAGGCCCGGTCGCGCGCAACTCCGGGCGTCGTCGTTTTTGCGCGAGCCTTGCCCGGCTCGAGATGAGAGGGAAGAACACCGGGAAGAAGACAGGGAAGAAGACGAAAGCAGGGGTGCACGAGGGGGGACAGATCTCTCAGGCCTCCTCTCTCGACGCGCAGGAGAATCGGGGACCCGCACGACTTATCCGCGGATTGGCAGACGCTGACATACATATTGCATGCCGCCGGCGACATATTTATTGGCATCTCTATACACTACCGACTGAAACATTGCTACCTCGGTCCCCGGGCCCCGTCGCAAATGAATAAAGTATTTCGTGGGCTTGGTGTGCCGCTGTCCGGGCCCCTTCCGCTCTTCGGGGTTTTTGCGACGTTGCGCGTGGACGTTTACAGCGCCGACGATTTTGCGCTGTCGTTCCACCAATGATCGATGCCGAAATTACGCTGCGACCGTCGCGACGAGCCTCTGGCTCGATCTCTATGCGGTTTCGGACATTCGTCTGCCCTTTCACCCAGTTTTTCCTGGTATACAGGGATCTACGGGGATCCTTGACCTCCCCTGACAACTTAGACACTTCTGTATGTTGCGATCGTCGTGATTTGGGAATGCAAGATTTTGTATGAAGACAGCTTGTGGTTCAAATTTCTTCGTCGCTTCGCAAAGAGAAAGTTTGAATGATGGGACGATTTATCTTCTACATACTGGAGGATAATTTTCATACGACTTCTTTTAAAATGCAACAAACTATATGTAACACTTTGTGATACTGCTTGTAAACCTACGTCGAATTAACCAGTTTGCTATTGCAATCTGTTTCAGAAGTGTGTAAATTACTACAGTTATACTATATAAGTTTGATATCTTCCATATTTTGTTTAAATACAACACTTTTATCAAATGTATAGTTTAATAAAACAACCTCAAAGTATTTTTAGCCTTCTTAACCAGTTAGCTGCTTTTGACGAATATACTCGTCATCAAACATGGAAACACCTAACTGGGTTAATACTTCAACCAGTTGGTGACACGATTGTGTGCTACAACCATTCAAAATCACACTGAATTACGCAAGGTTACACGTTAACTTGCTTTCTCCAAAGGTACTTGCACCTGAAATCTTCGAAACTCGAAATTCATTGTTGGACTGTCACTTGATACAATTTTTCATGTAGTTAAAGACAAACGAACAAAAACACGAGCACTTCCAAAACGTGAAAGTCGAAAATGAACAATAAGAACCCTCGTTGCTCATTTGCATCGAATAAATCTCATAGTACGTTTTCGGTACATTTTCATATTTACGTTAAAATCTACCCGGTTCGTGCCTCCGCCGACTAAATTTGGCGCTTATGGTCCCCGTGCGACTTTTCTGCGCTTATAAGGGCCTGAATTTCGCCGGGTAATTTTCGGCCGATTTCGACGACGATCACGCTGCCACGATACGTTAACGAGGAAGTGCCCGGTAAGGCAGCATGATAAGAAAGGAGAAAGTAACGTTTAAATAATCGGGCAGACAGCAATCGCGCAGCGACGGGGCTTTAAGTCCTTTTTGTCGCGTGTTGGAGGAGACGAGGCGCATCGGGTGGTCGCCGATCGCGACGGATAGACGTCCGAACGGTCGGCAAAACATCGTTCGATCGAACTTATTAACGATCTCATCAATAAAGCTTTCCTCCGAGTCTCGGTCTGGGGGTACGAGGGGGCCGCGGGAGGGGCGGCGCAGCAAGAAAAATCGCCAATTTGTTGGATGCGCCGACCATAATTCTGCGAGAAAAACCGCGGACGCATCTGCATTTCGTATGCGCTGGCATCCGGGGCCCCAGCGGACAGAATGCGCGGCAGTCTGTGCAAATATCGGCTCGCGGGGTCCGACAAGTCCCCGTTTTCGGCGACGATCTCGCCGCGTATGCGCCGCGCGTAACGAATCCGGCGATTTTCCCTCGAGTCCCTAAAGGATCGCCATGTTCCGCGAATATTTATTGCGTCCACGTCATTCCGGTCGCCATTCTCAGTCGATGTTTCGCAATTACCGCTATTAACATCGATGGAAACGATCGAAGCTATCGTCGGAGTGTTGCAAAATTTGTGTGGTGAGTTAATCTACCATGGATCCTTAGATCGAAGCTTCCTCTTTACGAAAACCTGTTAAAACTAAGTATACATTTTTTTAATTATTTTATGGAACAGAAATGAAGAACACGTACAGCTCTTATATTTCTGCAAAGTTGCCCGTGCACTTTGCAGTCAAAGCTCATTGATACGACTACAAAAAATTGTATATTAATGTTTAAGGTATCGTTGTAAAGGGGAAGCTTCAATTTTCAAAACCACGAAAGATTCAGACTCAGAAAAATTTTACTAATGTTTCCGGACATATTACTGTCTGTAGCATTTTCGACTGAGAACATGTCTTGATGTAAAAACTTGTCACATGATGAACAAAAATCTCAGAAAATAATGAACAACGGTTCGTAAGAATATAACCTTAGATCTTTAAAAATAATCTAGATTCGTCTCTGTACCATTCTTTTTGACAGAGTTACGGCATTTTAGATGTCGACGATTTTTTAAGAATTTAACCGCGAACCATCGTATCTCTTTCAGAACAAAAATTACGGGAGGAGGATCACTTGCCAATTAACTGATCCTCGTAATTCGTTCCTTCTCATGTGAACGAACGTCGAAACGGTCCCGGGCAGACGACGAGCAAGGAAAACGGACTAGAACCTATTTAAGTCCGCGCAACAGAAAGGTGGGTGGGGGAACGCGATCGAGCGAACTGGTTGAACTTAATTGACGCTAGGCAGATGCATACTTGCTTTTACCGTGTTTGTAACCATATCAATTCGACTCGGCCCGCTACGCAAACAAACCGCGCACGTATTTCGGGATGTTGACTCAGGGCGAAAAAATACGCGGCGAAGGAACACGCGCGCCAACGCCGAATCGCCGACGCACCTTCGACAGCCGTTTTAAGGAGTCCCGGATCCTCAAACAATGCCTCTTTTTTTATTTTGCACTTTGCGCGAATCGTAAACCCGGGAACTGCACCGGATTTCCCTGTGTACAGTTTTAGATCGCGAATGCACCCTCGATTTTGTCAGTATTCTCGACGATTTCGATCATATCAATTGTTCGTGCCGCTGTGCCCGCCTAATATTGAAATTGGATTGTTTATAACATTTTGTTGTCTTCTTGCTTTACGATTTAGCCTGCAATTATACTAATTCGACCTACAATCTTCTTCAAGTAGTATGAATTCTCTGAAAATTGCAATCATTTTTGAGCACTTCAAGTGCCGAAAATCAAGCACGAAAATTCCCACAAAATATAAGTAATTTGATTAAAGAAACTGAAACGAAAAAATTAAAGTTCATCATAGTGGATGGTATTTTAACACTTTAGCATCCTAAACATTCTAGTAAAATTCTCTTCGTTCTTGTACATTACATCAAAAATTAACTTTGAAAAGTAATCCAAATTCGCGATGTTAATTATACATAGAAAACGGAGAGTTTTGTTCGTAAGTGGGGATGACGAGAAAAAATGGCAGCAGTGCTAACTGACATCAATTTCTGAGTATTTATCACTAGCAGCTTGTCGCTACTGTTCAGTGTCTGTCAATAGTGGCAGCTTGCTCGCGAAATAAATCGTTCCGCCAGGAACGAAACTGGTCCAGCCACCGTCGCTTTTCCTGAATGGGATTTTTGTGAGACCGCGATCGACGGAATTGATTTCTTCGAATTCCAGCGTTCCCACTCGCAATCGAACAATAGACTCAGCCAGTTTAGCGGATCGAAGACATCGGGCCACGGCCCACAGAATTCCCCGGTAACAAATGGCCGCGTTAAGTCCGCGATATACAACGAGCGCGGTCCGCGCCGACCGGAGACGCGGAAACGCAGGCCGATAAACAACCCCGACAATTCCCTTACACTCAAGTGTTTATTGTTTAATAACCATTCCCTTCCCGGTCCAATAATGATCTCGATAGAACCGGATTATATATTATCGCCAGCCCCGGCTCGAGCCTCGCCTTTTCGCTTCGGTTCGCATGCCGCACGTGCGCGCGATTCGATCGCAGATTTCCGGCGATCTCCCTGGCAAACACAGCGACACACGGCGAACGAGAGGCAGAGGGAGAAGGAGAGAGAGACAACGCGTGAGAGACAGAGATAGGTAGAAATTAGGGAGAGCGGAATAAAAGAAGCGTCCTCTCGCCCTCGTATATCACCGATAGTCTAGCAATAATATCTAGTCGCTTCCGATTGTGCGTGCACCGAGCTCGTAAACGCTCGGCGGCGAGCGTGGGCGAGCACGCGCGTGTCCTCGCGAGAAAAACGCACGCCTGGAATTACCGCCGTCCGTTCGCCGACTCTTTTATGCGGCACTGCGATTTCCGGAATCGGAGATCGTCCGCCGGTCGATAAACTTGGAACGGTTCGGTTACGGATGAGCTGCGAATAATAGGGAAAATAATGAACTGCAGCGACGATATCGGTGCAGCTCGTTGCAGAGTTTATCCTTGCATTGGGACTCCGCGTGCTAGGATAGCCTGGAATTAATTCCTTGCTGGTTGTCCTCGATTTGTTACGATTTTTCGACGAAATGAGATCAATAATCAAGGATTCTTAATCTTCTTTGCCGGTGTACGACAATTTCTTAGTTCACTGCTGCTCCTATCCGATCCTCAAGGTCCAAATTCTGAATAATTATTTTAATGAAAAGAAACTTGATACTTAGGGTCCTTTTAGTAGATTTTTCTGAATTTAATGCAATCCTTCAGATTCTCTGAGTAGATTTTTCTGAGTCGATTTTTAATTTCGTATCTTTGTCAATGAACTTTCGACGACGTAGAGTTTCTCGAACTGCAGAAATATTAATCATGCAGTTATCCAGCTGTAAATGGACCATATTTAAGACAAGATGTGCTCTCTATATTTGAAGATGTGAGCTCATAGAGCTTCTTAGAGCTCAATAAGATCCGTAGAAATGAATGGCAACGCGCGATTTTTGACAAAAGTTTTCAGTACGCATTAATTGGAGTGACGTGTAGACCAATTTATAAATGACATTTCTGCGGAGAAATAACGTGTATGCGATCGCTAGACTGCAGAGTTTTGTGCAAAATAAATGTTATCTGACACAATTGTAAGGAACAGCAATTGAATAAAGCTCTATTTATTCTTTCGATGATCTCAATAAATCGAGAACAATGTATTATAAAAATATCCATAAATTCTTTGAATGTCGTTATTACCTAGAGAATCATTTGTACCATAAATGCATAGAATCCGCAATCGAGTAGTCACGTTTGATTTTGTTTAAAAGATTCTCTGAAAAAGGGGCGCCAAGATCGACGCGACGGCGACGAGCGCAGTCGATTCCCGCGTCGCGCGTTCAGCGAACTATAACTACCGAGTCGTACATCGAGGGGGTGAGCGGAGGGGGGGGGGAAACACGATACAGGGAGAGAGAGACTATGATTTACACTGTTACCGCTCGGTTCCTGCGATACACCCTTTGTCCTTGTACGGTGGATTCGCGCCTCGGCGCAGCCTAACGTGCGACTCGTGGAAAATAGGGGACGTGAGACGCGCGGGATCGCGTGATTGTTTGCATTATTTATGGCGATTCGCGCGTCTCTCTCGCTTCGACGATGTACCACCCGATATTATCCTCTCTTCGGGTTCTCTCGGCGCGCCGCGTTAATACGAATGAGACAGAGGGGATGAGGGCCGAATGGAACAGAGAGGAGGAAGAAGAGGAAGGAGAAGAGAAAGAAGAAGAGGAAGAAGAAGAAGAAGACGAAGAAGGGGAAGAACGAAGAAGAGGAAGAACGAAGAAATTCGTCGATGGACCGTGAACCACAGTCGTCGGACTAGGAACAAATTGTTCATTATTTTATACGGTTGCGCGACGATTGTTTATCGCCGAGACGGCTCGATCGCCGATACTCGATACACGGGGCGGGGCGGGGTGGAGCGGAAACCGCGAGTTACGGGTAACAGGGTCCCCGTCGCATAAACGCGGCTACCAGGATAGCTTGATGTCGCGTCCGTCGCGATGAAAAGTGGTAAGCTAATGCTCGTTATCGCCGGGCCGATTCTTAAACCGGAGGGTTTATCGGCGACGAGGATCGCGCGCGCGCGCGCAATTACGATAACCCGCGCTGAATTCGCCCGCGGTGCGGCTCGGCTCGGCTCGGCTCGGCACGGAGCAGCGCGACGCGGAACGGAGAACGGTCCCCCATGAAATACGACGGATCGTAAAGTCCCGCCGTTTATATTACGCTCGCCGATGCCCGCGTGCGCGCGGGAGGACAATCCACTTTCGAATTAATCCGCGGCCCGCGACCGATGCGCTCCGAAGAATCGCACGGATCCGCGGCCATTCCGCCCGTGGACGCCGGATAAAATATAAACGATGAGCCACGTTGACGTCCCTGCCGGATGGACGTTAATCGATCGCCGCTGCAAGTTTCTTCGTCGCGTTTTTTCACAGAGGAGATTATTCACGATGAAGTCCTCAAATTTGCATACATCTCCGCGGCGGCGCGGCGGAGAAGCGTCGAGGTGTCCGCGAATGGTTCATTCATGGAATCGTTCGGGATTGTTCTGCGCTTTCGATTTCCCGCGCCTCGCGCCGCGGGAGACACCAATTCTTTGGGATTCTTTGTAGTCTGCCAGTTTATCGCTATCGTTATGCTTTCGAGTTGTTTGTGCTGTACTTGCTTCTACGAAGCTAATTGTAGCGTCAGCAAGATGTGCCGCTTAGACGGAAATGTGTGATTCAAATAGTTTACATGTCGGTATTTCTATCGTGCATTTATACTGCAACAGGATTTTTGAGACTTCTTTCACCGAAAATATTAAATCAATTTTAATTGATTCGATCACTTAGATTGCATTAGGCTGATTTCTGTTAAACCCGTACAAAGGTCGAAATCTTTCATTCACGGATTCCCTTTCTTTCACGTATTTTTGAGTTTCTTCTTCCCGAAACTAATTAAATCAATCCCAGTTGATTTTATTACTTGAGTTAAATTAAGCTAACTTCTATTAATAACGTATTCCTGGAAGTTCCCAATTTCGTTCGACCTGACCTGACCTGACCATTGTTCGTGATTCATGAACACTCCTGGCTTCTAAGTAATAATAAACAAATGCCTAATTGAAATCGCTTGCTCTCTTCATCCATTGGACAGAGCGGCTCGAATCTTTTACGTTGCGAAGGTCCTTGCGATGATTGAATCGATTCAAAACTGTGAGAACGATTTTTCTTTGTATTCCGGTTGTAATAGCAGTAGGAGAAACGAATCCGAAGAGCGGGTAATCGATTGTACTTCCTCACGAGTAATCGAGAAGGAAATCGTGCACGAAACACGCGGCCCGCCGCGCCGTCCGATCGGTGTACGCTTAGGGCGGGGTAGCGGGGAATGAATGTGTCAGAAGCAGCCCCCGGGGTCTAATTATGAGTTTGCACAGAGGGTTGGTTAGTCGACTGCGCCACGTTACGAAGAACCCCATTGACTCATTGACCGAAATATCTTCATTGAGTGACGCATGTGAATTAATTATTGCGTCCGTCTTTTCCGCCTCGTACAATATTTTTTCTCTACTTCTCGACCCCCTTTGCTAACTCGATTGTTACTTCTTTCGGTTGCACCTTTGACTCAACCCACCTAACTGTAAAAGCGGCACAACAGATGTTTCGAAAACTGTTTCTAACAAAGTGAATATCGGAAAGGTTTCTGCGCTAGTTTCTCGCAATCTTTTATTTCGGTCACTTGTGACGGCATCAGTTAAATCGATCATGGTCTTCTACGTCATCTTACACATTTCTTCGTGGGATACTTGACGTATCGAAAGCGATTGGATTAGGTACATAAATGAAATAAACGATCATTCAAGTAGAATTGAATATCTTGTCCGTGCAATTTGCATTTGACAGGGAAAGATTAAGTACAGCTGAAATGATACTAAATTAATGACCATAACAAGGCAGTCAACAATTTATCATTCGTATCTAGAATGCCGGCATAAAATGTAAATGCGTATAAACTAAATTATTTTAAAAATAATGGACAAGTATTTTCGATGTTAACACTCGAACGACGGACCTTTTTAGATAAAAATCGAATTCTGTCTACTTAAGATCGTTTATAATTCTATTCATCAATTTTGTTCAACATGCTTTTCATGGTACTCCTTCTAGACACGTTCTGTTGCGGAAACGTGTGAAAATTTAAATTAATTGTCAGAAACTAGACACTCGAATAACAATATTTATACTGTAGGTCCAAACGGACCGAAGTCCCGCGACTGTTGACGCCATAAATGCTGTCTTTACCGCCAGTTATTGTCAGTGAGAAAAATGAAAATGCCTCCCGATTCCGAAGGGTTAGAAGTGGCAGTTCGTAGCTATATTCTGGAAGCATAATAGGGCCCCGAAAGTAGGACTACGTAACTGGTTTGGTCTCGCCCCCGAACGACAGATTTATTTCGCGGCGAGGAGAGAGCGTGGCTAGATCGGTTCCGTGATCCTTCGGAACGTCGTTAGGATCTCGTTGCGCTCGGCAAATAAAGGATGCGTAGCGTGGAATAACGCAAAAGGTAGAAAAGAAGATGGGCAGGGGTCAGGGAGTCGACGGAAAGTTCGGCCGGGCAATATCTCGCGGCGTGGACGGACAAAAAGGGACACAATGCCGAGGGCAGGATCGATTCTCCTCGGTCGAGAGGATCACAGGCGGGAGGACGGGCAGGAGGCTGAGGTTGCGTTGCAAGGAGAGGGCAGCGGGCCACATTGTTGTCGAAACGATGCTCACCGACGGGCTTCGGGAAACAACGAGCCACCGGTCTCCAAAGAAGCGTAATTAATCACTTTTTCGTGCGTAAGAAACCGTGAGCCTCTAGCGGCAAAGAAAACTAGATATTCCGAGTCCTATGATCCTGCGCTTGGTGGAAACCAAATTGATAGTCGAAAATCGCTATTTAACAAATTAACGGAAACCGCATTGGTTTACAATTTCGATTTCAAAATAAATGAAGATCTTTAGTCGTCGCATTCTGAATACCTTAGAACCTAAATACGACCGAAGACAAAGGCTGTAGCCTATCCAGTTTACTGATCAGATCTAGCCTACGAATTTAAATATCCAAAATCGAATAATTGGTTTTCAGTTTGAAGATTGTGTATGCCAAGTTTTCTGAACCTTCGGACTTTACAAAATTCCTTGGAAACACCTCTGGGCCAGTTCAGACCTCAAAGCACTGTTTATTCCTCAACAATCCTATCACAGTAGCTCCAACAAAGAATCCACGAGTTGAAGGCGTGTCATTTTTCATTTGAAACTTGTATACCCTAAAGTTGGAAGCCCCCAGGTATTCCAAACTTTAGAGAACCAACTTTGAGCATCTGTGGACCACTTCCAGCTACCAAATATCACACGTATACTTCAACAACGCAATCATAATAGATACAGAAGAAGAAAGAAATACCATTTCTAATTCAAGAATTGCATACTCTAAAATTGGAAGTTTCGAGGACGCGGAAACCTCCGAAAATCCTCTCTGAACACCTGTGAATCGTTTCGAACTACGAAACACCATCTCTCCACCAGCAACGCGATCTTCAGGGAAGAGGTCCCATGGGGAACGCCGCGTCCCATGTCCCGAGGTTCCCACGACCGCGAAGCAGGCTCTCGTGAGGCCTTCCTCGTGTGCTTTTCGGCTATGATCCGGTAATTACCAACGAAGCTAGAGGTCGTCGGGGCTGTTAACGTTCGGCGGCTAATGGTATGCACGCCGACCAATAAAAAGCCGGCGACCGCGGACAGAAATCAAGGGAAAAGAAAATAGGCGGACAGCCGGAGCGGTGCGGAGCGGAGAGACGCGGGGATGAGGGTGGCCAGAGCGGGTGAACGATGAAGGAAGGTCCACATACGGGTTCTGTGCTGCGGCGGCGGCGGCGAAACAGGGCCCCGAAACGACTTTACGGGAATTACACCCGCGAAATCGGGGAGATATGGAGCCGCGAAATGCGATGTGGCCATCCGTCACTCTCGCGGCCCACATGTCCGCGCCCTGCCTCCCAAACCGGCTGCCTGGACTGGATGCGAGCCTGCTTTGCTCCGCTCTTCTCCTCTTTTCTCGTCTCCTCTCATCCTCTTGCTGGCCTGTACCGTTTCTTTGCTGAGCCGATAAGCAATCCTCAAGTTTTCTGTCTTCACGCCAATGGTCATCCCCTTTGTGAACGTAATTGGCTCAAAGACTCCGTCGTACCATTTGCGTCAATGATAATTTGTGTATGCGTGCTGTCGACTATATTTCAAAAATATCCTCTGTGTCTTTTGTATTAATTGGGATATTGGTTTTTGGCATGTATCGGTGTATTGGTTTTTGATATGAATTGGTATATTGCTTTTTGGTATAGCATACGAGCTAAATTGGTTTCAATGCGAAGATTTGGACGAAGTACGAGAACTTGTCTGTGTAAAGAGGACACATGTGATTCGCAAGAATCCACTCAACCAGTTCAGGCCAACTGGTTAATTGACTGGTTAATTGAAGATACTTTATAGAAACTTTCATATCCATGGTCTTTGAATACAGATTTCGTCCCTCTATCGTACTCAAGATATGTAATCTTCATTTTCTTTTAAAAAATGATTAAGGAACAATAAGTTCTAATCACTACAATTCTGCATAAAATAATAGGGTAAAGAATGGATCAATTTAGTCCGAATTTGTGTGATTCTTCTGGGATAGTCGGTACGTTAATGCCGAGAATGGAGTTTAGAACTTCGACATGAATCCGGGAGCTGCGCTCCGAGTGAACCGCACGAGACACATATTTCACCGGTTCGAAGACGGTCCGCGGCGAAGGAGGAGACACCGATCGGCGCGGCGTCTAATTTGATCGACCGCGGTCGATTCGCGGCTAAACGATACGGTAAATCATGCGCGGGAGCCGCGAACGTTCGACGTCGGTGGGACGGGATCGCGAAACGATCGAGGAGTGCCGGAGGGGCGTCGAGGAGGAGGAGGAGGAGGAGGTGGAGGTGGAGGAAGAGGAGGTGGATATTCGAGCGCGCGATCTCGCACTTAGCGAGCTTTGATTTATGAAGCGATGACGTTTTAAATGAATGTCCCGGGTACGGATCGTAACGCGATCTGGCCACACACCATGCGTGTTCCCGCGCGATATCGCTCGTAATATCTCTTTTACGTCGTGTAAAGGGCCCCGAAATGAATGTAAAGTCTTTGTCGCCCTGAATTTATACGGTGATAATAAAATTAGCGGGGCGGTGGCGGAGGAGGTTAGCGGCGGAGGACGTCGGAGGGACGGCGTCGGCGTCGCCGGGACATCTTTCACACGGCACAAAAGTGCGGTCGTGTAATAAACGTCCGGCGCCACGGCACGCTTTCGCGTCCGCGAAGAAGATCATAGATACGATTCACGGGGCCCGTCCCGCTCGGTCCACGTCGATTACCGCGAGTTAGGCTCGTCGCGGGTCCACCGGGCACCGAGCCGCGCGCCGAGTCCGGCGACGAGAAGAATGTCCCGAGAAGCTGGGTCGCTCAGGTGTGTTCCACGGCAAAAACTCATTAAGCCGACCCCCACAGAGGCCTCCTAGACAAAACTGACGATCCTGATGATCCTGATCCTGGCAGACAGGCTGGAGCCTTCCTCGCCGCAAATTCCTGGAACACCAGCTACACACGCAACTCCGCCTACCTGGACAGGTGCGCGCGGTTTCGGACCCACGGCAACTCGCTCCCTGCTCCGGGTGTCAGAGAGCGTATCCCCTGAGTTATTTCGTTCCTCCGACGTGCTCCAACGTGCCTAATGATTCATTTTCTCTTTTTTCGTTTACCGTCTTCGCGACGATCGTCAACCACGACGACAAGGACGTGCCTCCGGGGCCCCGAGTCGCGTAAAACGCTTCCAGCTGGATCACACCGTGCGAACCGCTTCACCTTTGCACCTTCTGTCCTTTGTTAACCCCTCCACTCGACGACCCGCCACCCCCACGTCCACTCGAACCGATCCTATCGTACGTACGAATGTATCTTTGAGTCAATCTACGACTTGCCAGATAACTTTCTATTATCGTGATCACCGGTTAAGGCACGCTGCCCCATGAATCACGAACCAGTACGGATCTCCTGGTATCCGGGCTCGTCGCTGTATTGGAGGCTGCCGGCTGGGAAACCGGCACTTTTGAGATTTGCGGAGGACACCTGCGACTCCAAAAATTTTCCTTGAGAAGAACTGTTACGGTTGCTTCGACAGGTGCGGCACGTGAAGCTACTACAATAGAGAATTGTAAAGCTAAAGGTGACAGCTTTTGTTGCAGGCTGTATCTGTCGCACAAGCCGAGGATTTCACAAACTTCTTTACGAACATGAATATTCGACAATGAACATTTCTTTAAGCTGAACGCATAGCTAGGAAATTGTTGAAACAGAAAATCTTGAACGACGTTAAATAAATCACAAAGCGAGTATCCGATGCAATCGATTAGATGATTGGTTATTAGGCCGCACATTTTGTGTATCTCCATGCCAACAATTAATGTGTGCCGAATACAACTGGAAAACATCCATACAGATTTAAGAACACAGAATAAGAAATCAATCTTTGTTAAACGTTTGTTTCTCGATTGTTTTTACACAGAGATCCATCTGACCAGTCTATTTATACAATACCACTTTAAAATGTTGTTTCAATCCGAGGTACTCCGAATTGCATCCTGGTGATCAATTTTCCCAAAACGCAGAACGCCATGAAACTGAAATAGCCTCGAAGTGGGCGCAGAAAGGACTCGCATTCCTGAAATCGCTATCCGTTCCGCGACGGCGATGAAAAATGTCTGCCGGTGTAATGATAAACGAGCGCGAGCTCATAAACGGCCGAATGATACACTCTCGGGGGCTCATTGTCCGAGTAAGTTTTCAGGTGGTTCCCGGCTATTGTCGGCTGCGCCGGTTCGCATTGTTGCTCCGGTGCCGCAAGATGAAACGGTCGAAAATCTTCCCGAAGTCCGGCGAAAAGAAAAGACGAGGAACAGAAGGCAGCATAAGAAGAAGAGGAGAAAGAAGACTAAGAAGAGAGGGGGAAACAGTAAGGAAGGGGGGTTTGTTCGGGAGCGCAGGGACAATGACGGTTTCGTTACACGAGGCTCTGGAAGTTCTTCGAGCAGCTTAGCGGGATCCTCGGATTTCGAGGAGCGACAATGGCGGCCGATCTTCGTGTGAGCTATCCGATTTTTGTCTACCGATTAGTCAATTTACTCGGCAGCTCCTGGTGCTTCACGCTTTCTAAAAGTCGTTCTGCTCGGACGCATTCGCGCTGATTTCTCACGATCGACACGGTCAAGGAAGTCAAAAGAGACGGAGACCGAAAGATAGGGAGAGAGAGAGAGAGAGAGAGAAAGAGGAAAAACAGAAGATTAAAAAGGAAATCGACGTCGTTAAGCGAACGTCTTCTCTGACAGGGGAAAAAATTTACGAATTATATGGCCGGATGAGAAGGACGAACGCGAATCGATCGTTGCCGCATAGATCGCTGTCACAGATACGCGTGAAAAACGAGCCGAAACAAACAGGATCGTCGACGATCGTCGAACACCGTCGGCAGAAACTGGCAACTGGGTAGAACACGGTGCGATTGTGTGCATGTATGCACGTACATTCGGAAGTAGAAGGCGCGATTGCACCCACGGCAGCCTCCCTTCTAGTCCCTTGACACCCTTCTCTCGCCTCGCCTCGCCTCGTCGAGGCGCGACGCGGCGGTCGTCATTGTTTCATTGTGTTATAAACGCATTGCGTGTGCTTAGTGCGTGAGGCGAGGGTGTATCGATTGCCCCGCCCCCTGCTGCGTAGCCATGACGACACTCCCTATCCTATCTAACCCCTAGCCTAACCTCCAACTTCTACGTTTCACCCCTGCGCTCGGCAACCCTCTCTCGACCAGCGTCGACCAGCTTTCTCTTCCTCTTCCTCCTCCTCGTTCTTCTCCTTCGTCATTCACCATAGAGAAAGAGAGAGAGAGAGAGAGGGAGGGCTAGTATCTGGTCCTTGAGGATGAGGTGACGCCGGCCAAGGAAGCCTCTGTCATCGCTTCGAGAAACAGCGACCCGTCACGACCTCCTTGTGCCGTAACCTGTCATCTTTCTTGGTCACAGGGGATGCTGGAACATGCCCTAAAGGGACGACCAGTCGATAACCGGCCGAATCTTCTCGAGCCGCGAATACACTTTGACGGATCCTAACTGCAGAGACTGCAGCCACCTGGATAGGCCCCGGCGACCCTAGTCGCTTCATCGTTAACAACTAATCACCCTGGCGCTTTTGTCTCCGCGCGGAACACTCTTCCAGTTTCAGCTACTTTCTCAGATCAGACTGTCAGATAGCCGCCGGCTCCTCTTCGCTCGGCTGTTTTGTTGCAATTACGAGGTGCGTTTTCGAGGTCACTCGGATAAGGTGTCTCTCCGATGGTATCGCTGGACACCCGCCGGGCACCGAAAGTATTGGCAAAACGTTTACAAATAGAAATCATTGCCGGAGGACGGCGTCGCGCTGCCGTTCGTTCAGAGATGACAAACTGCACCAGGAACACCTCTCTCCCGAAGACAATAGGTCAGCTCGCAAGAAGACTCCCGTTGCCGAGTGACGGGGTAACCGATCTGTCGCAGCGGTACGCCTCACCTTAATCGACCCCGCACAAAGCTACTACGCTATTAATTACCGGAAGCTCCGCATTCACGCGTGACTCGGGCAATTTCTCCGCGCACCTTGCCAGCGAGACGCTGCTCCTAGCACTTCCCTTCCGCTTGAGCTACATATTCTTACACCACCTCCATCGATTTTATGTTTATATCATATCATAGTTGTCGCGTTAACCCCTTGCCGCACTTTGACCGGTCTGACTCGTGACGAAGATTTCTAGCAATAACCTGTTAATATTAATGTTATTACGTTCTCTTGTAATTTTCTTGTCATTTGTAAATTTCCTTCTTCTTTTAAGAAATTATTACAGCCGGGAAACTTCTGACCATTGTAACTGTGAAGATAGTGGAACGGCAATGGGTTAAGAGAAAATGTCTTCTTTTGGTGAACAAGGTCGATGCCTTTGACACAATCTTGAAGTTAAAATCACACTGATAAGTCAAGGTTGTATCCTTAAACTTTAAATTCATTTTTCGAAAACACTGACTGTTGGAACGTTTTGTGACATTAATTATGTCGTTTCCTTGTTCGACAATTAGGAGTTAAATGTCCATGGCAAGAGTTTGTAGAAAATGTTGCTGTCGATTGCATCTATAAATGCTTAACTTCAATTATCGTTATTCATCGACTTTTTTGGTTTCAGATCTTCTTTAACCTCTTGCTAATTTATTCATAGATGTCTGCGAATTTAACCCTTCTAAAACAGTTGTTGGAAAGATCGCCAGTGTCTTGAAGATCTTTGTTAGTAATCTTATTTTGTCCGATGAATTTCGATACGACACAAAATATACAATGCAACGAAACAAATTTCGCGTAATGCAGTATCATGTGATTTGTCCGAACATGATCAATCCCTAAGAAATAACAGAAGGAAACGTCTATTAAGGAACGATACAAAGAGACAGTAAAAAATCAACTTCTGACAAGTATCATAGACAGATGCGCGTCTAAATAAATAGCTTCCCAAACCAGTGAATAAAGAGATCATTCAGAGATCACGCGAAATGACGCACGAAGAACAACAAAAACGGATACGTCTTTTATTATTCTTGGCGTCTGTTTACAGACCAAAGTTCTGAAATTGAGCCGAGCAACCCATCCGAGAGGCCGAAACAAACGAGATCGTTGAGAACTCGCGGTCGATTCGGCTCACGCGTCCCCTTTTCGCCGGAAAATCGTGGCGCGTGAGAAAAGGAGGCCCGAAACCCAGGAATCGATTTCGCGGAACCCGCCGGACCCATTCGTTGCGTCGCGCCGCGTCGTGAAATCGTCGAGAAAACCGCAGTTCCCGGAAAGTCGAAGGTAGCGAGCGAGGCAAACGCGTCTCCGTGGCCGAGCGAAATTTTCGTCGGGTCTCCAGAAGGTTTCGAGAGAGCCGGGCCCGGTCCCCGTGGGTCCCTCGCCGGCACAATACGTCTCATTATGTTATCCGCGCATCTCTCGACACGGCCATTTATCATTCCTCCGCCCGTATACCGATATATCGATCCTCTCCTTACGTGTGTAAAACTCGGGGCCCGTGGAGTCCGTCCGCTGGTCCTTTAGGGCCCGTTTCGCCCCCTCTCCTCGCCGTTCCCCACTCGTTTGTCTACGCAGGGACGGCTGCGTCCCCGTCGAAAGGATCGCGCGCGCGGAAAACAATCGTGCCCCGCGATCGTGCGAACGATAGAGGATCGCTTATGAATATTGTATCGCGAGGCTGGCCCGAAAATAACGATCCGCTCAGGAGATCGACGTGTATGCAAATACGTCGGTGGAAACGATCCTTCCATCGACCGGCGGAGTCCGCTCGCTGATGGTTCCACTGAAAAGCACGGTGAACACTGTTCACGCTAGCCGGCCAAGTAGATCGATCCTCCTCTCGAATCGGCTACTATAATTGAGCTGATGGGTGGTCCGCTGAGCAAATAACACGTAATTCTGACGATTCGACGCCAATCGTCTGCGACCGCGTCGTGTACGTTTGTTCCCTTTCGCAAGTTTTGAGGTTTGAAGGTCGATCGTTCAAATCGGAAGTTTCCAATGTGGTGTTGGAAGTTCAGTTTCTGGTCATGTTAGCTTCATAAATGACACTCACAAGTATCTTCGAAAATGTTGGCGACATTAGATAGCTTAGTTGAAAGGTGCAAATGATGCATAAAAATTTTGTTCAATTTTCTGGAGACATACAAATGTCGTAAATTTCAGTCGAAAATATTTTTCTTCCTTACAAGCAAACAGATCAAAAATTCACTCAAAATCACAGCAATTTACTTAACCCCTCTTTCTTCACAATCACATAGCATTTTCATTGCAATGATTAGAACTTTTTCGATTGTAATAATTTCGTGGAAGAAAAAGAAAATTTATATTTATTGAACACTTTATTTACATGAATCCTTAAGTATTGATGACAACAGAAGAAAATTTTATTCAGACTCAAAAGAACGGCATAACATTCGTACCTAACAAATTATCGATCGAACCGTATCCGAAGTGTCAACACGTATATATATATATATATATATATATCGTAATGATAACACTCGGTACCCTTTCGAGTTTCTAAGGAAGCTAAAAAGACTTCGTTCACACAAATAGGTACATCGCATCTACACCGAACACCAAACCGTGTCATCTGCTTATAACCATTATAACCGGTGAACGTATGAAAGAATCGGGAAATCATTGGAACCGATAGATGCGGAAAAGACGAAGAAGAACGAGGTGTTGCAGATGTTCGCCGATTGACTCTTCGCGATGTGGTTAATGAGAAGGAAACCGAAGAGGTTCAGGTTGCGGTATCGTCCGCGGTTAAGCTAACTGGTACAAGGATCAAAACAGAGTCGGTTCGCGCCACTTATTATTCATGAATCGCGGCCGTTGCTCGCTAATGTGTCTGGGGCTTGCGGAACGTGTGCGCGCGCTCGCGAGCCGAGCTGCCCACGTTTAAGCAGCACGGTTACACGCACGTGGGTGGCGTGCATGTATGTGCGCAAATGAGAGCCACAGAGAGCAGAGAGACGATCGCTGGACCGGGCCCCCGATCTCTCGGACGTGTATATGGGAAAGAAAAATCATCCATCACGTTCGAGGCTATCCAGAGCCGTGGCAGTGCGCCGGACGGCCGATGTTTTAGGCATCGGTTCTCTATGGACTCCCGTCATAAAATTGATGAGCGTCTTTGACTAATTTATTACGCCGGGGAAACCGCACGAAATTCATAATGATCCAACGCGATCCGCTGACGCTGCTCCGCTTTGGTACCGCTTCGAATCCTCGGTGTTCGACTTTAACAACGCTCTACCGATATCTAATAAACTTCGGTGTTGCGAATTCAGAAATTTTTTTAGAATTATGATGACAGATCTTTTTGGAGAAGGTAATACTTGTGGGACGAGTTCGATGATACTAATGACATCGCTGTTATTTTTCTTTTTTTCTTTTTGGTTTGAATATAGACGGATATAGATTTTGTTTAAATGTAAACGAACTAGTTCAAATTCGGTAATCTTCCTCTATAACCTGTATTTCGAGAGATGAAACTCGCAGTACATCGATGATTATAGTAGCTGTCCACTCCTGCATCAATCACTCCAGGTTAGAAATATTGTGGGTTACAGAAGCGGTGAACATCTACTACATTACTGTCCATGTACATCAGGTCGACAATTTCATCGAACCCACTTTCAAATCAACTAATTGCAATCATTCTCTTACTGCACTTAATAATATATGGAACTCCTTCGATAGCACCATTACAAAATTTGATGAAAAATACTAATGGCTCCAAGGATATTTATTAACTAGATATACTAGGCGCCCAATAAGGTTGGGATTAAACTTATACGATGTGTTACCGAGATCAAATAGATGAAAAATGCTCGTTTAAACTTGTGTCAGGAAATGCTTTATTGAAAAGATTTGTGATCAAAATTTATATAAGTGTTGACTTATAAAAAGACGATAGTAACAGATGATCTATTTTGGGAATGCACTCAAAATGCATTTACTATTATTTCCAACACAGATGGAATATTTGAAAGAGTTCGGCAATCACTAATTCGACGAATAACGTAAACGACCACTGTATTCTTGCAGTGGGAGAAATTTCCGAACATTTCTTATAACTGCTAGAAGAAATAATAAATATCTTTAAAAGCTTATATTTACGTTTTCGAACATAAGTTTATATGAACTTTTTTCTTCTATTTGATTTCGGTAACACATAGTATAACTTTGATCCCAACCTTCCTGAACACCCTGTATAGTTGTCAAAAAGATCCATCACCTGAATGCTAAACTGCAATCTCAGACGAGAAGTTAACAATGATCGGCAGAAACACAAGTAAAAGAAAATTACCTAGATCTTCGATCTATCATAGAATGTATCTTCGCATCTCGAAGACAGAAAAGTGGTTCAGCGATTTTTTCGCAGGAACGCAGAGGACTATTGAGCACCTAGACCAAAAGGACGTCTAAGATCAGAAGATTCCGCCCAGTTATTGCGACGAGGGTTAAAATCGGTACGAAAATTCTCTCGATGCCTGAGAAAGGAGACGTTGAACGTTCTCAAGAACGTTCGCCAGTTTCGGTTAATACCCCCGCATTCTTGGTGACCGCGTCGCCGGGAAAAAAGTCCTGGAACAAGCAGGGACAGGTTGTCCGCGCGGATCCGCTTCACGCGTCGAAGGTTCCGAGCGGATCTGCCGCGCCGGCGGACCATCGAATTAGAGTCGTCCCTGGGTACACGCGTAACACCCGGACAAGCCCGATCGGTGGCCCGATGCGTGTTTACAACGGAATTCAAAAGGCTCATCCGACTGCAGAGCTTAATTAATAAACCCGCGATCTTATCGGGCGCAGCAAGACGCGCACACATCCTCCCCCCCTGCCGTAGCCTCTCGTGCACGCCTCGCCCGCTCCGGGACTTCCCCCGTAAGTTCTTGTCCCGTCGTTGCCGTTGTTGTTCGCCGGCGCGGGAATTTTTGAATCGGCCCGGGCTCGCGAGCGTGAAAAATGACGCAATTTTCGCGGCACGCCTCCCATCGCGAGCCTGAATCTCACGTATAAAGCCGCCTATTAGGTGTACTCGGGCTGCGAGTGCACCGGCCGCTGCGTCGAACTTGCGGCATCTAACGGGTGGGACCAGCCGAAAATCGCAAGCTCCGACATTCGGTTCTCTTTCGGTTTAGTTCAGCTATGTATTTCGTTTGTGCTGGCTTTTAGCCTTTTGACACCGATGCGGTGTGCAAATCTGTTCACAGCAAGGTTTGATGTCTTCTTCGAGGCACTATACGTAGATCTTAGTTTCTTGAGGCTTTCAACTGGAGGAAGATGTACCTATCTCGTACAAGTTTTGAGAACCATTCATTGAACTACCACATGTTCAGTTTAAGTTTAGCTATAGCTATCGAAATACTGGATGCTGAAGAAATGGAAACGTTTCATCCATCCATTCTAACACTGGGTCAAAGAAAACCTAACTCCTGCCATTCGATAATTTAGTGTCTAAACGTAGGGGGCAGTTTTTCTTTTTTTCAAGAAATAATATATTAAAACAGCACTAAAGCTGATGAACTAAACGAATAGAATTCTTGAAACTGGAAACTGGCCTTCTCGATTACCCGATTAACCGAACCTCGATTATCCGAACTAACCAAGAAACAATCTCTGTTCTTCAAAATACTACCACTAAGCAAAGCAAATACTTAGTTTCGAGAATAAATTAATCCCATCTAATGATTCTAATAGCTCTAAAATCCGAATTTCAATGTCTAAATTTGGATCCTCGATTGCGATTGTTGCGTCCAGATCACTCGGTGCTCCCATTTAGCATTTCCAGCGAGCATAGCCCGCAGTAGTCGAGCAGAAGGTCCGCGTTAGGACCCGAATCGGTCCCCAAGGATCGGGCGTCGATTCTCCGCGGGTCCGCCGCAATTTTTCATTCTGTCGCCGTCTCCGTCGCCCGTGCGAAATTCAATTACGTTATCAGTCATGAATGGAACTGGGAAATCACCCCGTATAGACGGCGCGTCGGTCAGGTATGTAGTCGCGGGTCGAACGGGCCCCGAACCAACGCGGACGCGATGCGAACGCAACACCGTGCCGGGACATTATGAAAGAGACAGATGGAGGTGAGGGCGCGTTCGAACATCTGCCGGTGATGTACCCCCTTGATGTCGATCAATTACACCGGCGCGCATGGACGGTGTGCACGCATGCACAGCTTAGGCGACTACGGCGTTATCTGTTCCATCATCGCGGCCAACGCAGAACGATGCGCTCGGTGGCTAGATACGATGTAGCCATTCCTTAACCGGGCCTAGGTGGAACACTGGTAGCTCGACTAATGAGATTGTCAAACCGCACTTCCTTTCCTAGACGCGTGACCCAGAAGCTGCACCCTGCAGTGGCTCTAGAAAATCCTGACTAGAATTTCAACGTGGGTTTACATGATTCAGGAGCACTGGAACGGGTCTATTCAATCTTTGTGTCACATAGTGGGCGCACTTTTCGAACTACCTGCAAGATTATGTTACCGGACATTAGGAGGATTCTCTTCGTAGAAAATGTTCGCTAACGAACGATCTTGAAAATAAATCGACGAATGACGATGTTTTCAACAAGACGCATGTTTCTTGGACGCGTCTTATCGGATCTTCTGGAGGATGATAAATCTCGACAATCGTTGACAGTCGTCCAACGAGAGTAGCAAAACATTTTTAGCATTTTCTAAAATCACGTCAACAATTTGGACGTTTCGTGCGAAGATCCGTGACTCGTTAGGATCTTCTGCAAACGGTGAAAGCAAGATTTTTCAAAGAAGGTGCGTCCTCGGTAACTCAATAAATTGGTAAAAAGATCCGATTTTTTTCGTGAAGATTGACTGAAAAATCAAGTCGACGTAACTTTCCTAGGCAATTTATCTAAGACCGATTCGAAAGACAATGGAGCGTAGGACGTAGGTAGGAGAGGGGCCGAGGAAAAGAGTCGCGGACGAACAGATGAGCGAAAGTTCCATAAAATGGTCCCGAAGAGGATCCAGCAGCCGAACGATCGGGGGATCACGCGGATCTACCGCGAGAGGCTCCACCTAGCCGAGGATCCTGCACGCAGGGTAGGACTCGGGACTCTCCTGCGATTGGTCGACACGTGGCCCGCCATTGTTTCATTCACGCCTGTTGCACGTTTCTCGTTTATCTCGTGCAGAGGCTGCGCTCGGGCTGGCTGGCGAGAGCCGGTCGCCTCGCTTCCGCGGTTGTCCGGCGATCGTTCTGGCCGTGGAGACGGCAACGGGATCGACGTCGACGGCGATCGTCGGTTCCCCGCGAATCGTTATGGCTCGGTCTCGCGTCGGGATCGTCGAGGGAGGAAGAAAAAGAGCAGGGGCATTTAAATACGCGGTCAGTTTTACGAGCTAGCTGCTCGTTAACGAAATCCCATTCGAAGCCCGAGCCGCTTTTTTCGCGGCGTGCCGATCGGGCCCGATCGGCACACGATCGTTTACCCGTTACCTTCGATATTTAAGGAATCGACCGAACGAGAAATGTGTCCTTAAACGGAGCGAAGGAGTCAAACGCGGCGCGCATTGTTGTCCCGCGTGGTCGCCGAATACTAACAAGGATCGGCCCGGCGACGGAAGAAGAAGCTCGATCATCCGGAATGAGGAACAGACACGACGAGCCGAGGAGAGGAGAGGCAGAGACGGGGGTCTGCTAGGAAAATAAAGAAATCCTTGTAATCCTGGAAAGCTAAGCCGACAAGCGGGCGGCTGATCCTGACGGCGTACACGAGGATCCCAGATCTTCGAACCCGAGAACAAACAGCGCGAAGTCAAACCGAACCACTCGAGCGGACCGAGCACGCGGGTACATAAAGGACCAACAATGCAGCGCGATACACAGCTGGCTTGTAAAACACAGAGATCCTGCGAAGATACAAGAATGGCCCCGGCTACCGCATACCTCGGGGTGGTCTCGTCGGATCTCGTGTTTTCCACCGAACCACCATTTCCATGGATTCTTTCATCGTGAACCGTACCGCGCCCTCGATCATCCTTCGCGTCGATGGACCCGAGCAAACACACCCAGGAGGAATACGTTTCGCGTTAACTCCGGACCGAGGGATGCGAAACGTAGTCTGCACGGTGAGAACCATTCTTTTTGCTGTTTCGTCTTCTGTGTTAGTGAGATCCTGTTGAAATGGGATGGTTTTCAATCTCAATGGAGAGGTACAATAAGATTATTTGTTAAGCAAGTGAATTGAAACGAATCAAATATTAGATGGTTGGTCTTGATTTTCAGTATTATTATTTAAAGAACTGTTTGCAGCACGTTGACTGCTCATTTTTATGCAAAATAAAAATTGTATGCGTTTAATGTCTTAGATAATTATATTTAGCTGAAAACGATGCAACAGAATATTTTTAAATTACTATATAATTTTACTGTTTTTTACATTCGATCTATTCATTTTTATCATAAATCCATTAAACCCGCAATCTAACGATGAATAAGCTACAGGTCTTGAAAGTCTGTGCATAATTACTAAAACTAAAATACAAATGCCATTATTTCTTGCCAATTGCACTTTACTACGCGCGTGTCATAAACGCACAAAGATCTAATGATGAATATGCAGAAACAAAAAATGACGAGCAGATGCAACCGAACGGAGAGTAACAACAAGAAACTTGCTTTATATTTTTGTCCTGCCGTCGACCATTGATAAAAAGACTGATTTGCAGGAGCAGCTGGACTGTACCGAGCACCGGTTGTGGCCGCGAACGATTCCTTTCAAGGAACGCGGAATAATTGTCGCGCTCCGCGGGCAAAAAAATGTTCTGGACTGGTTCTCCTGGACAGGGTGCGGATCCCGTTAAAGGGACCGCGGTCATCGCGCCGGAAAATCGGGGGACGGATTATTCTTCTTCGTCGGCGACAAAGTCGTCGCGCGTCCTAGCGCCGAACAACGCAGTAGGGTTGCGCTTGATCCGCAGAAGCAACAAACAAAAATCTCGAGAGTAGCTGCGGAAGCATCCCTGGACGAGAAGAGAACTAGGATGATCGGTTACTTGGCACGAAAGGGCTTTTCACGGGTGCCAGAAGGCCTCCTTCGCCGGCTAAGCCAAAGTGAATGGCACGAAATCGGTTGCACGACGCCGGATCGACGACGGAGCGAGCTCTAATGCCGGCCGATGGCTCTAATCTTCTTAGCAGGGTTTGCCAAAACTCGTGGCGATCGGTGTTGGTTAACAGGTACCTTTGCTCAGCTGTCTGGAACCTTGCGATACTCCCGACGACGTTTCGATACAAATCCGAAGACGCTTTTTGTTTGTTCTTCGAGCATATTAGGTTGCCCCGAAATTTCGGCTTTAAATATTTGTAATATTCATCCGGAAATATTAACACGCTTGTCGACATAAACAGGAATTTTGTTGGGTGAATGGACAGAGAGAGGATATCTTTAGCTTCCAAATCCTTGTATGCTGAAGTCATTTGAACAAAATAAAATTGAGATGTCGGGGATAATGCTCGTTTCGATCGAATTTCTCGAGATATACAACATATTAATATAGCTATGGAAATTTCATAAAAGTTGCCAACATTCTCAAGAAAAAGATATTAAACTTCTATCCAATTCCAAGAAATTCCAAGTTTGCATAAAGAACCACGGTCCATTAAGTACTAACAACATGTCTTATTATTCTTATTCTACTATTCCCACATTATTGTGGTATTAATGCCGAGACTTCGTTTGACTTGTATGTAAGTCGACGTGTTAACAGCTCGCCGTAAAATTAACTTTATTATTTACGGAACATCGGGGTTTTAAGCATTCGTAGGAACTAAATGGGTTAGGTGCAGCAGAATGCAGCTCACTAGTTAGGTTTCAACGTTTCATTCTTTCACGAAGAAACGAAGACTGGCCGACGATCTTTACGGCCGGAGGGTGGGTTTACGCGCGCCATAACATCGCGGATAATTTAATCGGTGGAATATTAACAGGCTGCGCTGAGATGCCTGGCCGCAGAAAAATGTCATCGGGTTTCCTTCTCCCGGGCTGATCGCGACGAGAGAGGTACGTCATCGGGAGAGGAGCGACAAGGCTGGCGGGTTTTTGCGTCGCGTCTGCTTCTGGCGGTGGATCGTGGATGACCATTCGGCGCCGATGCTAATAAACGAAACGGTGAAAATCATTCCTCGACGCGGAAAACGGTAACGCAGCCACGGGGAAAGGGAGAAGATCGATTCGAGAACAGACACCTGTCATCGGGCAAACAATGCCGACGAAAAAAAAAAGATAGGACTTCGAGGGAAATGGGGACGAGCGGGGTGAAAAGGGTGTGGGGTCCGATGGATTCTAACCCGATGCCATTCCTCGCGTCCATCGCAGGACTATAATTTGGTCCTCGGAGGTGCCACGCCCACGCGTATACATCATCCCGCTATCGAGATCTCCCGGGCCCGATAAAACTTGTCACTTTGTCGGTGTACGTATGTATATGCGCGCTAGGAAACGCGGAATGGCGGAGATCAGGGCCGGGATAAGGCCTCTGACCAGGAAAGTAGGAGGATCCGGAGACAGGACGGCACCCGGGCCGTGCCCCCAAGGACCACCGAGCGATCTTCGGTTCGCGCAGTTAGGGACCGCGTAAATCGTTGCAAATCTTTCGCGTGAATTCGCCTGGTGGCTATGCCGAGCCTTCAAGAAGACAAACGGAAGCTCGCAAACGTGGGCGAATATTGTAGAAACGCGTTGATCTTTTGCGAGGCTGCTTTGCATTCGAAGTTATCTCGACAAAATGAGGACACCGTGTAACGAAAGAACTTTATGCTAAATGTCGACCGAACTTATACAATTTATTTGTTCGTGCAACCAGACTGATCTCTAAAAAATGCAAGAATATTTTTCCATCTTCAAGTAGGTACGAAGTATTGTATATAGTTCATGGATACAAGAAATTATAATACTGATCCACGATCTAATAATCATTCTTGCTCCTTTACTGCTTACGTCGTAAACTTAGGTCCCCACAATAGTGCAATACGATTTTCATACAATCGTCCGTCGCTTAGGAGATTGTAAAAAGGCGAAGTTCGTTATCGAAGAAAATTGATAAAGTTATCGAAGGAAGCGTCCACTCTGTCAACCCTGTCACGATCTCGGGCTACGATCGTAGATGCGGCGATCTCGGGCTGCAATCTTGACCATCCTCGCAACTATGCAGCTAGGAAAAAATGGAATTGCACGTCAGGTTGCGGCGGAGCGAGCGAACGATGAACGAGAGTATCCGCTCTCGACAAGAAGTAATTAACCACGTAGAGCGGCGCGCGCGCGCGCGTTTTGCCGAGTCTTCGGCTAAAAGGTTCACTGTCTCGCGGAACCGGTGCGCCGCCACGACAGAAAAGGCAGAGCATCGCGGCCCCTGACACGCGTTGCATCGCGGTATCAACCTGTCAAAAGATGTTGCCGGGTGTGAAACGCAAGGTACCAGCAACCACACAGACGTGTACCAGCCGTGCAACCTACCCGGGTGACCCTCTTCAAAGCGAACCACGCCTAGTTAGCCACTATTGTGCACTGTCGGACTTTATGAACTGGAAACGAACGATCCTAGGCCAGTGACAACTTGATCGTTGGCACCGGTGGATTCCAGGTTTTCGGAGAAAAACGCGCGACTGCTCGCGAGCACACGCGTCTTGCCGGAGCGTGAAAGAGCGGGCTGGAGGGTGTATGGGAACGGCAGGGTAAATCCTCCGCAGCCGCGATCCTTAATCCCGATTTCACGGAATCGAAACGCCGCCCATAAATTTAAATAATCGTCCCGGTAATGCGCCGACCAGATTTTTTACCGGTGGAAAGTCGACGCGGCCGGGGAAAATCGTGTTCACCCGACCGTCTCATTTTTCGTTTTCTATCCAGCCTGTATTATTCAGGGATGAGTTATCGCGGCCGCTAATAGGCGATCCACTGTCCTCTTTGTTCGGAATTTCACGCTACCGACCTGTAAATGTGTATTTATGTGTTGTTGGTTTTGGACAATTAAACCTTATTTCATCTTGATACGAAATTTATTGCGAAGGTGTGCAACATTCATTTCTATAGCTGGTACATTTTCTATGAAAATCAAGAAATATGCCTACATAGTTGACATTCGCTTAAAGAAATTAAAATATGACGTCCGTACTTAATTCTGTTGTAAAACTCTCGACTCTTATCTATCTCGATATTATATTATCAGTAGATCCTGTGTTAAATACAAAGGCGGAGCCAGAACTGAAACATATTTCTATCTTTGTTCCGGAACTTCACCGTACGCTTTACAGTTACTGTAATTGTTTCAACCGTTTACAAATTAATGCGAATTACTATGGACGTTTTCTTAATTATCTTCACGGCTCATACCCATCCTTCGGGCATGCAGCTATTATTGCGGTTACGGTACACCACTCTACAACCTAATACTTCTTCCTTTTCTAATTAATTTTTCTCTAGAGGCAACGTTACTTATACGTCTCATAAAATCTCCCATTTATTATATCTACTATTTCTTCTCTCTTACTTTGTATTATATGTATGTATATGTGTATTTCGATTTATTTCGATCTCTTTTTCTTTATTCACTTTGTATGCACGCGTGCGCTTGCTATATAAAATCTCGTTCTTTTTATTACTTCTCTCTCTCTTTTCTACTCGTATACATGAATAAATAAATAACGGAACTTGTCGAAGACGTAGAGCTGTAAGAAAAATCGTTGAATCTTCCGGGAAAAAAGGCTAAAGTCTGAGAGAACAGGGGATTATTCGTCGGGTCTACTAAATATTCTTCGAAGCTAGACGCGCGTAGGGTTAATATCTAATAATCGTCGGAGAGAGGCCGAAGATAGTTTCAATCTCCACGAAATCTAATATACGACATTCTATCCGATTATACGCGATGTAATCCTGTGTGTCAAGCGGCGTGATTAAGTGCGGAATATTCGGCGTTGACCCGCCGCGATTTTAATTCATCGTCGAGGAGCCACGTGCTCCCGAGGTTCCCCATTTCACCCATACGGCTCCCCCATACCGACGGAGAATCGAACGCGCGTATATTCCGCGTTTCTGCTTCGAAACCGAAGCGGATCGCGCGGTCCTAAGCAAATAGAACCGGAAGCCACTGGCAAACACGCGTAAAGCCGTTCGTTTGACCCTCCGAAAGCCATTTATACGGCAACGCGCTTAGGGAGTCGATCGAGCGTTTGAATTAATGATCAGGCTCGATCAAATATTTACCCAGAAATCGATCCCGCACGGCAAAAAAGGATCGTAATTCGTCGTTTTCTGGATTCCCTTTCCTCTACTGCCGTTTTCGCGTTTTGAGGACGCGGAAAGCCGTTCCTTTGTGGAGTTTAGTTCAGGGCTTAATCGGAAACCGAAATCGTTATTCCACATCGCGCTGGTTCTAATTCGAGTGGTTACACCTAGCAGCACGTGCGGCTGATCCCCGGCGTCATTGCGGCGCGTTAATATCGAAAGTATGACCGAGGGTGAGCGATAAATGAAGAAGAGGGTGGGACCGAGATCACCCGCAACACCGGAACACGATTCAGTTTTTAATTAAATTACGAATGATCGACTGCGCACGGTTGCCTCAATGTTGCCTGGGAAGCTGATCGGGTCGACCACCCCTTTTTTAATAAAGTATACTGCAACTTTCAGAATCTGGGTTCGCGACATCGCTCGGTTGGAACCTCGAACGTGAACCATTTGTGCACCCAAAGTTACTGCAACTCTAACCCCAAAATTGTTTCTTCTATTTTCGTTTTATATGATTTATTGCCTTTTATGCATAGGAAAATGAGTCTTACACGACTCATGCAACAGTTACAATTTTTAACAAATTTCTGAACATGATCACTGCAAAGGATTAATTGTGCCGAATCTGTGCTTCGAATTTGTATGCTTCATTATATCTCGGGTTGAACACCTGAAGCACTCCTAGATAAATGAGTAACTTTGTTCAATTATCATTAATAGTCTGCAGATTTTTATGCAAAATAAAAGCTGTCCTCGTAAATTACAAAAACACGAATTTAATAAAAACGTATCCCTTCTCTCGGCAATTCCAATAAATGGAAAAATAACGATGCACCAGGGATATATCACTGGTAAATTATCTAACGATCACTGCTAAACTGTCGATCTTTCTGCGATGTCTCATTCTGACGAAGGAAAACCAGCGAGAAATTATTTCACGAACTGAATGGTATGTTATGGCGTTTGAAAAATTCATCCCCGAGGCATTGCAAATAAACGACCCTTTATTCAAAGTGAATCTCGCTCGCTTCTCGGCGTGCGCGCGTGTAGCGGACGAGGAACGTGGGGGTACGTGACGGCCGTAAAAGAAGAATCTCGAGAGGGTGCACGTATTCACCAAGGAGACGGATGCCAGGGTCTGGTGCGGAGGCGGAAGAGTGCAGGGGTGTCGGGGTAACCGCGCAATAACAACCCTCGGGTAGACGGGTCGGAGGTTGACGCAGTGTTTACGTCGAAGGGTCCGCCGGCCGGCTCCGCCCTCCGCCCCCGTATGGCTTAACGCTAATGAATCTGATTTGCATCTGATCCCGACCGATCTTCGATCCTCCCTCGAGGATTATTTAAGGACACGCTGCCGCGCGTCCCGCGCCAGCAACCCTGTGATTAATTACGCGATATCTGCGCCGGACTCGCGCCATTAACGCCTCGAACTTGCCGGTGATTTTGACACACGGTTCTTATTTCGGTCGCTTTCTTCGCTGAAACTTACCGGGCCTATGTTGCTTCATAGAAGCGGCAAGACCAACGGTATCCTGTATTTCTGTATGAAGATAATTGCTTCATTGGCTTCCGTAAAGGCATCTCGATAGTTGTAAATATTCTTGATTTGTGAGTCTGCAGATTCTTAGAAATCGCCGCTGCCAAAGTCCCCGAGACTCAAGGGGCACGAACGAAACGCATTGATATGCGAGGGTCAGCAGTCCTTTTTCAAAGTCAGGAGGACTTTTCAGCGAAGCAAATTTCGTCGCTGCGAAACGAATGTTCGACGTTTCGTAAACGACGTCGCTTTGTACGGATTTGGTCGGACATTGGCCAAAATAATTCCCAATCCTCGCCAAAGCTTGGGACGTCTACCCAACGATTTATTGGCTAAATCGTTTTTCTAGGATTGCCTTCTTTTCTGAAGGAAATGCGTAGCAGGTGATCATTGGATTTCGAGTTCCAATTTTTGCGTACACTAAACGCATAATGATCAGAGTAAATACTTACGCATTTTTTAATACCATTGACAGACTGTGAATAATGGAATTAGATTATCATAGCGAAGTCTCGATTAGCTGGTTATCTCGAAGAAAAGTAGGATTTACGGTATTATCAAGTAATTGAGTTGAATTATCTCTTCTTCGATCCTGCGACCTCGTCTATAAAAATACCTTGCATAAATAATCACTAAAGTAACAACGGCAGAAAGTCGATTTTGTAGAGAACTCTCCGAGAGCATCATCGGAGGAGGAAGGAAAGCGCCGGTTGGTCCGGAGCAGCCTCGTTAGTGTTGAGTTACGACGGAATAATTAGATAAAAGTAAACCACGTTCGAATTTATATTCATCAACGTGCCGGAGCGGAGCGGCGTGGCGCGGCAGATCGGAATCCACGATCCGGGGAAGATTTACGTAAAAGATCGACGGCGATCCGATGGGATTCGTTACCTCTTTCCACGACAGGTTCGTGTTTAATGGGCGGGGTGCCCTCCGGATACTTTCACGCTGCCCCGCCTCCAGACGCGACCACGTTATTGCACGGACACGAAAACTCGTCGCTCGTTTCACATCGTTCCACGCCGGAAAAACGGCCGCATACTTTCGAACCCGGCTAAAACGCCAACGAAATCGTCCCGGAGTCTTTTTCGTTCCCGAGGACACGGAGGATAATTAACGACCGGTTGCTCGCCGCCGCGTCGCTTCTTTCGCGCTTCCCGCGGAAAACGAGATACGAAACCGAGGAAGATGCTCGACGCTTAAACAGATTTTCTCAATTGTTTTGTCGAAATGTTCCGTGCTGTTTGGGAGATGCCCGGATAACTAACGACGCTGTTTGCCCCGGTTTCTTTCGGACCCTCTGGAAAAAGCTGCAGGATTTAGCAGAGACCCGGAGCACTAATTTACAAGTTAGAAGAATTATTAGATGCGATACATTTTTATGTAAGATACAAAGAAAATGCTCGCGATATAACTGCTCGGTAAGCGAAGATAGACTTATTTGTGCTTGTTAGGTATTTTAACTCAATGAGTGCCGCATCGGTCACGTATGGGTGACACTAATTTTTTACCAGTTTCCAGAATTCATTTTTATTGTAATATTTTCGAACAAACTGAATTTTACAAGAATGTTTACGATGCAAAGGAATTAAAATACGATCCATTATATTAAAGTTTAACATTCTGGTTTCAGTTTCGTCTAACAAATTACGTAGATTTCCTGGAATTTTTGATGAGTGATTTTCAGCACCTAACGTGTTAGTCGGTACACTTTTTCTTTCAGTTCTTCAGCTAGTCACCAAGACTGCCGATTTTCGTGCAATGTCAAACTATAGAGCAATGATAAATATTTCCAGCTCTTAAGAAGACCCCCACAGATGTTTTATGCTTCCGAATACGTTTCGCCATATTCCCATGTTTATTCTTTCTTTGAATCGAGGCGATATAACGTTTCGGGATCATAGCGACTGAAAGAATGATCGAAACCGATTATTGCAGCCGGGAGAATCCAAACATCAGGAGGGTGAGAATCCCGATCGACACTTTGCCCGGGAAAGCAAAGCTATACTCTTGGGATTAGAGGGATTACCAGGAGACTGAATCACTTTCAACCATCCTGCACAGTTGCCTAAATGTGTTTCATAACGAGTCGCCTGTTAATCGTCCGGATTTTGGAGATCGCTATCGCGCGCTTGCTAACGAGCTTATCGATTTTTAACCTATTCTAGAACGATGAATGAACAAAATGGCTGATGAACAATCACCATAGAAATTTCTATAAAATCAGCTTCCTGCATCTGCTGTAAAAAGTCGGAGCTGCCTAGACATTTCCTTCTTTAATATCTAGTAATCATCTTTCAAAGAGAAATAAGTACACGATACTATATATATATATAAAGTTTGTATAAATATCGTTACTCCTGAAAAAGATTTTAAAAAATACGCTTATCACACTAGTACGTTCTCATAATCCCTTATGTTTTACTTTAGCTCTCATATTTCACATTAGAACACTAATATCGCCTTATAATTTACATATGTAACAATGTAAAATAAAATAACTTTCTTGTTTCAAAATTAATGTAAAATGTCAAGATAGTTATACTTTGCATGCGGAACAAATGACGTTTCTGAGACGTTACTATAAGATAAGAAGTTACGAGTTCTCGGAACTCTGCGTCTTATAGAGTTCGCTGTACAGTTTTTGACGCGTAATCTCTTTGAGAAAATTGTCGGATTTCTCGCACCTGTGGTGGACAAGCATCTTCAGCTCGTGGAACAAGCAGTAGACGACAGAGAGTGGAGCGTGGAGAGGGCGCGATTCAAGCTGGAGATAAACAATCCGTAATTTCCGGTCCGGCAATGGAGCGGAGAGGCCGTGATGGAATGGCCAAGTTTTTCCCCGGTTTGCTAAACGATCCGCGTCAATTATGCGAAACTAGCGTAATGAAAGCTGGCTCCGTGGAAACCAGTCGAAAACAAACTCTGAAAGGATCCACCTCCGCGCAGGCAACCCCTAATCAAGTCCCGTTTAATAAAACGCCCGACTCCCTCTGCCCCCAAGCCGCCCCCCCCCCCTCGACTCGCCCGTCTCTCGGCTGGCTCCCCGGCTAATCTGACTTTGATTAAACTTTTAGCGACACCTAAAAGCGTGCCGCCCGATAGAACCGCCTCGTACACGCGTCCCCGATACAGGGTGGTGGCTAGAGGCGAGCCCGGCTGGTCGTGTAAGTCGATTTTTATTACGTTCCGTCGCATACATTACACGGCATCGGCGGAGACACGCGGTAATGGGCTTATCGACGCCGCCGGATTACGGTAATAAACTTCCGGAGACGCGGAACCGCGCGAGGCATCGCGGCGCGGCGCATGGTTCGCCGAAATCCACCAGTTGAGGAAAAAGAAAAGGAGTGGGAATAGAGTATAGTATAGGGTATAGTATAGTATATAGTATATATATATATATATGTACTATATAGTATATATAGATATAGTATATCTAGTAGTATAGTAGTATGTATAGTAGATAGTATATAGTATATAGTAGTATGTATAGTAGATAGTATATAGTATATAGTAGTATGTATAGTAGATAGTATATAGTATATAGTATATATAGTATATATAGAGTATAGTATAGCATATAGTATATATAGTATATATAGAGTAGAGTATATAGTATATAGTATATAGTATATAGTATATAGTATATATATAGTATATAATATATAGTATATATATACTATATATTCTAGTATTCTAAGATTTTCGAGGTCTCGTTGAAGTACAGAAAGTCTAATGAGACGTTGCAATATTGCTTGCAAATTTGGAATATCGGGTGCCTTCGAAATTATTGTGCAAATAGTGGAACAATAAATGCATATTAAAATGAGTCGATGAATAAGAATATTATTGATTTGTTTCATGCCCTGTTGCCGAGAGAATGTTGATTTCGGAAAAAAAAATTCGGAGAAGGTCGCCGCAGAGAAACTTTAATTACATTAAAATTGGAATATGAAAATAAAAATGACAGACACATGACTGTTTAGGAGAGTCTACTGCATCGATATCATTTTTAAAAAATGTATTCATTGTTGTAATTAAAGAGAACAAATGATCCGCACCGTTTTCCCCACGAGATATAATGTAAAATCCAGCACGAATCATCTGCTCCGGGAAATGTCAAAATAGCGCCACTATACGTAGTGGCGGAACGCTCAAACTGTTCGACAAAATTGCTCTATGATGATAATGCTTAGGGTTCAATATTTTGGCACTAGTGGCGTCATTATACTAAAACCGTAGCCAATGTAGATAATGTAAATTTTTATATTATCATAGATCAGGTATCAGCGCGGACGAAATATCAGCTCGCCTGTGGTATCAGATTCATGGAACTGAAGCGCAGACGAGGTACAGAATAGACAAATCATTTTATGGACTTTCGTGGCCCATTGCGACTGCTATACCGACGTAAAAATTCAACGATGATTTCAGCGTCTTCCATTCATAGATAACGAGCACTTCTTGAAATATTTCGAAGTTAGTAGAACTAAACGGCACACGTGTGTAAATACTTTTAGAACTAGAACCGCTTGATAGACAATTATTGTATGCGATGTGCTTCGATCTCAATTCCTACAATGATTTTTGTCGTGCCAGGATTTCTCCAGTCCTTTAGCAGTGCGTACCTATACGGGAAATGAGAGGTTCTTAAGATCATTTGAAGTAACTTTTTCCTTGGCGCAAATGCAATCCGCGGTTTTGTTTACGAGTTATTAACGAAAAACACTGACCAATAAGAGATGAGATCGGCTGGTACAAGACGGCCGAACTAATAAGCAATTGAAGCGCAGTTCCGTTGATTAGCTCGGCCGCTTAGCGCTAGGCGAGCTCACCGCTGATTGGTCAGTGCTTTTGGTTATTAACTCGTAAACAAAGCCGCGGATAGCATTTGCGCTAAGGAAAAGATTACTTCAAATGATCTTAGGAACCTCTTATTTCCCGGAAGTAACATAATTTTAGAATACTCTAAAATTATATATGTAATCATATTTTTTAAATTTGTTATTGCTGTATTATGAATAATAGATATACAAACTATAATCGTTAACAAATTGATATATGGATAAAGGGATTGCGAAAGATTATAAAATAATTAATGCCTAGAGAATAATATAAGCTTATTATACAGGGTATCAACGAAGAATTTTATAATACATTTTAAATATAATATAATTTAATTATATAATAATTTTATATATATAATTAATTTTTAATTAATTTATAATATAATTCATAATTATTATATTGTATTATATATAATTATAGTATATATTAATATTTTATTATTATATAATTATAATCTATGATTATCACAATACTCTATACATTGTATATTAAAGTTGAAATGCTCTATTAAAATATGATGAAATGTCGGCAGTAATATTAGTTGCGACCACAATTCGACGCAGATGACAGCACTAGGATACCAGCTGTGGGGTTGCTGCCTCCTGCACTCCACACCAGATGGATATCTTCCGGTAAGGGATGCCAATTGTGGGAGCTACCTTCACCTTTTCCGACATCCTCGCGTCTATGGCGGGACCCGCAAGAAAAGCCTTACTGACCTTCCTTTAGCGGGACCAGGACGAAACGCTTTCCTTTCTTTTCTTCCTCCATATTCTACGATTCTCTCTCATTCCATCTATATATATAAAACTAAAATACCTACGCAATACAATATGACCGAAAAATTGACCTCTGCCCTCGCATTTGTCTGAATCCCCACCAGGGGGCGTCAACTCTATAGGGAAAATTGGGAACACTGTTTTGATTACCATCTGAGCTAGCTGCAGACTTGAACGAACTAAAATTCAATATGGCTGCCCACCCGCATGCGCATTTGGTGAACTATGATAGACTATGTGCCGTCGCAACGCTATTCCCGCCACTCTGAGCGAAGCCAAGCAGAACCAGTGAACTGCAGCGAACAAATATACTGGACATACATAGTAAGCTACACTCATTTTTATTTTCCATAGACTCTTTATAGTAGTATTTAAAGTATAATATACTTTTGTTTTAGATTCTTTTATATTGATCCATCCTATCATCGACAACGTAGCAGCGAAGACGTCGCAGCCAGAAGCAGCAAGAACTTTGGAGCCAGAAACAGCAAAAACATCGGAGCTGATAAATCATATATATACGTGTATGTATAGAGTTCATTAGAAATAAATTTTTTGCTGTATACCGTTATAAAATTTTCTCTCTCTAACTTAGATTATTTTCCTTTCTCCTGTGAATAGTGTAATCAGTACATTTTTTCGAAATTAGGTTATGCACACCATTATGTTGCTTTTTTCAGTTTACGTCATCGTATACATAACTATTTTCGAAAAAAATATACTTAATACATTCTGGCTCTAGAATCTAGAATTTGAATTACTGCTTTTAAACCGCCATATTGAATTTTATTTCGTCCAAGTTTGGAGCTACTTCAGATGGCAGTCAAAACAGTGCCTCAAAACTTTATAAGTCCGAGCATGGAGAGCAGTCCCGCATGTTATTAAAGTGTAACATGCCCAAAGTAAACAGTACATTTGTTTACAGTAAATTTACTGAATAAAATCATTTAATAATGCCGGTAGATTTAGGATTTGTGGAGAAGTGTGACGCGTGGAGGTTGGAATGTAGATTTTTTCCAAGTAAAGTCGGTGGAAAACCAGCGTGGCTCAATTTGAGAGATATTCCTGGAGAGAAAGATCTTCGATGCGAATATTGCCAAGAGCCTTGTATATTTTTATGTCAAATTTACGCACCTTACGAAGACAATGAAACTGCGTTTCATAGGACTATATACGTTTTTATATGCAAAAAACCAGAATGTTGTAAATTGAATGAAAATGGGAACTTAAAAGTTTTCAGATCTCAGTTACCAAGAACAAATGAATTTTACTCATCTGAACCACCTGTTGAGGAACCTGATTGGAGGACTGACCTCAGTACGTATTTTTCGAAAATTTCAAATATGTTCGAATAAATTGATCAATATTTTTTGAATGATTTCTCTCTCTGTCAATTTAGAATAACTTACATATAAGATTAAATGTTCCTAGATACAAGCAAATGGGTGAAAACATGTCAGGTGTGTGGAATATACGCGTCTAATCACTGTTCTAAATGTAAGCAAGTAAATTATTGTTGTCGCATACATCAAGTTTTTGATTGGAAGTCCACTCACAAGGAATCTTGCGGTACAAATCGGTATGTGGTAACCAACAGCAAAATTTTATTTCCTGAATATGAAATAATAATAGAAACAGAAGATGAGAAAGAAGATAACAATGAAATTAATTCTGAGAAGGAGAAAGAAGAAATTGAAAAGTATGAAAACATGTTGGAGAAAGGTGAAACCGGTACTTTTCAAGATGAAGATGTACAAACTGAATTGTTAAGCATGGCTAAACAGAAAGAAGATGAAACATTTGCTGAATTTCGTTTAACTGTTGACAAGTATCCTGATCAAATTCTGAGGTAAACTATTCATCCTGTCAAGAAAGGAATGATGTAATTAAAACCTTTAATTTCTATGTTTACAGATATGACAGAGGAGGAAAGATTTTGTATATATCTGGAGAAAGTAAAATTGATGAGGTGCCAAAATGTTTAGAATGTAATCAAGAGAGGCAATTTGAATTTCAAGTAATATAACAATATTAAATTCTATTTACCTTTTTTAATACATTGCACATTTTTATGCAAGGTGATCCATTTAACTTTACTCGGTGGAATATTTCGCGAGAGATTAAAGTTATCAAAAATGTATTCCTACAAAAATTGTTTGGTATAGAGGGGGATGTTAGATGATGTGGACAATATTCCTACAGGTGTAGTGATGGGGCAGATATTGAAGTTAAATTAATATTTTTAAAAGGAACCCTGTATTTTTTATCCATAATATAACAGCATTTGTTGAGATGAATACAATGACCTACCACATGATATCATTCCATGTAGTAAAATGACATAAATGAAATAGACGAACACAAGCTGAACTCTATGTGACTGTATCGGCTAATGACGTATCAAATGACGCTCTAAAAATGATCGAGCATCTTACCTTTTGATTTCTACGCGACTATGCTATACTTTTTTTTTGTCAAGTGGTCTTCTTATAGATAAGATGCGAATATTGTAACAACTTATACATAAATTAATTTTAATTTTTACTTACCGCTATCCAATTTGTATTAGAAAATATTTATCAATTCATTGTCCTTCAACATGCTTATCATCGTTGAGAGTACATATTTGCATTCTCTTTCGTCACGTTTTAGCACCTTTTCTTTTTTGTTTTTGTGATTATTTGACTCATTAATATCACTTCTCAGACTAACTGTTAGAATAAGAAACTGCACAATTGACGTCATTCGATACAGCTAGCTGATACGATCACATAGTCTTCAGCTAACAACTTGTGTTCATTTGTCTCATATGCATTTCATTTATGTTATTTTACTATGTGGAATGAGATATTATGTTATGTCACTGTATTCATCTCATCAAACGCTGTTATACTATGGATAAAAAATACAGGGTCCCATTTAAAAATATCAATTTGACATCAATATCAACTCCACCAGTACAACCTGTAGGAATATTGTTTATATCATCTAAAGTCCCTCTCTATACTAAATAACTTTTATAGGATCATATTTTTGATAACTTTAATCCCTCACGAAATATTCCACCGAGTCCACTTAAACGGATCACCCTGTATATTGTGACTTTTTTATCTATTTACAAAAAATAATGTCATCAAGAACAAATTAAATGAAAATTAAGAATGCATCAGTAAAAATAACTCATATACAATTTAGTAAGCTATAATTAATGAACAATGATGCTTTTCAGATCATGCCACAATTATTAAATTTTCTTAACTTAGAGGATACTCTTAAATGTATTGACTGGGGCATTCTAACAATATTTACATGTAAAAATTCATGCCCATCCAAAAATGGATACAGTGCAGAATATGTGTGGAAACAAGACATCATAGAAACTAATTCAGACTAAAATGGATAACAAGGGAATGATTTTTTTCACAAGGAAATAAGGAAACAATAACTGTAATTGTATAATATAAACAGACGTAATATTTACGAAGATAAACTCTTTTTGTTATTTCAAAATAAAATACACATTTGCTTTAACAATAGTTTAATTTGATTTCAAAACCTAAAATTTTAAACAAACATAACATTTTTAATAAAATCATCATTAAATGACTGATGTATGGAAACTAGAGGTATGCGAGAACGGATCGAGATGAAAACGGGATCTTGAAACTCCTGAGTTTTCCGAAAATATTCGGGATTTCTTAAAATACTGGGATTCAAGAACGTGTCTTCTTGTCTTGAATACGGTCCTAGTTTTTTTCTGTTGTTGACGTTTACTTTGCAAAATTGTTTATTTTATTTAACTTAATAACTTATAACATTAAACGAAATTAATATACCAGGAAAATAAGGTGTGTATGGTTTGACTTTAAATTCTCGGGTAAAAATAACTAATTTCTCTACGTGTTTTAGTATGTAATAGCTTGGTTCTCTCAACTGCAACATTTTCAGTTGTTGAAAACAGTTTGTCGCTAATTGATTATGTACTAGATACAGCGATGTATCGATTTGCAGTAATTGATAGTATAGGAAATTGAAATGTTTTTAGGAATCCCGAATATTGTCGAGATCCTGTCGTCCCGTCCCAAAAGCATCGGGTTTCAGGAATTTCCGGGTTCTCGCACACCTCTAATGGTACTTGATTCAAAATATGTAAAAAATACGTCGATGTGATAAAAAATAATTCGTCATTAAGTAAAAACAAAAATTAATTCCTAAAACTATTTAATTACGGAACATCAATCATTAATACAATTTTTCTATTAAATGAAAATTTGATAAAATAAAATAAAAAGTCTGTAATACTTTAAAAAATAATAAAAACTAGTAGCATTTTACTAGTATCCAAAATAAACTTAGTATATGTAAGAAATTATTGATTTTACGCAGTTTTGAATATCTATTTAACAGGTACTTCAATCTATTGTGTATTCTAATAAATCTTAGATAAATTAAAATGATTCTGATTTTCTTACAGCTGTATTACATAAAAATCGCATTTCAGTATAAAGTAGTTTTTACATTTTAGATTTCAGTATTGCTGCACTATCTTGACAATATCGTTTAAAGTATTTTAAAGTAATGCTAGTCACGCCCTTCGTAAGATTCTGAGATAGTTCCAGCGGATCTTGTATACACAATGATGAATCAATCCGCAAAAATTGGCATTTCGTAGATGTTTTCAAATGTTCGATGTAAGGTTGCATTTCCAAGGGTAAAACTTTCAATGAAAAAGATTTTTTAGGAATTAAAAAGCCCATAAGTGGGCATACAATGTAATTTTGATAGTCAAAATTTGCATAATATTCGAAAAATTCTTGTAACAATTCTGTTATAGTGTGTACATGCATATCTTTACATTTAGGTGATGCAAATCCAATTTCCCAATCTGAAATAAGATTTTATCAGATCGTTAGCTTAAAAACATTATGTAATATCAATTTCTGTTTTGTTAACTAATAGACATTTCTTACAGATTTTAATCTAATCTAGAAAAAAAAAAGATATAAGAATCGTCTTTTACCTATTGAAACGAAGAAGAAAGAAAAGTTAAAATTTGTTGAATAGTGTAACAAATCATAGTGAATAGTAAAGAGAAAACGATTCGTGTTGTATTTAACTTACCATCCAGAAATTTAGAGTTATTCTTTTCTTTTATTAATTTAGCAACGCTTGGTAAATGTGACTGTGTTTGTAGGTAAAATATAACAAGCCAATAAAGTGCATAATTGATTAAACCATGACCTTCGGGTAAATTGAAAAAGGAAAACCATTTCTTTACAAATAACGTCAATTTTTTGCAAGGTGGACACGCATCGTAATATGATCTAAAAGTTATAATTTACCAAAACAAAGTTGAAGAAATTATCATATTTCGTTATCAATATGATTCATTAAAATAAAGGTAGACATAATACCGTAAAAGCCTTGATTTTTCCACCGCAAGGCCATCTTTAAATGAAATATCGCAGTCTAAGTGTCTTGGTTTATATATTAATTTTATTATAGGCACTTGACATTCTGTTAATGTTTCTTTTATTAACCAAACATCTTCTGTGCATATAGCTTTTTCCATGTTTAGAAGATCTCTTAATACCTCCTTGTTGTTTCCATAATATGTATTTTCTATAAAACATGTAATATTAATAGTGCTAATACTTTGAAATTTTAGAAATTTATGAATTATTTGAAGGATATATTTACCACAATCAATGTATATGTCTATGTCACTATTTGTAAATCCAATTCCAATCATTCGGGAACCAAATAAAAATGCTCTAGCTTTTGGAGAGAATGTTTTTGCTCTAGTTTCTAAAGATTTTCTCACCTTCTCTTGAATATTGTCCTTTGTTACAACTTTTGTTTGTTCGAATAAAATTTTCACAGTACTATCAACTTCTGTTAACAATTTTTTCATACATTCGGGGAGGTCCTCGACCATAAAATCGTTACTTTTTAGTAAATATTTGTGTATTACATCACTACAGTGATTCTCATATGAATTTGATGTACTCAACCACAAGGTAGCACAAGGAATACAGAAGTCAAATTTACAATGTTGTAGGTTTTTGTGTTCTTTTACAATATGTTCTATGAATTCTATCTTATATCTTATATTCTTTTCGCATATAACGCAAGCAAATCTTTGTATACTATAATATAAATTACTGAAATCTTCCAATATAGAATCAATAGTACTACTTATGCGTGTACGACATTCTTTATGATTTAGTTTGTGCGCTTTGCTTTTAATATGAGTACTAAAATTATTTAAATTATTTGCGAATTTAATATTACAAACATAACATTTTATAGTTTCTTTTGCAAACATTCTCACATATTGTTCTATCCAATCTTTGTTACTGCCATCAACTTGAATTTGGGCAATATGTGCTTTATGTGCCAACATACGAGTGTGTTCATATAACAAATATAATTCCTTTGAAACTTGTGTTTTACAGGCTATGCAGAAAAAGTTGTCTGTGTCATGTTGAACAATAAATTTGAAATAAAATTTAATGTCATTAATTTTCTCCTCTGTTAAGGTATACATTTGATTTTCAAGTTCAAGATACTCTAAACAGTAAAATTTGTTTAAATATTCACTTAATGTAGCTTTTTTAGGCTTTGCTTTGTTTTTAGTGTTACTAACAATACATGAAGAATTAATCTCCTTCATAAGCTGTTCATGTATATTCTTTGGTACAATCAAGTCTTTATCACATACATTTGAACTTTGAGATTTGTTATCAGTAATAGATATTTTGTTAAAAGTATCTGTTAATGGTGATATCTTAATATCGACATTATCCTTATTCTCTTGGTCACGTAAAAACAGTCCAATTTGCGGTAAATGCATTTTTTTTTTATAATGTTGAATTAAACTGTGAATACCGGCCATTTTTTAACTGCAAATTGAACACAGATAGACAATATTAGTTCTTATATTACTTAAAAATCTAATGTTTAAACTATCGAAGCATAAGAAGCACATTTCTTTCAAACAGTTCTGGTTGTTTCTACTTTCATGTGTTTCAAAGCATTGCTTAAATTTATTAAATGAGTCTTCTGTTTTAAATGTTGAACAATTGAAGAATTTTCCTGTATTATTGATTGACACCATATACATTTGTACAAAATCATACCATCTTTGGAACAATTATGAAAGTAAGTATTTTTATGAGTTTCTGTGCTAATATGTACAAATAGATCATTATTATCATCTATTTCATTTTTAAACTTGCTAGTTATTGGCTTTAAACTTGTATTTACATTTCTTTCAGAATTTTCTACATTATTTTCATCTGCATTGTTCTTTGAATTTATTCCCTGATTAGTTGCCACTTGATTGATTAACACTTTCCATTAATATGTTGTAAATAATCATGTATTGAATTCATTTTTCTATTACGCACTACATAAAAAATTGTGTCACATCTAGAAAGGATTTCATGGCTCGATAATGTTTGTTTACTCTCTTCTGAACAAATTTTAATCTCAGATAATTTTAAACTACTTTGTTGTTTCTTTGATTGTTTTAGTGCTACAATGGCTGCAACATGTTGCTTTCCTTTTACATGTAGCAACATGTGATCACGTCTTGTTAAAGAACATTTACAAATTTTACATTGAAATTTGCCAGTGCTAAGTTTTTTAACATTAACATCTAATATATACTGGTTCTTATGAACCTCTTCATTTGTATTTTTTGATGATTTAATGACTACATTGACATTTTTAGTTTTTGTTTCACATGAATTTGACCGGATGGTACTTATTACTGTTATATTGCATTTTTACAACAACAAATTAATAATTTAATATTATTTAAAATTAAACAACACTAATGATGAAATAAACTCAAAATGAAACATCTATTTATGCATTTTCGCTTGATGGACATTACAAATTGAATTCTACATTTTTTCCCAAAACTTTACAATGTTTCATTATCATACATGTATATAATCATAATATTGTTTTTCTTATGCTTCTGTACTTGCGACACTACTTCGCGCCAACTTTTTGTAAATTTATGTTACCAATACTACTTTTCAACTATGTAATATTAAATTCTGAAATACATTTGTGATATTTTTAACAAATGTATAAATTGCTCTTCCCTTGTAATGCATGTAAATTTTAAACATTTCATTTTCAAAATAAGATTTAAAATAAAATAAAGTTGAGAACTTACAAAGTAACACACTAACTTCGTTCACTAAATGAGACAGAAGTATAAATACGTAAAGGATATTGCATTCGTATCATCCTTATCATAAATGTCGGGGAATTACAGGCTGATTCATTCGAACTGTATGGGATGTGATGACAAAAGATTATGTATCGTATTTCTAAGAGTGCTGAGTGGAGAGATAACAAACATTAGGGCTGATTTGAGTTCAAGCTCCATCATGTTCATGAAAAGTCAAAGTTAAAACGCAGTGTGTTGTAAAATGTTTTTTTTTTATTTCGTAACACAGTTCTGCCCGACCGAGAAGCACAATCATTTTACTTTTTCTGTCCTTTCCCTTCAGCCAATAGGGATAAGGTAGAGAAAATCGATCATAATTTATGATGAAAGCCCGCCAAAATTCAGAATGTGGGAAAATGGTAGAATGAGAAAATAATAAGTGATATTTGTCAAGTACTCTTATAAGAATTTTCATCGTCCACTGGAAACTTTTATTAGCGTTATATTAAAGTATGTCATATAACTCTAGGATCAAAATTACATTTTGTAATTCAATGTTTCCTGTACTTTTATTGAGAATATCATGACAATATATATAGTACATGTTTTCTGCACCAGTCTAGGCAACTGGATCAAACTAATAAAATCTCCTCTTTTTCAGTGAAATTAGACAATGTTAGGGACTTTATTTCAGTGACAACATAAATCATGAAAATCATATTTTGTAGGACGACAATTTCTACTAAATTATTTAAGAATTATTCTCAAAGTGAAGAGTCTCGAAATACAAAAGAGTCAGGAGAATATTGAACATAATTGCAAACTGGGATATGTGTTTGGTGAATTGTAGCGAAAGAAACTATCACGAATATTTCACAACCTGGTTATCGTTTCGTGCAAAGCAGATTACTTCAAGTAATTATACGATCGCGAGTTCGATACATATGATATACAATTTAACGTCGGTTCAGTTTTTGTTATCACATTTCAAATTAAATGTTGTTTCTCCCAGTTGCTGTGTATCTAATCAAGTCTTCGGTATAGAATAACGCATCAATTATAAGTAAGTATATGTAATGATTATACAATTTACGAAAAACATTTCTAGGTTAAATGGAACGGATCTTGTTTAATAAAGGGCACAGTTGGTTATAAATATTCAGAAGTTCGTAACAAATTTATCAAGACTGTTGGAGGAATTTAAACGGAAAATATCTACCCTGCGTGAGGTGCTACTACTTTATTATATGCTTCGAATATTATATTTTTCTGACTTTTAAATATATCCATGGCACTCTCTCGGATAAATTGTAAAATCAACTGTACCCTAATCAGAACTACGTAAGCGAAAAAAGACGACGATCCTTCGATGATCGAACGAGATTTATCAAGAAACATTATCTAAAGATTATGTAAAATTTTTAATGGTAACAAAGTATGCAGAATTAAAGGTATTCAAACTTTTATTACACAGAAATTTTACTTGTATTATTTGTATTTTAAAATTGAATTAGAATAATGGAGAAGTTCATAGGAGCTCATCAGCTAAAAGGGATACTAAAAAATTTTCCAAGGAATATAAAGTTTTCCTTTGCATACGGATCAGCTGCGTTTAAGCAGTTAAGCAATCAGTCCAATAACATGTTGGATCTTATTTTTGTTGTTCGTAATGTAAATCAATGGCATGAAGAAAATTTAGAACTCAATCCAAAACATTATGCTCAACCTTTAAAGTTGTTTGGACACAGGGCAATTACTAATGTGCAAGAAAATTGGGGTGCTAAACTGTATTATAATACATTAGTTAAGATGGCAGGAGGATATACTATCAAATACGGAGTAATCTCTGAAGTTTCGCTGATAGAAGATTTATTAGATTGGAATGATTTATATTTAGCAGGAAGACTACACAAACCAGTTAAAGTATTAGTGGAACCAAATGGGCAGTCTCAACTACCTACAGCTTTAGTACAAAACTTACATTCGGCTGTTCATGCTGCGCTTTTGTTGTTACCACAACATTTTACAGAAATTGATTTTTATAAGACTATAGCCAGCTTGTCTTACAATGGTGATTTTAGAATGACCTTTGGTGAAAACAAAGATAAAATTAATAATATCGTTTTGCCGCAACTAGCGCAATTTAGACAATTATACAGTCCGATTTTGCAGCATTTCGAAAATTATGTGGATATTCCAAAGTTAGATCAAATGACTGTCACCTGCCATCAAGATACAAATCCAGCAACAAAGATACATCACTTGAATCAATTGCCTAGAACACCACAGATTAAACTTGTTAGAGCCTGGTCGCAGGGTCCACGATCAAAGGATACAGAAGATTGTTTACGTACGATTGCATACGATCCCGAATGCAGTGAAATATTAGAGGAATGTTTAAAGCAAATTGTCTGGAGATCCAGTGTCACACAAAGTCTGAAGGGGATCGTTACTGCTGGCCTTGTGAAATCTGCTAAGTATAGCGGAGCAAAGATAATGAAGATGTTACAATCGAGTCCGCAGACTGATTTGCTACCGAAAACGGAGTCGGATCAGAGTAAAGTCAAAAAATTTGTAGAGACGGTGAAGAACCAGACACAGCCGAAGGAAACAAACAAGCGCATAGAGTAGTAATTACCATCCCTTTTAGTTATACTTTAATTCTGTCATATGTACTATTGTTCACACAGCTATTGTTTTCAATAAACTAGTCCAGTTAAATTGTGACTACTTTTTTTTTAGGTATTGATTTAATGCCCTGGCGATTTTAAAATACTGTTACCTAAACGGTCTGCAGTGTTCTTGAGTTTGTTGCTTTTTCTGGCTAGCATAAACGTTAGCGGGCGTAAATCAGCTACCGTCTGCCTGCGTTCATTAATCTCATAAAGTATTATATGTATACACTGTAATGTTACCTCTGTTGAAAATGAAATTTATGGTACTTTCAGTGACTAATTAAATCTTGACAACAATGGATTCCGATTCTGAGAGTCAAGATAGTGACGAGGGCCGACGATTTCGTTTCGAAGCCACCCGGAAAGATAACGTGCGACCAGAACCGAAGCTTGGGAAACGTGCGAGGTCGAAGCCAGAGTACAAATCCGACCATGACGACGTAGAATACAAAGAGAGAAAAGAGAAGTCGAAGCACGACAGCAGTCGAAGAGAACGCAGAGCCTCGAAAGAGCAAGAAGCCGATGACAAGGACCTCAGGCACGCCTCGAAGTACTCCAAGCATAATGTTCACGAGGTGAAAAGCTCTAGACGCGAGAGCAGCAAAGAGGGAAAGGATTATAAAAGCGCGAGGGACGCTAGCACGGACTCCAGAACATTCGCTTTGTCTTCCAAGCAAAAGCTAAGAGACGCGAAGCTGCACAGGAACCGGGACCGGAGCGAGCACAGGAAGCACAGATCTCAGGATCGGTCGCACAGTAGGAATGAGGACGACAGGTCTCAGAACGACAAATACAGGAACAAATCGCACGAGAAGTACAGGCACCGGTCTCGCGACAGAAGCTACCAGTCGCACAGGCAGAGATCGTCAGATCACGGCAGATCCCGGGGAGAATTTGAGAAGCACAACTCGCATAAGAGAGCTTTAACGAAAGTGGACACAGACCAACGACTGCAGGAAGTCTCCTCACCCAAGAATATTGAGCAGAACCGCAGTGACAACGAGTTGCCGGCAACGAGAGACTTGTCGGCTGAGAGTCATGAGTACAAAGAGTTAGATCTGTCCGAGTTCGATGTACTGTCCGAGACAGACGAGAACTTGTCCGAGGACTCGGATGCGAAGGACAGGTGTACGTTATCGCGGTACCATAAGAGCAAAACGAAAAAGAGAAATTCGAATGATGCCCATGAAAACTCGAGGAAGAGACAAGCGACAGAGAACGAACACTCGGACGGCTCTCCTAAGGTAATTGCGAGGAAGGACGTCTCGTCTTATGGTTCCAGCAATAATAATCCTGGTGCCATTTCAGATTCCGCGTTTGGCGCCGCGTCGTCTGTATTAACGGGATCAATCATGGAAGATCACTACAAATGCTCCAAACTGGATGCAACAGAAAAAACGATCGATCTGAATAGTAAAGAGGACAAGTTGAGCTCTGGTGAGACAACTTCCTTGCGCCTTAGTCATCGCGATTCCCCAGAGTCTGCGAAAGCATCGTCTTCTGACGAGGACACAGCTTACGGTCCGATCTTACCGCCACAATTGATCACAGATCGTGCTGACGATGCCAAACCAGCCAAAAGTCCGAGCTTCATAGGACCTTGCTTGCCGCAGAATTATGTGCGAGACGAGACCGAAAGATTCGAAGCTGATGCGATGGATCATAACGATAAGAATGATTCCGATACCGAAATGATTTTCGGTCCAGCGTTGCCGCCGCATTTGTTAGAACAGAAGCAGAGCAACGGAACTGAAACGAAACTTATAGGTCCTGCTCTTCCAAGCGCAATTAAACCCTCCCACGACGAACAGATAGAACAATCAGATTCCGAGAATGAAGATGCGATCGGCCCGTTGCCGGCCGACCATCCTGCGCTGCGAAGTAGTTACATTTATAGAAAATTGGAGCACAGGGCACAACGAATTAAAAATGAACAAATGAATGAGGTAAGCTCTATTACGATTCTCAAATCAGGATAAAAGAAGGTATGTAACAGCCGATAACGTTTTAGGATAATAGTACTCTGAGTCAGCGAGAAGAATGGATGACAGAATTGCCACCAGCACAAATCAGTAATCTGCAACTGGGTCCACGGAAGTTCCGCGTTAGAGCTGGTCCCGACATGTCTGATAGATCATGCTGGACGGATACACCGACTAAGAAAGCTGAGAAACAGAAACAAAAAGTCAGTGGAATTTTCATAAAATAATATTTTACCATTTGATTTGACCTATTCTGTACATCAGTGACAATATAAACACTTTGTTATTTCAGGAAGAAAAAGAGTTCTACGGCTGCCAAAAATCCTCCACAAAATTACCTGAGAAAAGTTTTGAAACCGAAGCCGGAAAAAGCAAAAAACGTGAGAAATCGCTTTTGGAGATACATCAGAGCAAACTCCAAAAGAAAAAAAAGGTATGTACTGCGTTTCTTACGAAAGAAGGACACTTCTTTTATATCTAAATGGTGATTGAAATGATTTCAGAAAGAAGAGAAGGAAGCAAAATTGACTGGACAGACTGTTAGAAGACCATTCGACAGGGATGTAGACTTACAGGTGAATAGATTCGATCAGGCTCAAAAGAGTGCTATCATAAACAAAGCACGATGCCTCGATGATAGGTTCTCTCGCGGAAAAATTTAAAAAATTTGTAGGAAGTTTAGAAATCTTTACAAGAATTATAAGTTCCGCGAAGCATACATTCGTAATCTGGCTCACTGTAAGCGATATCGCTAATGAGTGCCTTCAACCATGAATAGTTTCAATCGATTTTCCTTTGCGATTGAATCGGATTTCACTTTTGTTCTCTTTTTCGCTTTTTAAACGGTTTACATTGTTCCATTTGTTCGTTGCTCAACCATTTTAGCGATTGTTAATTGTTAACAGTATGACATTTCATCCTCTCCAAACTATCAATTTTCGTATCGTATACATTTTGATGTAAATTCGACCAACGACTCGAGATATGTATAAACAGACACATTACAAATAATACCTTTTTTTATTGATTTTGCTGACAATTATTACAACTCGGATCTGTATTGTGTATATATACATTATACTATCGAACTGTATCCTCTGTAAATGACTGTTCTTCATACATGAGCTGTATATATACATGTAACATTTATCTATTGTATCATAAAACATTGTAATTCACGAAAACTATACATGTTAAGCAAAAATACGGAAAATATGAAATCATAAATTACGTACATTCTGTGTACAAACATTGAAGACGATATACGCTTCTCTTTTTTGTTCTTGTGTCACAGACTCAATTTTATCTGTGATAGTTGAAAAAAACTATGTCAATGTACTATGTTTATTGTCCAATGTAACAGTTATGGCTGCACCATGTGTACTTTAAATATACTTTTTAAGAAAATTATATATGTTTCATTTGTTTAACGAATCAAATACACGATTTTTTACTTAATGCCTGAAATTATGAATAAAACTTTACGATAACAATAACAAAGTTTAATCCTAAAATTAAAAATTCCTTTTTCCTAATTGCTTATTTCGATTTGTAACATATGCAGCGTTCCTTTATTCGTTTCATTTTTTAAATAATTACATGTTCTGTGGTTCGTGAAACACGAACAAAATTCTGTATTGTACTATGTCCATTATTTTTGACAATAAAAGTGATCCATAAAAATTGTAGTATAACAGTTAATTTCCAATTTAAATGTTTGAATTTGCATGTTTCATTATACGAAAAGCAGTTCCTGACTTTGGAATTATGATGTGATAACGAAAAAAGTCAGTTATAGAGGAATAGCAACAAATTGTGTTGGGTAAAAATTACAAGGAATATTATAGACTATCCACAAATTCGTTATTTTCGTTCATTAAGCTAAAAACTATGGCACAAAAATCAATGCATCACGTCGGAAGCTGACATTTAATTGAATTTAAATTTAGCGCTTGCACCGCGTAAGCGAGAACGTCCGGCAGAGTTCTGTCAGATAGATAGGTGTATGTATGTATGTATTAGTTCTGCGAGAAAATCGAGGAAAACGTCTACATATATCTATGACATCCGCGTGACTTCAGTGATCGGGTCGCGAAAAAAATTACTCGGAAATTGTAGCAGCCGCATAAATTATTCTTGGATTTGCGTACAAATGTTGAGATCGCATTGGTGGCCGTCATTATGAATGGAACACGCTTCGACGGTAGTGAATCTGACATTTCCTCGTGAACTTTACTCGATAGATTAATTAACGTCGCAGTCGATTTTGAGTCATCGTGCGGTTTCTACGTATCGTTGACGAGATATTTGTAAATTCGTAACCACCTCGCTGTGCGTAGTACGTTCTCGCAACACCAGAAATTGAGAGAAGACGACAGTACAGAGGCGCAAATGACACACAATGTATGAATGGTGTATGCATCGCATTGCACATTGCTGATTATGTACATACATCGATAAATTACGTCTGTTTTGAACGTGCATGTGTACGTGTTTGCACGAGCGTTGCGAACCAACCGTACGCAGCGTTCTCGCCTGAATGAGAACCAAGAAAAGTGCAACAGTAGTACGTATACAAAATATTCACACATACGGGTCGATCGTTATCCACGGCAAAGAAAATATCTTCAGGGTTAACAGCTACAGGAAAATTTGGTCTCGTTACGCGTACCTGTTGTGTTTGTGTGCGCGCGTGCACACAGCTTCGCTTGTATTTGCACGTCACTTTTATTCGAGTTGATTGATACACATTGAAGAACCTATTATTGTTGTTTATTCAATTGTTCGATGTGTCAAATACATACACACATCAGGACGGTAACTTGTCGAAATAGTCGGGAAGGTACGGGTCCTCGGTGTTTCTATGTTTACAATTGTTTATCTGGCAATTAAATGACGCAGTCGTTTCTGTACCATTTTATAGCAGGATATTAAATATGAAGTTTTAACTATGCCACTTCGCGAATCTGATATGCGCTCTCTCGGACTGAATTGATCTCCTGTATAGGTTACGAATAAGTTGTTTGTCACGTTATGAGCATAATCAAGTATATCGTGTGGGAGATAATGAAATTGTACAAATAGTTTTTCTATCGCTTCAAATATGGACACTCGACCGCTTTGTCTCGACAAAATTTCCTGATCATAAACGGCAATAGTCACGCAACCAGAAACAGTACAAATTTTCAAAGCACTTCTACGATTTATTAACCGTTTACGAAAGGTTGTTACTGCAGTATGAACTTTTACAGAATCTTCTAAATTAATCGACAATTGTATTTATATGTGATCATGTATGAAAATATGGACAATTAATATTTCTACTTTTACAGAATATTGGTAGCCTGTCCCATGCAATGGAGACATTTCTGTCTATCATCTGAATGTTATGTATAATGAGTTGCTCAAAGGATTTTTTGATGGAATATTGAAATTGACAGAACGGTGGATACTTCCAATATTTTAAAACATGAGACAGTGTTGCTTAAACCATCAACTTCAGCTATGGCTTATGTTCCTTGTCTTTTGCGTTATGTGCAACAAGGCAGACATTTTAGTATTCTCTGCGGCCGCCAGGCATCAAATCGAAGAGGAATTCAGAGATATGCCAGCCAGATTTGGTGGTTTGATATCATCCGAGGGAATTAAGGTATTTATTGTTCAGTTAAAACTTGTACAACAAATTAGAATATGATTTGTGCGTGGGATTGAAATAATTTACAGTAAACACATTTTTTTTCTATAATGCTCATTTTAATAAAAGAACAATTTATCTTCTAAAATTGCTAATAAATTTACAAAAAATGCAAAATAAAAGATATTTGTTTAATTTAGTAACTAACATTTGTATTATTTTGTTGTTTTGTTCAATCATAACATAATCATCTACATAAAAGCCTATGGATTAAAAATTTTAAGGGTACTTTTTAGACTTAAATTAGACCTCGTGGTCTACCTTTTCTTATAACTCTCTAGATGACGATTTTTACATTCAATTCTTGTTCTTCTTCTGTATGATTGGCTCATCAACTTGCTTTTGCTCAATCAAGACAATTTGATTTGTCTCTTCAATACATACTTTGTTATTACTGTATGGAATGCTGTAATTTAATGTTTCAGATTCTATGTTGCTCAGCATTATACATCTGTATAATATAGTATATCTTTTTCCATTTTAATAAATTTCATATTCCTACTTTTCACTACCACCTCTTCTGCCATGATTACGTATTTTTTCATTCTTCCAATCCTGTTATTTAACTTTCCTCTTCACTAATACATGTGTTTCAAACCCATTGTGTCTCAACTCTGTTCTGTTATCAAATTGTTGTAAAAATGAAACCATTTATAATAAACATTTTTTTCCATAATACTACGTTTTAATAATCCAAAAATAAATCTCCTTAAATACTAAAAATATAAAATAAAAGACATTTAATAATTATTAATTAAGGTGTGTAATGCAAATAAATAGGAATTTTATGGAATTCTCAATTGTATTAAATTTGATTAGGGTATGGTGGTGTATGCAGATCCACCTACAGCATGCCATGAGATACAGGGTCCTCCAAATACTACCAATTACAATGGTAATTGGATAGCTTTAATTGCTCGCTATAATTGTAGTTTTGAAATAAAAGTTCGAATGGCACAAAAAGCTGGATACGATGCTGCAATTATACATAATGTTAACAGCAATGAGTTAGGTAAATATACTCACTATTATAATGTACAACAGACATGAATTTGATTATTGTTCTAATAATTATATTTTGATATATTTTCTATTGTTGTATCATAAATGCAATATATTTTGTTACAGAACCAATGTCAGCAAAAGATCCTGTAGGAATTTTTATAGCATCTGTGTTTGTCAGTGAAATCACAGGATTAATTATCAAAGAAAATTATTTATACGATGAGTTGTATTTTGTACTTATTAACGATGATACACCATTTAATATTACACATTTACTTCTACCCTTTGCTATCGTTGTTGGAATATGTTTTCTAGTCATGGTTACTTTTATGGTGAGGACAAACAATAAGCTGTTAAAGCTATTAGAGATTTTATTCATTATGTTTTTGGGAAAGGTTCATATATAATATGCTTATCTTTTAATTACAGATTGTTAGATGCATCAAGGATAGGAGGCAGCAAAGAAGGCATAGATTACCGAATTCGAGTTTGAAGAAAATTCCTACGCACAAATATACCAAAGGTGACCCATACGAAACATGTGCTATCTGTTTAGATGATTACATAGAAGGAGAAAAGCTAAGAGTTCTGCCCTGTGCTCATGGTTGGTATACTCTCCAATGAATTCAACATTTCCACGAAGAAAACAACTAATGACGACGGTACTTTTAGCTTACCACGCAAAGTGCATCGACCCATGGCTAACGAAGAATCGCCGAGTTTGTCCAGTTTGTAAACGAAAAGTGTTTGCCGCGAATGAACAAGTTTTTACCGACGAAAGTGATTCAGATGCTGACGATACGACTCCTTTAATTCGTGATGGTCACCAAGGTAAGCACTGCTTCCCTTGCCAATAATTACTTTTATTATCTCGCACGGTATACAGTATAATATTCGAGTAATCTAGCAAGATCCAATTTTTATAAAAATAAACACTTCTGCAGGTACTCAGGGTGGAACGTTTACACATGAACGTTTAGTGAGAGAAAATATTCTTGGGCGTAGCTCAAGGTCACCGACGCAGCAGCAGCAACAGCAGCAGCAGCAGCAGCAGCAGGATACGAATCATTCTAGCAGCAGCTCAGATTCCGAGCACTATTACGATACATCCGAGGACGGGGCTGGCACAAGCGCCGAAGAGCAGTCAAATACGATTGTTTTCATGGTTACGGACATTTACAGTATAAACGGTAAGGCAGTTCTATGCGCAACCCTTTCACTGCGTCGCCATCGATGATGGTCCAGCGATCCAGTGGTGTAGGTCAGCGTTCCTCAACCTTCTTCATTAGAGCAGACAATATTGAATTATTTTGGAACATTTTGGGAATTACTTGAGGTTGAGAAACGCTAGTGTGGACAGCAGTAGCACCCCTGAAAGCAATCTCCCTTTTGTTAGATCTGTGAAACCGGTTGGACGATTGCGATTGGAAGCAGGGAGAGGGTTATTAGCGAGCTGAAGAGAGCGATGGAACGGTAGTACAAGCTTTATGATTTAATGTTAGGCGAGCTATCGGAGTTGGAGGTTTCCGGGGTCAGCACCTAACCACACATGGTGACATTGTATACGGACACGGAGGAGTTTTCCAGCGATGGTGATCCAGGAAACAGCAAATCGAAATTGACCGGCGTGCCAAGAACAAAACCTTGAATCCAATCGCCATGGATTCAAAAAAAAAGGAAGAAAAAGGGAGAGAGAGAGAGAGAGAGAGAGAGAGAGAGATCACGTTTTCCCGTAAGATACTGCTGCTAGGAGCAGCTTCGGTTACTTTCCGTAAGATCTCTATTGTTTGTCTTGACCGAAGTTCGATACCGGGCCACTGGAACGTATTAACTTTTTTATTTAGATCTGGCATCGAATGCTAGAGAATGGAAGAGCATTTTTTTAGCACTTTGAGAGTATCCTTTGTTCACAAGTATTAACGGTTCATATCGAGCGAACGCGAGAAACAATTTGTGAAACGGGACACATCACTCAGATGATTTATGCGAATATCCATCCTTTATCGTCGCACGTTCGTTGCTCTTCAAGCATTTCTTTTTCACACAACTATATTATGAAAGTAAATGAAATTCTTTTATTTTATTGATACGAATATTATTGTTATCATAATCAGCTTATTTTGATTAAAGGTCGCTTATGAACATATTGAAATTGTTACTTGATGGTTAAGACCGCTGATATTACTTCTCTGGGCTGTTCGACTGAGTGGCCCAATGTTTCGAATGAGAAGGACAACAATGACTTTTCTCAGAAGATATTCGGAACGTTGCTTCACTCAGGTCCCGATAATTCACAGCTACTTATGGCCTACGTATTTTATGTTTGCACAGAATTTATTTGGTCCGCATACGTTATTATCTTTTCCCTTGACTAATACATACAGTTCTATTTCGTTTAAGCTTACTTTGTTAGACAGTACAGAAGAATCCTGTGTCTGCTCTCAGCTATTCCATAAACGCTGGACGACCATGATTTTGTAAATATTATTTCTTGCTATATATACATATACATATAACTTGCAGGAGGCCAAAAAGTGGAAGCCTCCTTAGCGCAGAGCCAGCAAAACTCTTTAACAGTAACCAAGGAAGCCGCGAAGCTTTGAGGATATATACATATATCCAACGTTAGACGTTATTACAATTTGACAGAAATTGAATCTGTAGAGTTAAGTTCCGCGAGTACGCCGACAAAGGGTTTTGCCGCCCAGAGACACGATGAATTAACGTTTTACATTTAACAAAGAAAAAATATAAAAACTGAAAAAAATATTAATAAATAATTAAAAAATGTTTTCATACTTCATAATACCAAATCGTCGTCAATCTTTGCATGAATTCTGTACATTCATATGTATAGTGTAAAATTAGCGTTCACTGGCATTTCTTAATCGCATGGAGAGGAGGGACAAAGTGTCCAGAAGCAGTTGGCAAAGTAAATAATCTGCAGATTAGGTTACGGCGTTTCCACTATGTTGTTGCTTGGTCATTGTTAATATAGATCCTTCGGGATGAGAGAAGCGGAAAGGAAGGTTGTATAAACTGTGTAAATAGTATGAGAGATAATATTGTTGTGTGTGTGTATATATATATATGTATATGTATGTATATTGTACAATATCGGAGATATAATTTTTACTCGGTCACCGCGACGTGTCTGATTCGGAAAGAAAGGATCAGGCTTGCTAATGTCTCATCGTTTAACGTTAGGTGTACTGTCCAAATAAAAATAAAAGATATTTATATTTTGTATTTTACATTATGCTGCTGATATCCTTAAGCGGTGCGGCGACAACGCACACGTATCTCAATACTCCAACCAGGTTCACTGAAACCGGAACGAAAATATTCACAAAGAGTTCTTCACTTTGCAATCACTATTGAAGAGAAAATAACAATGTGTGCATGAATCACAACGAGAGGATCAGTGTTGTTTATCGGCGATCTCGTCGAGTACTTTTCCCGGGTTTCCGCGTTTTATCAAGCAAAACAAGTGAATGCACACACTTTTTTCTCGATTATCTCGATTGTTCCCGGGACGGAAAGAATAATAACTATAGCGGCGACTGACCTCGCGCTCTACGTTTTGCAAAGAAAGAAGAATCGAGCATCGGTTCAAGAGAAATGCGTTGGCTTCCCATCGATCAGCAAGCGTTTTTTTCTTTTGGATCGTGTCAACTATGTTTCACATCGTCGATCGATGAAAGGCGCATGCATGTTTCACAATTCGCGATAGTTCATCTTTAAAATTGTATAAGGAGAAGGCTTTGTTCCTTCCTGCTGTTCCAGCGTCGTTGTTTCCCTATATGGGGACCAGAATGTTCGCATCGTAGAGTCTACATAAAACAAATGTCCTTTATCTTTTTAATTTTCTGGATACGCATTTTTTACAAGATAAAAATCACTGAATACTTTTGTTATTACTGTAGTGCGCGAGTTCTGGTTTAGTCCGTATGCAATCTATTGCGTTCACCGATTTATAATGTTTCTATGAAAAACTGAAAGCATCCTGTTCTACGCAGCACAGGAATTTGCGTCGCAGATCTTCCTATTCCGGCTTCATGTTAAGATCTTCGCTCAACTAACAGCACAAAAACTAGATGACATCAGGCCAGCATCGACATGTTCGGCTGATATCTAGATAATACGAACGTGTCTGATGTTGTTCATGTTGTTGGATGAGCGATGTCCTTTAACATACGTCTACTGCCGCACCAATCTTATGAATATTGTTTGAAGCAATCGTGTGACTCCGAGCCATCGACCGCCATCGACCTCGATAGATCATCTGTCCAATGAGAAAATGGCAAGGAGGGTAACAGTAAACACCATGGTCATGCCATTGCTTCATTTCGGGAACCATGAATGCACCTTGTAAAAGTATTATACAACAGGAACTAGAAATCCGGGTCACCCACGTAGCATGACATTGAACACTATGATATTAAGCTTGTCAGCCCGTTGCTCCATCTCGAAGACGCAGTCCAACGCGTTAATGGATCCCGAGCGGATGAATCGCAGATCCGGCGGAAACCGGCGGGATCTATCGATCGATGGGCTACGAGAGCAAGGTTCGGGGTCGGAGGGAAACATGAAAGTAGAGAGGACGGAGAAGAAAAAGGGGGCAACGTGAGGAAGTCATGTTAACAGAGGGAAGAGGTGTTCTAACGGCGAGTTTCCGTGGAGAGAGAGCGAGAGTGGCCGCGCGTGACGGCACAATGCCGTTTCAATTCGTCTCATCGTCGTGTGGAAAAAATCGTTCGAAAACAGGCCGCGATGTCGAGGGAAGATCGTGCTTCGGTTTTCCGCCGGTTTGGCCTCTCCAGGCGCACCGAGCAGCCTCTCTTGTCCTCTCCACCTTCGCTATCGCAGCAACCCCGATTCTTTCCCACTGCTTCCGTTCGAGGATTTTTTTCGCCCATCCTCTCGATCTCTCGTCTCCTCTGCCGCCCGCACTCTCACTCTCTCGCCGTTCATCTTGCTCAGACACCCCGGATCGACATCCCTTTTTCCACCTCGTCGCCGTTTTTCTATTTTTTTCGTCGCGTTCCCTCTGCCTTCGACGTTAGAACCGCCGGACGGGTCCAAACGTCCCGTCACCCCTTTCGTTCTGCAACCTACGCCAAAAGGCTATAGTATGGTACAACCCCCTCATTATAACGAACCGAAATTTTAAGGAAACGGGGGATAAAGGATCACTGTATATAAAATTTTGTCTTTGTTGGTTTTTGTGAAACCTTTGATACAATACATTGGGTTCTATCTTCCTCGTTCTAGGTTAGGTTTCAATTAATATCCCATCAAAATTTCAGATCATTATGATAAGGAGGTCGCATCGTACTGAGTAACAGAACGAAATAGAGTCACAACTGGATTGCGGATCTTTGCGCAAAGATTTAGACATCTATTTCTTTGATAATTGGCGGTAAGTAGAGAACAATGTAGGTGATAGTAATTGCGCCTCGTGGAAAAGAGATCCATCGTTAGTAATCGGTTAAGAGTGATTCTTTGGATTTGGCTTATCTATGAGAGGAGAAATATGAACAGTATTATTAATAGTAACTGATTGTGATTTAACAATTACTTTAATTTATCGATTCGTCTACCGTTTTTTTGTCACAAATCCGCAAATTCGAAATCCAACAACAATGTAAGACTGCAATCTGTTCATTAATTTTCAAAGCAGATGTCTCGTAAGACTTTGTTTTCAGCGTTGAAGTGGCAAGATCGCGCAAGCATTGCGAAATCGTGCAAAAATAGGATGGAATCTTTGTTAGCGGGTTATCGAGCGGACTCTTGTCTGCACGCGAGCGAGTTGATAGTCGGTGACACAGAGGAAAGACGCGGCCGCCCTTCCCGAGACAATAGAGCTGAACACGCTAGAGCAGTGCATCGATGACTCTGCCTCGGTGAGCAATCTCCTGTTCTAGGCATTATCACGGCGTGCGAAAGCGAGATCGTTGGCCATTTAAACTCGATTATCTTCGAATGAATCAAGCCACCGCGGAATTAAGTCGCGGACGCGCATTCTTTAGTTCTCATACGCATCGATAACGCCACGAGAATTGGAGGACGACTGTTACGGAATCGCGCGTCTGTAACCAAGTTCCAAACACATGTTGCAATTAACGCGAATCTCGCGCAAGATCCGTATGAGAATCACTGGACTTTCCTCGAGGCCTGAATCGCGATCGACGCGCGCCGTCGATTTCGAATAACTACGCTTTTTGTCGTCGAGGCTATTAAAGTGACGAATTGCATACAAAACACTCTTGCGTGACCTAATTTCACGGTATTACGCGAGTAATGCGAGCTCCTTTTCACGTTTTCTTGCACGCGCTGCTCCGTTACCGACGACTTGCCCCCCAAAGTGTCGATCGACACGACAAGGCAGAATCACCGAGGTTCTGATCACTATTTCGTAGATTTTAGTTGTTTGTCAAGGTTTTGCAGCCAGCTATATCAGGGGTCTAAGGACACACTAATATCCATGTGCGTCCAGTGATCAAGAATTTTTATTCGATCAACCGAGTAGTGACTTTCGAAATTTTAGTAGAAGACCGCCAGTAGTTTTTAGGGAGACGTGAGTATCGAAGAATACAATTAGAGAATGGATTAATGATACTTTACTGATTTGTAGATCCCCTAGAGCAGCCTAAAAGTATGTAGAAGAAGGAGCAGGATTCCAGACGTAAGTCGTAAATCACGGAGCACAGGTATGCACGGATTGTTCAGCACAGATTCATGCGTCGGACAAATCAGCGTTTACGAACTGGTGGCTGTAACAATTAATTATCTTCGCAGCAGTAAACAGCAGAACCTGGACGTAAGATTAGAAAACACAGGTACGTGTGACCAACCAAAGATTTACTGCAGGTAATCGTAGCTCTAAAATCCTGTCGTTTTACTATCCACTAGTTCTAATTGTTCGCTCATTCTAGCAAAATCCAAGCGCCAGTTGGAAATTGTAGGAAATAGGTATGTGGGACTCACCAGAGATCCGTGGAAAAACCTAGCTCTAATTACTCGCCTATAAACGTATCTACGAATACTACTTGTCTGTTCATTCCAGTAGCGTTGAAGTTGAAGATTTCGGATGTCAGCAATCGGAGAGTCAGAAACCACGAGAAGAAATTAGTTAATAAGCCGACGATCAAGGTATCCGCTAACTGTGATCGTTTACGCGAGAAAGTCGGCGACGACCGCGGAGCCAAAGGCGGGGGTTGCCTCTCGGCGAAGGACAGGAGGCAGGGGCGAAAAAGATGACGAAGTATTAGCGGCGAGGGAGATTTAGGGGGTTACCAGCGCGGCTTGACCGAGTAACAATCAAATAGGCTAGTCGTCCGCGTGACTAACCCGTTACCGCTGCTGCAGCTGCTCGCGAATTATCGATTCGCGAAAATTTCCCTCCGCCGGCGGACATGCGCGCGTTCGCGGCAACGCTCTCGACCCGAGAGATCACCGGAGGGAAAACCAGAGAACACGCAGCGAGATGTCCTTGGCGTAGGATACGCCTTCGCGCGTATGCGTATATCCGTGCGCAAGAAACAAGCCCGCTCCGGAGCACCGCCGTAACGCGGTACATGCGCCTTGCGTCTTTTCACCGTCCATCTAAGCATGTCGCGAAAACAGAGAGAATTTCGTGCGAATGTTCCTCCCTCGCCTGGCCGCCGATCCGACGTTAACTACCCTCCTTGTCGAGGATGCAAACTTGAAACGCACGCGAGACTTATCGGCGTTCCTCGAGGCCGAAGACAGAGTTTCGGGGCAAATTCGTAGCAACAAGATAGCGAGATTAATGGATCGTCCGTTGATCACCCTCTTCGGCCTATTACCGCCTCTCTAGAATTCGGCGAGGCCGTTTTTTAATATACAGGCGTCCCATTTTAATTGTTCCCCTTTTTCCTCATACTTTTAGCGCTGATGGTCTCTTCGCATGGTCGGGGCGTTCGTCGAGTTTCTGCGGGAAACAGGGTGGGGATGAGAGATGAGGGGTGACGGGACACGGTCGGCTGATCGCGACAAGCAATTATAACTACTTTTCCACTCGAGATCTCGATGGTATTAGGTCGACGAAGGCTCGGCTCGGCTCGGCGCGAAGTCGTGCCCGAGGGGTGGCTGGTTCTCGTGAGTCTTTCTCAGCCTCTCGACCTCGCGGCCCGATCGAAGTCGACGGTGTGTAACGCGGCGGTGTGTCGCGACGAACCCAAAGCCAGCCCGGACCCAGACGCCTAAAGAAGGAGACGTATTCGGGTCGTTCTCGGCGAACGGGTCGGCCGTTTCGAATACTCGGCTGCCGGACGCGGGGATCTATACCGACGGAGAGGCCGATTTTTTCCCGTCTCCTCCTCTGCCTCGTACTCTCCCTCTTCAGCAGGGACTAGAGAAGCGTACCGAGCCGGGAGGATGGCGGTGACGAAAGAGAGTTTTCCGCGAGAGAATCGAGACGAGCACAGTTTGGAATCGTTCGAGGGTGGACTCGGAGGATATATCGGGGTGGGGTTTCACGGCAGCGCGAGGAACGAGGAGGGGAGACGCGGCGTCGTGGTCGGCGACGGTGGTGGAGGCAGAGAGCGGCGGGTCTCGTGGGGCGGAAGGCGACCGGCGGCAGCGTGTGTACCGTTGTTTTTAGCGAGGTGGCGGTTGGAGGGAGCGTGGCGAGGGTAGGGGAAGGGATGCGTCGAGGAGCCGAAAAGCGAGCTAGGGGTAGCAGCGAGAGACGGAGGGAGGGAGCATAGAAGGGAGAGGTCGAAGGGAAGGAAAGACAAGGGAAGGAGTGTCGTAGCGGGCGGCAAGGGCACCGAAAGAGTCAACCTACGGTGTAGGCCCTACGTTGCCGGAGTAGGAGTTGGTCGAAGGGTAGTATCCAGACGGAGGGAAGGTAGGTGCGGAGGTAGCTACCCGGACAGGGAAAAAGGAAGATGGCGGTCCTAGCGATACTTCGGCGTGGTCGCGTGGCCACGTTCCAATGCGCACGACGGTTTAGAACCGACCCTGTAACCATCCCTCTGCCCTTTGGTGACTACACCCTCTCGCGAGTAGTTTGCCCGTACGTTCGCAGAGCAAACGAGCAAAACCTTCGGCGGGACGCGACTCTGCGTTCTCCACGGAGAAAAAGAATCCACGAAAAAGCGGGGCCGCGCGGGGATGGTAGCGGGAGCGCGACCCTCGTGGAGGCTTCCTCCCTCGCCGACAGAGAACCACCGATGATTGCGACTGCCGCGAATGCACGCACCGGAGAGGGACAGGCTTTCAGGGGAATCTTCGGAGGGAAAAAGACAGGGTTCGTTTCCCCTTTCGGGGGGTGAGTTAGGGGAGGTGCGGCAGTAGACAGGAAAGGGAGCGCGATAGGGGAGGCGATAGCACTGGGGGTGGAAAAGTAGCGCGACACCGGGCGCCGGAGCGAGATGAAAAGAATGGGGATGAGAGAAGGGGGTGGCCGGCTATAGGGGTGGGGGCGCGATCGGAAGGAGAATTTCGGGGCGTGCTGGTGTGTGTAGCTGCGTGCGTGTATGTACGTGTGTTTGCGTGCGCGCGCGCGCGATCCCCCGAGTTGGAAAGACAGAAAGGCCGAGGGAACGAAGGAGGCGCATCGAAGTTTCCGTCGTTCTCGCGAAGAGGGACTCTCGGTACGTTCGCTGTCCGATCCGCGCGCAGTTGCTGGTGCGCGGTTCAGGGGTCGGTGTTTCCGTGTCACGCGCACGACCCCAAAAAGTGTGTATGTGCGTGCGTGCGTGGCTCGGCCGTTCGTACGCCGCGTTGCAGGACGTCATCCTGATCGCGGTACGGTAAACGCGGATCGGGGGACCGTGGCGTGACGCCTCGCCTCTCGAGACTCAGGGCCCGAGAGACCTAAACCCGACACACACGAAGAGAGAGAGAGAGAGAGAGAGAGAGAGAGAGAGAGCGGCGCTGAGCTACACGCTGGGGACAGAAGGGAAAGGGGAAGGGAAGAATCGGTGGACAGATAGATACCGGGTCCCCGAGTGATCGTTGTCGTTCCCATCGTCGTACGTTCGTCGGGGCGCGAAAAGTGGATTCGTCGGGCACCCCCTTTCGAGCGTTCCAAACACCGCGCCCCGTTGTCGCGACCGTACTCCCCGTCGACGTCGTTGCCGACGTTGCCTCGCGGTAGAATTTTCTTCTTTCCGTGGACACGCGATTATCTCTCTCTCTCCCTCTTTCGTTGTCCGCTGCAACGGGGATTCGCTGCAAAGCGTTGGTGGTCGTGACGCGTCGCGCCGCGTCCACGGGATTCCGGCGAGAGGATGACGACGATGCTGTTGTGCGCTTAGGCGATCGCTGCGCGAGCGAGAGGGACGCGCGCGCGTGCCGAACATCAACCCTCCGCGTCGTTCGTCGCTGGGTTTCGCGGCCTCCTACACCGAAGGAAGGTTTCTCCACGACGCGAGGGACAGACAGACATAGAGAAAGAGCGAGAGAGACCGAAGAGAAAGAGCGAGAGAGAGGGAGAGAGAGTGGAGTCGACGCAACGAAACGCGAACGGAACGCGGTCCGGAAGGTGCGCCACCGTCCTGAGAGAACGGTGTCACGAGGAGCAACGATTTCGGGGACAGGACCAGCCCGTTCCTCGAGGCGACACGGCTCGATCGTGATCGTTAACACCCGCTGCGAACCCTCGAGGACCGATCGGATGCGACCGACGAGTTCGTCCGTTCGGTGGTTGTTCGTACAGTGGCGTTCGTCGGAGTCAGTTCGAGTGGAATCGTCGAGCCTCCTGGAAGGGAACGGTTGATCCGCAGCGACCGGAAAGTCTCGATCGATCCGCGGAAGGGACGCGGATCGCTCGGTCGCGACGAGGAGGCTGGCCCTCGGGTTACATCGCGGTGCTAACTACCCTGAGGAAGATACGTGCAAGGATTCCGGAGGGAGGGAGAGAGATTGGAACGGTCTTGCTACCGTCTACCGTTCGTGAAGTTGCCGTCACGGAGTAGAGGAGCCGTGCGCGCGCTCGGCCGCGCGCGCGCGCGTGCTCTCCCGCGCGGATCCTGGTGCGCGGTACCATCGCCGAGGGTTAAAAGCTATAACCTCACTTTCCCTTGGAACGAAGGAATTCGGCTGGTCCCAAGACCGGAGAGCCGAGGAAAGGGCCTGGGAAAACCCTGGCGAAACCAGGTCTCCAGTTCGTGCTAGAACTAGCCCCGGCAGCGGATAGTAGACAACGTTCAAGCCGGAAAGGAGCGACGGAAGAGGAGATCGCGAGAGGATCGGTGGGGTTGCTAAGCCGCATAGGACAGAGGCCAAAAAAAGAGAGGAGAGTCGGTTCCCCTAGAGGATAGAGTACCGCAACGAGGTCAACCAGCGGGAAGAAGAAGCCGAGCTCGGGTGGACCAAGAGAAGGTGGATACTCGGCTACCCGTGGCCACTTATCGAGCGGGTGTGTCCATGAAGTCGACGCAATGGCAACGAGCTCGCGAAAGGCTGCCGGTGACCCGTAGACCGTCAACTTTGTCCCCATCCGCCTGGTCGTCGGCTCTGCCGTCTGCGTGGTGGTTGGTGGCACGGTGGGACGCGTTGCCGCGTGGCCGGCAAGCGTGATCATCGACGACGGCCGGAGGGTACGCAGGAAAAGGCGTCTAGGATGCAGCATGAACCTCGGTGCCTCGTCGCTGGAGCTGGTGAGCTTCGGAAGGGGGATCACGGTGTCCAGGTGCTTTCGCCGGTCGAGAGGTCTCGGGTCCCCGTTATCCTCGGGACGGGCAGCGGCTTCGTCGCCGTCGCCGTCACCGTCAGCAGCGCTGCCGGCGCAGCGGCAGCGAGTGTCGTGGTGCTCGCGCTGGTCACCGTCCTGCTGGTCGTACGGCTCGAGAGCTGCCGTTGTCGGGGTGTACGCGGATCCGCGACGGTGCCGGAAGTGGCGGCTACCTGGCAGCAGACCGCGCGAGATCGGCTGGGCCGGGATCGAGATCGGGACAGAGTCGGGGACAGGAACAGGGACAGAGACAGGAACGAGGACCGAAAGCGAGACGCGCAGGATCCGCAGAACGAAACCGGTTGCGAGGTCGTCGTCGAGGGAGGTGCACGACACGAGGTGTTGGTGGTGCAGGTGGCGCGGCCGCAGGAAGAGGAGAAAGCGGTGGATCATCGTCGGCGAAGGAGGCGGTGGCACGAGGGTCTCGAGTGCGTCGAGTGCGCGGTCACGCCGTTGTTGTTGCCGTTGCTGTCGCTGCCACGCGAGTTGGCCCACGGCCTCGGTTCCGTCGCGGCCTCCGTCGCGTTCGAGATCGCGGCTCGCGGACCTGCCGCCGACGCGCCCCCGATCCTCCAAAGAGATCGTCGTGGTCGTCGCCGAGGAGGAGCTGGTGGTCGCCTGCTCCAGGGGGACTTCTAAGGGCCCCGCCGACCCGGGCCGCTCGGACAGTTGTCACCTGGCTATCGGCTCCGGGATATCTACGAGCGGGGCTGACATCATTCACGAGCCGTCTCGAGAGGAAGATCGTCTCGACTGTCCGCGAGAGGAACCCGACGGACCTGTCATCGTCGTCGACGGTTCGGTTGCGTCGTTCTCGGTGGATCGGTCGTCGCACGGGGAACAATTGGAACAAGGGTCACAAGCGGCACGCGGATCGCGATCGATCGCCACCGATCCGCGGCTCCCGATCCACAGAGGCTTCCGGCGGCGGGTTCGCGCGGCGTTGTCGACGGCTTTTATCCGTCGCGAGGTTATCGTCGAGGGAGCGAAACGCACGACCACGGCCCGCGCATCCAGCTCGGGAACGGGAACGGGAACGGGAACGAGAGGGATCGAGAAGAGGCAGCAGCAGACGCACGGGGCAGAAATCGGCCTCGAGCTTCTCTGGCAGCGATGCGGGACCCCCTGCGGCAGCGACCGGACGACGACCAGCAGCAGGCACGCGATCGCAGCAGACCACGGTCACGCGAGTCCAGCTCCGAGAGACCAGCTCGGGATCGCCCTCGGCACCACCACCGGCATCATCGGCTGCGGCTGCGACTTCGACATCGACTTCGACGTCGCCACCGTCACCGGCGGAAAAGCTACGCGGCGAGAACAGTGGCGATCGTCGGTCCTGGATCTACGGCGTGGATCTACAACAACGGGGACGATCACCGGGACGACCAACGGGGGACGCTAGCGTTCCCGAGCTCGTGCCCATGCTGCTCGATCCACCCGGTTTCACGGGACCACCCACGTCTAGCCGGCGAAGACGCAACCGATCAACCGAGCCTCGTTCGTCTTCTTCGAGCTCGTGCCCCGTCGTCCGAGAGGAGAGATCGATTAGCCGCAGCTCGTCCCGCGTCCGCTCTCGCCCGCCCGAAACCGGGAACGCCACTGCCTTTAACGTTTCTTTCGATTCTGTTTCTCTCAGCGTGGCGAGAAACGTCGCGAACGCCACCGGGACCGACGAACGGCGACGCTCGGGATCTCGACGCCTCCGGAACACCAGAGATCACCGATGGTCCGTTAATCGCCGAGAGGGCGGCGACACCGAGGACAGCGACGTCCGTTTTTCGTCAACGTCGCGACGATCGGGGTCACGGTCCTCTCGCTGCGGCAGCAGCGGCGGCAGCTGCAAGACGCCGACGACACGGCTCGTTGACAGAAGGGAAAAGGATCGAGGCGAAGCAACATCAGGAACAGCCGGCGAGGAAGATGAGGAGGAAGAGGAAGAAGAAGAAGATGAGGATAGAGAATCGTCAAAAAGCACCGTCGCGGACGTCACGAGCGTTCCTTCCGTCGACGCGTCGTTCGCTTACACTGCCTACAACAACGCCAAGAACGAAGCCGGAAGCGGTCGCGACGTCCAGGCGCCATGCCGCGAGATCGAGCTTGCTCGCGATCAGGATAGCGATCGGGATCGCGACCAGGAGGAGGAGGAGGACTTTCGGGAACGATCGAAGAACGGTCGGGCGGTTCGCGACGCGAAACGGGGAGAGAGCAGTGATAAGGTGGTGTGGCTCGATCGCGAGAACGAACGTTTCCCGCGGGGTCCTAGGGCCCATTTCCGTCGAGGCTCGTGCGTTCAGCCGGAGAACGGGTGCTGCGGGACTACAGACTACACTGCCCGGTTCCAGGAGCCGACTACCAATGAGAGGCGTCCCAAGGACGAGGAGCTCGCGACCAGCGGACCAACCAAGGTGTCCGGCTCCCGTGGCAGGAGCTACGGGCTGCTGTTCGTCTTGTATCTGCTCGCCTGGCCGCTGGCGTGTTCGACCAATCCCTCCGGCCAGTTCGCCTCGAGATTCGCCCGGAACCCATCCCTCGGTCCCGCCGACGAGATGCCCCGGCACAACGTCACGCAGATCTCGTCTCTGTTGTCGTCGTCGAGCGTCGTCTACCAGCCGACGCGGCAGCAGCACCTTGAGAGGGAACGATACGTCCAGGACGCGGTGTACAGCGAGAACGAGAAGAAGAAGAGCAGCGGCGAGACCGTTGGGTCCGTCGTGGGGTCCGTCGTTGGACATCGTCGGCACGGTCGCCGCGAGATCCAGGTTCAGCAGACTCGCAGCAGCAGCAGCAGCAGCAGCAACAGCAACAGCGGTGGCAACAGCGGTAGCAGCAGCAGCGGCAGCAGTAGCAACGATCAACAACGAGAGGCGACCGAAATCGAGGACTCGCATCAGAGCCATCAGCCGGACCCAAAGCTGCATCCTTACAACGAATACAGCTGGGAGGTGAACCAGATCAATCCTTGGCTATCGGCCTGCGACCTGGCAGGTCCAGCGCCGGCCGATCTTCAGGGTAGCTGCGGTCCACCGGAAGTACCCAAGAACTGCCCGGTCCCCTGCTCGTCGAACGGCACGAATGGTAGGGCGAAGGTGAACGGCGTCGACGCCGTGTTCCACCAGGTGATCGAGAAGGTCGAGGTCGCCGAGAGACAGTCCTGGTCCGCTGCCGGAGGACCCGGTGCTAGTAGTGGTGGTGGTGGTGGTGCTGGTGGTGCTGGTGGTGCTGGTGGGAACGTCCAAGGGAGGAACGAGGGTGGAACCGACGGTCAAGAGAGACCCGAGGGCGTACGGAACACGGCTCCGGAACAGTGCCTTTTTTATCTCGAGGAGTCGCATAAGAAGGACGTCTGTCGGGATGATTTTGGCCGGAGCAGTACGCGAAGTTTTTCAACCCCGAGGGAGAATCGATATTGGTTCGTGAGCGGGTTGCGTCTGCGGCACTGCTGCGAGCACGCGGTGGTCAACGCCCTGGCACCCGGCAAGGGCGGCCCGTTCGAAAACGTGCTAAACGGTGGCTCAAAGTGTGCCGATGCCCTGGACAAGCTGTTGCTCGTCGACAAGCTAGCCGCGAGGCTACATTGTGAATTCGAGGAAGTGCTGGCGCGGTACGACTGCGCCCAGCCCTATTCGGTCATCTTCAACTGCACCCATTGCAAGGTAAGACCCTCTCCGAACACCTTTCTTTTTCTCTTATCGAAGAAGTTTCAACCGACCTCTGCGTCCTCCATTCTAACACCTCGAAACGTGCTCCGTAAAAGTAAAGAGACTCGGCGTTTGGTATTTCGTTGTTCTTTATAGTACCATCAAGCAGAATCACAATTATCCAAAGCAATGAGGGCATAGATGTTCGAATAATAGAACAGTGACATAGTTACAGTGCTCAGAGACCCCTCAAATCGTGCGCTAGAAAAGGAACAAGGTATTAGATTCACCCGAACGTTCGTATCGTTTTCAACTATATTGCAAACATTGCAATATACAAACATTGCTATATATATTGCAAACATTGCGAATCCAAAATGTTTAGTAGCTGATGAAACATTTAACATCTATTTGAACATCTTCAGATTGTCCAATAACTTAACTGCGGCACAAAGTTCAAACTTCACCGATCTTCCGATGTCCGACGTGCCCATCGATCAAATGTATTTCCCGCGTAAACAGTTCACGTAGAAGTGATCCGATTCTGTTGTATAGATCAATAAAGATCTAGCACTGTAACTGTGACAATAGATTTTTTACGTGGACAGCTGCTTTGTAACTTCTAAAGTATCATTTAGGGCGGTAGAGTTTTGATTCTGCGAAATTCTATAAAGATAGGGGATGATCCGTGGATCGAAAATGTCTGTGCGTGCGGAAATTTCCTAGTTTCCGGTTGAAGGATTCAGAAGGGTTTGAAACTTTTTCGATCGCTCTTTTTTTTTCTAACAATCCTTGTGCACCGTTCCGGCCAATTCGATCGAATTTCGAGAAATTCGAGGCACTACGAGGATTTCGTTCCATCCGGCCACACGAACGTTCGCGCGTGGTTGCGGTCGGGCGAGTCAGTTTTTTATGCCTAAGTGAACGTCGAGGATGCGACTTCATTTATAAGATATTAACGCGGCATTTACGTGAACCATGCACAAGGGTCCGTCTTTACGCCGTGAAACATCCTTGCAGCGAAGCGGTGTTCCCCTTATCCTAAGATTTCTCGAAGGAGTTGCGCATAGTATGCATATATACGGCGATGCCCCCGAAAGAGATTTTTCGTAGCTCTTGAAGCCGTCTAAAAAGGGTAAAAAAGCCGGCATCACCGTAAGGCGGGCGAAAAGTTTTTGTTAAGCGAGGCTGCCTCGTAATTACATAGTCTGCGACCAAGTTTCTTTAACCCTTTGACTGCTGACCAACGGAAGCGAGGCGGAAACCCCTCGCAAAGTGCCACCGTTGGTTATCATTTCTAAATGAATCTTTCCTCTTAATATTTTCCATCGACGGCAGCGTTTATAAAACGTTTATGCGTTCATCGCGGAATGATTAGTAACGCGAGCTGCAACCGGGTACGATAGACGTTCTTATAATCATTTAATAGTGCCCATTAAGACGATCTTTTTCGCAGTATATTTCAGCTTCAGAATTAACAGCCGAGGAAATCATTTTTGCAGCTCTATGCAGCAGAACAGTGCGGTCAACACTGTTCCAATTTATGTTGTAGTGTCTGTTCAAAGGCAGATAACAAATTGGATCGAAATAATTAATTATTCCATTGTGAAACGTAAGGTCGCTCTCAAGTCGTCTGAAATTTTTAACAAAATGTTATCTGGAACACTTTAAACGTATGCACGTAATCGCAATGATTAGACTGTCGATATTTATGCATTTACGAAGTAAAGTTGCATATTAACAAAATGAGACAACAGTTTAATTGCACTCCTGTTTCGATCAAATTCTTTCGGAGTTCGCACAGAGAACCGCAGGTATTGGATCGAGATGTGAAACAAAATCGGAGGTAATTAAAGAAGTTCGCAGAAGGGTTTTTCGAGCAGCGCGGGAACGATTTTCTGAGAATTTTCGGAAGATCCTGGACGCACACGCTCGTAGAACTGCGAGACGTCGGCTGTCTCCCGTCGAATCCGTTGTAATTTCCTCTCCCACTTGTCGCCGTCTCTTCCGTCGGCTACGTTATTATTGTCGAGTTTGAATAGTTCGCGGCTCGGCGATGCGTTTGTGTCGAGGAATTAACGTCTCGAGCCTCCCCGGCGGCGATTCTCGCGGGATCCTGCCGGTTTTCCGGTCTTCCGCGCGTCGATTCCTCGCCGTTAACCGCGTAAACGAGCCATTGTTTCGCCAGCGAGGATGAACTCGTGGAAAGAATCCGCGACAAATTACAGGGGCGGAGAAACGAAGCTGTCCAGAGTGGCGTGGTGAGAGGAGGAGGGTGAGGGGGAGGGGGTTAGATAGTTGGAATCGGAATCAGAGCTTTTGTTCCGAGCAGACGAGAACAAGTCGCCAACATCGTCGTCTTGCTCGCTTGCCAAAGCTGCAGCTTGCGACTGCACGCGATGGATGCAACGCCGGCGAACGACCTCTCCAGCAATCAACGCTAATCAACGTTTCGGCAAGCAGCAAATCCTGCAATTAGGAACGGATTCAACGCGTCTACCCCCGCCTTCTTTTCTCCTCTTATTCTCCACTTACGATCCCGCTGCTCTCGAAGAGGCCTGCCAAGAAACTCTTTGTCCCGGGACGCGACGAGTGTCCCGAACTTGCTGGAATTCCTCGCACGTACCATTCACCCTCCACCGTACCACCCCGCCATGCCCCTAAACGCCACCGACACCGAATTTTCTTTCTTCCCGCAGCCAGCGGACGATATCGCGACCGATACACGCTGATTCGATCATTTCGGCATCGGGCTGTTGGGTTGTTAGCTGTTTCCTTGAGCTAGCCTTTCAATTCGTAACGAGCTGACTATGGTGAACGAATTGTCCAGACTGTTTTAGGGGTCACAATGTGTCCTATCATGATACGAGGGAATTTTTGTTGGACATACGTGTGCTGCTGCTCTCTCTCTCTCTCTCTCTCTCTCGCTCGCTCCTCTCTCTCCCCCTCTCTTGCATTTTCTCTTCTCCATTTTGGATGTCGACTAGTTTCTGTGCTGTTCTTTTATATTTCTGTACTATTTCATTTCACGTACTCTTGAGCTTACTTCTCTGAGGTCAGTGTTCAATTAATTTTTTTGTTGGAGGTAGCTTGAATAGATACTAATTTTAACTGGCTGTTAGGATGTAGAATTTCAATGGAACGTTTGTAATTCTGGATCTATGTGGATCCTGCCACAAGGTTTAGATTAATTGTGTGTGTGTGTGTGTGTGTGTGTGTGTGTGTGTGTGTGTGTGGTTTAGATTTTTAGGATTTTATTATTAGAATAGGTTTTTAGAGAGAGATTAATTGGTTTCTCTTATGGAATACTTTATAGCAATTTTTACATGTATGTGAAAATGAGTAGTTCAAAAATTTAAATATATTGTTGCGGTATTTACTTTGGTGGAAATAAATATTTATGCAGGCAGTTTTCTCAGTAGACTGCGTATCTTCGTGTAAAATAGAAATTATCCAGCATGACTATAAGAAACAGGAATTAAATAAAAACAAATTGTTTCTTTTAATATGTCTTCACAATTTTGTATGTATTTCGAATACCGATCTTGCCATAAATGCATAAAATTCGCAGTCTAGTGATATCTAGGAAAATAAGAAAAATAAAGAAAATATTGTGTTTGAAAAGTACATTCTATAACAAAATAAAATACAACTGAATTCATTGGCCCGAAATCGCAGGAGTTGACAAAACAGCTGATCAGCCCCAAACAATTGCTAGTACTAGAGCACGCAATTATAGTAAAAATACTTATTAAAAGTACTCTGAGAAATAAAGAAAGATAAAAGTGCAGTGTAAAATAGAACAGAAAAATTCTTGAAATGGTTGTGTTTAAATTAAATATTGAATCTATTGTTACCTTCGAATCGTAGGCGTTAAAAACAGCAGTTACACTATAATCAGATCATATTATTTTTGTTTTAATACATTTTTATTTTAGTTCTAATACACGAACAGTATTATCGCGGTCATGTGTTCGGTTACCCGACTCGCAGACGGTATTAATAATGCCAAAACTCGAAGCAGAAAATTAATTAAAGGATTAAGCGGCAATTTTAGCAGGATATATATATATATATAGAGAGAGAGAGAGAGAGAGAGAGAGAGAGAGAGGAAGAGAGAGAGGGTTCGTTGCGAGGGTGTTAGTGGGTGGTCTGGCCTAACACGACCAAACTTCCGGTACCTTGCGGGCGACACTTTCCATCGGTTATCGAACAGAGAGAAACCCGGCCTTGTTACTCGGCAATTAATCGGCAATCTCGATCGGCCGGCGAAACTTGTCGGAGTGGGGGAAAAAATGAATTGTTAATTGGCCGGTGGCCGCGATTGTTCGCGCGTAGCGAAGTTTATGACGGGGGATTGCTCGTTACCCGCTCGTACCCGGAAGATACTCGACTCGGAGCGGAGCGGAGAGGCGCGGCGGGCAAGCGCGCAAGAGCAGATCATTTTCAGATTGCCGTATTATCGGCGCTCGAGGTTCGAGCGTGAAGTGTTTTCGAGCGGATCGCGTGGACAGAAATTCGCGGAAGAAGAGCCCGCTAGACTGATGCCAACTCAAGCGGGATATCGATTTAAACGATTAGCGCTGCCACCCCCGCACCTCCGCGTCGTTTGCGCCACCGCGAAGTTAATGCGGAATTCGGATCGCGTCGCGTTTTATACTGGCCGACGCTTCGACTCGGATCGCTTCCGGTCTCCGGTTTCATTTAAGCCTCCATCTTTCTCCGATTTGTTTCGATATCATTCACAATCGGACCTTTATGCAAAACAATCAATTTCCTCAATTGCAAGGAACAAGAATTTGTTTAACGGTACCTCAGAGACTGATGCACGCCGATTTTAATGAAGCTTAGTACAAATCTTCATTAAACTTGCTCTAAGATGTCAGACTTATTTAGCACTTGTTTCTAGTAAATTCCGAAAAACTACGTGGCATTAATTCTGCCATTCCTTCTACTATCTTCGTTACATAGAATGACAAATATTAATAAGTAAGTTCTTTCTAAATATAAGGATGAAGAAAATATATTGTTCGACTGGAAATAAAAGTTCTGCTAACTTCCCTTAACGCTGGATTACATTATAACATAATTGTTCGACTATATTAACGTAAAGCAAATATTAATCAATATTTCTTACGAGAATCAATCATTCGAAGATGCATCCTTCGCCTCATCAAAAAGTACTTTATCGTTCCATCATTTACAAAAATTCCCACAATACACTCAGGAACCGCTCAGTCGGCATAACTTCGAAGAATGTGCGGTAGAACAAAAAGATCGTTAGAAACCAGCGTCGCAGGACGAGACAATAATTCCGCGAGGCAAGCGCCGCAGAAAACGGGGGCGATTCAGGCCGCAAAAGTTGAAAACTTGTTAGCCATAAGCCGTAGAGCGGCGAATTAATTATTCCGCGCGATGCAGCGACGTGGTGAACCTGCGAGGTCTCGCTCCGTGCTGCCCTGAAAACCGGATGTCTTTACCGAGAATCGTTGGAAAACAATCGGATCGGAACATCGAATCCGCTCGGACACACACGCGGAGTATGTTTGCAATGACGGAGCGGCGCGGATCGTGTCCACGCACTGCAAGCGGAGCCGACATCCTCTCGGCTCGGCTTTCGCCGAGCTTTCCACTCGCATTCCGAGCGGCAAGAATACGGCCGTTGATTGTTCGGATTACAAGTTTGCCGAGCAATTCATTTACCCCGTTCAAAGTAGGAAGAAGTTGCTGGCTTGTTTAACGAAGCGTCTCTTCTTCCGTCTCTCCTATCTCTTTCTCTCTGTCTCGCTATCTCTCTTCGTCGTCGTTGTCCGCTTCGGTCGGTCGGAACAGAACCAGGTTGAAGCGGAGCCGCTAACGAGTCTTTTCGCCGAAATTCGATCAGGATTTCGAGGATCGATCTCCGTGAAAAAAGCTCGCGCCCCTTCTAATCGGTCCGAATCTTTCTCTCTCTTTCTCTCTCTTTCTCTCTCTCTCTCTCTCTCTCTCTCTCTCTGTTTCTCTGAGCTGGTAATCGCCGTTTTCAACGCGCTGCCAGCACTGCCGTGCCGCTGGCTACCGTTCCGATCGATACCGCCATTCCCCGTTGCATAATAAATCGAATAAATTCTGTTAAAAGGTAACGCCCGGACGCCGAGTAAACGTTCTTACGCGATTCCGATTCCATTCGTCTTTTACGCTCGATTCACCATTCAACGGACGCTTTTTTCCCGGGGCTAATGGCTAGATTGAAATTTTACGGCTAGCGAAAGACGGTGCCAGTCACCATTCCGTCGTACACGGGTTTATAGCTGAATGCCAATAGGGAATATGGGTTTGCAATACAGTTTGGTCAAAATTGAGTTAACTGTAGGGCACGTTGCTAGCACGCGTCTGTGACGATCGCAGAGAAGACTGAATTGAGTTTGTGCTTATCGAAAGTTGTAACGCGGAACATCATGTTCAGAAAAATCAGAGGATCTCTGTGATAATGCTTTCTCCGGTATTTTCTAAAATACACTGCGTATTGTTGAATATGGTTGTAGTCGAAATAAATGTTGCTAGCGAACGTGACAGTATGGTTTTACAATCTATGTTGATCATATTAGTGCCCACAAATCGCTGATATCGAAGGCGATCACAGTCGCACAATAGAATTTTCGTTGTTGCGTTCGATCTTTCGATAGAGCATGAAGATTGTCATCGCGATCTTATCTTAATATTACATTTATCTCAAAATGTGTTTTAGAAACTGTACGAAATTTTTACTCGACCTCATCTATTTTGGTTCTGAAATCCACTTTTCTTCTTAAAGGCTATTCTGTTGCCAGTGAGTCTTCCTCTCCTTCTCTCTTTCTCCCTCTCCCGCCTCTCGCTCTCTTTCTCTCGATCTCGTTCTGAAATATGTAAATAGAAACTGAAGAATTCATTTGAAAGTCGATTTGCTTTAAATGGAATACAACGTTGATGTATCAACAGAGATCGCTCGGGTTACTGTGATTAGCGGTTGTTTGCCTTGCTTCGTAATGGATACAGTTTTTATCGATACAGAAACTATGACCTTTGCCAGAGATACTTCTTGTTCCATTACTGTATAGTTTTCAGCACAGACATCTGTAACTTAACTCTTAACTGGTACACTGATTTTCACAAAAATAATAATTGGTATATAGGATCACGGCGGACAAACAAATAAAAAGTACAAAAGAATGCGATAATCTAATCTAGATAAGCGATCCATTATATCCATTATTATAGAAACATAGGAAATTAAATTTCTGCTAGAAAAACAAATGGAAATACAATGTTCAGATCATGAACGATCTTTTCCATGTATCCCAATTATACTGCCGATTACACTGTTTTTTATAACACAATCTTTAATACTCACGTACTCTTTTCTATCCAAATTAACACTACATACAGACATAAAGAGACTGATCATATTTTTAATCACATCAATTATCGTGTTAGGTAGTCTTTAGCAGTTTTATTTGCATCTTCTGTATAGCTAGTCTATAAAATAATTAAAATCTGGAAAATTAAACCTATATTACGAATTCGAAAGAATTGAAGAGTTTCTAATAACAATAGATAAATTTTCACTTGCCATAGAAATTCGCAGTCCATCGATCACGAAGTTCCCGAGAATCGCGGAATTCGCGGAAAAATATGTTGGCGATCATCGTTCCGCGAACTTTTGGATTGAACCGGGAATAAACTGTCGATGTTAATTACGAAGTTTTTTTCCCGGCGGCGGCGATTATTCGAGCAACGCATAATTCAGGAATTATTCGGGTGGTTCACCCTGTATTCGCGGGCCCGGCAAGCGGCGAAGGAATTCGATCCATTACGCGGTTAACCAAAATTCCCAGGCCCCCCGACCCCCCCTCGTTCCCCTTGTTCCCGCCCCGCCCTCTGTTAGCCTCCCTCTCGAGATCCGCCGCTAATATTTCATCCGTGGAAAACGACGTCGGATAAATCGCTGGAAAAATCGTTTCGCGACGAGAGACTGCATTTTCCCGGATAACGTCGGTGAAAACTGCTCCGAAAATCCGACGACGTCGACGTCGACGTCGCGAGCTCGCGACAAGAGCCCCTCTTCTCGACGCTCCGCGAACGATAAGCTCGAGAATACGGTAATTCGAGATTAACCTGTTAAACAGCCGGGACGAATAAACTCGTCACGATCGTACTCACCTGTGACTTCTCAGGAACGCCTTTCTTATTCCGGAAATTGTCTTAATCGTCCCGCCACGGCTAATCTACGGTCTATTAAACTGCGGATCGTTACGGGATCGCAGACAAACTGCGCGGATGTTTATGCATTTATGCAAAATACCTAACAGTCACTGTCGTTTTTGTAGCTCAGAATCGTTTCTTTCGTTTAGCTCCAGTTCTTTTGGATCGCATCGAGGTCGCTCCATTTTGCTTCGAAAGTTGAAACAACAACATGTTAAACCGCTTGCTTCGAAACAAAGCGTCTAATTAGTCTAGTGTATTTAGTACGATCGGCGAAGTTGCTAGACGATCATTTATAAAGATCATACGTGTGTTATGATTAGACTGCAGATTTTATGCATTTATGACAAATTGAATAGGTGAGGTACAAAACAGTGAAAAGACTTTAAGCATCGTGTTACACTATTTTAATTAAATTTAATTAAATTAAAGAAAGAAACAGACGTTTATTTCGCTTCAGTTTGCTGAAATTCAGATAGAAAGTCTTGAAATTGCACAAAAATTCTAGTTATCATTCATTTAAAAAGAGTCATGAGATACTAAATATATCTTACCCGATGGTTGAGAGAAATTAATGACATTTCTGCTTGATCTTCTCCAGCACAGGTGTTTTATCATCGATGCAATAAATTTTTCTTCTAATCTAAGTTTCCAGAAGAATAATTCCTGAACGTCCACTTTAAGTAAATTTGTTTTTGCAAAGTGGAAAAAAAGTGTATGTTACATCATCTGCGATGAATGAACGATCTTGAACATACTTCTTCAATACAGCCTCTCGAATAACTTCTCTTTCTGTGAACAAATGGTGCATTCGATAATCCAAATTTACCAACTACAAACACAAAATTGTTTGCAAGAGTTACACATTTCCTCATCGGCACACGACAATTCTATTTTCGCATATGTCGCGTCAGCTGTTTCTTTAACACTGAACGCACTCCCAGTGGTCAAATGTCCGCTTTACAATTTTCTATTTTAGTATTATTGAAATTACGAAGATGCTTTTATGAAAACTAATTCACTAAACTTCCTTATTTAAGCATATGCGACAACAAAAATTACACAAAGTTTAAACAAATGGAATTTTGTAAATTTTATGGGATGAGACAAATCAGCCGCTTTTAGTGCTCGATGCTTCAGACTACTTGCTCGGTTTAGTGTTAATTGCACCATCCACCAATTCACGACCTCTACGTTGTCCGTTTGGAGAGACAGCCTTCTGTCTGCAACTTGTTCGATTTGCGAAACCGTGAAGCAAATCTTTCGGAACTCGGCGACACCTGAAGGTTCGATCTATTTAAACGATAATTACGTTTGTCTCCGGCAGGGAGTCCCGCCGGATCGCAATCACTCCTCATTATTCGCGAGCATATGGGTATTCATGATCGGGAAATCAGCCGGTTAGCGGGCTAACGGTCCCAAGACGGTCTCTCGCGCGAATTAGAACACACGGACCCGCGGACGCGCCGTGTCCCCGCAGAGCGTGTCGCGCCGGATAGAGCAATCAGTGCGTCCCCTGTAAACAATTGTGAACTCCCCCCTCCCGACCCCTGATTAGCTACGGAGATTAATGAACCTGTGCGCTTTGATCCGCTCTCCTTTGATTCCGCATTACCCAACCGTATTAGCGAACCAGTGCGCCGAGAACTTAAGGCCCAATTAGCGGGATGAACCGTGGTGCTCGACGGTTTTTTCGGCGATTGACGCGTCCGCGCCGGATGACTTCTATCCGAGTCTTCCGATCTTTTGACAACACCTGAATGACGCATATGTGGGCCTTCCGATTCGGCTGACTTTAAATCCGTGTTGTTTGATTCAAAGAAAATGGCTAAACGCGATAATTGCGATAAATCTACAGTCTAAAGGAGCCATTAGTACAGAATGTAAATATTGTTATTCGATTCTCTAGTTTCCGACAATCAATTGAAATGTTACATGTTTTATTAAGGTCGATAGAAACATTGATACAAGAAAATTGGTAAATAAAGTCACAGATGTTCCTAAGCATCTCATACTCAACTTTTTTAGATATTCCCAAAAGGAGTTAAAGAAATAGAGATTCGATCAGATTGGGAATTCAATGTAATAGAAATTTAATATATCAGAAATTCAACCTAAAAGCGATATTTTGTATTGTTTTACCATAATCGAAAGGCGAGTCTTTAGATTCGTTACGTTTCTATCCCAATTAAACAGACGAAGCAATTGTTTTTACTTTAGTAGAAAAATTGCCATAACGGAGACTGCACTAACTCTTCAACAAACCGTCTCACATACTTTTTCCTTGCAATCAATTGAAATTGAACTGATCCGAACGTGTTAATGTTCTATGAATAATTGTTCAGTTAGCGAGGAAATGGTTTCCGGGAATTGATTGACAAAATATTTCGCATGCGGGAGATCCATTTTGGGGAACACCACGCGCGGAAGCGATCGCTGTAACTCTCTGGTATATCGTCGGCATAGTCGCGGACACGCCCGGAAGACCCGAATAGAGAGCTGCGTCAGGTAATCACGATTTACGAGCCGTAAAACCACTATTGCGCCGTTCTCCTTTTTTTCAGTGGACTCGGCGATCACGCGAGTCTAAATGGCAAATGCGGGGGTGGAGGATAGGAGGTGTAACGGTGTTGCATGCAGCTTTGGTAGTCGTCGAGAACAGAGGAAAATTGCGACGCCCGGTGCATCGTTTTGGGAATCGCGATGTCGATATTCCGCGAAGTAGATACTGCAATTAATTCATCTTATGCGTGAAGTTTTTCGAGCTTTTCGGACCTGCACTTCGTTTCATTGATTAGAAAGCTGATTTAAGAACGATTTCTTATGGACAACCTTGCAAACAGTAGTTAACATTTTGACGATAAACAGAAATTGATAACGTCAATTTCAATGCACAAATTTGACGCAATGAAATGCTTCAATTTCGTGCAATTTCTGAGGTTGTTGACGGGACAGTCAACGTGTTAAACGTTTGTTAGGACGTGCGTCAACTCTGAAATGCAATTGCGGCAATGTCGTCCATGTCTGGCAAGCTTGTAGACGTCACGAATGGTTGAAGACCGACCAACAGGTCCACAGAATCACCTCCAAAACTATCGTAAAAATTGATAATGGCTGCGAATGGCTCTAAAATCGTCGAAAATGTTTCCGATTAGTGGAGATACTCCACGAGTCCAGCCGGCATAGTCGAGGAAACTACAGGTTTACGAGCGATTCTGACAGTCGTGAAACCTCTCCGGTCTCATTCCCTGATCTTCGGGGACCGCTGACGAGCACGCGCGAGATCTGAAGCGGGAAATTCGCTGCCGCACGATCATCGTCATCACGCGAATTCTATGAACCTAACCAGAGTCTCGTAATTGTTTCCGGTGGTTCGCATCCAATACAGTCATCGCAAGTAACCCGTCTTCGCACCGTGTAAGCTCGCATAATCAAGTTCGACGGGGGTTCGATAAAATTCCGCGAGCTTCCGGCGACGCTTGTTTCTGCTCTTTACAACATGGTGAATTGCTAATCACGATTTTTTATATTATTAACGAGTCTGTTATTCTGCGAATTATTTCGTAGCTGCGATGTCTTGCAACGTTTTGATTGGAATTGTTATAGACTTATATCTTTGTTTGAATTCTTTATTAGTCTGTACAATTAATTCTGTTTTTTATCGCTTTCGTCTACAGTTAAAATTTTGTTCGTTAATATAAAAATATAACTGGAAACCAGGAGATATTAATCTTTGCATGCAAATTACAAAGTTAACAAATTTAAAGAGGTTTCATTTTCTCGGATGTATGAAGTAATATTTGAACAAAAGAAACAGCAGAACAAGATATTTTTGCAACATTGTGGTTAAAAAAGAAATTAGGCACGGTAAATAGGCATGTGACTTCGAAGTTAGACAAAACGGATTAAATCGTTGAACATAGGTGTGAATTTTATGTCTAGATGTTTTTTAACGATTCATTGTCACGATCGAACAATTCTTATTTCGTTGCAATTTACACAATTAACAGGTAAACGCGAAAATATCTCAAAAAATTAAATCAACGGAAATTGCAGAGATATATTTTGTTGCAATGATTGGATTAATTGTATCCAAATAAAATATTACGAAGACGCGTCGAGGAAAGGGAAAAAGTGTGTCAACCCGATTCGCATTAATTGCGATCCGGTTAATGTGATGATATGGTGCGCGAAGAGCGCATAATCATTATTAATCAGTGTTAACGGGGCTCGTGTACGCGCCGTGTAGTTATTTATTTATTTATTCATTTATTTACGAGCGAAGAGCCCGGTCGGATTACGGCGGATTAACGAAATGCCGAGAGTGGTAACGAAATAATTGCAGTCTACCACGTGGTCGAAATTCTTCGCATTTCGGTCCCTGAATCACGAAAGAAAGCCAATGAAGGGATTTCGCTCAATCCGCTAATTTCATTTATGCACGAGCTACATTGTTCTTTCTTTTGTTAGGTTAACGGTATGCTTGCGATTTTACGCGAATTTTTATCCGCACGCATTCGAACAATATCTAGAGAATAAAGTATACACACATAGCCGAAATCAGTCGGTGCAATTCGCAGTTCAAACTATTCGGAACAATAAATTTGAGTTCGAAATAGTTCGAACTGGTTCTCGAAGTTGAAACTTCGCGTACAGTCCTCTAGTGTACACCTGCAAAACTTTGAAGACATTCGAACGAACCTAACAGCGACGTCGAAATGACCTCATTTTTGTGATATAACCGCGAGTTTTACGTAATATTTCTATTTTCCGTTACTAGTAGGTGATTCAATACAATGCGTTTAGCGGAACATATTATTATTTAAATAATATAATTTTCATTAACATGATTATTATGTCGATACAACAAAAATTTGTAAATTTTCTGCGCAATAAACATAGTCATAAAGGCAACTAGAAATTAATTAATTACGAAGAAAACTTAATATTTGCTTGGTCCTCCATTGTTTTTTATGCTCGTCGAAGATCGTTTGCGTCAAAATGAAAGAACTTTTGACAGAAAATTGATGTAAGATAGAACTCCTGCGAGATAGCATAGCAATCTTTGAAGTTGCTGGACCGATGCTAAAACTATTAGATCTACTTTCATCAATTTTAACTTTTCGGTCTCGTATTCCTTCATTTACTTTCAGATTGTCAGTATCTGGAGCGTTGTAATCATGCAGCGAACGTGTCAATTAATCACTACGCGAACCTTGCAATTACCAAATTTCATTCTTGAAAAATCACTTATGCAACATCGTCAGCTTTCTCCATGTTTACGGAGTCGGTCAGACTGAATCCGAGTGGCGAAACTGTGGGTATCGATGGATCAGGGGGTGAAGCTTGCGGCGGATCGCGAATCCCGTCGTGATCATCAACTTACGTGGGCGTAGGAGGCGGCGTGCACGTAGTGGCTCGTCCGAGATCCGGTGCAGGTGCACCGGATGGCTGGGATGACCGGCGCAGTTTCAGTTGCAGTTGCAGCCTGTCGCAGCCAGCCGGTCATCGCTTCTCCCTCGCTATGAGTGCGTGCGTCTACGTGCACGCCAGAATCAAGCTGGTATTAGCGCGGGCGCGCGCGCGCGGATCCGCGCACTCACATCGTCGGAGACAGATATACACGGGGTGTCCACAAATTAAATGTCAAAACTTCGAGAACGTGTGCGGGATCGTTCACCCTTTGCGGTCCCAAGTGTTATCTTCCCTTTATTTCAGAATTTCCTGTCACATGGTACACATAAATCGACCGCATTCCCATATGTGACCTATTTTAAAGCAGGGGAGATTTCAAAATCTCCCCATTTAAAAACGGAGATAGTAGAATCGTTGCGGCATTATTTGTTAATATCGATAAAATATGTAACTGTTTTATAACAGATTTTGTTCGTCTACTTATTTATAGCTGGCCGGTGGATTGTATACATTTAGGACAGAAACGGGCAGATCGAATACAGAACAGTAAAAATATTGAATTTGATAGTATTATTTTATTATTTATATCTCGGTTAAATTATTCGGTGAAAGGATGCATATATGGAATTTGAAGACACTGTTTTATTATTTTCATTTCAGTAAAATTATTCACGGAAAAGATGAATGTGTCTGTGCAGTTGCTGTGGCTTGCGATTGGTGCGAACGATGTTTGTTTTGCACCAAGTTTTGGAGTGTTTTTGTGAAACTTCGATGCAGAAACATTTCTGCACGGAGTCGACACTTTGAATAGCCTCTTTATACATATGCAACTGCTAAAATAAAGGAACAAACGTCTTGTATTTCCAACGATGTTCTCCAAAGCAGTGTAAAAGTGGACAAATATCCGAAGATCAATTTACCGTTAGTTCATGGGTCTCTTGTCTTTTAATTTGGGAACACTCTGTACATGTACGATCTCAGCCTGTAATCTTGTTCGTCAAAAGGGCCGCGTCGTCCTTTCCCACCTAAAATCCGTCGAGGATCGTTTGTTCGTCGTTGACGGCTTGTATCCGATTGCAATACCGGCCTCTCCCTCTCTTCCTCTCTCTCTCTCTCTCTCTCTTTTCTCTCCGCGAAACTCTTACGCTCCGTTAAAAACGTTAACGAGGGAAACTCGACGTTTCGCCGGTGAACCCAGAGGGTTCGAGCTGCGAACTGGAACCAGTTTGCAGTTCGTCAGGTGCGGGGAACACGAGAGTTTACGCGCGGCGGGCGGTTTAACGATTAAACGTCGGAGATAGTTAGGCTTCTAACTGGCAGCGAGCGGATCGCTTTGCGTGGAACTCGCGGATCGGGGGTGCCGGGTTCCCGAGGGGCGACTGTTTGCTGAATATTCTCTCAAAAATTTCGTCCTCCTCTCTTTCCACGCTGATTTATGTTCCAAACTGCCCTAGGAAGTGCACAGCGCATAATGAGTCCTTTCATGCGTTCTGAAATTTAATTCTCTATTGTGTTCACTAAGATCGAGGTCATTGCACGTCACAGTTGCATTTCACGTTCCACCTCATATTCGGATGTCAGAAATGTAAATCAAGTTGTAATTGTTTGAAGAAACAGTATCCTGTAGCGCGTTGCTTTGCTATTTTTCTGTAACAGAGACGGCAATGTAAAGCAAACAGAAGTATGTAGTACAAAGTTAAAGAAAAGATATCGCAGGATAATAAGAAATAGCACGAATAATGATTTCGAATATATTTAACGCTGAAGTTAAGATTTTTAATTATCCTTAATAGCAGAAGCAGTGGAACATTTGTAGGTAATTATGATTGAATGTGCAAAAGGTTTTAATACTTGCACACGGATCGGGATCATTCGAGCCAAGAGCAAGCCTTTTAACAACGTTTCTTGTTACAGATTTCTCTTGTCCTCGATTGAATGTCGACTTTGATTCAACTCACTTACAGGGTATTAATCATTTGCGCTCGAAGATGTTCTGAATTTTTAGCAGCTTGTTAAATACAAAAATAACGTGAACACATTTAATATTTGAAATTACGGTATGCAAGAGTTATGCGAACTGTGCAGGTAAAGCCAGAGGCCAGCCGAAAGTAACCATACTCCAGTAACTTTATAGGACACTTAAAAAGAGATTGAAGGAACCAAGCTCACAAGAACCGACTCCCGCGAAATAAGTATAAACAGCCAGAAAGTTTTCGTCCAGATAAATAGTTTGTCCGCAATCGAAGTAAACTAGGACAAATCCGAGCAGTCTATTATTTCCCGCGTTCTCCGCGTTAAAAAGCTTTCGGACATCGCTTCCGGGATCTAAAGTGGAAAATCCACCGACTCGAGAACTTTCGGCGGCCATCGCGTGTTCCGTTCCAAGCACGAGCATGTAACGAAAACGAAACCGCGCACATACCGTGAATCCATGCCACCGCTTAGGCGATTCAATCGCGTTGGCGTGCGGGACGCATATTCAAATTCGATTTCCCGTGAAGCGGGAGTCTGGCGCGAAAAAATTTCATTTCGCAGTTTCCACTTACTTTTGCATGAGAGACTGTCCCGGTTTCCGGCCGGAATTGTCGACGGAGAAGGAGAGGAGAGGGGCGCAGAGGAGTGGAGAAAATAGGAGAGAGAACGTTTCGTTTTCGAGAGGAATATTTCGTCCGGGACGATTCGAAATCGAGAAACTCGTGAGAAAAGAGAGAAAGAAAGAAAGAGAGAGAGCGGGAGAGGGAGAGGGGGAGAAGGAGAGGGACGATGCAGGAAGTTCGTAGGAAAAACGTTTTGTCGTTGCCCAGTTGAAAGAGAAAGGCGGACGCGAGGAAAGCGAATAATTTAGTCGAATATCCCCGAGGGGTGACTCGAAGCTGCGAAAGAGGCTGGAAAAGGCAGAGCGAGTGTACGTCCCGTTAAGATTACGCTGGCGCCGTTATCGAGAAACTTTTCCTCGTTGCGTATATTTCTCTCCGCCGCTCTGCGCCGCGCCGTTTCCTTCCTTTTTTATTCCTTCGATAAACATTGAGTTGCAGGCGCGCGCGCGCGCACGCCGCTCGCGGCCGCGAAAAACCGGGTCGTCGAAGTATCACGATGAACACGCGGAAACGGGCTCTTAACTTGCAGCGAAGCACCAGAAAACGGCCATTTTTGACCCAGCGTTAAAACGAAAGATTCGTTTCGCGGAGGCTTGGGGGAGTGCTTCGTGGAACATTAAAAATGTTAGGAGTGGGCTCAGCATTTTTATGCGGAATGAAAAATCGGATGCAGGAATAAAATGGACATTTAGTTTTACGTCAAATGCATAAAATGCGCACAGTTTAATCACGGTTATTTCATAGCGATGATATGGAAATGTTGTAAAGAATTATTGAACTTATTAGGAGTCGTGGTTTCTTTGTTAAATAATTTGAGGGTGAATGCATGGGTGAGTGAATCCAATAATGTAGTTGAGTGAAATCAAAATAACAATAAATGATTTTTAACAGCTTAAAAGGATTCCTTGGAACAATTATTGCACTCGGTACACCAAAAGTTAGCTTAGTATACTTGTGGCAGTCTTGAGGGTAGATGAAGGTGTGGTTCGTTGTATAATATTTCAAGCAGAGTTGGGAGAAATGTAAGCTGATTAATGATTAACGACTATAACTCATTTGTTGTTATAACTAATTTAAAAAGTATAAAGAATAATGATTCATGATTATAACTCGTTAGTTATTATAAATTATTATAAATTAGTTATAATAATTATTATTCATTAATCAGATTACTTTTTGCTCAACTCTGATTCCAATTAAAAGAACGGTTGTTGTGGTACCAACTAGGTTGTGGACGACCATTGTTGGTTTTTCTAATTTACGTTGACCATAACTATGTCTATGATACCTAACTATGGTGTACCTTTAATTGGTCAATTACAATTGGATGAACGGTGGGTTGAGATCTTGCTCATCTTCAAAATTACTCTCGATGACCCTATAATATTTCAAGATCTTTACTGAAAGGATCGCATTTCTTAAGAGTTCTCTTGCCAAATGTGGTTCTGGAAATCCTGGACATACAAAGGGATAAATACCGAAGGAGTTTATCATACCCTACGGTAAGGTAATAAGAATGCAAGGGTCTACTATTCCCAAGGTCTTTGGGAATGCAAACGGTCGCAATAGCAGAAGGTTCAGGAATAGCAGGGAATTAATAACATGAAAGGTCGCAAAGTGGTAGCGCAGAAGGTCATAATTGCAAAGGTCATGAGAATGCAAGCAGCTATTATTGCAAAGACACTGCAAATACGGAAGGTTACGGAAGAGTATTCAAAAGGGTCACATTGTAACAAAAATCTTGAGGCTACAAAAGGGCCACGAGTTCAAAGCAAAGAGAATCGCAATGCGAAGGGCCATTCGAAATGCCAAGAGAATAGCAATTCTACGAATGGTCGGAACGCGAAGAGAATAGCAATTGGAATAATGTAATGCAAAGACAGCAGCAGCAGTCCGAAGTGCATTAGAAATGCAGAAAGGTGGCAGATTAGACGTCATAGGAATGCGGAAGGGCGCCAAGAATCTAAAACTTTCAGTGTGTAAGAATTTGAAAAACGTGAGTTCCAAGAATGAAACGAAGGGCAACAACTTCGCCGATCGAAAGAATGCAAAGGGTAGAGAAAGGGCCTGGTATCGCCGCGTACGGAAAGTTCCGACGGGAAATCGAGCAATAAACGGCGGAAGAAAAAAGCGAATCGAATCAACGTTTCGGACAACGATTATTACGAGTGCGCGACGTGTGTACGCAGTTGCGAGCTGTCCGATGCAGCACACGGCCACTCCTCTTCCACGTCCGGCGTGCCGGTGCACATATGCACCGGTGCATACACGGGGCCGCGTGTGTGTACGTGTCGGTGCGTCCGCGGCGCGAGCTGCGCGCAGATATTACCCGATGACACGGCTCACCTCGTCTGGAACGCGACGTCGCTGGACACTTCGGGTAATTGGCAACAAACTACGAGCAATAATGAATGCGACCGCGTTATATCGCGATGAACTCGCCGCGTTTCCGCCCGTTTCCGTCTGTTTCCGGCGCTCGCCGTTTCCGGACGCTCGCCGGCGACCATTCTTCTCCTCCGTTTCGACGTCCGCGTTTCCCTCGACGTCGTCGGCGTCTCGTAATTCCGTAGGATAGTCGACAATTCGGTCGATAGTCCCCAACGACGAGGGAACGAACGCCGGCTTTTTGCTCGACGTCGGCTCGTCCCCCGGATCGATAGCAGCCTTCCGCCGAGATACCTTTCGCGAACGTTAACGTTTCCCGTCGATTTTCCCGGAGAAGATTCAACGCCGTCCCGCAATTCCGTGATTCCGCGCGGAATCGGTCGATATTCAGACAAGCAAACCGACTCGGTTTTTGTTCGAGCAACGCGACGGCCGAGCCGATCGATAGCCTTCCGATGATACCTTCCGTGAAACGGGTCTGAACGGGAAACGCCTCACCCCGTAAACTGTCAACCCTCTACCCCTCGTTCTGCCGACGATTTTTATCTAATTCTGTAGTTTTTCGCCGGTTTTGTAGTGCTCGCGCGGACCACCTCTCTCTGACCGGCGCTTTTTTTCCACCCTCGATAGTGACACAAGTTTTTATCTCGCACTACGGCTCGTTTCAATCGACCCGGCGATCAAAGGATCCAGCGGATCTTTCCGAACGTACCAATGCTCAGTCTGTCGCGAATGGACAGGATGCTTTTCTCGTAGAATTGAACAACGTTCAGTCGATGATTTTACTTAATACCGCAATATTAGCTAAACTTTTTTGTGTACATCACCGTCGATAAATATGCGGACACTTACCACTTTTAATGAACGAGTGATGTATGATATGAATTACTGCTATAAAACGATGCATGTCGGCAAATTTTATTTCGGATATGAATTCAGTAAAATTTAGTAGTATTAAATCGAGTGATTTAATTATTTAAGTCCTTTAAATAATTAATAGTTTCAGCGGCAGATTAAGGCTGCAATACTTCTATTTTAATTTTTAGCACGAACAATTTTCGGTTCGACAAACAAATTCTTCTTCTTATCCTGGTTCTTCCAAAGCAACTCGCAAAAATTGTCTCGTACAATCAATATAATCAAAATTGCTTTTAGATTATACTTTACTCCAATTGTATATAGTCAACTGTGACGTGACTACTTGGAGAAAACGCGAGAGATATTAAAATAAAAGAAGGGTGGTTAGAGCTCCAAATGGCGACATTGGAAGTTGATAGGTTAATGTCTTCGTCGGGTTCGGAACGCGATAAGGATGGCCTCGGTAACGTCGTCACGGCGATACGTTCGATACGAGCGCCTCATATCCGACGCAATTTCGTTCGATTCCATTACCTGTCCGCGACCCTCCCTAATTTCGATCACGTCTCTGTGCACGGTGTCCGTCGCGAAGACGTTTCACTACCAGGAAATACGAATCGAGCCGCAGCCATAATGATTTCCTCGTTTCGACTACACGCGACCGCCTTATCGCACCCTCGGGAACATTTGCGATACCTTATTCTCCAGTGTTCGTTAAACGATAATCGCGGACGCCGAAACTCGCTAATTGAACCTTAGGGCCAACACGTTTAACTTGCTTCTCAATTACTTTAATAGTGTATATCACATAAGTGTCGACCTAGTTAACGTAATATCGATCAGTGATCTCGCTTGAAATTCATTTCTGGTGACAGTGGAATGACGAATGCGACAAACGTATTGATTTTAGATACATTCTAGCCGAATAACAATCCATAGAACGAGAAAATAGTGATTATAAGGGAGTTACATGTAAATGTGAATCTTTTTAAATGTAAACATATTTATGTATTTATTTAACCGACGTATTTATTTATTAATTAGTTAAATAAATGCATAAATATTGTCAATAAATTATATTCTCAAATTTTTGGGCCTCAATAGTTTTTCAATGACAGTTGTTTGAAAACTGTATGACATGTGCTTCGCATAGGAAGTGTAATAGCGGAGGGTTAATTCGATACCAAAAAAAATTTGTTTACTACAATGAAATTGTAGGAAATTTTATTCTAGTCTTTTATTTCTACAGCGTCCGTTAGAACTAGTAAAATCCGTATTATTCCAGTCATTTCCGCCTGGTTTTATCTGTACAGCAAATTCAATAATCTCTCTCGTGCGAGATATATTCCAAAAAAATCATTTGTCGCATCTTGAATCAGTGTTCGCTCCGAACGTTTCGAAACGGACGTACGCGCGGGCAGATAATTCCGCTCGTCGCGTCCACGGTTGATATTCCCGTTTGCCCCGAGAGGAACGTTTATCGGCGCAGTAAACCTCTAATTCCCGTTTCCATCGGTTTGCCCTAAAAAATACCGGGCTCGCACCCATAAAGATCCGCGAGCCAGTAATGACCGAGGCGACCGGCGCTCTCGATCTCTTTCGCATCGTTTTACGGATCCGTTGAGCGTCGAGCCGCGGCCATCGAGCCGCGCGGTCTCGATTTACGAGCGTCGAGCCGGCCGAGGGAAATTTACGGGGCGTCGCGTCCGAAGAAAGTGAAGAAATCAAAGCACGCGACGTGTCCTTACAGTCTTTCATTTCTATTTCGCTACGCGAGAGCGTCGTCTTATTGCATCCGCGCGATTCTGAAAGTGTCGCGCGTCTGCTCTGAACAATTTCGGAGCCTTTTCAACGCGACACCTCGCTCACACAATCGTGCACACGCTCGTGTCGTTAAGGATCCGCACTGACGAATTTTCTGAACCGGAAGCTCTTGTACAATAACGTGGAGGGTTGCCGTATCGGCAAACTGGAGCTAAACTCTTGCCCAATGAAAGAGGATGTTCGTGATTTTTCAGTCGAAGATTTTTGGAGCTGAGCTTTTGTAGCTCCTGTTATCTTTTTTTTATTTATTTTACTGATTCCTCATGGTAAAGATTGTATCAAGTAACTACTACTTAGATAGGTAATGATTGTGCTACAAGAGGACTTAATGGCTTGTTGAAGTCTGTAAAATACAAGAGAACATAAGCTCTCTCCATAAGGTTTCTTCTTTTCAGTAAAAGAAATTTTTTTCTAGCTTGCTATATTCTTTATGAAACAATATTCACAGATGGGAATTTTCATGAAGATCTGTCTGTTAACTCTGCAAACGAGGATCTTCTGAAACCGCCAAAAATGTCTTCATGTTCTCGAGGGGTTAATAATGTTAGAAATTGTAGATAATTGTAAGAAATTATGATTCTAAAAATTCTCCAACTTCTGAGCTCGAAAAATCAATTTAACGTGCTGCAATGATTATATTAATAATAATAACAATAATAATAACTTTATCGATCGACAGGATAATCTTTCATTTCAGTGAGGGTATAATAACGTAGCAGTCACACTCGAGGACGGGAAAAATGCAATAACATAAAACAGAAAAAGACAAATATTTTGATTACACATTATGTGAGCAGGGATAAAGACAAACGGCGTATAGCTGCAGAAAGCTTGAAGAAAGTAAAGAAATTACAAAAGAAGTTTAATTGATTACAACATCGGTTTGAGATACTAAATAAACGGGTTAGGCTATTGAAAAATCCATAATGCTTTCTATGTGATTCAGGCAAAAAAAAGAAAATATTATAGAGAGTAATAGTAGGTAGTATAGCAGCATTAAGAGTAATATTATGTTACCGTCAACGGTGTGCCACAACTTGAATTAATGAGATCCACAGCATCCGCAAGTTACAAGGTCTCGTGTTCGTAAGTTTCCATGGTCTTTCCTATAGATTTTCCCGTGGATGTCGCGTTTATTACACGGCTCGTTGCCGAGGAATCCTCCGTCGATTTACATCGCGCCACATTGCCGAACAATCGCGCGACGTTCCAGCGATTATGGAATTGACAAATTGCGCCCTAATTACCTGCGGATAGAGCGTGGTTCGGAGGCCCGGCTCGAAAACCAGCGGAAAATAGTTTCCTCGTAATTTTCGGCGATCGGTAGAGCGTATCGGTTCCGGTGTCGCGTCGGCGCGAAAGCGAGACGATCCGATCCTCGTCTCGAGTCTGGACCGCTCTCGGATGGCGAATTAATGAACGGAATTGACGTCAGCGTGGCACGAGCGTCAACGCGTTCCTCGATATTCCGGTAAAAATAAGCGACGTTATTTCGGCCGACGATTGGTGGGCAGGTCGCGGCCGGAAGAGCGATCCGGGTTGCCGGTGGAAGGGACAAAAGACTGCAGAGCCAACCTGGAATCGAGTTTCAGTTCGATTCGAGCCTTGCTCTCCTCCTCCTGCGTGAATTTTCGGGCTGAATACGCCAGCCTGCGAGGCAGGCAACTCGTTTCCCAAAAGTTCGATGGCTATCCGGATACCATTTATCCCAGAAATGTTAATAATCCGTTTAATTAGGTATGCTCGTGTTAGATATTTTCGAGAAAGTTTGCGGCGATTCTTGTTTGCGAGATACGCACTAAAGTGTTTTTAGTCTGATATTGTTCTAGACGAAGTTGGGAAATAGCTTAATGCAGTAGTAGTTCAGTCATTTATACGTTGTTTTGATCGTTTTCAATATTTTTGGGGCATTATTTTTCGCCTCTTGTTTTGCAGGTTTACACTGGATCGTTTGTAATTTGATACTGTTCATGAAGAATTTGAGAAGAGTAATTTATGTAGTGATAGCTCTTTCAGTCGTAGATTATTTTTCTTGTATTCATCGTTCTAGAAAAATAATTTGTCGCCTCTTCTTTTTTATATTGGCACCGAATCGTTTGCAGTTTTATGTTGTCCTTGACGAAGATGAAAAATGATATAGTTTACATAGTGCAATATTTTAGAGAAATTATTCATTGCCTCACGTCTTCAAGATTAGCATAGAATTGTTCTTATTCTGAAGTATATGTATATTATTTAAAGAACTGAGGAATAAATATAATTCATTTGATGGTAGCGATTTAATTCGTCATTGAAATAATGCAGAAGAAATGATTGAAAATACAGTAGCATTTCTAGAGAACGATAGAAGATACGAAGTAGACGAATAAGAAATAATATATAAAATAAAAGTAAATGGTTTGCAGAAGCCATTAGTTCACAAAACATTGAAAAGAGATGTTGCATGTCACTTTCATAAATTGCGTTGTCTGCGAAAAATTAAGGAAAAGGTGAACTTGTTTTTAACAAAGGTAAAATCAGAAATAAAATATGTGCTCGCGCGAAGATGCATTGAAAGAGATATTTTCTTCAGTAAACAGGGCTGATATTCGAGGAAAATAGTCCCTAAAAATACGCGTGCAACATATAGTCCGATCACTACTGACCCGTTCTACTTACTGCAATGACTAGACTGCAGATGTGCATTGAAAGCCGCAAATTCCGAGAGCAATCCAGAAAAAGTAATCTCGATGGAACGATTTCGAAATGAAATCGACGAAACAGCAGCGAAGTCGTTTATTTTTGATTTGCATGTTAATAAATGCAAGGGGCGGCGCATATGAAATTCCTTCATCAATTTCCTAATTACCGGCGCGTAACAAAATCGATCGTTCACGCTCGCATCAATTTCTGTCTCTTACAACGAGTTACATTCGACAGAAATGAATTCGACGTGCCCGGTGTACATTACAATCGTGTTACAAACAAGCTTTCTCCCTTAATTGGACGTCACCTTCGTTCCAATTTAAATCACAAGGGCTAATGATTCCGCTAAGCATCACGCGTGTTCGCCAGCTAGAAATCGATTTTCCGGTGAACCGAGCCACGGCCGTCGAAAAATGTTACCCTGCGCCTTCAATTTATTTTCGTACAAGGTATCGCTGCCTTGCTGCCTCCCCCATTACCATACTAGGGATCCTCATGCATTTATAGCGTGCACCGCCGCATAAATTCGATCAAAATACAAATTTTAATCGAGCGGACAAGTTCCGCGCTTTTTCCCCGCTAAACACTCGACTATCAGATGGACAAATTAATTCACGGACCAACACGCAATCTCACGTTGCTAGGTCCCATGAAAACAGACGAAGAACAGTTATCGGAAATAAAAGTTGTAACTATTGATACACAAATGTACAAAGTCCACTGAATGGTACTACGATTATAAAGAATTGCAACAATTACAGTCAAATTGCTATTCTGAATACGTCGTTTGCCCACGGACCCTTTCTTAAGGAACGTTCCAAAATCGCCCGCCCTCGCAGTACTATCATTGTCCTAATTCTAAAGTATTTGTCCCTTGAAAATGCTGCCGAAAGAAGTTCTTACGAAAACGTTTCCCTTTATTGAAAATTCCGTAGAAGCAGCTACTTTCCTTCAAATAAAACACATGGGTTTAAGCAGGATATTTCTGAGAAACAGAGGGTGACTATTTTGTTCACGATTTGTTTCGGCTTGCTGCGTTACGAAGCAGTGTAGCGGGATAGGATAGTGTTCAGGATCTGGGAATTCGGTACGAGTGGAAAAGAAGACTGGTGATAGGGGCGGAGGAGAGGGAAAAGGGAGAGAGAGAGAGAAAGAGAGAGGGACTAGTCGAGAGAGGGGACACGAAGGGAGAGAGAGGGAATGCCGGGGGTGGACGAAAGGGATGGTCGAGGAGAGGGGACTCGGTCGGAGGGCAAAAGGGGTGGGAGGATGCAAGGTGCAATCAATAGCGAGATTGCCCTCGCTCGGTAGCTACTCAACGCCAATAGAGGAACGTTATAGAGACGAGCGTGTAGAGCTGTCACGATTGCAGATCCGCCAGTTCGGGCCGGACCGGGCCGGGCCGATTTCTGGCTTTAACACCGCCGACCAGACCGACCGAATCCATACGCCCGTTACAACCCTCTTTGCGACGAGACGAAACGAAATTCCATGGTCCGGCTGCACGCTGCTTCTCTTTAGCTTTCTGGTTTGGTGTCTCCGAGTCTATTAGAATTTCTGTAATTTTGAGGAAACTAATCGTACGGCAGTCTATCTGCACTAATTTTAAAGGCTACAGTCTCTATTTTAATACCCCTAAATTGAATTTTTACGAATGTCTTCGGTTAAGTATTAGGTGAAGGACGAATCATAACTACCAAGGTTCAGACATCTGTTCGAAAATTCGGGTTGGGTTCCTTTGCATCTACGAATTACTGTAACTTTGACAAAAATAATCATATGGTAATCTTGCTACGCTGATTCTAGAGAGTAAGGTTTTTATTTTTTTATCTTTTTTACTTTAACACCCACAAATTAAATTTGTACGTAGGTCTTTCGATATGAAAAGACAGAGATTTAGGTAGTTTGTTCTAACAAGTATTGCAAATTCGAATAATTCTGGGTCTGACCAATATTTTTCGGAGTTCATTCGAAAGTGGTTTTGAAGAATGAAGTTTCCCCTTTAGGACAACCATAAATAGACTGCTGTACAATCTTTTTTCTGTTACGTTACAGCTATTCGAAGACTAACTATTGTTAATTTCGGTGAAATGTAGCGATCATTTTGTAGCTTGAGAAATTAATCACAAACAATGCTTTGAACCTACGAATTTTGAACTTACGAATGAGGCCTGAAGGTCTTCCGGCGTCGGAGACTAGCCTGTAGCACCACGTTGGTGTCGCATTTACGGCTTAACGACAAATGCCGGCGGCAGCTTCGAAGTTGCAAACCTCGAAGCGTTCACAAAATTTCAGTTTCTGATCTTAGGAGTATGGGTATCCGAAAAATTATCGCAGGAAATTCAAAACAGCACAGAGGAGGGAAATAATAGATGATGCCACGTAGAATATATAGAAAAATGTCCAAGTCGTCTACAAGCCATAACGCTTTCCCGAGCAATTTCTTTATCCAGAAACGATATCTGGCTGCCACTCGGTCAGTTTTTCGCGTGTATTTCACGCGCGACCGTCTCCGCGTACTCGCCAGTCGTAATCCGCGTTTAGAACTCGACACGTTCCAGTGGATTTTCTTGTGCTCGGCCGCTTGCTTCCGCTTTTATCGAGCCATCTTTGCCAGCCGAGCTCTCCCGAGCTCGCAGGCCCGAAAGTGAAATTACGGTTTATCGGATATAGACCAATACGCTCTGCTTCCCGAGATCGGCGGGGGTTAAACGAATCGATCATTCTTACGACGCCCTTTGCCCCTTTCCTCGTTCCCCGAATCGTACCTTCTCCTTCCAAAGCGGTCTAACAAGGAACGCGTATTCCTTTTCACCGAGCTGGAGTGAAATTTCAGGGCTGGAAACCATCCTACGAGAATTGCTGCAACCTCCGGCTATCTCTGGAAATTGAGGACCACAGGTTTTTGAAAAATCAGCCTCGACCATCAAACTGCAGATTTTTTAGTAGCAGAAACATTTGCCTTATTAGAAACATTTTGAATTGTATAAAACAGAAGTTCCAGAAAGGTGGAATTGGCCTCTTGTTAATTTCAGTGAGTGGAAAATAATTTATACACGAGTGTCTCGGAGTCGGAATTGAAAGTGTATTTCAATTCCGACTCCGAGACACGATTCTTCGTGCCTTGCGGATCGCTTTTATAGTTGCCGATATCTCGTGAGAGAGAAAGAGAGAGAGAGAGAGAGAGAGAGAGAGAGAGAGAGAGAGGACGAAATTACCTGGAAGGCATTACTAAAGCATAGTAATGCTGGAATAAAAACGATGACTTAACTTTTTTATTTCTAATTTTTTGCCACGATTGGAAGGCAATTTGGAGGCCACATGCTACGATTCGAAAGCAATTCGGAGGCCACATGCCACGATTCGACGGTCACGTACCTAGTACCTTGTAGCTCCACGGTTTTGTTTACCTGACTCGCGCCCAAACAGACCATTTTGTATTGTCTTCCGGGAATTCGAGCCGCGGCGCGTGCCGCATCATACGCTTGCCTGACTCCGACGAACCTTCGTATAGGCATAGCGAGATAATCGATGAATCACTAGCAATAGCACCGTGATACTTATGGCACAGCAAAATTGTGACACTCGTGGATAAATTACTATATTCTGAAATTCTTTCAATGGCTTCACAGCTTTGTGTTTCACTTGTAGATTCTTGTAGTATTCGCCCATCTTTTATGTTTGATAGAACTATAAAGTTTTTTTATATTTATATACTCGTCTATGATTATGTCAGAATTTGATATTCCTTTAAAATTGTATTCACGTATTTGTTTCGCAGAGTATAAGAGTCGTAATTCAATAACTCATGCTATGTAAATATGCAAACAAAGATTACCAGAATATCGACTGTTTCGATGTATCGTTAACCATATTTGAAGATCAAACGTTACGAACAATTTATTAATTCGTTGTCTTTTCTCTCGACGATCAAATCCTGTAAACTAAACTGTGGCTATCTCCGATCTCACACGATGTAATTATACATTTCTGTATGCTCAAATGTGGGTAATACAATATACTAAATTATATATTAAATGAATAACAATAAACATTAAACGTTAAAATCACTTTCCGGCGATAAAATGAAACGAATAGCACAATGACAAAAGAACCAACAGAAAGATCAACAAATCTTGTAACTGTACAATTGCAAATGGCGCAAACCATAATCAATTGCACAGTCGCAAGATAAGATTCGCCGTTCAAGTGATAAAGTACAAAATCAGGAACGATTTGTAGCGTGGTAATTAAGGTATAACACGAAAATACGTAAAAGCCACGTGGCGACTTTTCGTGCAACTATTTTGGAGAACGATATGGGGGTCAGCAAGACAAGGGCGTCAGGTGAAACGAGGCATGGCGACCGTGAACGTGCCTCGCGCGTTCAGTATCGTGATCGGAAGGTTTCGGAGGGGGTGCAACAAGCCAGGATTTCGATCGTGAAGCTAATTCGAGGGTTGCAGGGTTACAGGGTAAAAATTCAGCGCGGCGGACGGACCGAGGGTCGGCGAAGTGGGGTTGAAAGAGAATCGAACGTGGAACACGGTGGGACTAAAACCGTCTCCTCGGACTGGAAGAGAGAGTATCCAGGCTTAATCGGATTAGACGGTGCCGGCGGGGAAGGAGAGTATTTCTGGCGTGTAGCCCGAAGTGGCCGGAGTCTGCGACGCGGAAAATCTCCTCGGCGTAAAGTAGAATGTTAAAAATAAAGGCGCGTCGAATAGGCGAGAAAGTAGACGTTCGAAGGAGGAGCCGACGATCTTTTCTCGGGGGTGGTTTTCGATCCCCGGACCTGGATATAGGTCAGGACGGTTGTTTTCTTCAGAATTTTGCCGCGCCCACCCCCTTGGCCACCACCCGTCCCCGTTTCTGTTGCACTCCAGTCGAATTATAAGAAGCCAACCTGAAACGTTCGACGTCTGTCTATTTTAGCCGCGAATAGCAGCTGCCTCCCAGGCCTCCTGGGAGCTAACCCGGTCCTCAGAGTATCCTTACAGCCCTCGGGATCCTGGCTAATCAATTTATGTTTCTCTTGCCTCGCGGTTTCTATCTTTACCACCTGCCGCTTATTTTCGTTCCTGGTCCTCGACGTCTTTCACCTTTTCTTGGGAGACTACAATGGGAATTGCTATTATTACTGTTGCCAATAATACTGTTAGATCGCTCTTATCTATCAAGCCTAGATTAAACTTAATTTACAGTTCATGTAATGTTCGCTATCAACACTGCAGGTATCTATTTTCTACCAGACTCACTGCTAAATCAAGCGCAGAGCAAGATTCGTAGCTAGTTAATGCTAAAAGAATTTTCAGTATCTAGTATGACGAGTGATAGATTTTGTATGGTGGTCCAAATTAGGCTACCATCCCCTAATATTATTTACCGGATACTATGAACGCATAAAGTCTGCAGTCGTCTGCAGAAAGTCTGCACCCGATGCTCTTCTTTTATCGTAATTTAACCCCTTGACATATAAATAAAACGGAATATGATGCGTCCGAAAAATACTATTTAATTTGGCTCAACCGAACAGTTATGTGCAAGCTGAGAAAAAGAAAATGCTTCTTTCTGATTTACTGATTTGTGGATGCAACGTTGTTATCGAATACTGTCGAGAAGGTGGGAGGGTGGGGCATCTTGAACATTGTAAACAAACCGTCGCACAAGTGAAGCAACTGAGTAATCTAATAATATACTCCATGGCGACCGCCGAAAACAGCTCTTGACGAGTTAGACTCGTCAAGGTTTACAGTGACACATGAAATGAACGACGACCCCAACTTGTTATTGTATGCCAAGGGATTAATAAAGGCATCAATAATAGTAACAAAAATTTCGTTTTACGTTAAGAGTATGAGATACAAAACGAAAAATAAATGCAGAATATGAGCAGAGAATTTTGGCGATCTTCTGTTAGAATCACTACGAGCTGATCGCCGCAATCCTCATCCACTTCGTCCAAAATCCAAAGTATAATCTCCAAAAATAATCTAAAATAATAGGAGACATCAAAAGCAAACGCAAAGAAAGTGCCAAAGCAAGTTTTCCTTTCCCATACACGATGAAAGATCTTTATTATCGAAAGACAATGGAACGACGGATTAAAAATCGATTTGGAGTAATTACGCGTCAAGCGGTTAACAAAGCGCGACGTGTCATCGACGAAGCTCTTTTTTATCCGGAGCATTTAGTTGACATGCTCGGGGATCGTTGCCGCGACGAATCACGACAAAAGACGAACGGCTCGGCGGTTTTGGAGAAGGGGACGGACGAAGGTTGGGCGCGGCGAGGGTGAACGTCGAGAGAACGTAATGAGAGAAAGGCGGAAAAGAGGGCTGAGTCATGGGAACGGGTGAAAATTCGAGGCTCGCTGCGGCGGACTGCCGGCCTGGCCTGTGTTTCGCTTAAGTTCCACAAAATCTTGACACGGAAAGGAGCTGTGCAGCACGATTCTCGAGCACTCGTAACGGTGAAGTGGAGGGTAGAATAATAGGTACTCGGGGGCCGACCACCAAGTGGCAGCTAAGCCTGATTTTACACGCGAACTCGACCGACGGTTTTTCGATGCGACGAGCCAACCTAACACGGTTAAATGTCGCAAACACGTACCTGACTGATGGACCTGCGCCCTGGTCCTCCCAAAGACATCGGCGCTACAATCGTCCCTGAGAAACCAGCAAACCATACCACAGAAAACAAAAAAATATATACGAGCTACAGTAATGTCTCCCTTACTGACGCTCGGATTGTCCACAAAAATGGACAATTTCGGAAGAGGAGATACGATTATCCGAGCCTTGCAGCTCGTTTTTGTAATTGTTGACAATTTATAACTATAAAAACGAGCCAAAAGGCTCGAATAATCGTATCCCCTCTTCCCAAATTGTCCATTTCTGTGGACAATCTGAGCGTGAATTAGGGAGACTTTACTGTATAATGTCGATGAAGCAACTGTAAAATCTATAAACATCGGCGAAACACTTACGATTTATGGAACGAGTGTAAATAGCGAATGCTAGTTGACGCAAAAAAGAAAAATTAAACAACAAAGCAGAAAAGTATACGGAACGAAATGTCCATGTAACGCTTTCGATTCATAGAATGCGTATAAATTGAAAATGCTAGTTAACGCAGGTAATGAAACGACAAAGTAGAACAGTGCGTAAACCGTACGTCGACTAAACAGCTAGGATTCGTAAAATCGATCATTCGAACTCGATCGAATGAAAAATGCATAATCAGGTCGAAAGATGACGAGATCGATAGGACCAGGTGCGTATAGTGGGATCGTTGTTCCTGAATTGGCAAACCGAATGGAATCGTAGGTAATCTCGTCCCGATACGCAGGGAAGTTGGATACCGCGGCGAAACGCGTGAAATATGGAGTACGCGACTCGACGCGAATGAATTCCGCGACGCGGCATTACAATTTCAAATGTACGGAAACCGCGGTTAAACGCGAGCACGCCGAGCGAGACTGACGAATATCCGCGGCACGGGGAGAAAGAAACGGCTTCGACGGAAACGGAACGGTTCGCATTATCTCCGAGGGAAGCTTAAGCGGCCTGATAAACGGCAGGAATTTAATCGTTGCCGGATCGGGTCGTCGGCGATCCTCTTCCGTCCAATTTCGCCGGCGACAGTGTTGATTTTTCACCTAACGCAATTCCGAAATCACGATTTTCGTATTATCGCCGGGAAACGCTGCCCCGTCGATTGTGAACATCTTATTCGTTTATCTTCCGAATTAGGTCTGGAGGGAACAGTTGTATTGATCTTAATTTGCGCGGCACTCGGCTCTCTGTCGTTATTAGACTACGGATTTTCATGAATTTATGACTACAACTAATGGGTCGAATACGAATCTGCGGAGGCGTTCGAAGAACTTAACGGTACTGTTCTATTATTTTCAACTTATTACTGTTATCGAAAGAGATAGGCCAGTTCTAACTAATCTACGTTTCTGCAATTAACTTGGACAATTTTTATTTCGTGTAAAAATCTGCGATCCAATCATTACAAACACAGCGCAGCATTGTGACGACATTAGAGGAATTTAAGGATATTGTTCTATGACTTTCGATTCATTACAATAATTGAACGAGGAAAGACATTTTGATCTAACTCACGTTTCTTACAATTAACTTGGGCAATTTTGATTTCGCATAAATATTTGCAATCTAATCATCATAAACACGGCACAACATTGCGAACATGTAAGAGTTTTCTGGTTCATTTCATTATCGAAAATTGATCAGTTTTCATTTCTTAGATACTATGAAATGCATGATTTTATTCCGTTTCTGTTGTGAGGTGTATTTCCTTGAAATGCGACATCATAAATGAGACATAATTGGTTGATTAAAACTGTAAAGCGAAGGTGGTTGCAGCATTGTTCTAGGACCTTTTATGCAATTATTTTCGAGCAATATCTGTGGGTTCGCAAAATGGTGTCTCATTGTATCGGACTTTTTAACCCTTTGCACTCGAGTGGCGTCTCCGAGGCGCTATTGCAAATTGTTACCTCACGTCTCAACATAATTTTATTAATCAAATTTGTTGTACATTTGAGGAGCTGTTGAAAAGGTAACTGTTGCACGGGCCACAATATTCAATTTCATATGCATAAAATGCACTGGGTCATATAAAATGGAAAAACCGTGGGTCGGAAAAATTGCTTTAAATTTTGCGTTGATACGGCTTCGAGTGCAAAAGGTTAATATCTTTCGTTTACCGCCTCCAGTATATGGTAGTAGAATACTTACTAACAGCACAAGGTATCCAAATGAAGAAACACTTTCGCGGTCTTAAATAATCCGAGGAAAGGAGCGACGCAACGACCAGTTTAAACTGCATCGCAAACGTAATCTTCGAGGATCTTAAACGAAACAACGGATTGGTGCGACGACACATGGAAGTTATAATGGAAACAAACGATGTTGACGCAAGTTCTGGAACAGTTTGCGGCGCGAAGGGTCGAGTAACAAAATACTTAATTAGCTTGATAGCGGCGCGTGGCATTTACGCGTGCGCTCGGTTTCGAAAGGGAAACTAGGAGAGGCGGCAGCGCGTTAACTCTCCTCGAGCCTCTCTCTCCCCCCCTCTCTCTCTCTCTCTCTCTCTCTCTCTCTTACTCATTCACTTACTCACTTACTCACTCTCTCTTTCGTCCTGTTTTGCACGTAGCATCCAACCCTCGAGAAGAAAAGAGTGTCTGTTCGCACAGGGTAAGGTCGTCGGTTTCCGTGTCGATCGATCGAGACATCGTTAACGAAACGATCACGGACGGAAACGCGCCTCGCCGTGAAAAGAATTCCCCGCGTTTCCATAGAAACGCTTTCGAACGGGTACCGGCTGGCGCTGTACCACCGGCGAACTTTACACCGACACGGGGACGAACCTTTTCTTCGGGTCTTCGCGTCGTTAAGCACCTGCGTTGTGTCGCGGAACAGTCGTGTCGTGTCTCGTCTCGTCTCGTACCGTCGCGCCTCGTCGTTAGAAAGCGTCTATCCCCAAAGGCTGAGCGGATAGTTCCGTGGAATCGTGCCAATCGTGAATCAAGGCTCCGGAAACGAAGGAAAAAAGGCATCTCTCGATCTCTTTTTCCCTTCCCTCTCTCTCTCATATCTCTCTCTCTCTCTCTCTCTCTTTCTCTTTCCCTCGGGTTCTTTTTCTCTGCGTGTTACCGAGTTCGATAACACCGCCACCGAGATTCACGTTTCGTTGCGAACGATTTGTGGGACAAGCTCTAACAGACGAGAAAAGTGTCACGTCGATAACGAGGGATTGGCTCGCATGAAATCAATCATAACATCGATGTATTTTCAGAGAATTTTTCGTAAGGTCTCTACCTTACGTATGGTATTTTTGATTTATTGGCGACGTTTTGGTAACGGTCGCATAGATTTCGTTTCTTCGATTGGCTGACGGATTTAGTCTGAAGATGCGTGGGGTTCTTCGAGATTATTTGGATGATAAGATAAGAATCTAGGGACTAGAAAATGGACTAGGGAGGATTTGGGGAAGGTGGAACATGTGGAGAAGAGTTTAGAGATGAGTGTAAGGGTGAAGGAGGAAAGGAGAGAGGAAGGGAAATGATCTAGGATAGAACAGAAGAGAGAATGGATCTAGAAAGAAATCTATGGAAGGATCGAAGAAGAGAAAGGATCTAGAAAAGGGTCTAGAGAAGGATCGGAGAAGAGAATGGATCTAGAGAAGTGCCTACAAGAGGATCGAGGAAGAGAAAGGGTTTACATAAGAAGGATGGTGGGCGAAGGATCTGGAGAGAGTCGATAAGGTAGTCAACTTCGAACCTCGAAAGTTCATCAAGACCTCCCTTTAATACCGGTCTTTATCATCGAGTGCATTACTCTTCTCTTCGCGAAACTCGTTCGATCTCCAATTGTTTTAGCCGATGTAATACCATTAGAACTCCCGAGATGGATCATTAGCGAGGGGTACTCCGAGTCACTGACCAGATTGCTCCCAGAAATAGAAACCATTACTATAGGAACCTGCAGGAAAAACGAAAAACATCTGACACCCACATGTCTCGGCTACGGATACCCTGATGAATTCTCTATCAGACCAAAAACGAACTTTTTTCTTCGATTATGCATGTAACTTTCATATCCATGAAACATCTTGAGAATTGATCTCTTCAAGTTCGCATCTCGAGTCCGCCACAATCGCTGTTATCCTTTCTGAGGCCATAAGAGAGAATTAGCAAAAAGAATTGAAGGCTAGGGTGAAATTTACGAAAAAATTATTTATTGAATTATCCACAGTTTGAGGATATTATTGCCCTTGTATTATCCCGATTGTAGGAGATGGGTCTATGAGAACTTTTTTAATGAACTTCTTCACTGAAGCATATATTCTAATGGTATAATAATTATATGAACAACATCTTATCGCTGCTATCAAATACTATACAGTTGCCCACAAAAGTGTTCGTACACCTTCTAAAACGTAATAACATTTTTAAAACTCAACTAAATGACCTGAATTTCTTTTTTAAATGATAGAGGCACAAGTCTACTAGACGATGACTAAAATGCCTTTTTTTAATTTTGCTACGGGAGGTATTTTGTAAAACTTTCGTTATAGGTTCAGATAAAAAAAGTTAAGAAACGAGAGTCTTTTATCCTTTTTTGTCATTTGAAGTAATAGCAAAATTTAAAAATAACATTTTGGTCATCGTCTGGTGGACTAGTCCTACCATCTAAAAAAATTCAAGTTAGTTAGCCTAGTCTTAAAAAAGTTATCGCCTTTTAAAATGTGTACGAACTCTTTTATGGGAAACTGTGCATCAGTAGAGTCTTGGGTTCGGTAGAACCAGCGTTAAACAAAAACGACATGACTTACAGGTGTCCCTAACAGTTCGCGTTTTATTTACAAATTCCTGGTACTTCTCTTACATAACGTAAATCACGGAGAAGATTGCCGCGGATGCGAAACTAGACTAGCGTGGCCAGTCATGTCGTCGAATCCGTACTTTCGTGTTGAATCGTAGGAGCCTAACCGAAGGATGCTTGAGCGTCTACGATATTGATCCGTATTCCATCCACATGGAACGGGTCCTCCTCCGCCGTTCCTCTTCGATCCCCTTTCCCGTCTCTTTTCCGCCCGTTTCTCCGGAGTTTCGCGTTCGTCTTTCGGCTCCGAGATTTCGCCTCTCTCTCTTTCTCTCTCTCTCCCTCTCTCTCTCTCTCATTCTGTCCCTTTCTCGCTGCGTGTCTCCCCGTTCTCTCCACTCTCTATCTCTTTTCCAACCCTCTGTGTCGGTTCGTACACAGCTTTGAAGAGTCTCCTCGAAGCGAACGAGAAGTCATCGTCCCGCGAATTCTTCTCTGTTCTCCGAGGAGAGGACTCCTTGTCCAAAGAAACGATTCTTCCGTCAGAGGCGGGGACGGATCGGCCGAACGGAGAGAAGAAAGGAGATCGAACGGGATCGATCGGCGCGAATTGAAATCGGAACACGTCGTTCCTCGCGGACCAGTAGTTGGATACTTCTCGGACCTCGGGAAATTGGTCACCGTGCAGTTTCAGCTGTACGGGCATCCAAAACAGCGGAGAACCCTATCAAAACGTCCCACTAATCGAAAAGCTCTTTACCAGTGGTGGAGTGAACGTTCGGCGCGTTAATTTGGCGCGATTTTGTCCGGATTCGTTAATCATTAACGGGATTATACGACGTCGGAATGAATTATCTTGAAATTTTGAGACACTGATATTGTTGTCGACGATTCTGTTTAATCGCATCGATTCCTTGTCGGATAATTCCGATTGCACCTTGTCGAATACCTTCCGGCTTCGAACTTTATCGTAATAACTTTTTGTTGCTTTTTAATCTAAAAGCGATCGCCGATGAACACCGCGGCCGATGATTGTCACTCGAGGCAGATTGAAGCGACGCCCGCATTTAGTGCCACGAGGATGATTAAAATGCGCGTTTCATCCGCTAAAAAGCTTCACACATATCGCCGTATAATTAACGCATTCCCATTGCGACCGAGCGCTCGAAAAAAATATTCGTCGCATATTTCTTCACGTCTGATTCGAAATCCTCGTTTCGCTCTTAAAGTTACGGGGTCCAAATCGATGATCCCTGAACCCTAAACGACAGGGTCATTTTCACCCCTTGATAGCAGACGATCGCAGCGAGACTGGGACCTCGGAGAATGTTATAGAATATCCTGTTTCGGGGACCTCGTTCCCCTTTGATTAATAAACAGTCACGGCGAACGGGGATTCCGTTTGTTTTAATGAAAAAAAAGAAAGGAAGAGGAGTGGTTTTCGATGAAGCTAATGCCGGCCAGATACCGCCTGACGGCGCTACGAATCCTCTTCTAATAAGCATCTACGGTTATAACGATGCCCGTCGTGTTTGTTTCGCATGGCGGCTTTATCGAGCAATCCGGGGAGCTCTTATCCGATGATTTGTCTTGTGCCAGGGTCGCGACTGCTTCCTACGAGTCGTCGATAAAAATCGTACGAGCGTAAGAGGGCTGCAATTTCGACGGGGAAGATAAACGGGTCAGATAATATGGCGTGTATGCGGAAACGAGGGTGGATATCGAAATAAGGATGAAGCATCCACGTTATCTCGACACCTACGCCACGTTTCCCCAGGTGAGCGAGTTCTGTTTAACAAACGAACGCGTCTGTCCCTCGTCTCCGCTTCCCTTTGAACACCTCTCGCGATCGTCCGAGATCTTTCACGCTTTCACTGCCGTATTACGGGTTATGTTTCCTCGTATGTGGATGATGCGATCTTTCCGTCGAACGTGATCAATTTTTATTACCATTTATTCTTCTTCGTCGAATACCATCCTTAGGTCAGCAAAGAGTGTCAACGGTTCGTCGAAAATTAAGAGTGTACTGACTGACTGAATTTATCTTGAATCATCTTTCTTAATATCACAATTTTTTGAAATAAGTTTTCGAAAGATTACTTGCCGCTTCTGGTGGCAATTTCTTGCTCAGAAAATACAATAATATTCAGTGAACCAAGATCTGTAAGAATTTAGAATGTGTGCTACAGGATTACGATAAAAACTGCTGCAATGAATCTCGTATATTTCTGTTTTTAAAGTTCGAATGAGTTACTCTAAAATGAAAGTTATTAATCGAGATACATCAAAAGTTCGATCGAAACATCGAATCTACGTATACAAATGTAGAATTAAGAATGAAGAGAGAGGCTATAGCTCTACAATCTCTAAAACGATTAAGCCGCTTCATAGAACTTAATTCAAATGCGCCAAAAGTTGAATTAAAACGTCGAATGTGTAAGGATTGAGAATCAATAACGATGAATAATGAAACAACAGTTCTATGATCTCCGAAATAGCGAAGTTGCTTTTAAATTACAAAATCCGATACACCAAAAACTGGACCAAATGATCGAATTCGTACAAACGAATATCGTGAAGTGATTACGGAGTTATTAACCCAGAATGCCCGAAAAAACTGTTTGCCGCTCAGCAAGAAAAAGGGAGCGTCGTTTATCGCGGAGTCGCAGGCCAAATGGAACGTATTAATTAAATTTTCGTGCGGCCAGCGGCGTTAATGTAACCGGGAGAACCGCGGCAAACTCGCGGAACAAAGGTTCGTTCTCGGGGACGTGAGAGATTCGCGAGTAAACAATATCGCCGCGTCCCATGCGACGTGCCGCGGAATACATACTGCTTCGCGATCGATACAGCGAAATAAAGTAGAAAGAGGAAAAACTTTTAATACGATATAGGAGCCGCGTTCTCTGTCAGCCTCGCTTCCTTCCTGCCTAGCTTCGTCCTCTATTCGGTATCCGTGAATTCCTATCCGCGACGTCGCTCGTCTATCGTTGTCTCCTGTCCTCCGATAAAATCTTTCTCGAAACGAGAATGGAAAACCGGAGGCCCTCGACGAATTTCGCCAGTCGATCTACGATCGAGAACGAGGGACTTGTAAATCTGAAAACTGGCTGTGTTGACACGGGTAGAATTCATCTGTCAATTTGTTTCGACGCTATTGTAACCTCTGAGTCGCGTTTAGTTGCGCTTTGTTCTTTATTGATAAAGGAGAAGAAGATGGTAGAGTTTTATCGTTTTTAACCTTGGCTGCGCACTTTTTAACATTTCTAGATTTCACTGTGTACAGTATTTGTACTTTCCAGCATTTCTTTTGGCTGTGCACAGTATTTGTACCTTTCAGCATTTTTAATTTCGACTGCATACAGTATTTGTACTTTTCAGTATTTCTAAATTTGACTGCATACAATATTTTGTACTTTTTAGCATTTCTTTTGGCTGTGAACAGTATTTGTACCCTTCAGCATTTTTAATTTCGACTGCATACAGTATTTGTACTTTTCAGTATTTCTAAATTTGACTGCATACAATATTTTGTACTTTTTAGCATTTCTTTTGGCTGTGAACAGTATTTGTACCCTTCAGCATTTTTAATTTTGACTGCATACAGTATTTGTAGTTTTCAGTATTTCTAAATTTGACTGTGTACAGTATTTGCACTTTTCAGCATTTCTTTTGGCTGTGAACAGTATTTGTACCCTTCAGCATTTTTAATTTTGACTACATACAGTATTTGTACTTTTCAGTATCTCCAAATTTGAGTGCGTCTTCTACACTTGAATTGCCATACTAAACATACGTATATATACGATTTATTTATCCAGCTAGACACTCGATGTTCGTTACGAAATAAATCAAGCTTTATCAGCATCTATGATGTAGATCATCTAAGAAGATTACAAAAGTAACTGCGTTAATCTGTAATAAATTATATCTTTCCTATTCGTATATTCATAGATAAGTTGTTCTAGCTTAGCATTATTTTTATAATCATTAATGAATAATAATTCTCTCGTGAGAAATAATATTGTTTAAATAAACGAATTCGAACGGATCCAAAACAATAGTCACGAAATATTTCTGCAGAAGCTTGTTGGAAACAGGAACGTATCTCGACGCTGGGAATAAGGGGTGGCGGCGACATTTTCCCGGGACGCGACACGGCGAGGAGAGAGTCGGGGGTTGGCGAGGAGGGGTTGAAGACGGTCATAGCGGGTCGCAAGGATCGACGATACAAGAGGTGCCTGGGGAGTGCTGGACCATACGGCTGTAGCCGCGGTCCCTCTTGTCCTCCTAAAAATTAGAAACTTTTCCCCCTGGCAGTCTGAGGCTCGCAATCCCGCCCCCGCAAACCCTCCTAGGTCCGGGGGAGAAATCTGCCGCGACAGTTGCTCCGATTTTGCTTGGCCGGTAGGCGAGACGACGACGGACCCCCTCATTTATTCCGTCTAATCCGCGCCAACTTTTCTTATCACTCTTCTAACTCTCCGCCAACCTTCTCGCTTTTTCTCTTTCTTTATTTCTTCCTCTCTCCCTTTGAAACCCCGATTTTTCGTGGATCCGAGTTTCAAGCGTTCTCCTGCGGAATACGCAAGCTAGCTGGACAATGCTTAACACGCTGAGTGCCGACTATCAATCCCTAAAATTCCATCAAAATTCAAGCAATTTAATTAACGAATTGAAAATTGAAACTGCCAAGTTCAAATTTATCGCGGCAGTATTTTAACTGCTAACCTTGCTCCTGTGCTGGACAATTTTTCTTTTTCTTTAGTGTTTTGAGAAATTGTCAACATTCAAAGTGCTCCAATTTCGTAAAAAGAAATGGTAGGACGACGAGCCTTGGCTCATTTTAATACTCGTGGCTTCTATTTTTGCACTTTATCATTGGTTTTTATTTAGTATGTTCTCGCATGACGTAGCAAGTGGAAATCGGAGAACGTGTTCCTTCTCGAAAATACTACAATTGAAGCTCGTCTAAGATTTATGATTTTCAGGATGGAAAAATTATGATCCTGGGGTTAAAAAAGACGTTTATTGTTTGAATAAATACTTGAATAAACACTACGTTTGTCCAGCTAGTTCTCCTTTAATAGAACTAGAGCTTCGCCATGTTCCTTCGGCTCTAGAATATGCCTTTTCCGAACGGTCCGGCAAAGTATTTGCCGGCTGCGTAAACTTTTATTTAGACCATTCCCTGTTCCGCCGTTTTCGGTGTGTATGGTTTTATTGCGGCAGTAAATGCGGCGTCGCGGCAGCGTGGGGAACGCAAAAGGAGCACGAAAGGAATGTAAATACGAAGGCGATGCGTGAAACCGCGGTTTTTTTACGCGTTTACGGCGTTCGCGAATTTGTGGGACACTCGGACGGGACTGCTTTAACAAATATTAACGAGCTTACCGCGTTAAGGAAGCTTTTAATTTAGTGGGAGTTTTTCCGCGAAATTTTTCCTCGTTTCAGAATCCCTTATTTTCGAGAATAATCCTTAACAATTTGCACAAGGACCCACGCCCTAGCATTATCGCGCCTGAATTTACTGCTAGGAATTCTTTAATTTAATTGTAGTTTCTAGTATTCCAATTTCTCATTTGGCTGCAAGCTTAATGTAGAGGTGAATTTTTCGCTAAAATATAATCCACGATTTAATTACTTGCGATTATGACATTACTTGTACTTTTCAGAAATGTTTCGCATTCGTCTTTCGCGAATCTGCACATTTTGTTCCGTTTTACGTTCTTTGTTTTTATCTGGTGGCGTTATTCGCGCATCATGCAAGCTGGCGCTACACACACGTACAAATTATATGTGAAAGACAGAAATAAAATCTGCTTGATCGTCGAGTCGGTTCCGAGAGAATTTGTTGAACGGCGCCGGAGAAATTTTCATGGCAGACTATCCCGGTAACGAAGTATCGTACGAACGAAATTTATTCCACGTTTTCGACTTGTGTTTGCTCGGAGAATAATCTCTGTCCCGTTTCACTGGCGTGTACACCGACGCAACGGGAAATATTTGATCATTTGTTTCATGAAATACGATCTTTGTTCCTCTACAGAAAAAGATACGAACCCGGATGCCTCAATTTTCACGATGTTTAGGTTACCAGATATTACGGCGCATCGAAAATTATGACTTTTATTATCTCTGCGCATTATAATTACTTAACACGTTCCGTGCCGAGCTTTTTTTACTCGAATCTTTACACTTTGATATTTTACTAAAACTTGATGTATTACGTGCAATTATTAATTCTCGTACACATAACAACGTAACAAAAACTTATCAACGCCCATTCTTGCGGTGGAAATTGATTCTTCGGTTCTAAATTTCTTGTAAACAATTTGTTCAGTTCACTAAGTAAACATGCAAGCGTGTACCATCGATGGTACACGTGGCACAGAACGTGTTAATCATGAAATGAATTTCCAAACTGCGACAACTCGCTTCATTCATTTTCAGGTGGTTAAACCCTTTGCATTGTAGAACATCGTGTGGAAGATTTCGAACGAAGATATCGAGCATAATCATAGAAATAAAATTCATTTCATCAATTATCAATATTTAAATATTAAAGTGAAGGCTGGCAATCAATGAATTTTCTTTCTCGTATAAGAATTTATTATTGACAAAGAGATACTAATCGATGTAACCGTGAAAGAAATCGTAGTGAAAGGGATTAACAGATCAATAAATAAAAGACGCTGTCACTGTTATTTTAAGATTACCGCGAGACTTAACATTTCTAAAGCTTAATTTTCATTATAATAGTCACTTCTAACTTTATTAGAAGTCTAGCATAGCTTCCAGTCAACTATAACAATTTCTCTAAATTAGCGTAAAGAAAGTAACTTGCAGAATACGGCTTAATGATATTTTATTATAAGGAGTTAAATATTTTCGACGCGATTTAAGAAACTCCCGACTTTATTCAGAGTTTCATCAAGCCTGCAGCGAGATAAAAATTTCTCAGAATTATAAGACGCTGGTCAATTATAATTCCCAGCGTTCCAGATTATGAAGTGCTCGGCAAGCCATAACCAGCAGTAACGGTAATAAATAAAAACGTCGTGAATGACCGAATTGAACGCGGAGACGCGACATCTTGTCTGTCGTCCGGAATCTATAGTGCCGCATTGGACGAACGAGAAACGAGGGTCCGGAATGAAAAAGTTCGTTGTTCTTCCCGTGGTTACTATCGTGGTGGACCTGATCGATGGCAGCTTACGCGTCCACCAGCCTTCACCGGGGGTGTTATTTTCCTCGGGTTAACATCGACGCCGTGCCATAGATCTTCCCCGGATTGTCCACTTTTTCCGCGTCCTCTTCTTTTTCTCCTTTGCCTTCCTTCCAATATTCTCCCAACGGCGCTCGTATCATCGGACAAATGAATTTTCACCGCGATCCATACCCTCGCCTCTTCGAATCACACTTCGATCTATCTGTGTGCTGCAACTTTTTCTGCCTGCAACCTCGCACGAGCATATTTTATTCTTGGTCAGAGAAAAATTACATTTTTCGACTTTGCATTATTCCGTGTCTTTCGTGGCTGCGCTGTTAATAGACTGCTGATCGTATACGTTTATGGGAAAGAAATTACATATAAATTTTCTGAAGACATAAGAAGGATTTAGTAATGTTGTTACGCCATTTCTGTTTCTCACAATTGCTCTGGGAAATTTCTATTTTGCATAAAGATCCGTTGTCTAGTTATCGTAATCATTGCACCTGGTAGAAGGTTAAAAGTTCATTATTAACAAAAGGAAAATTATTTATTTATTATTATGTTTACTTATTATCATTTTTACTTATTATTATTTTTACTTATTATTATTTTACTTATCATTATTTTTACTTATTATTACTTGTTTACTTATTTAAAAAAAATAAATGTTGGCGTCCAGAACAGGTTTTTCTCAAAATAGACTTGGCAGTTAGTGTATATAAAAAATTTTATTTGTTTGTATTGTATAATATTTACAGAAGGTGCAAATAGAAGTACTAAAAACTATCCAACACACACAGTGTAGTACTAGAGTACTACACTGCGAAACATCGTATTTCTATTTTATTTTTAAGTGAAAGTTCCATTTTCCATATTGTTATTCCTTTTTCACACCAGCTGAGAATAAAAAACAATAGATCGTTTATCTACAGTTATATCAACACGTTCTTTTGCACATTTTATTTGTGGTCCGCCATGACCTCGGCCATTTTTCTGAAAATCGCCGCACCAATAAAGGGTTAAAAGAGGAGACCGTGTCAGCGAAAAAAAATTCATTTGGTCGCGGGGGCGGTTTTCCAGAAAACCGCATATAAATAGAACGTGTTCCAATTGTATTGTACATTGTTTGCGCAATAAAGACGTATAAGATACGCCTCGTCGGTCGCGTATCGATTTTATTTAGCGACCGGCGGAAAAATGACGCGGGAACGCCAAGGTATTTTCGCCGGTGAACAGGGTCGAGAACGGAACGGAACGGAACGACGGAAATCCGCGAAAGTGCTCGGTTATATTTAGTCTCGGGACACACGTCCGATTCGGTTTCGTTCCGCAGCGGTCCCGTGCCACCCCCGCGCCACCATTCTTCGTAAATATTCGAACGCTCCGCGCCGGAAATAACGGGCAGACTACCCCGAGTCTCGGCGTTCACCCACGTTCCCTGCATATGCGAAACAGAACTGTCTCCAGCGGCTTTCGAAACTGTGCTGCTCTCCATTTCATACTTGACACTAGTCTCAAAATGTAACAACAATGTTCTCTCCAACGGATGCATTTTTAAAGTCACTTTTCTCCGTGGTAAATCAGTTGTCCGCCGTTTTCGCGGACCCACAAAATGGTCGTCGACGCAATTTTTCAGAGAGGTACATTGAATTCATGGCACATGTTCCGAAAGGAGGCATTTCTTTTATTGCCCAAGTACAGTAATTTCTCATAGAAATGTTTGAAGGTCGGAACTGAAGCCGGCAGACCTGAGAATAAAATAAGGCGCGATTCTTCGGGCCTCGCGGCTCGTTTTTACAGAAACTCGAGGCAGTCGGCAAAAAATGGCAGCGGTCAGCATGCCGATGTACATTAATATGAATATGTACATAGAGAATAAAAACAAACAGACCATTTTGTGTTGTTTTCTGGGAACTCTGTCGACTCTTAGCATCGACGTAGCAATAGATTACATAGGCGCAGGACTAGCAGAGAGAAATCGACAGTAACCCGAAATTTGGCATTTCTAGGAGAAATTAGTGTATTGTTAGAGAAAGAGAAAGAAAGAGAGAGAGAGAGAGAGAGAGAGAGATTGTCTAGTATCGTACATGGCATAAGTTTCTTTATTAAATATACAGTATAACAGTATAACACCGAATGTGTTTTTTGGAGAGTTTCCCTTTGCTTTAATTTTCATTAATAGCCTTAAGTATCGTTACATACGCTGGGTACCGAGTGATCAAGAAAAGGAAAAACAATTGTACTTTCTGAATTAGAACAGCTCTCAAGGTCTGCTCTTGTTTTATCACTGCGCACAATTGTTTTCTTATCTTCGTTCCGTTTCAACTTCAACTCTTTCATAAAATGCCAGCCTGTTATCTCATAGAAGAATGTAATCTCATTGCAAACTTATCTAACCTTGCTCCACCTTCTCATTTCGAATGAACACATTCAGAAGCTTAATCGCTAACTAATCATTAGACTGCGGATTTTTATGCATTGTGAACATTTTGTGCATCGATTGCAAGAAACAGGAACATCGTAGACGTTCATTTCCACTTTGAATAATTTTAACGAATTACAGATAATATAATCGGTGTGCGAAATTCTTCTAACATTATCTGTATTTTATTTTTTATATCCGTCGTAAATGTATAAAATCCGCAGTCCACTGATCACCAACTAATGCTTCACCTCGCATTACGACCAACAAACGACAAACTGGGACAGAGAAATGAGGATCAAACGAGGATCTGTATTTACCACGAACGCTAAACGCTGCTTCTTATTTCGCCACAATCCCGAAATCGGCCGGATGTTTCGCAACAAAAACCGGGAACCACGTCGGAGATCAAAGACAGACGAAGGGTCCCGGCTACGCCGGCTGCTGTAGGTAAGTAACGCAGGGGACCGCGAGGTTCTTATTGTGTCCGGCATTAGACCTCCAAAAAGAAAGCAACCGTTGCGGTGCAACCGCGGCGAGTCCAGCGTTTTCGAGGTTCGCCGAAGCAAGAGTAGCCATCGGGCACAAAGGAAACAACTCGATTGAAAGTTTCCCGGGGCCTGTGCAACTGCGAGTACACGTTGTTGCACGGAATCCGAACGTGAAATTCGATCGGAAACTCGGACGGTGTAAGCGGCGTTTAATGGATTGGAAATGGGATATCTTGGACGGGGCAGGAGAGACTGTCGCGCGCGACGGATCCCCGATCAATGCTCGAAAATGGTGGACGAAGGGAGCGAAATAGACAGAATGAGAGAGAGAGAGAGAGGACAGGAGAGGAAGCTGCCTTTAGAGACACAACTTTTCCTTTCTCACGAATGTCCCTTTGTTTCACATTATCCTGGGCCGACGCTCGGCTCGCTGGCATTCTGCCAACCTTGGGAACGTTTTCGGCCGATTGTCGGCCATCGGAAGCGTCGGATACGATGGCACACACCGGCTGACCCCGTGATCGCCGGACACGACGTTCCCCTGGGTAGTTTTTACGAGGAACTGCAGCTAGAAAGCCAGCCCGGCCAGATAAGAGCACCGGTGATCTATTAACCTTTTTTACGGCCGATAGAAAATGTAACTACGACTGGTAAGGGCTGGATAAAAACGGCGAAACGACCCGGCAGACGTCCCATCGCCTTCTATCCGACCATCGGAAACCAGAGCCAGTGATCGGCCAGTTTGTTGCGCCGGTGAACTGATCTTACTGTTGCTTTTACCAGAGAAATCGTGTCCGCTCATGTGCGCGCTATACTACATGTGTATCCTGATTTCGCTTCTCGTACCTCGCGCCGGGTCTAGTACATAGCGATCTTTCTTTTTTGCTGATACGCGCCACGTGCCACGTTTTATCCGCCGCGATTCGTTCCGCATCATTGAGATTTTATTGCGATACTTTCCGGTAATTTGTTGCTTCCTGGTGAATCGGTAAGTTTGATTTTTCGCTTTATGATTGTCTCGTGTTTTGGTCGGCGGATCCTGGGAAAATGTTTAGGGGTGGTTTAGCGAGGGTTTGGAGTCCTTGGAGCTTGATACTGGGAAATGATTTTGTTTCGGTTCCAGTTTCGGGGACATTAATCCTCGGGTCTTGGAGGATAGGTACGCATTTGAATATCTCCTGTGAAATCAATAGTTCTCGGGACGGAGAATTAAATGCGGTTAGCAACCCTGTATTCGGGGGCGATGTTCACCCCGGGGATATGACGGATGGCCGGGAGAAAAAATTTCTCTGGAATATTTTTTCGAGTTCTATATTAGATGTAGGTTTCATCGAAATCTGAGGGGCCATTTGGCGAACGTCCCTTGTCCGTGTCCCTGTGGGGTATTGCTAGGGGAATGGTCATGGATAAATGGTTGCTGCGGCTGTAGATGGAAATGTAGCACTGCGCAATACTGCTGAAACTGTATTTTATTGCAGTTAGAGAACGCGTAGAAAACAATAGTCGAAAACCGTCGTCGTTTTTGCTGGCGGCGCACTTTTCAGTCGAGGTACGATAAAAGCGCAACATAGAATCGCGGGTCAACTTTCGAGAAGTCATTCTAAAGAGGAAACTTCCTTCTACAAGATCACGTCGACGAGAATTCGGAGAAAAAATGTTCAAACTCCGTGTAGCCGTTCGAAGTTACAGAAGTTACAAACTGAAAATCATCTTCGGTTTCCCAGCTCATTCCATTCCAAGAAAACGTCTTCACTGAAATTAAATTGAAACGTGTTAAAGCGAGGACTTGGTCCCATAAAACAAGCACAAATAGGCTGCAGCAAGACGTTTTTGCGGGATGTTACAGAAGTTCGAAGATCGATATCAGCGATCCTTTAGTTTGGCGTCCCGGACACGTGACAAAATACTTTTGCTCGGTAATGTATGCGCGACACGTGCGTCGCAGATGCGTGAGCCCCTATTTAATAGGTGACAAGCGTGATCGGGCACGTATCGCCCAAAGGGGGTGCCAATATTCTGATTGGTGGGACCCGCATGCCTTCCGGGGATAGTCTCCCCTAGAGCCAAGAATTTCTTTGCACAGTCACCACCCTTGAATTCAGAAGCTTCTGTTCGAGTTAATAGTGAACTACAAAACTGTATCAGCATTTCGCGTTACCTTGACTTCCATCCCCTATTGCGGCATAAACGTCCATAGAAGAATGGCAATCCGTATAAACGTTTCGTGCCGTGTTTTCTTGCAAACAGGAGGTTGCTCCTAATTTCGACAAAAACGCGTTGCAGTTTGTTGCAAGTGACATTCAGTCCACTCGAGCCAGTGTAGCATCCCCTGGAGCGCCTCGAGAATCCCCTCGTGTCTCCGTTTTGCGGAATAAAAAGGGTGCAAACCACCCTCGAGGCTGGCGGGGCCACATAAATTACGGCGACGCCATATAATCGGTTCGTTCTGCTAGGTGTTATGAGGATCCCGTTGATCTTTATACTAAAAAACTATCGGGAAACCCATTAAAGGAGCTCCGCTCGATTATCGCGTGAAATTACCGGTCCGGCAAAATTTCCTCGTACTTCGACTTCGGGCTATAAAGATGATAATGGTGACAATTTATTAATGACAGCTGTTCGACACATAGAAGGGGTAAACAGAAAACGATAGAATATGAACGACGGTGAACTATGTAGAAACAAGAATAGCGCATGATCATTACGGAGGAAGGATCTCATGAATGTAGAACATTTATTTTTTTCACAGGAGAAAGTTATTTAAAATATCGAGCTGTGCAACATATTAAAATTTCATCGAAATCGAAGAGGACAACGGTTTTGTAAATGAACAGTGAAATGTTCAATCTTTCGCACTCGGATGTCGCCGACACGGCGACACAATGTATTCGTATCAAAGTGGCTCTTTAAGGTAATCACGTAAAATGCGTAATTAAAAACGCAAAATTTTCTATTTATCAGTTCCTACAAAATTGTCGAGCAGCATAATGATTTTTCTTGCAATTCGACTCAATGTTTGCAAATGTCAATGTATGCAAAATCTGTTCCGAGTGCAAAGAGTTAATCTTGAGAGTGCCATAATTACCAGCTGTCTTGTTACGTCTCCTAAGAAGGGACATCCGAGTGCAACGGTTTGAGCAATTATGCAGAGAAGGAGAGTAGCGGAGAAGGAGGAGAAATAAAAGAGAGTGGAGGAGAATGGAGGGTGTTTAATTAGAAATAGGATGGAGAGAGAGAGAAGCGGGACGAGGAAAAATTCGGCGGAATCTCGGAATCCGCTGCGGCTCCTCGATTGGCCTACGGCGCGCAAGCGGAAACCGCGATTCGAAGCGTGTCGCAGACGTCGCAAGCGGATTCCGCATCGCGGAAAGGCGGACGAGCGCCTCGATAGGGCCACTACTCGTTACCGAGACAATTACTCGGAAGACAGCCGCTTTCCCGGCAAGTGTCGCTTCCCCGGGCTGCACAAAGGCTCGAATAACTTGAGACAAAGCGCGGTAAAGTGTGTCTCGAGAACACAATGTTCCCCTCGCTGTTCCATGCAGTCCGCGTCCCGTTACGTTCTAATTAACGAACGGTTATATCCCGCCGCGTCGGTTGAATCGTTTAATCGTTCCGGGAAGGGAATTCCGGTTAAACGCGAGCCGCGAAACGCGTTTTTCCGCTCCTCCTTTCCGCAAACCGTACCGGCGACCTCGGACCAACTTCGTTTCCCGCTTCTAATCGGATCTGTCGCGGCTCCCCTGCGGCCTCGAAGGATCCCAAATCTTACCGCACCGTAACAGCGAAACGGTCAAACAAGATTAACAACATTTGATAATACATCGTGCGTAATCATTTGAAATAATTATGGCAATCCGAGATACAGGATCGATCCGCGGGATTATTGTAAACAATTTCAGACCAAGAATGTTAAATTTGAGCGATCGGTGCACGAATCATTTCATTTCTCGAAAACTGCTCTACCAAGGGCATCGAAAGATCGAACTTCAGAACTAAATATGCAAAAACAAACATTAATTATGGTATAATTAGAGCAAAACGAAATTTTATGTTATCGTACAAAATAAACAGGTAACAACAGCGTAAAACATAATTAATTAATATAACAATTGATCAAACTTCGAAAAGTATGTTTCGAAGTGTCGTCAGTTGTTCCTTTTTTTTATATATGTATCGATGCAGTAGTTTCTCCTGAACAATTCCGTATCATTGATTTACTTTTCCATGCCCTAATTGTGTCACAATTGATGTTCTTCGGCGGCTGTGCGTTGTGCATATGCCGGAGATTTAGTCCGGACGATCACCGCTATGCGATGATAGTGTTTCGCGATCCATAAGCAGGTCATATTTTAAAAAGTCCATGAGACTAGTTTAAAACATTCAAATAAGCCAACCTACATACAGTAATGTCTCCCTAACTGACGCTCAGATTGTGCAGAAAAATGGACAATTTGGAAACAGGAGATACGATTATTCGAGCCTTGCGGCTCGTTTTTATAATTGTTGACAATTCGTATCTATACAAACAAACCGCAAGGCTCGAATGACCGTATCTCCTCTTACCAAATTGTCCATTTATCTGCACAATTTGGGTGACAATTAGGGAGACATTACTGTATTAGGTCGTAAAGACCGATGATTCAAAACGGCAACGTGTAAACTATAAACAACGAAGCTACGTAGAAGCTTGTAAAATCTCCCGAATAATTATCAAGAAAGATTGTTCCATTACGGTCGTGTAAAACCTCGCAAGCCACTATTCGCTAATTGAAAAGTCAATTATCCCATCGGCAGAGGAACGCCGACAGAAGTCACGTGCACGCGACGTCGGCCGTTAAAGGGTTTGGACATCGGGACAAGGGCGGGGCGAGCACATTCAGGAAAAATAGCGCGAGAAAACGCGTTAACGCGAGCGAACCAGCCGCGTTTGATTTCATTCGAGCCGGTGCGGTGGTTGAACCGAGCGCGCCACACGCGTACTAGCATCCCCGGCTATTAAACGAACGCGTTCATGCCAAACGACGACGACGACCTACACACGTCTACGTACGTATGCATGTATATGCGACAGCCAGTAAACGCGTCCGCTTATTAAACTTCCGTATTACGCTGTAAATACGAGCCGCAATGAATTTCACCGGGCGACAAAGAGACTCGAGAATCTCCGATATCCTGACCCGCGGCTGAAAATGAAAAGTTCCGCGCTGCTCGCTCGCTCGCTCACCTGTTAACTGGCCGGGACGACTTAATTCGTCGCTTGACTTCGCCTCTCCATGATGCCCTTTTTTTTACCTAACTATTCGTCCTAACTATTATCCCACCGCGATGTTAACGACGATGTGCGCTACATAGGTCGACCTTCGTTCGAGTTTTTATAATGAACCATCGCGGAGACAGAATCACTGGATGAAGTCATTTAGGATCTCCTTCGTTTTTAAACCTCTAAGTTTGTTCGATTTAGAAATGCCACTGGAATAGCATGTTCGAATTATACAATTTGTACATTATTTTACTTTTGTGGCAGTATTGATGAAAAAGTTGCGAGCGCCTGTAGGAGAACGTCCTCTAGGAACGGAGCTGTTAGTCGTGTATTTCTCGAGATTCCATTGCGAAAACAATTTCTGCAGGTTGTACAATGTATGTACTTTTAAAACATGTTGCCCGTTTTGGGGAGAATTTATCACATTTTTTGGAAAAAATTTCTGAAGATCAGATTTGTGTGACTTTTTAAACTGAACGAGATTAAGAAACGGAAACATTGTTGATCCTTTGCTAGCATTTTCTTGGCACATCGGAAGGCATTAGTAATTGTAAGTGAGAAGATCGAGATCATATTTCTAAAAATCGATAGATCCTCGAAACAGTTGTGTGGAGCCAGTCGCGTGCGCGTTTCGGCGCGCATCGGTATCGGCGCAAAGCGATCGGTCAGGCCCCGGTGAAATTTTTATCGGCCGATATCATTTATCTTCGTTATCCGCGTCGCTATTCATTATCTGGCCGTGTCCGCGCGCCGCCTACATTTTCGACGATAGCGCGTCGACGCAACGCGACGGAAAGTAGTCGTTAATGTACCGACGAACGTCCACCGCGCAGGCGAATATTCGTCCGGAAAATACCCGTCCCGGCCGCTTTCATTTTCTGGAGCGAAATTAATTGGACCAGGGTTCACGGCGGCCAACGATATCGAAAACTTTGATGTTTGAACTGCGGCGGGACCGACCCGTCCCGTTAACGAAATCCGCGTCGCTGCGGGCCGGCGAGCGGCCCGAACGACCCGCCATCGCGCCGCGCCGATCCAAATGAATCGATCGCTTCTGGTACCCAGCTCGATCTTCCTGACTTCGAAATTCGCGATTCGAACCGTCGGTATTGGATCAAGCAAATTTATCATTCCCTGTGAGGTCCTGACAATTTTTTCATCTCGGAAATTGATGTTGAAGTGTTGCGAATTTTTAAGTCTCTGAGATCTTTGGAGTGAAGTTCATTTCTGTCCAGTGTACAACAATATCAACAAAATAGTCAAAATGTTCAATACCATCAAAGAATGTATTAAGAAGGAATTAAGCAGATGTGAGACATTAAATAAATTAAATTTTTAAAAAAAGTTCATTTCACTTGATTGTGCTGAAAAAACTAGAGAGATTATTTTAAGAGGGTGAGTTTGTTCAGTTTTGGAGAGCCATGTAGATCAGTATTTCTCAAATTATTCTAATTGTAGAATACTCTTCAATTCGGTTGGCAATTTTTATCGCTTTTTATAACACACTAATCTCATTTTTCATTCTAAGTTTGTTTCAAGAAATCTTATTTAAATCCTATTTATAAGATTTATAAGATTTAATCTCATTTTATTATAGCTAACCCCAGTTAATAGTCTTCCATATCTAAATAAAAATCGATCTGTAGAAGAATTGTGAAGCTAAAATATGTATGTTCCTAACGGAACTTCTTTTCCATCAATTTATTAGAATAACTCTGATTCTCAGCAGAATGTAAAAAAATGTATTAATTTGAGATATCCATAAAGTCCTGAACAATTCCATCACTCAAACTTTACAATGAAACATGCAATTCCTCAGTGATCTAGATCCCAAAACTTAACAATTATTAATACTTCACATTTAAGAAATAGTTAATTTCGGACTAATAATTTATCGGTTCCTTTAGCCGAATCTCTTCCCAAAGCAAGCCAGCCGATTACCGTGAACGTCTCGTGGCGGAATTCTAAGACGACGCCGATGCCTGACGTCGAAATTTCCTCTCGTGCGTGTATGATTGATGAGACGGTTTACGGTTGACGTTTCATGGGAAGCGAACGATTTTGATTCCCCGTGAATTCGTGGGGAACGGATATTACCCTGAGAAGGGAGTAAACGAGGACAGGAAATAAGGGTGGGGGATGGAGTCGCGTAGAGGCGAGAGGTGCAAAGAATACAAGACTTGCGCGAATAACGTTGCCGCAGTTACTCGAATATTTATCGTCTCTCCTCGTCCGTGCCTCGCGGCTGGAATAGCTGCTCGAAGGGTTAATAAGACAATAAATAAGAAGATGAAACACCGAGGCGCACGCACGGGTTCGCTGAATAACCGCTGTTATTAACCCTTTCCGCTCGAATGGCGCCTACGCGGCGCCGGACCGAGTTCCTGTATACGTTAAGAACCGTAATCCAAGAGCATTCCACGACTTTGTTTATTCACACCCTCCCTATATAGTAGTTTTCACTCGGAGCTGACCCATGCCCTGCTCTTTTTTGACGCAATTTTTTTCTATTCTTTTACTTACAAATATTTTATTTCGTGGACTAGACAAAGGTGCGCCTAGCTCTTTATTTCATCTCTTCTATTCTTTCATTTTCGAATTGTTTGTAATGCGAGTCTTTTCTATACTTTTGCTTTTAAATTTTTTCTTTTTTTTGAGGAATTGACGTCACACACTTTGCTATTCATATACGTATTTTCAAATATTTTATTTTGAGGAATTGTCACACTTTGCTATTCATATTCATGCCATTATTTTCTACTCTTTTACATTCAAATTGTTTATAATACGATTTTTCTCTATTCTTTCCTTTCCAAATATTTTATTTTGAAGAATTGAGAATGTCACACTTTGCTATTCATATTCATGCCATTATTTTCTACTCTTTTACATTCAAATTATTTATAATACGATTTTTCTCTATTCTTTTCGTTCCAAATATTTTATTTTGAAGAATTGACAACGTTACACTATTCACCCAATTCCTTTCTGTTCTCTCACTTTCAAGCTGTTTATGATTCAATTCTCTACTATTCTGTTACTCTTGAACAATTTATGTTAAGGACTTGGACAACGTTACACTTTACTCTTCATAAAGGCTTTTAAAGGCTAGGCAAGGAATCTGTTGTATTATTTTCCCTTTTGTATGACAACTTCAACAAGCTGAGAGCAGTTCGTAAAGGAAGAGGATTTACGCAGAGATACAACTATCATTGAAGCGCAGTGCAGCATGTAAAGATGGACACACGCTCAAAAGATTACCGAAACCTTTCTACAGAATGGTAGAAGGTTCCAAGTGGTCTCTCCCACTAGATTAAAAGCCAGTCGATCCCAATCGGTTCTAAACCTGCCCCTTTCTAAGCCCGATCAATTCCTCACGTCGCGAATCTCGAGCAACCATTAAACAGTGAACCTGCGCAACAAAAAACTAGTAACAGTTCGCCGCAGTTTAGGATACGGTTTCAGCGATCACCGCGATCTCCGAAAAAGTCGAAGGACGAAGGATTCGATCGGCAACGAGTAGGCAGTGGCACAAGGGCAGGATTAGGGGATCGTGGATGGTAGGGAAAGAAGATCGTGGGAGGAAGAAGCGGTTCGACGGCTAGGCCGAGGAAGAAGCAAGGCGTATAGGGGTGCTCCGGAGGCTGGATTCAGGAGGAGTAGGATTTGGGGTAGCGCCGGTAGGGGAGGCAGGGGGTTGGAGCGGATATGGGCCAGGTAACCGGGTCACCGTGACCGAGGGCATTGCTTTTGCAACCGCGAACCACCGCCACCACCGACAGCGCCACCCCGTCCGAGCTCCGGCACCCTCCAGCTTCCCTCGTCGAATCCTCATCCCTCTTTCAGCCCTTCTCCACTTCCAGCAATCCCCACCGACGCGATCCTCTCCTCCATCGGCACTCCGCCACTCGATACGACGCGCGAACAACAGTTCCACCTCCCCGAGCTTCCAATAGGCATCCACTACTTTGTTCCTCGGTGTTCCGTCGACGCGTCACTCTCTTTTCATCCACCCCTCCTCCCCCCTGGCTGTGCCACCCTCTCCCCCTTTTCTTTTCTTTTTTTCTTCTCTTCTCTTCTCTTCTCTGCTCTTTACGCTCCTCTCTGTTCGCTTCTTTTCATTCTACTCGCGCGAGTAGTTTCCGTTGCTCTTTCCGCCTCGGCGACGAGCTGTACTTTCCTTGATTCCGATCGGTGAATCGGCTGCGATGCAATTGCTGGATAGAGAGTGGATAGGGGCTGGCGTTCTGGAATTCGACGCGGTCTAGCCAACGGAACTTCACGGCCCTTGAATATGACTTAACGAAGCCATTCGGCGTCCGCCGGATACTTGTTTTTCGTATATTCGTGTGCGGAGACATCGTTTTAGCAGACTGTTTAGGGCTGGGCAGGAACTAGTTTGGGGATGTTCCGGGTTAAATTGTACGATCAAGAACGTGTCTGTTGCTGCATAATTTTCGGTACCCTTAGGCACCTGTCCCAAATGGTCCTCGTAGAATCGATAACATTGGCACCGTTATTTTGCACCGTTTAACTTGTACATTTTATTGTTTTGCAATTTTTGTGGGATGGATTGGTACCCCATTATGGAATCTGTGTGATAAAACGTCTCGTTGAAGCCTCATTGTGTTTCTCTGATAGAAGACTTCTTCACAGAGCATCCGTGTTCTAGAATTTGTATAATAAAATGTTTCGTCGAACCTTCATTGTACTTTTCTAATAAAAATTTACTTAATTTTTGTGTCTAATCGAAGCGTGAAAGAAAAGTGGGTTAGAACTATTTCATTTTTCTGAGAAAAGTTAATGAGTTAGAACACTCTTGCTTCACGCTTGAAGTTCCAGTGATTCGTAGAATACGATCGGATTTGGCCGCGTTAAAATTGTATCGAATCAAGCTGTGGTAATTCGATCGTTGCCACGAAGGGTCGGCTGCAAGGTTTTGCCCAGTTAGCATGCACTATTCGCGACACTGTGCCACGGCATTGCCTTCGGGAACGCCGCTCTCGAATGGAACGGTCCACTTGACCGGGTCTACCCACCCCCGCCACGGAAAGTAGTCGATCGAGGGGACTAAGTGTCCGTGAAAGGTAATAGAATTCGCCCGGGGGGCAAAATATTCATTTCGAACTAAACGCCACTATTTACTTGGGAAATACTGGCCAGCCGATTGGGGCCTGTCTCATTGTCTTCTTCCGACACCCTCCAACATCGTCTGGTTACTTCAAGTATTTATCTTAACAGCTGCATTGTCTTCTGCGGCCTTCTTATTGCAGTATTCTTCGTCGAGTCTTCTATTGTTATCTTAGTGCTTCGAGTATTTATTGCGGTGGGCTAGTATTTAGCGTTTGCATAGTTTGTCTGTCTCTACGTTTCAGTGGATAGTTATTTTATATCTGAAAAAGGAACGCTGGTTATTATTTTATTAAAGCTTTTGTTGGTGGGATATTTATTGTAGGGGATGAAATATTTGTCGCCTGCATTGTTCTCTTAACGAGAGGAAGGGATGTAGGTGTATATTGTTTTATTAAGTATTCAGTTGATGTTCGCTTTCTTGTAATGCTTGTTGCAAGAGTGCCGGTGTTTGTTTCTTGCAAAATTCTTTTACGATCTCCAAATCCAAGCAAGCAGAATTTGACGTTTAAAAACATGAATAAGAATGTCTATTTTTTTTATTAAGTCTTGCCTTAAGGTCTTCGAGCAGATATATTAAATGTGAGAAGAGGGATGAAAGGATTTTAGCAACGGAACTTTATTCCGAAGCGAGAGGACAGGTTGCACTGCGGAATAATTGATACAATGTATCACGATGCAGGGTGTAGCTAAGTGACGGGAAACAAGGAATTGTTTGCGATAATGTGAAAGAGGGATGAAACGAGGGTAAAAATAGGATTAGCGAGGCGTGCTCGAAATTTTCCGCGTATGTTCGATACTATTCTCTATTTTTACCGGGAATGCAAATAGTTCCCCCGGTGATCGCATTAGCAATTTTAGTTGAGCAGTTTCCGCAAGGGGATAGTGGATAGCGTACGCGTGAATAGGCGAGGGTAGGCAGCCGCTCGGCGAAAGAAAAGAAGGCTGGTAGAAAACGGAACCGGAGAACGTGCTCGCTCGCGATCTCTCGAGTAAAGAGCTCGCGAGGGAAGCGAGTATTAATAAGAACCACCTACTCGTTTCCGCGCGGTATTGTGCAAACCGCGTTCTTTTCTCCTGCTAATGCGCGCACGTGCGTCCCTCCCTTTGCAATCCCCCTCTCCTCTCTTTCTCCACCCCTCTCTCGCTCTCTTTTCCTCTCTTCGTCGCTCTCGCTGTCCCCCTCTCTTCCTCTCTTCCTCTTTGTCTGTCTCTGTCCAACGTTTCGAGACACGCCGATCGTTTCGAAACGAATAGACGTAGAAAGAGAGTGCTTCGGACATTAATGGGCGCCGCTGTTCTCTTTCGCAATTAACGATCGTTCCTCGTTGACCCGTATTTTGGTAACACGACTCCGCCTCTATTTTCGTTAGAGCAATTTTCGATGAATATCGAATTCCGCACGCGTGCACACCGAACGAAATCTCCGATGTGTCGATCGCTTTTACCCCACGTGCTATCGACGACCGTCGGTCGATTGATCAACCCTTCGGCCACCCCCCAGGGCCGCGTTAAGGCTGTCTCGTACCCCGGCCACTCTTCTATTCAATCCTCAAATTACTATAACCGTGCGCCTGGGAACAGACGTCGTTATGAATTCAAATGCAAAATGTCCGCGTTCCACTTCTCTCTCCGTTTAGTTATCAACGGAGATGTTGCTCAATTATCTCGTGAATTTAGAAGCTTACGAGAACGACGAGATTTTCCTTTCTCATCTCGAATCGTTAAACCTCGAACATTTGTATATTTCGCGATTTCCGTCTTATCCTCCTAGACTGCGGATTCTATGCGGATAAGATCGAGTAAACGAGACGTAAATCAGGAGTCTTTTTAATAAAGGTATATGCAACTCCTATTTTACATAAAGATCCGCAGTCTATAATTCAAAGAAGTTCTAGAACGATTTAATGCATGAAGAAAGCATGTGCTGCGAATGAGGGGGTCGATCATTGCCGTATCCCCAGGAAGATCATCAGAGCTAAGCGTCTTATTAAATGCTGGCAGAATGCGTCGGGTAATTTCCACGTGCAGCGTTTCGCCGTTTAATTGGCAGCGCTGTCGAGCGCAACGGGAAAACTCGCTCGCCTGCAACCGGCCTAAAAGTTTCGGTTCACCGCGGACGCGACGTTGCAGGCAAAACTGCACGCGAACTCTGGTCCTCGGAGCTGCCACCCTGCTGCTGATGCTGCGCTCTCTCTCTCTCTCTCTCTCTCTCTCTCTCTCTTCTCTCCACTTCTCTCCTCCTTATTCCCAGTCCTCCCCGGTCGCAGGTAATTAATCTGGCGCGCGCGCCAAGTATGGCACTGGTGGCCTCGAAAGCGCGTTTATGACCGGAGCGCGACGTAAACGAGAAGCGCGCCGGGACCAAGAGGGGCTGCGGTTTCCGGCTCCGTGAGCACCATTTGAAAATTCCCACTGGGGAAATTCGCACGTACACGAGACTAATTTCTCGGATTCCGCGGCGGCGTCTTTGTATCGCAACGGCGACTGCTGACGGCCGATCGTTCCATACTGACAACGGTGATAAGTTTATGCGGAAGTTAGCAAAATTATTTTGGAGCTCGGAGTGCAGCTGGTGCTGAGAGCGGAGCCATTTTTAACCTGCTGGAAAATGCAAACGGATCCTTAATACCTCGACTGCTGCGTCACTCGTATAATCGGTGACGCAATTATTTGCTCAGATCAAAATTCATTCTCAAGCTAATTTCAATCTGGCTAATTTCATCGGGATCAAGGGAACGTAAGAATATTGGAGAAGTAATCGGTATCATACGACTTCACTTTCTTACTTAAATATGATTAATTAATGTACTTGAATTCGGTGAAATTTTTGGGCTTGTTGCTGTGACAGTGAAAGCGTTGAACAAATCTATCAATCACTATTGCTATTGTTTTAGAGAACTGAGCGTTATCGTAAAAGTGTCGTCGAAACAGCTGCCGCTATTCTACATTCTACACTGCGGAAAAGACCATCATTTTTCAACGTTCTATCTGCTACAGCGCGGATCATAAATCCTCTAGAGTTTTTAATTGAATCCCGTAGTAGATCGTCCCAAAAGTTCATCTCGTTGTCGACCGATGGACACAATGTGTGTCTACAATCGTCTTTCAACAAAGCAAATTGCACAATCGAACGAGTGAATGCTTAAGAGACAATGGAACGTTAGGAAAAAATTGATCACGCTGTTCGCGCACGTTCATATTGTGTAACAGCATCGGATAATTCCTGGGACGGAGTAACGTTTCATTATAAAATATAGACAACGTTCCAGCAAAGTCGGCTTCCTGCGAAACATTGTGTCTTTTAACGTGTTACCGCCACAAATGACACAAAGGGGATTCTGTTGAAAATGTCGCGATTCGATGTCAACATTAAATAAATTTCTATGGAGCGGGACCAAGCTCCATGGTTTCGAGGGAAATACACTAATAACGCTGATTAATTTAATAGCGGCCCCCTCAATGCGAACGATGCATTACGGGCAATTGCCGCTGACGAGTTCGGTATAATCCATTTAGTTAAGAAACGGCCACGAGAGAAAAAGAAAAGAAGAAATTTCCCCTCCGCGACCAGAAGAGCGGAGCGAGAGACTTGAAGTATCTTGGCCGAATGAAGTGATTCAAAGGCGACGGCGCAATTTATCCGGCTCGTACACCTTTGGTAGTGCTTTCGTCCTACTTACCTCTTCTCTTTCTTCAAATTACAAGCTAATCGGCCGGATGCTCCACGAAGTCGCTTTGCCGCTCTGAATTTCAAATGATACAAATGATGCGTGAGACGCGATAAAGGCTGCGGCTCGTAGAAAATTCAAGCGCGCCATTAGATGTAGTTTCACGCGGAAAATGGAGGACGAGTTTAATAAACGAGTGGTAAATTGATCCTTTAGCGCGACATTTTATTCTTCTGGCGTAGAATCTACGAGCTTCGGATCGTTTGGGTTTAGTTCAGTTGACTGTCTAGCTGAAAATGTCCTAAAAATAACCGGTGAATTAGGTATTGCTTGCAGAGCAATGGCTTTCCAATAAAACCAGTTGATATTTTCCGCAATTTCGTTTCAATTACGAATACTTTTAGATTGTTAAAGGTTCTCTCATTTTAGGGCATACGTTTTCTCGCCCCGCAACGCAAGTTATAATCGTTTAAAGCCGACCGAGTTCGACGCGACCGATTTTCATGCTGATTATTGGACAAGCCGGAGTGACACGTATCTTCAGACTAAAATTGCGAGCGCATTTCTACGGTAAAGTGACGGACGAATTAAATTCGTTCGGGGTCAGCGGGTGAGCAGATCGGGGGAACGGAAAAGATCACGTAAATGTCATATTGTGCAACTTTAACTTTTCTTGCATTATTAAATCTTCCTCTTCGAATATTTTTAAAAAAGTGTAACAGAACGGAGTTTCTTGCGTAGTTATCAGAAGCTCGGAGATGTAAAAGTCTTGTCTTGGCAATGCGCCTGAAATGTCCATTGAATGAGACGATCTTGCTTATACCTCCGCCTCGATTATTATCTTCGTTAACTTAGGGGATGAGTTTTCAGCAGCATACAAATATTCTTCTCATTTTCAGAAAGTTGACGTTCTCACTTTTAGACCTTTTTGCTCTGTACAATTTAATGCAGTGATTTGCAATTATTTAATCGATTAACAAACTCTAAATGATCTGTCAAAATCCATTCGAATGGATCGAAAAAAAATAACCTGCTAATAAACGCTCTGTCACTCTAGCAAGCGAACATTGAGCTACTATTGCAAGCAGATCGGTGAAAGTTGGTCACTAACGACTGAGAAAGACAATAGAATTTTTGGAACGTGCTAACAATTAGGGTTAGGTCGCAGCCCTGTGGACATTCTACGACGTTGTTCGACCGTCCAAAACGTTAACAGCTGTAATTCGGCGCACTAAAGCAGTCGGTCTCGCTTTAGCGTAGACCTTACTATCCTCGTTACGATCTTCGCTGGCGAGACTTTGGGGATAGTCGCGTTGTCCTCGGTCTCGGACGTCGCGGCAACTTGGGGTTTCTCCCACCCCTGCGGTAGAAACTGCGCGATGCTGAGGACGCAGCCATGACAGGCCGGTATCTTCGTCGTCAAGGAAGTATTACACGGTTCCTTGGTGTCTGTGCAGTACGTGTGCACGTGTGTGCCAGTGACAACGTATGATGGCGAGGGTGAGCACAGAGTTGGTAGGGGTAGCAGGAGCCATAGCTCGGCAGCGTTGCTTTAGGGTGGAAGTTTCGTCCTTTTCGAAGAAATATCTCAATGCCTGTGTATGCGTGTGCCCGTGTGTCAAATGCTACGCTGATAATTATCTCTGATGCCAGCTGCACCGTTTTCCAGATATTTCTTCTCAAAGGACACCTGAAGCCTCAACAGTGCTGGACGCTCCTATCTCTTTGATTACTAGACTACCAGCAGAATTTTTATTGTAATTTTCATCCTTGTACAACATACCTAAAAATATAATTCTCTGGTACCGCAATGTCGAGGTCGAGATTGGAAGATTCGAGGTCTGTTTCAACCCTCGTTTTCAAGGTTTCGGATTGAGCTCTTGTTTCAAACCGTCTCTGATTTTTCGCAATTGATGTTAAGAGGCACTACTCTCGGACGCCACTGAGAATTGTTACATCACGTTCCAAAATAATGTTTACATTATCGTTGTTTGTAATTAAAAATCTATTAAAAGTGCAACTGTCGCGTGAGTCTCGAGATTCAATTTCATATGCATAAGGGACACCAAATGCAAATCATATAAAATGGAAATGCTGTAGGTGAGAGAAGCTATTTTGGATTTCATGTTAAAATGACTTCGAGTGTAACTACTATAACCACAGTTGGTAGATTGAGGATGCGCAAGGGGGTTAATGTAGATCCACAGCTCATTGGTCTAGGATTGACGCTCGGAAGTTTTAATTTTCAACAGTCAAGTCCTTCATTTCCCGGTAGCGCGACCAAAAATTCGATGCTCGTTAATGTTTACGGTTTTTCTAGCACAGCGGTGCAAACGACAATAACAAGATTCTCCTGGCGGAGCAGTCGGCCCGTTCCCGCTCGGCGACGAGGCGCGTTTCATCCCGGTGATGGACCGCGTTAATTTCTTTTCACCAGGACTAATGCGTATCGGCTTCGAAATAATTCTTTTCTTCTCGCTCCACTTTCCTCTCCGCGAGACTCGCGAGCAGGAGAGAGAAGAGAGGAGAAAGAGAGAGAGAGAGAGAGAGAGAGAGAGAGAGAGAGAGATCCGTTGTGCATCGGTGCCAGCGTGTTTTCACGTTTAGTCGACGCGTGGGCGTGTGCAGAAATATGTACAGGGTGTCTTCCGACATGACTTCAAATTACTCTGAAATTATTGACTGTGGCAAACAACAGTGCAGACCATTTTTATTATCAAAATCTACAGCCTACATATGAGATATGATACTGCAGATTTGCTGGAACGGATCACCTTCTGGTGATAGTCTTGTCTTCCGTCTGTCAGAAAGATTGGATCGATGATTAGACTGGTGATGATTAGTCAATAATAGAGTGCGGATTTTTATGCAAAATAAAAATAAAAGAAGTTATATGATAATATATTTCCTCTTTTATATAATAATTACAATATGTTGAAAATAATGTAACAATATCATTAAATTGAGAAATGAAACTCATTCCACTAGTGCCTGTGAACTATTAATTTTTTGAGGATGAATTACAATATACTGACGACTTCAGCAGTGTATGTCACATCCCATAAAGTTTCAAACACACAAATTGATTGTGTACATAATAAAAGATCGGGATATATTGTTCATTTTTCCCAGTATACAAGTTTCTCATATATAATCTAATTCTCTGAGGAATATATTGCTTTTAAAAATCCTCGTCCACAAAGGGCTAATTTCAATATGGTCTCTAATTAACGCTCAGCTTGTACACAAAAATGGACAATTTAAGAAGAGAAGATACAACAATTATTCAAACCTTGCGGCTCTTTTTTTATAGTTACCGATTGTCAACAACTATCAAAACAAGCCTGCTCTTCCCAAATTGTCCATTTTTGTTTGCAATCTGAGCGTCAATTAGGTAGAATTTACTGTACTATGTATACTATTTGTTACGCAGCGTTCGATGATCTATCAAAAATTTAGGAAAATAGCGTAGTTTATCGAATTTAGGAAACAGAAGATGACTCTCGCGTTTCGCACACCCCGTCCTTCCACACAGTCGATAATCTGCGAGAAATTTTAAATCGTCGCAGACTCACCCTGTATACGTGTACGTATACGTATACGAACGAGAGAAAAAGAGAGAGGGAGCGGAACACCCCCGCGCCCATGCAACCGCTCGTAATTCGGCCCGTCATTGTTCGCTCCGGATTCGTGACATTAATTTATCCCTCTTTCAGAATGTGCGCCTGAATAATCCTTTGTCCGAGTCGGGTCGTCGAGATCAAAGACGACGGGAGCAGCCTCGAAATTAGCAATGCTCTTTGCGCGAGCGATTCTTTTGTAACGCGCGCGCGCGCCCGCACGCTCGTTCTCGCTCGTTCTCGCTCGTTCTGGCTCGCTCCGGCTCGTTCTCGCGCTGCGTTTAATTCGCGACGAGTGTTTGCTGCACGCGACTCGGCGGTTTTTAACCGTCGCCCCCTCGCTAATCGGGAAACCGATCCGCGAGTCTTATCCGCTCGCTGGCTCGTGACATTGGACTCTAAACGAGCGCGAGGAATCCTGATGATTATTTCTTGACACCTTACGATCCACGCCAAATCATTTCATTCTTGGCAGCACGTGGATCGAATTTATTCTCTATCCATTGGCTCTCTTGCAATTTCTTCGCTGGACACAATTCATTTGGAATGAAATTTTTATAATACTTGAAATTTGTAATCGAACATGTGTCCTACTTTTTAAAGATTCGATTAGGGACCCGATGAAACAAAAATCTAGAGAAGATTTCCCAGTATATTTACAAATGGTAAATATGTTCACAGATCGTAAATATGTATACAACCATCTGTATATATACAGATGGTTGAACATACAATGCCTGTATTCAGTGAGGATGTTATAGCACTGTATATAGCACTGTATCTGTGTAACTTGTCCATTATCTAATCGCTCATCCACTCATCCGTAGTTCGGATAACCGAGGTTCTACTTGGTGTCGAACTTTCAGCCTTTATAGTCGAAGCTATTTTAACTGCATAATTAAGATATATATTTCTTCCAAAGTATAATATTTTAATGTTCCATTATTTCTGTATCGTTCAATTCATACGTTTTTAAAAACTTTTTAAACATAAACAAATTTAACAATGAAAAATGATAGTATAAAAATCAAATTTTTAGTGGTGCCTCAGAGTCGCCATTCGAGTGATGCACTTCCATTTCTTCCTAGACCTCTTGAGTTACCTCCAACATGTGATCTATCAGGAGACGATTATTATATAACATATAGTGCAAACAAGGATACCAATTACAATACATAGGGTTTAAAAAATCAAACCTGCTGTAAACACATAAAATTTACAGTCTAGCTGTCAAGTTCTCGCAACTGTAACCACTTGGAAATCCTATTGATCTCAGAAGTCCGGCAATGAGCTGCCTGCGGTCCAGCCCCCCGAAGATCGGTGTCGAAAAATGATGGGCTGCGTTCGCGGACGCGACATTGAATTTTCGTACCTGTTAGTGTTGCGACGGTATCGATTACCGCCGCCCCATTTCGGTCCCGCGTGGCACAACGACTCCTCCGCCGTCCTCCGGCCAGGGGGACGCAGCAAGTTCGAAGATAGAGCACGAATCGAGCCGTGAAAAAGTTTCGGTTCGATGGATCCTCCGGCTCCGGCCCCCCTGTGCCCCTCGTCCGGCGATGCTACGGGGGCAGGAGGGCTGGAGGGATGGCCGAGCAGCTAACGAGGAAAGAAAGGGAACGGATTCTTTGGTAAGGACGCGAGAAAGGGTGGGCTTGGTAGTAGGTTGGCAGATAGGTAGATAGGTAGCTACACCTGAAGTACACTCCAAGTTGGCTGACCCAATTCTCTCCAGCCTCCACCGAGTATCCGCGTTCGAGCTAGGCAGATGCGGCACCCTCCGGCCACTCCGCCCCTCGCCGCCTCGCCCACGAGCCTCCTGAGTCCAACCCCCTTCGTCCCCCTTCGTCCCCGGCAACCCCCGCGTGGCCCGCTCCACAAACCAGTGCACGCGCCCCCGCGATCCTTCTTCCAGCCGCGCTCCTCTCCCTCTTTACACCCCCAGACCTTCTCCTCCTCGCCATCCTCCTCCTGCTGCTGGTCCTCCAAACCCCCCCGTTTCAACCCCTCCATTCTTTTACTTGGATCGCTATAATGGAGAGCGGGGCTGCTCTCAAACGATACGTCATTTCCCGATTTCCTCCTCTAATTCTCGAGTCTCGGCCGTCGTTAGCCCCACGCCACCCTGATGGCCAACTGGCTGAACTAGCCCCCAGTCCACAAGTCGATCGGCTCCGCATGGGACCGGCTGCGAGCAAATTCCGACCTGCCAGGTTTATCTGAAATGGCAACGAGGGCTGTCAGTGAAGCATGAGGTCTCCGACGGAGGATTTAGGTTCTGCGGAAAAGACATTTTGCCTTGTGAAGGTGCGTCGGTTTTAGAAATGAAACAGAAGGAGGTCTTCCCGGAAGATGAGAATTGTTGAACGGTGAAAGACGGAGACATCCGAAGGCGCGCCTCTGTTCTGGTTCATGGATTGAATGTTAAGTTTGCAAGAGGATTGACAATTAGTGAGAACTGTTGCTACGAGCTCTTTTAAAAACCTGCTAGTAAATTGTTCATACAAATACACAACATTTTAGCAATATTTTATTGTCCTTCATCCTGCAAAATGTGCATCTCACTTTCCAAACGTGTTCTCAGTCATCGTTTTTGAAGATCATCTTCAGCTTCAATTTTGAGAACCACTTTCGCTCCCCAATTTTGAGGACCATTTAATTTCCAAGTTTTTGAAGACCATTCTCACCGACAACTTTGACCACTTTGACCACTTTCTCATCCCAATTTTGTGGACCACTTTAAGAACCATTACCACCCCATCGTTGAACAGTGAAATATAAAAATGGCTAGGTATCGGAGATTTAGAGACTAGGTCTCACCTAAATCGCCATAAAAATTGGCTTGAACATGTTCCCCTTGTAAGGGAAAAATCGAGAATGACGATCTTGTGCTGTAAAATCGTGATTGCCCGCGGGCTGTTTGGACTCGATTTGAACGAAAATTCAATGTCGACCGCGAACAAGCGCCGAACGGAGATAACCCCATAAAATCGCGTGTTCCGTCCTCTCTAGGCGCCCCGAAGTTTTGCCAGTAAAATAGAGCGCCCGGTTTTATCTTCCACCGTCCGGGTGACCGGAGACGCGCGTCGTCTACCGCCATCTGCGTCGAACGCCGGGATCCCTGTGTTTTACTGCCGCCCCTGGGCTTTATTAGCGGCGCCGAGTGGAGGGATTACACAGGGTGTTGCCGGCTAGCTTGTAACCTGTTACAAGCCTAGGACCTATCATCGGCATGAATTTCTGCGAAACCTCGACCTCGGAAACGAACTTTCGATCCGCGTAACTTTCTTATTTTAAATGAAACTTGGCCAGATTTTTATACATTCGCGAAGTTCGTGACAAGCTAAGTAACTTTTGGTCGAAGCGTTTTTCGATATCTCGCACCTGTTGGAAGTTACGGTGGTTCAAACTATCCGGGTCTCGCTTGATGCGTCTACGCCAATGGGCCACCTGAGTTTTAATGCTCGCGGGTACTTTAAGTTGCTGTAACTTTTAATAGAGGAGGAATTTTGGAAAATTGTTCAGGCAGTTTGTATAAGGGCTATTGGAAATGTATAAGAATTTATTTGTACTTTCTTTAAAGAATTGAAGTTGTTCACAGTTGTTGTTTCATAGGTTTAGAATGAAACTAGCCTGTACAATGATGTTTTAGGGAAATGATGTACTCTATGGAATTAATGAAGTCCTAGATACAGTTCACCCTGTTTATTTGAAGTACGGCACAATCGCAACGAAAAATCACAGATCGATCCTTGAGACGGCATTGTAAAGGGAAAACTTTTCTTTATAAGTTCATGTTAAAAGGAATCTGTAGAAAATTTTTTGCAGATTCGGCAGAGTCGCCTGAATCTATAAAATCAATTTCTGAGCTTCTGAATCTAGTGTCTACAGCACACTTTCTGATCGAAGTACTATCAAATTTCTCCATAAAATGGCGGATCAATATTTGAAGTATCACTATAAAGACGAGACTTCCTTTTATAAAATCACGTCGAAACAAATGCAGAACAAAAATATTATGAACCACATAGACTCATTCGAATTTATCAAATTTTTATTTTTATTTTTTAATTTCTCTCATTTGTTTATAACGAAAAAAGATCTTTGAGAAAGCTAAATTCAAGACCATAAAATCAGAGATTTCACCCTTTAAAATAAGCCCAAGAAGAACATCGTGAGATTGTTTTACAGGAAGTTACAACACTAAACTGAAACGGTCAGACAAACGCGACGTTAGAGAGTGAAGCTGCATCGGCTGTGCTGAAACACCCTGTAGATCGCGACAACAGGCTCGTAAACGGTTAGTTCCCAACTGCGGCGTCTCTAACGACCATGAAATCGCGCTAGTTCGCTGGAGTTTGTCCCGGTCGTCTTTAGGCACGAAATAGAAAGGCTCTCGGCCGCCGAATATCCGGGTAGCTCAGCATTCTCTGAGATACCGGCGCCATTCCAGAAGACGTATCTCGACCTCGAGTAGAGCATCAGCCACGCGGATCCAGCTGGCAACGGCGCAAAGTGCGCTCCACCCCTGTCGGAATCAAATGAAGACGAAAAAACAGGATCCCGCGGATCTCGATCAGACGAGGAAACGACGCGACGTTCCAGGGGGCTCGTATTCGATTACGAGGGAACGTTTAGCGGAGCAGTTTCGCGTGCCAGCATTCACGGCGGATTCGCGGTGAATGGGTTGCGGGACGCTGATTCGATTCACGGGAGCTCTTCTCGTGGTCCTCCGGTGAAATTTACCCCCGTCGTTTTCTATTTAGCTCGACCCGCAGATAATCGTCGCGCCCTCGATCCCAGGAACGCCTAACCCCGACGAGATTATCGTAACTTGGAATTGATCGCGATCGGTGTATCGAACGGGGCTGAATAGCTGGACGCAATTTAGATTGCTGAAAGAAGGAGCTAACAGCATTTCCCGATAAGCAGACCGAGGATCTCGAAATCGAAATCGTCCAAGTCAATCGCAGAAAACGGAAGTTGCATGAAATCTGCTACTTCTTTGCTAATTCAAATGCTTGCCATATTGTTAACAGTCCCGTCGATTCGATCGAATTTAATTGAAAATCAAAGAACATGAATATATAGTTTCGTCCTGGCAATGTTCTATGGATATTCGAGGTTTGAATTTTCCTGTGGGCAACTTAGGGGATGTTCGCATGGATGGGTCTAAAAGTTTTATGCAGACTGCATTAGAGGGTGGAGGTTGTCTTCGCTTAACCGTTCGAACAGCTGTGAGTCGAATTTTCTTGTTGGCTATTTTAGGGGCTGTTCGTTCAGCTAACGATTTAACTTTCCTGAGGCTTAACTTAGGGGATGCTCGCGCTGCCGAAACTTGAATTTCTCTATAGCCCAACTAAGCTAAGGATTGAATTTTTCTGGCAGCTGCGTTAGGGGATGTTCCCAAGACTTAGAGTAAAAAATTTTCGTACAGCCTAACTTAGGGGATGAGAGTAGAATCTTCCTGCAGCTCTTCAGAAGGCGTCTTCCTTTCGCCTCTCGGTTGTGCGCGGAAAATTGAATAACGCCCGGCTAAAAAGAACGAGAGAGAGAGAGAGAGAGAGAGAGGGAGAGAGAGAGAGAGAGGTGCTGGAGGATAACTCGGCTCGGTGGATAAAACGTCCCTCCTACAACCGGAGCGTAATTATAACGCGGTCCTGGAGGTTGCGCGCGATTGCGGGCAAGGTAACATTTATAGGATATGTAGGTCAGCTACTGACACGCCTTATTGCCTCCTCCAACCCGATCACCCCAAATAGACCTCCGAAAACGAAGTAAGGACGAAACGGCCGTGATCGCGACGCTCCCTCTCTCTCTCTCCCCTCTCTTTGCCTCTCTTTCTCTCCCCTCTCTTTGCCTCTCTTTCTCTCCCCTCTCTTTGCCTCTCTTTCTCTCCCTCTCTCTATCTCTCTCTCCCTCTCTCTCTCTCTCTCTCTCTCTCTCTCTCCCTGTCTCTTTTCCTCTACCTCTTTCGATCGCGGTTTCCTGACGCCACCGCGAGTAAAACGCCGATTACAAGGAGTTGGATCGCTCGTCCTTAGGGCTACGGTTTCGCGCTAACTTCTAATAGACAATTTGATCAAAGGTGTTTATGCTACCATGGATTAATCGAGCGAATGGAATAGGGAAACGTCGAATTAACTTAATTAAGTGACTCGTTCTTCTCGAATGAAAGGATAAGGAGCTTTGTGCTCTGACAACTTTAAGTGCGTTTGCTTAATCTTTGCTGTAATTCGTGCAGGCTATTGTTATTCTGCATAAATATCCAAGACACATCTTTGAAACGAAATGTGCGCCAGTGATTTTATAGAATATTTTTTAAGTCGTGGATGCTGTAGATAACGAAATATTTGTCATGTCTGAGAAATCGTCTTGTCTGTTTGCAGGAGGCGTATAGAAAATGGGTGTGCAGCTCCCTGGTGCCTTACTTTGCTCATGGGGGACCGCAGGACTCGGACACCTTGGGAACGAGCAGGACCGGAAGCAGACTCAGGCCCTGCAGGTCCTTCTGCCAATCTGTGGAGCAACGTTGTCCTTACTTGCTTCCCGGTGATCGTGCCCCCGCGTACCCCACGCAATACGCCGGCGAACCCACCTTTCTTTGCAGAGGTAACACCGCCAATTCAATCGTGCCAATTCCTCCCCCCATCGATCAAAAACCATCAGGAAGAAAATATTACTCTAAACGCCGCGTTTAACCCTACGGTGCGTGGGCTCGGAGTACCCAATTTCCATTATGATTCCTTCCAACGAGCTCGGATCCTCCTATACACGATAAAATTGCTGCATTGCACGAAACCGCTGAAAACATGACACGAATTCATTCAGGAATGTTAAGAGAATGCTAATGTTGTGGCTGCTGCAGACTCGATGCACCGGAGGATTGATGAACGAGGGTAGAAACATTCTTTGGCACCCTCTCGTGTTCCCAAAGAAAACCGAAACGAATGAACGAAAATGAAATGCTATCCAGTTCGCTTATTAACGCGATAAGTGCCGAAAGTCAATGCCAAAAATTCCAACTGAATGAAGGCAATTTAATTACTTTTTGAAACCGAAACCGGAAAGGCGAAATGCATCACAGAGGACGGTATTTGAACTCTTTCGCATTTCGACCATCCTAGTAAAATTCGTTTCGACCGGATATGATAGAAATGCATTTTGAAAATTCTCTCGAACATTTGTGTCGGCCATATGCGACCGACATCCCCCCCGTAACGTGTTAAACGTCATTCCTGCGAATCGGTCGCTTCAAATCAGCAAGTTTTCGTCCAATTAAAACGGACAGTCCCGTATGCCCGGCGCGGCAGGCAATTCTGACAAAATTAACAAAAAAAAAGCACGAATGATGCCAAGCCTGGACTGAGTTGTCATGGAAACACTGACATCAGGCCACGAATTAGAGAGAAAGAGAGGAGCTGTTTTGGCAAACGCACTCGTTTCAGATCCGAACATCGAGGAGACCGGCGAGCAAGCGGCGCGAGCGTTGCACAACAGCGGAGAGGACGAGTGCTGTTTCCGCGTGTGCTCCGAGGAGAAGCCAGGATCAGGAATCTGCGCGAACTGCACGAACCGGGAGCCACGGAAACGCGGCCGAGTCCACGATCCTCCGACGGCGCCCTACTGCGAGATTAATCCTATTCAGCCGGCCTCCACGGGTACGTGTCTTATCCTGGGACCGTCTGACGCTCTCCGGCAGCGCCGCGAGAATGCTAATCAAGAGCCTCCCTCAATGCCGATTCGTTAGCGCATCATCCCCACCCTCTTCGCTTAGAAATTGCGACGCTTCCTGATAGCCAGCGGGAAACGAACGCGCTGGCCGACTGCTAAACGGTCTTCTCGGTAGCCTAGGTCCTTGCGGCGCTGCGCCGTTTCCTATGTAGGTCTAGCATATCCAGGTCTTCGTAAAGTTGAGTCCCAGCTTATGTGGGTCTTTCCAAAATTTTATACTAGCATATATGTACAGGGTCCTAGTTTATGTGGGTCTTCTCAAAATTTTATACTAGCATTTATGTACAGGGTCCTAGTTTATGTGGGTCTTCTCAAAATTTTATACTAGCACTTATGTACAGGGTCCTAGTTTATGTGGGTCTTTTCAAAATTTTATAGTAGCATTTATGTACAGAGTCCTAGTTTATGTGGGTCTTCCCAAAATTTTATACTAGCACTTATGTACAGGGTCCTAGTTTATGTGGGTCTTTTCAAAATTGTATACTAGCATGTATGTACAGGGTCCTAGTTTATGTGGGTCTTTTCTAAATTTTATACTAGCATATATGTATAGGGTCCTAATTTATGTGGGTCTTTTCAAAATTTTATACTAGCATTTATGTACAGGGTCCTAGTTTATGTGGGTCTTCTCAAAATTTTATACTAGCATTTATGTACAGGGTCCTAGTTTATGTGGGTCTTCCCAAAATTTTATACTAGCATTTATGTACAGGGTCCTAGTTTATGTGGGTCTTCTCAAAATTTTATACTAGCACTTATGTACAGGGTCCTAGTTTATGTGGGTCTTTCCAAAATTTTATACTAGCATTTATGTACAGGGTCCTAGTTTATGTGGGTCTTTTCAAAATTTTATACTAGCACTTATGTACAGGGTCCTAGTTTACGTGAATCTTTGCAATGCTGGGGCTTTGCAAAGTTGAGTCCTAGTTTACGTAGATCTTTGAAAAATTGGGTCCTAATCTATGCGGGTTTTTGATAGTCGGTCCCCTGCTTATGTAGGTCTTCGCGAAGTTGGATTCCAATCTACGTAAATCCTCGCGAAATCGTATACTAGCCTATGTATATCGTTGCAGTTTATTTAGGTCCTTACAAAACTGAATCCTATTCTGTGCGAGTCTTTCCAGAGTTATGCCCTACTCTACGCGAGCCTTTGCGAAGGTGTGTAATCGTGGAAAAGGTTCCGAAGGGCACAGGATTCGTTTCTCTTCTCGTTCCTGCTTCTCATTGCGTTCACCCCCTATTTCCTGTAGCGTGCTAGGCGCTGGAGGGTGTCCTGATCCCACCAACCGGCCTAAAACCATCTACTCCGCCAGATAATGCCAGCCAGTTTCGTTGAATGGGAGGCCAAAGGAGCTAAACAAAATCCCCGAGTCGGAGCCTCTCGATGGCGGTAATTTATAAGTGACTTGCTATAGCCTAACTCAATCTCATCTAAAAGCCTCGGACAACTTTATCTTCTTCTCGAATTTGGTTATTCGTCTAACCCAGCTCATTTCACGTTAACAACTGTGAGTTCAAGCTGTTACGGAAAAATTCGGAAGCATTCCAGCTTCTCCGAATTAGAACTTTGTCGTCAAACACTCGTGAACATCTTTGAGGGTAGCTAAGCTTTTCGAATCAGCGGGTTCCACAATCTTATTTAGCCACCAGTCCTGGTCTTCGCTAATTCGCGATGGTCGCATAAATTTCAGCGTCTTACCAAACCGCCCGGATCGACGTATAAACGTCCGAATCGATGAAAACGATTAAATCTCCTATCGGTAGCTACCAACCGGTGCTCCGGCGCCGGTGTGAACCATGCTATAGAGTCGAAAGCTTAGTCGAGCGGCTACAAGGAATTTTATCTTAGACGTTTCCGCTTCGTCACCCCCTGAACAATGAATTTTTCAATTAACCCTGCCTCTGAGAGATATCGACGGCTCTTGGACCGTCGTACTCCCTCGAATACCTATCTGAGGGCTTAGAAAAAGAACCTAGATACCTTTCAGCCCCTTGGACCGCCTGGCCCCCGCTTTACAGTGCACGATCCACTTTTGCTGACCCCAGCAGAGTCTACTGTATACTAGTCTCCTCTGTCATTTTGTTTTAAAGATATCCCCACCTTGATTTTTATGAGATGACCAACGAAAATTAGAATTTGCGTAGAACCTTTGCGATGAACTTTGATCTCATCGATTGATTCTTTCCACCAAGTACAGTAAATTCTCCGTAATCGAGGCTCAGTTTGTACACAAAAATGGATAATTTGGGAATAGGAGGCTCGTTTTTATAGTTGTTGACAATCGGTAACTATAAAAATGAGCCGCGAGGCACGAATAATCGTATCTCCTCTTCCCAAATTGTCCGCTTTTGTGCACCAATTCTGAGCGTCAATTAGGACGAATTTACTGTAGTATGTCGTAGGGTGATAGCTTATCTACAACTGGTGTCGAAGAGACTAACTAATTCCTATAAATTATTCGAGTCCCAAATATCAATCAGATAGGTTTCCCCATCGACCAAATATCCTTAAGCCCGATCAGACTAACGACCGTTGCGACTGTTGTCCCGAACAGGTGAGAACCAGCCGGGTTCGACGGAGAGCAGCGTGGACGGTGTGGAAGAGGAGTCCTCGTCACCGCGTTCCGTGATGCAGCAGCCGCCGCAACCGCAGCCTGGCACCTCTTTGTGCGGGAGCGGCGGCGTGGGTTCGATCCCGAGCGTCTCGTCGTCCGATCGTCCGTCAGCATCGATGATGCCGCAAGCGGTGTGGCTGTGCTCGTTGGCCAGCATGCTGTTCAGCCTGTCAACGTGCAGCTTGCTGTGGGTCCCGAGGGCCGTGCTCCAGGTGTTCAAGCCACTGTTCACGGTTCACAGCGGCGGTGCCGGCCGGAGTCCTCTGGGTGGCAGCGGCGAAAAAACGAGTCGGCTGGGTGCAGACCTTGTCGCTTGGCTGCACGGTAGCTCCGCCGGCAGAGTAAGTTGCGTCAGCGCGCGTCATGGTGCGAAGTGGATGCTCGAAAAGTGGGTGATGGTCGAACGCCGGTGCCGGGGCGGTTGGTGGTTCGGCTGGTGGAGGTGGTGGAGGTGGCGAAGGTGGCGGAGGTGGAGGAGGGCAACGAAGGGCGAGGACCGCCCGAGGGTGTCCGGAGGGTGTGCATCGCGTCCCGGTGGGCCCGGTGAACCTGGCCGACCCGGCGACGCTTCCGCCAGGTTGCACAGCCATCGAGGTGTCCGCCAGCCGAGGATCTTGGTGCGCGGGTGCTCCTCGCCACGGGTCCGCCTCTGGACGAGGGACTTTGGCCGATTCGCGGCTCAGTGTCGGTGCCGATGGTGGTGGTGGTGGTGGCGGTGGCGGTGGTGGTGGTTGTACCGATGGTGGAAGTCAAGGTGGAAGCCAAGGTGGAAGTCAAGGTGGAAGCCAAGCTGCAGAGGCGAGAAGCGTCCTCCAGCCGGCCGGAACAGAGGATCGAAGAGGATTGGGAGCCAGGACCGTTCGGTGGATGGTTTCCGGCAGACTCCGACGGTTAGGCGACCTCCAGGATACCGGCTTCCCTCCAGGAAGGACCCGCCATAGGGTCGGCACAGGAGGAACGCGGACGCGTGACACGCAGGTATTTTCTATCGACAAACCGAAGCTCCCCGCGCGCTGCGTGGACTTCGGGTATACCTTCCAGGATCAGACGCGACCCTCGAGAAAAAGGGTCTCGAGAAAAGGGTCTCTCGAGAAAGGGTCGCGCGACGGACACACATTCACACACCGGAGCCGGTCGAACAGCGCGAACATGGTCCAAGCGGAACGACGACGGACGACCGTTTCGGAACGAAGACGAAGACAAACGACGACTGTTTTCCCTGAACGGAAGAGAAAGATAAAGAGTGAGAGAGAGAGAGAGAGAGCGAGAGAGAGGGAGAGAGAGAGTGAGAGCGTGAGAGAGTGAGAGAGAGAGAGAGAGAGAGCACGATGGGAGTTATTTGATTTTCTTGTTTCTTTTGGTTTTTTGGTAATCCGGAGAAATTTGTTGGATGCGCGTCGACGACGGCTCGGCTCCGTAGACGCCGAGGAGAACGGAAAAGAAAGAGAGAGGAAGAGAGAGAGAGAGAGAGAGAAAGAGAGAGAGGTTGAGAGGGAAAGAGCGAGGAGAACCGTAACGTCTGTAGCGAATAATAATGGATAACAATAATACAATAATAATTAATAAATTATAAATATTAACGATGATAAAAACGATGATGAACGATGATAATGATACTGATGATGATGACGGTGATGAGAATGATAATGATGAGGCGGGCGCAAGGGGCGGGTTCAGGAACGAAGACGCGCGACAGGAGGACGTCGCGAGGAGGTCGATGACGAGAATATACGGATTAGGAACGGGCGGTAAATAATGAATAAATAATAATAGTTAACGAATAATAAATAATGATTAATGAAATAAATAATAACGATTAAATAATGAAGTAACGATGATGATAAACGATAAAGTAACATTAACGTAACACAAAAAAAAAACGATAGAATGACTACGATACAACTTACTTATTCTATACATTCGGCGCGTGTGGCATACGCGCGCACAGGACACGTATTATATATGAGGCACACGTACACTGACACATACACACACACACACACACACACACACACACACACACACACACACACACACACACACACACACACAAACACACGCGCGTATACACACCTACAGAGAGAAGACACGGACACACGCATTAACGCAGAATTATTAATTACTACGAAAGAAATTAGCGGTGCGGATGAGCGCCTGATGCGGTGAGCGAATGCGTCGCGAATTCGAGGAATGCGTACACGAGAAAAATAGAGCGAATGAGAGAACGCGTGTAATAAAAACGATCTACGCAAAGAGCAAGCACCCGTTCGCGTATAAGGCATTTACGATTAACATAAACAACATTGACGAGGAAAACAAAGAGATTCACACTCCGACTACACGCGCACACGAACACAGAGACACACAGAAGATAAAAAGTTGTAGGTAAATAGTCTTTTGGTCGTGACAACGGAGAAACGGAGACGAACGGCTTAGAGAGAGAGAGAGAGAGAGAGAGAGAGAGAGAGAGAGAGAAAGGAAGAGAGAGAGTGAATGAGTGAGTAAGTGAGTGAGAGTGCGAGAGAGAGAAAGAGAAAGAGAAAGAGAGAGTACGGATCGAGAATTTTGCAAAGTTGAACGCGAGAATAATGATAAAAAGAAAAACACGACATTATCGAGGTATAATATGTGTTCGTATAGACATTACAATAAATAAATAACTATTATATTAACATAGACATGTAACGGTACGAACTAAATCGAGAGAACGTGAGAAAGAGAAAGACTGAGAGATTGTGCGACGAACGACAGAGAGAATGAACGAGAAGAGAGAAGGAGTGAGAGAGAGAGAGAGAGAACGTGTGAACGATTAGAAAAGGATAAATCGTAGAGAGCTGACCGATTTTTTTATAGGGAAACATTCCAGCGAAGCATCGCGGATCTAGCGAAACTGATTCTTTTTTCCGACACTCTTCTCCACACGGTTCGCGTGGCTTCGAGCTCAAGGTTTCTCGCGACGAAACGGAGAATCGAAAGAGAGAGAGAGAGAGAGAGAGAGAGAAAGAGAGAGAGAGAGATTGGTGGAGAGACGATTCGGGGGTCTGGACACGTTTCTCACGCAATAATTAACCCTCGGAAGACGGACTGCGAGGCGGACACCGTTGGACGGAATTCTAGTTTTTGGTCGTGTCGGGAATTCCGCAGGGCGTTTCAGAACTTGTCTGGATAAAGTTAGCACCGATCTTGCGGATATTATGTGTCGCTCGTTTATAGGTTTGCACAGAATTGCAAACTTTTGTGGAAACGTAGAAGCCGTGAGGAAAACTATATATATATATTTGCCCTTTTTCTTCACACTTTTGATAAACTGAGAACAGTGCGACAGTGTTCTTGAATTATTCTGACGTTTATAGTGTTTCCCGTGTTTCGCGGATGAAATCCAAAAGTTTACGCGTAAATTTCACGCATTTCAAACAAAGTGGATAGGTGAAATACGAAACAGTGAAAGCTTCAGAAGGACCGAGGTGGATATTTAGATGCGGTGAACTATTCTCTGTTGCAGAAAGTGTTTATTTTGCTTTGAAATCCACGGTTCGCTTGGAGAGATATAAGCTAAGAAACAGCTTTACTTTTCTCCGTTAATGAGAGATTAGAATCGAAAATTGCACATCCTGCGGACGAAACCATCTGCAAACACCACGAGACAAGGTATAACAACCCTGTGGTCCCTGCACCGTTACGTGAGCCATCTTCCGAGCATAGCGCTGTGTCTTGTCAAGGTAGAGAGTGCGAAACAAAGCGGCCACCTGCGTTTATTCGTAATCGACTAATCAAGTTGACGCTTGAGAGCTTACACGGGGACTGCAATCTGGCCGAGGCTGCGCACCTGACCATCGCACGAGTTCTCCTTTTCGCTCGATAGCCGACAGGACCTAATTTCCGCGCAACGATAGACCGGAAGTGGACGCTTTTCTTCTCGTTCTCAGACAGAGTCCTCCAAACGAAAGCATCGAATAAGTAACGAAATATTTTTTCTCTTCGAGATGGCGGAGATTGGATAGCTTGTCTTCATTTTACGAGCCGACGATGATCTTTTTACTGCAAGAAAATTTACTCTTGGTTAAAAATATAACTTTTCCACTCGATTCTGACGACGTCCGCCGATTTTTCTATGTATCGACATGTTTCTAAGTAACTGTCGGTATAAATAACAGATGATGGATACTGTGATCTATGTTCCTTTATGTTTTCAATTGTCTATGGATCCGAATTTTGAGTAATAAGACTAACGGAGTAAAGAGTGCACTGTTTGCATTGTTTGCAACAAACAAGAGTCTAGTAAGTTGAAAGCGACGTGTCCGTGTTCATAAATCCTTCTAAAAAATATTTACAAAAGAAATTTTTTCAGGAAAATGACTAATAACAGTTTCATTTGAATCATAATGCCGTGTTCTATTTTACGTATTAATATTTGTTATAAATATATAAAATCCATAGTGCAATAGCATTAAATTAAAATCATCGTATGAATTCTAGTGAAGCCAATGAAGCTAATGAAAAATAACAAACCTATGATGCAATTATTTTAACCCGAGATCACTGAAGACGACACACCGCGTTTCCTTCAATTTTCAACAATTCCACAAATTTCTTATTGTATACCGCAGCAAGGAGAATGTACATATGTTTTCATTCAGAACACATTCTCTTCGGAAAACATTCGCTGTTTCTTCTTCGAAGAAAAAGATCGTTCTGTGCACAGGAATAAAGACAAAACCACATCCTCTTCCGTCTCGAACGGAAGATAGAGCCGAATGAGTTGCTCGTGCCCATCAGATACGGTACAAAAGTGAATTCGAATGATTTCGGACAGTTCGTTTTTTGCCTGGCTCTAGAACGAGACGAGATGGTGCGAGGAGGTGAGAAACGAAGCCACGAAGACACTGGGGCGGAGAACGAGGCGAAAAAGGGAGAGAATGTCGAGAGAAAGAGAGAGAGAGAGAGAGAGAAAGAGAGTCGTCGTCGTCGTTGTTGTCGTCGTAATTGCGGGAAATCGTGCACGAGATGCAGGGCGTGTCCCGACACAGCCGCAAACGTATATAGCGAGTCACAGGTAACACGTGCACGCGCACACGCACCACGTACACACAGAGAGAACACTTTGGAGAGAGAGAGAGAGAGAGAGAGAAAGAGAGAGAAAGAGAGAGAGCCAGAGAGAACGAAAGAGAGAAAGAGAGAGAGAGAGAAAAAGAGAGCGCGCGCGCGGATCAGACCGCCGCGTGTGCGTTTAATTACGTTGTTATACATTGTCCAATGCATAATTGTTACCGATTTACATTTATAAGACGAATGAGAGACACGGGGTGGAAATGGGGGTGGAAGAGCGCGTGGGTGGTACAGCCGATGCGAGGACGCGTCAGAGTAAATGAGCGTACGAGTGTGTATGTGTGCATGTGTGTGTGTGTGTGTGTGTGTGTGTGTGTGTGTGTGTGTGTGTGTGTGTGTGTGTGTGTGTGTGTGTGTGTGTGTGTGTGTGTGTGTGTGTGTTGTGCGAGGAAGACGATAGAGAGGGAACTGGGGGGTGATAATTAACAGGGGGGAAAAATTGGAGGGGTGGGACTGGTCGTGGAAGCCACGCATAAGTATTATAAATATACAGGGTGAGACATTCGAATAGGAGAACACGAATGTTTTTAGTTTTGTGGAGGGAATATCGAGGAAAAGGTTACTATATTTCAAGAGCTGCATCTTGTCATTTTTCACCATAATCAGGTGTGTCTCTTGCACTTGGATAACTTCGTCTTGGATATTTTCTCCTGCGAAACGAAAATGGTGGAAATATTTAGGTGTTTCCATTTAACCCACTGAGAAGGACAATTAAGTTGGTAAATAAATGATTTAATTATTTCGATGACAGAGACGATTAGTACACTTCTTTCTGACCGTTATTTTAGGTTTTGTTATCCTAGGAGAACATTTTAAAAAATTCTCGTTCCCAAAGGATTAAATATTCCACCCTGTATAAACCGGAACGGATACTATTGAAATTTGAGAGGATAAGGGGCAACAAGAGGGTCGAGAGGGAACGGGCTCGAACAGAGGCACGGTTGCGTGATTATATGTAAATATATCCGTATTTATATATACGTATACGCGCACACACGTAAACGTTCGCATAACCTGCCGCGTATGGACCTGCATTCGAAAAGGAACATGTGTCATAAGGGAGAACGATATGGATCCACGGTATCCAAGATCGATATCATCGATTGATCGCAGGGGCTGAAAGAGGAAGGAAATCGATGCTTGAGAGAAACAGGGACGGAGTAAAATAAAAAAAAATAGGAAAAACAATGTGTCGTAAAATCCGAGAAGAAAGAAGCTACCTTCTCGTTCCCCTTTCCGTGATCATGTTCGTTTCTCGCTTTCCTAATCGCGAACGACGTTGTGCTGCTGCTCAGGAACATTGCAGTGCTCAGAAATGGGAAAGATAATGCAGACGATATTGGATATTCGATAACGCTCTTGCTATGGCTGAAGCATTTTTACTTGTGATCTTGTCTCCCTCGAATTTCCACCCTTTGGTAATGGGAAATTTTGTTAAACGATTTTTCTACGAATTATTCATTCTGATATTTATTTCTCGCCTATTTAAAACTATGCCGTAATGAAACGCCATTTATTTGCTACAAAGATTACAAAATTACCCCCTCTGAATCTTTGCAACACTGTCAATTAATACTATTGTTTATTTCTCGTCTACATTACAGTCGTTAATTGAGGGTGCGAGAGCATTTCACACCTCGGCATTTACCGCACGGATAGGACAGATTAATTTTAAAAATTAAAGCAAACCGCTTAACGAGAGTTCTCTTAATGAAATCTGTATGGGCCGCAAGTGTCCCTTTAGTGGCAACGCTTCTAATCGCTAGGAATATTTAATCTCGAGCTCGTTACCGTCGCGGCTGCAACTTTCACAGACTTGACCGTAAAAGTCTCGGCTTTCCTTCGCGGTTCTCGCGAGCGCGGCAGCACACGCGAATTCTCTCGCAGATTGTCGCGCGATCGTTCACCTCTCCCTCGCCCTCGCTGATTCGTCTCCACCCACACCCCCATTTTTTCTTCCGGCCGCAATCCATCCGTTCGAAACCGACTAATCGATAGCTCGCCTTTCCTGCCAGGCCCCCGAGGCGCGGAATTCTCAATCGCGAATCAATAACGCCTCGTCCAACGTTGCGAAATTATCCTTCGACTGCCATGCGTGCGAAAAGTTGCTCGACTGACGCACAAATAAAATTAAGACACGCGCGAAAATCAAACTTCAACGTCCACGATTCAACGTACGATCTCCCTCTCTTGTTACGATGCCTGGGAAAATTTGTAGAACTTACGAGTCCAGCTAAAATGATGCTTCTACAAAATTTTGTTCAAAATCGCTGTCTCTTTGATCCAGATCGATTTGACGCTAACAAACGAGGTACACGTCGCAACTACCCTTATTCTGGGGGTGGGAAGACGTCAATGGTCGCTAAAGATCCTATAACTTGGCAGTTAAATCAGAACGGATTAAATCGGAACGTTTCCTTAGTAGTTTCACCATTTCCAAATTGCAGCATCGTTCGAAACACCATAACAGAGAAAGAGTAACTTTGAAACTGTGCCGTGAGGAAACGAGCGCACGGAAATCGATGAAATTAACATCGAAGATAGAGAAGTGCCCACTCTATCGAGTCCAACTAGCAGATCGAAGCTCGCGCCATTAGTATCTTCAAGAAAAATTGTTTCCGTGGCCGACGCCAGTCAATGGTGTATCGATCGTTCGCGATAATCGATGATCGTTGTTCGGGAGTCGCGGATTTAACCGGGTCGCGGGAAATGTCATTTCTCGATATTATTCTCGAGTAGAAAAGCAAATAATAAGGTCGGGACGGGTTAAAGCGCGCGATAATATCGCCGGGGGTTGGAACGCGCCCGAAGGCGGCCGGAGCCAACCTGTTTCTTTGATCTCCCGACTTTTTACGATCGTCGCTGAAAATTAATCTCGCTCGGCGTTTCTGTTCGTCGGCGACCCTTCCGTCGTTCTCCATCCCCTGGATCCACTCCTCCGTCGTTCTCCGTCCCTGGACCGCTCCCGCTCTTTCGCCCGACCATCCCCGCGATGGTCCTGAAACGATCCGATGGAAACGTCGGTCGCAAGAGAATCTGTGGCCAAGACTGCGGCACGTCCCTCGTAAAAGAGAATTAAAGAATCTCGGCGGTCGTACGAGCCCCACGAACCACCACCTTCGACCACTTCCTCCGGAATCTCTTCTTCTCTTTATATTCTCCTTTTTTCCCTAACTCCGCTTCTCCAAACGCTTCCCTGCCTGTTAGATCGGGTTTTCGAGATCTTTCGATTCTAGCTCGGCCATTCGAATTTATCTCTCTATTGCAAATCTGTTTTCTAAGATCCTTTAATTCTAATTCGAACATTGGATTTTTTTTTATTTGAAAGGAAGAATTTCGACGCATAGGAATGGAAGACAGAGAGGTATTTATCAAAACCACACTCTCCGAAATTGAAGTGAAGGAAATTAAAAAATCGCGATTATTAACCAGTTGCCGTACCATTTTTTTCACAGTTAGGATGTTTAGAACTGTTTCGACTGTAATAATTTCTTAGAAGATAAAGAAGATTGTATTTATTGTACGCCCGCATTTTTTCCTCGGTGCTTAAATATTGATGGCGATAGAACAGAATCTTATTTAGACTTTGAAGAATGGAATAACATTTATACCTAACAGGTTAGAAATTTCGATCAATAAATACATGATATGTATATCTAAAAAATCGCTTTCTTAATAAGGCTTGTCCAATATTTTCTTCGAACACAAAAATTGTTAAGTTCCACCCTTCAATGTTTTACTGACGCTGTTATTCATCGAATCAAAATATAAATTTGCTCGTATACATGTTCAGAAGGAACGTGGTGAAAAACAGTAAACGCAGAGAAACAATGGAACAAATGAATCATTTCCCAAGCAGCTGAAATGTTGACTTCAGGGAAATTTGCTGGTGCAAGTACAGCGTTCCTCGATCCAAAGAACACCTGATTGCGAGCATGCCCGTTCGATCGGTAGTCCAGCAGCCATCCAGTCTGCTTCGAGCTGTCCGTAAGGTGTTTCGTGTCCTTCCCCGCAGGGGTTGCTGGTCCATGGAGCCCGAAACAGCCCGAGAAGCCCGTCCCAGTCCGCGGAATCGACGTCCCTTGAAATAATAACGCTGACGCGGGATAAGTTTCATGGAAAGGTTGTGGAATAGTGGGTTCGGGGGTAGAGAAAGAAAGAGAGAGATGAAGGGAGAGGATGGGTTTCCACTGTAGGAAAAGGCAGTGTAAAAAAGAGACGGATGGCAGCAGGCTGGCGGCCAAAGGGGAAGTTTCGAGGAGGCGAGTTTGAAGCGTTGCTTGGGTTTCGGCCGAGGCAGCCACGAAGAGGGTGCAGAGGGGGTGTGTGGAGAGAGGGATGAAGAGAGAGATAGAGAGGGAGGGAGAGAGAGAGAGAGAGAGTGGAGCAGAGAGATCGAGAGAAATAGGAAGTATATGCGTGTGCGCGAACGAGAGAAAGACGGATAGACGACGAGTATATATATATATATATATATTATATATTTTATATATAATGTATATATACATATGTAGTATATCGGGACGGAGAGAGAGAGAGAGAGAGAGAGAAAGAGAGAAAAGGAGAGAAGGGGCGGGGGAGAACGAAAGAGAGGCGCGAGGACTAGACTGCGTATTGATCTCGCAAGTCTCCCGACGTACAAAGTCCGCATAAAACAGGCCAGCGTCGGCGACGTCGGCGTCGACGTCGAACCCGTCGCTGGCGGCGTGCGCTACACTCGGTCCTTGCCGGGTTCTCAATCAAATCGACGACCGCCACGATCGAAACCGGTCGAAACCGTGCCACGACCGCCGAAGAACTCGCTGGCCCCGCTGGCTCTGCGATTCTTTACGAAACCTCGCGATTTCTTGATGTTCCTGGGAGAAAAGATCTTCTAGGTCTCATTTCGATCCCGGATCAACCTGATTGTTGTTTTCCACAGAAAATAGGTGCAATTTTAAGCAGTAGACAGATTATTAAGAATCATTCAAGGAAGAAGAAAATTTTTGTTCTGCGAGTAAATTCGCAATTTAGTATCAAAGCACGCGAAAATTACAATTTTTGTATGCAAAGGTTGTTCCATTTGCTTCGATCCCCTTCTTGGTTCCTGCTACGCTCTTCTCGGTTCAGGTAAACGTCCTGGATCGATCCTCGATCGATCTGACTGCCAATCAAACTGAAAAATCGAGGAACAGAGCCACGATCATGCTAGGGCACGCGTAAAACGCGATTTCTGTACGCGAGGGGTGTGTTCTTTGTTCTCATCCCTTTCTTCCTCTGCCTTGTGATATTCTCATGTCGAGGGAGATATTCTGCAACGATCCTGGATCGATCTGGCAGCCAATCAAACAGGAAAATCGAGAAACAGAGGCACCACGTTGCCAGGATACATGGAAATCGCGACTTCTGTATGCGAATGTTTTCTTCCTATTTTGCTGTGTTCTTCTCGTATCCAGGTGAAGATCCTCGATCGATCGCGTATCGATCCTCGATCGTTATTCGGGAGGACTGTAGAAAGTCGTGGGAGAATCGAAGAGAAGGAGCAGATGGATTGAGGGGCACGCGAGAATCGTGATTTCTGCAAGCATAGTATGTTTTCTTCGTTTTCTTCCTTTTCGCAGCGTTGTCCTCGCGTTCAGGAAAAAGCCCTCGATCGACCGCGTCGATCTTCATCCCTCCCCGGAAGATCCATCGGGAAATCGTTGCGAGGTCGACCGGAAGTCCGCCGCGAATAGCATTCTCGGAATAGCAAATAGGGAATTGTGTAACGGAGGATACGTGGGTGCGTTGGTGTGATTGTGCCGCATGAGTGATGGGAAATAGCGACAGCGGAAGCGGGAGAGGAAGAGAGAGAGACAGAGAGAGAAAGAGAGAGAGAGAATGGGTGTGTGTGACAGAGAGGGAGAGAAAGATTTAAAAGAGCCACTGCCTTAGCGACAGCAGGATCCGTGCTAGAAACAAGGCCTTAGAAAGTAACAAACCAGAAACATAATTAGAGTTAAGTAAGTCTGTTGTTGTTAAACGAAAAAAAAAGCAAGAAAAAAGAGAATAAAACGGTACTTAGAGAAATCAGGAGGACAAAATGATGTTGACGTATTGTAAAACTACTTAGCCGTTGTACGATATTTAAGCGCGTAACGTAAAATTAACGATATAAAAACAAAAAATAAAATACTTAACCCCTCGTGCCCGCAATTCAAGTAGGCGCGTGAAAACCAGTGACACACGCTCGTAGGAAACATTAGACGTAGGAATTTATTAAACGTCGTCGCTTGTCGCAAAATCGAGAACAGAGAGCGAGAGAAAGAGAGAGAGAGAGAGAGAGGAGAGAGAAAAACCGAGGATAAACGGAGCTGTAATACCGCGAGAACCGTTGTGCAGCAACGGCGAACAGAAACAAAAAGACTCGAGGAGATAGAAACGAAACCAAAAGAGAAACCGAGAGAAAGCGAGCACGAGAGAAAGAGAGAGAGAGAGAGAGAGAGAGCGAGAAAGAGAGCGAGAGAAAGAGAGAGAAAGAGAGGGAGAGAGTGAGAGAGTGAGTAGCAAGCGCGAGAAAATGAAACCAAAAAAATAAAAAACAGAAAAATGAAATCAAGACAGCACACGAAAGAACGCGTCGCCGCGAGAGTATCAGTGACCGCGTGAAAAATTTGTTCATCTTCGCCCTCGACTTTGTTTTCTGCTCTTGCCTTACGAGACTGTCGCGCGAAACCGAGGAACGCGTGCCAGGAAGGGAGGATAGGAAACGATGGAAGATAAAAAAAATGAGTAAGAGTGAAAGAAAAAAGAGAGAGAGAGAGAGAAAGAGAGAGTATCGGCGCGACGTCCGGACGGAGAGCGAAAGGCCAGATCAAACAGCAACGACGCGTTCGATCGAGCAATTTGCGAGGGGTCTTCGATAACGCGTCGAACCACACACATACACGCATATGCATAAACACGATCTACACGGTCTACAGATTCTACAGACGCACACACGAAAACGCAGGAGCACTCGAGGCGAGGCACACTACGACTTTGAATCCGATGTTAGAGCGTAGAAAGCGTACGTACCGTAAGCTGTCGACATTTATACTATGAACTATGAGTAAACTTGTAGCGATCATTGTGGACATAGTTAATAGTATAGATTAGTTAACCGCACTAATTGTACCGAACAAATGGAGAGTACATTTTAATTATCATGGGTGATCGTCGAGGGGTGTTATCTCGTTCGGCGTTAGGCGCGTGTACGGTTTCTCCCGGATCAACGTTCGACCGAGGGAAACCGAAAAAATAGAAGGAAAACGAGCCCAAAAAAAAAACATAGAGAATTTAAACGAGGAGTAAAAATTCCGTAGAGCAGGCGAGAACACGAAGCTTCTCTCCGGCTCGCTTTTGCCGCGCGAATATCGATCCCAGGGCCGAGGAATCGACGAAACTGATCGGCGCGAAACACGAGAACGTTTGTTCGAAGATAGACGAGATTTAGGATCGAATGATCCAGCGATCGCTGCTCTCCGAGATACGGCGGAAACTGACGAACTAAAAGGACGAAGATTCGTTTGCACCTTTTTCCTTCTTTCTGTTTCATCCCTACTTGGCTCCGTCCCATCCGGTTTGTCCCTTCGGGGAACAATTGGACCGTTTAATCGTGCCTTTTGGCAGAGCAAAATATAAATGAATTTACTGTTAATTGGTCCAACTCGTGTTTAGTTCAGAGATCTTCTAATTGGACGTCGTTGATTCGATTTCATCCCTCGTTCACTATTCTGGTCTGTTTCAACTGAAAGTAGACCGATATTTATTGGGACCCTGTGTAAATAGATTGCGACTTTTGTGGATTTATAGATCGTGTAAATTTCTGGATTATGCAAACTCCAGATTTTATACAAGATTTTATTAAATTGTCTTGATTTATGCGATGTATTATCTTGTGGTATCTACAAGCTGTGAATGCATAAAGTATGATTGTAATATTAAACAGAGTTTCGTGCGATATTTTTATTTGCATTTATCCAGAGAAATTAATATCTGATAAGAAATTAACATTTGCATAAATATACGGGTAAATTGAACTACCGTACGCTAATCGGATGAAAATTTACGCATTTTGTGATACTGCGAAATGCTCGGCTTCTCTCTGCGTTGCGCTGTTAAACATTCGTTGGAAATATCATATTACCAATAAACGCGGTGTAACAAAAATGTGCAAATCACGATCTAATGGTTCCTTCGTGTAGCAATCTCTACGAATCTAGCCCGCGAGGGTTAATTTCAATCCCCAACGGTACAGATGTACAATAATCAAGTTACAGACAAGTTGTTTCTCTTAATTGGACGTCAACCTTGATCCAATTTAATTCGCATAATAACGATAATGTAACAATTCCCTGAACGGGTGCAGCTCTGAACAGACCAATCCATGAATTACCAATGTATTAATTGCATATTAAATTGCTCAGTCCATTGTCTAGCATAAGAGAATACTGCACCGATTAAATGCATCCATATTTACAAAGATAATATGCGGACGTATTGAAACAAAAACGTGGGTATCGCCTGTGTCATAATTGGAACGTTGACTTTGATCTGGTTTCGATGGAGCCCTTAACTATCAATGTAACAAGCTCTTTAAACTGAAATCACATTGTCAATTAAACACGTCAATGTTTCACCGTGGCAGAGACGGAAGAACTTCATCATAATTTTACATGTATTGTGATCCAATTTGATACGTTTCAAGAACCCCAAATTACCATTGCTCAAGCACCTAAATTATATAAAAAAAAGAACAATGATCACAAAATCATATATAGATCAAACGCTTCACCCAAAACTTCAAGACCTACATATATTCACTATAATTATCCACCGTCATTAGCCCAATCCAATTCGCGTGACAGTATCAGCACAATGTCTCAAATCCTTCAACCCATAAAAAAGCCTCAAATACCAAAAACATCTAGGAAGGAGTAAAATTCCTATTCAAGCCAACTGTTCCCGAGATCTCTTGATCGGTGCTCGAAATGCTGAGAGCGCGGGCGGAAGCGTTGTTCCTCTCGTCGAGCAATCCTAAGGACACGTTTCCCTAACGGGGCCTACGTGCAGACCCGGCTTCGGGACGCCGAGGAGGAAAAGAAAGCGCGTCGAAGATCCAGCGTCGTGTCGCCGGTTCGACGAGGAACGGGGTATAATTGATTGGCCAATTAAATCACGTTCGCGTGCACGTGACCGGCGCGGATTCGATATCGAGGCCGTAGTCGCGTCGCCAACCCCCCTGCCACCCCTTGGTGCCGCCCCCGTTTTCTCTCCGGGCAACTTGTGTCACACGACGACAACGATGACGACGATGACGACGACGACGACAACGACGGCGACGACGACGATGTTCGACTTCGCTCGGAGCTACTTTGCCCGGCTGCGACCCGACCGATCGTTATTCTCGCGCAAAATCGGCCCGGCCCGGCCTGACCCGAGCCGAGATTTTGCCGTGCCAGATGCAAGCCTGCTCAGGATTTCGGGGTTCGGCCGTGTCCTTCCGAGATTAGGACTCGCGGAGGAAAGTTTCGCCGAACTTCGTCTCTCTCGGAAACCATTAAACCCTTTGCGCTACGATTTCTTTCACGGCTCTGTTAATTACATCTGTAATTAGCAGATTCTGTTCGAATTGTTCAGAACGAGTCCGACACGTTGTTGTACTGCAAGACGTTAACGAAACCCGAGTCGAACTTTACTTATCTGGTCTTGACAGGAGAGTCGGTGAGTCGTTGTTTCAGTTGGATTTTTAAGGGGCGGTTTGAATGTTGTTCCTTCGAATTGTGGCTTTAGCACTATGACGACAAATTCATCGATCGTCTCGTGTAATCTTGGCTGTTCACACAAGCATTGTAACCGTAAGACAAAGTGTCGGCCGTGTAAATTGTACGAGGGTAATGTAATTTGCAAACCTGGCTTGGCAGTGGATAAATTCGTGTGCAATATTGTTCAAGGAAAGTAAGAAGAATTTATCCGAAAGAACCGACTTCCGAGAGTCTTGAGAATTGTAAATGACAGACTGCGGATTTTATGCACTTATGGCAAAAGTGTATGGATTAAATACAAACCACTCGGAGAATCTGAAACATTGTTACTGCTCAAATGTTGTACCATTCCCAACTCGTTGAAAGCATTAAGAAATGAAACTATTCCCGTATTATTGCACAATTGATGCAGACAATTTTAATTTAACATAGAAATCTGCAGTCTAATGATTGATCGTTTCGCGAGTTGTTCCACCGGCCCGCGTCGCGCTTAGAGACGAACGATTAGGTCGATTTAATAGTTATTGACGGTCGACTAGTCGTTAATTAATTAGGTTATCGATTCGGTCCGGTTGCATCGAGCCGGCTTGCACGTCTCCCGTTTCTAGAAAGCTGCAACAGCCCTCGGTTCGTTTGTGCACGTGATCCGTGGCAAGGCACACGCGTGCCTCCGCGCGGACACGTGCCGCGCTTTCATCCCGCGGACGTTCGATCCACTTTCTCCACCCTTATGGCTCGAGCCTTTTCCTTCCACGATCCGCAATCCCCATCGGCTAATCCGCGGAAACTATTCGCAAGCATTCCCCACCGCCGCGATTCTAGCAAACGTTCAAGTGATCGCTGACAAAATTGCTTCCTCGCGCAGACGGTACGTGCATGGGCACGGTAAAATAGAGGAGACGATGCTTGAAGAAGAGCACAATCAAAAAATAATTGATGATGTCACACACTTTTGGTAAGTACGATGATGGAATAGCGGTGGTAACAAGAGAACGGAATAGCTTGACAAAGTAAGGAAACAGTATAAACACTTTTACTTCAAGATCATATTATGATACATACAATTTTACTTCGGTCAAAGTTTCGTTTTCATTGTAAGAGTCTTATTGTTTTACCAAATTATGAGATGGGAATGTTAGTACATCCTTCCTCGAATAGCATTATGCAGAAACTCGATGGATTCATTTAAATATATGATATCATCCTGGAATAAAAATGCGCCCCTTCCCTAATTCCGCATACCACGAAATCATCCATTCCCCAGCACTCTAACTGGAAGATTTATTCAAAATATAGAATTAATGCCTGGAACAAAACTTCTTGAACTAGAGTATAAAACTGCAAATATGTCTCAGGAGTTCACAAATTTGTGCACAATCTGCGAACGAATTGATGTAGCAAATAATTTCCACGTTCCGATAAATATTTCTATACTGGCTGTCCAGGAGCACAGCTTGCAGCATCTTTTAGTTTGTTAGCGCAAAGTTTTTCTCGGCCGGGGGGTAGTGTCGCGAGCAGGCAATATAATTTTTGCCAAAAGGGATCGGCGCGGCGCGCGCGGTTCTTTTCAAACATCGTCGGTTCCGTCGACGGGAAGAAAGGAATCGGGTCCGCGGTACGCGGCTCGAACTTTCGAATTGGATGGGATTCACCGGAAAATTAAAGCTCTCCTCCTCGAGAAGCTCGCGAGCGAAGCGGGGCGGAGAGGAGAGGAGTGGAGAGGAGCAACCGAGACTTCGCGATCATTTCTTCCCACCCTCCTCCAGAGCGCTATCGCCTTTTTTCCTATCTATAATCGAGCCACCCAAACCCGGTCGAATCCCACCGAATCTCGTCCCTTTTCTTCTCCTTTCGCGACCCTCTTTTCCCGTCGATCCCTTTCGGCGCGGCCCTCGTTAACGAACTCGATCAAACTCGCGGCGCTCGAGCACCGCGTGGATACGTGCTCGGACCTACAATCAGATGATAATCGGAGAACGAGTTGTACAAAATCGCGGGCTCGACACTCGAGAATTAGACGATGCCCGACGAGTTTCTTCGTCTCGGGGAGAAAGCCCATTTTTCTTCGCTGAAAATACTCTCCCAACGAGAAGAAATATTCGGACCCACGAATTGGGTGATAGATATTCTAGACAGATACGATTAGCTAATGGAGTTTTAGAGAAATATATACTAATGTATTGTCCACCGTTTCTGGGAATGTTGCAAATAATTTGAGGGATATGCGTCTGACGGCTATAAATCCACAAAAATGCGCGATCTACTGTCAATTCAGTGTCGGCGAATGTCAATAAGGGCTGGAGCTTTTAGTTTAAATAGTTCTCCAGAAGTTTGTTGATCTCCAGTGAACTTCTTCTTCCGGTTTTCTTCGCTTCGCCGGGAGAAGTTGGCCCAAACGCATCTTCGGGACGTCCGACGTGTTTGATATGTCCCGGACATCCTCGCAGTCGATATGAAAACCAGCCACCGACATTGCCGATCGATGCCAGTGAACGCATTTCGGAGATTTGGCGATCCATCGCGTTGTAGGGGAAGTTTCAGCGCGTCGCGAAGCACGTAAGCGTTTATATAGGACACGCACAGTCACACTGACACAAAGATACACACACGCAAACATAAAGACACAAACAGAAAGAGAGAGAGAGAGTGAGAGAGAGAAAGAGAGACACGTGTACACAGAAGAGACGCGAAAGAGGAAAATAATAAGTTAAATAAATTTCTAGTTTAAGAGCGCGCGCGCGAACGAGACAGGGCGAGAGGAAGTTTAATTCTGTCGCGAGAGAGAGTGAGAGAGAGAGAGAGAGAAAGTATGTGAATGTGTGAATGGTTATAATGTATAGTATGCGTGGACATGTGCGTGTGCGTGTGCGAGCGAGCAAATGCGCCAGAAACGAGGAGAACACAATCGAGCGAGAGAGAAAGCGAAAACGAGAGCGAGAAAAAGGATTGTAGCTTGCAAAAGAGAATTATTAGGGTTCCGTCTTTGAGTGTTGGAGAATGTTCATTTGTAATTGTTTAAATCTAACGAGAAATGTACTGTAAAACTATAAGTACTATAGGCACTAAAAATATATCATTTGTTGACATGAAAAAATAAAAAAACCTGAGTGACGTGATGATTCTTTTGCTACCAGCCTCTGCACATACCTTCTTTAACGACCGTGATCAAGATCTCGCTAAGAATCTGCTAATTACGCTTGTTATTAATCTCTTTCATATAGAAATAAAATTCTAATTTTCTGTTGTCGATATTTACACAAAGAAATTCTAATCAATTTACCTATAATATTAATCCTAGTTCAATTAACACTAAACATGCCATACCATCGTATAAACCGCACACTATTTCACTCCGTTAAGCTGTGGAAATAATTTTTGCTTCACCTATGTTCAAGTAAAAATATGAAAATGCAAGTTATAGTGATGCAGAATTTTCGCACAATGCCTCCTACATAAATCAAAGCACTTCAATCGGAATATAGGTAACATCTAAAATATTTTCAAACACTTCAATTACAATATCCTATACAGCGAGGAAATATATTAATAATATTCCTCGTTTGCAAAATCCTGCGAACGTAAACGGTTCTCTCACATCCATAAAACGTATTTCAACCTGAAGCACAATAATCGTTTCATAGTCGATGCTTCAAAGCCATCGATGTTAGATAACGATTTCTGCTGTGCCTCGCGAAGTCTCAGAGCCCCCGTAGCAGAGTTTGAAAACCGTTCTGTGCCATGCTAACGAGAGGACGAAAGGGGGAATTCGATTGACGGAAGCACGGGCAATTGATCGAGGCCTACGAGTCGTCGAGAGTCGTCGAGACGACGGCGAGGAGGATCCCCTTACCTTTGTCGAGGTAGGTAAATAATGTATCCTGTCCAGGTAAATATAGAGCGCCGGCCCGGAAGGAACGGCAGACCTGACCGCCATTAGGAATAAATAAATCGTCAGACAGGTTTGCATGAAAAATTTATTCGTGACGCACGCGTTTTTATGTACAGCGATAAGAATATAGAGCACGCGTCATCGCTACGATGCCATCCGAAAATAGACGTCGCGATCTCTTGGCCGCGGGGGTGGCCGACACCCCTAATCGAGCATCGCGTTAACGACTCGTCGACGTTACAATTACGACGGTTCTCTCGCTCGGGAATGGTGCCAGCAGACGTCCGAGAACATCTCGGAACCCTGACTACCTGTTAACCGGTAGCTGACGAATCAACTCGTCGACAGGCTGTTATGCCAACTCTCCATAATGAGTCTAAGAACTATACAAATTGGGAAACTGGAGACTTGAATGCTTCTGACGGAGATGGAAAGAAGGGACAAGGCTTGACACGATGGTTTAAGCTGTAGTTCTTCGTTTGATCTCGTTCTCAAAGTTATTCGAAGGACATCGATGACTCTGTTCAATGATACCACGAGCTTTTACTTTTGGAATCTTGTAGCTGCTTTTGGGACGAAGTTTACAAAATGGTATCGTGGTGTCTGACAGGAAATTGCATTTGGAATAGGACAAGCGAATCGTCTTTAATGTGCATGCTCCTTTTTTCTCAATATTATTTGAAGCGCGGCGTTGATTGCGCTTGCTCTAGCGCCGAGGCAAAAGTCGCCCGCATAACAGGTCAACAGGTCAACAGGTCGATCCCGTTGATAAGTATTAAAGAAGTCACGACCAGGGTGATTCGAATGAATAACGAAACGAATGTGGGTGAATTATGGGAGATGGCTCGTCTAATCGATTAAAAGAATCTAACTCATATTTGCATGAATCAAATCACTATACGTTTACAAAATTGTTCCCGTAGTTACCATGGGAAATTCGAGATATTCGCAGACTTATGATCGATTTTAAATTGCGCGACCGCATCTCTGATCCATTTCCAATTTGAATCGAAAAATTCGAACTGAAATTGACTGCTAAAAATAAAATTACTAAAGATTACACGAGCTTTTCCCCCCTTAAGGACGCGCGACGGTAACGGACTGATTCTCGCGCCGAAGAACGCGAATAAATATTTCCTTATAAATAAAAAAGCATCTCGCAGCCGCCGAGATAGATCACATCCCGCTGATAATCGCATCAATAGCAGGTCGTCACAACATAATTGCAGTTGTCGCTATTGAAGCGAGTGTTGTTGCTGCTGTTGTTGCTGGGTCGCCTTGCTTAGGGGCTCGATGCTCGTTTGGCTCTCTGGTGATGGCGAGGCCTGCTTCTTCGCCTCCTCTTCGCCATCCTTCACCAATTGGGGAGGCAACGCGTTCAGCAACCCTTGTAGAAGCAAAATCTCTTGTCAGATTACTACTGGGATATTGGAAACTGGGAAAAGTTCTTACTCACCGACGGTCTCGCCTTTAAGAGAGGTGCCTGTAACGATAAAAGGGAGCTACAGTTTCCCGTGTAAACTTTAGGACCTCTTCTCAGCAGCCATCGTTCGTTTTGGGGAAAATGGTACCCGAGGAATGCATATAAATTGTTAACACGATTTTACCTCTATAAAAATTGCCATACTTTGTACGTAATAAATTGTTACTTAACATAAGTGAATGCAATCAGTGGCTCTTCTTCTTGGTTATAAAATTGTCCTTCTTGTTAAACGTGACAGCGCAAAGGTTAAATAAATCGATTGCAAATGGTATTTTAATGATCCCATTTGTTAAGACACTGGAGTTAATTGCATCCGGAAAGGAAGCAAGTAGAATTGTATTTTAGCGGTTCCATTTATTAAGGGACAAAATTTATGTTGAGAGGGCAGTTAGTTATACCCTATGAGAAAACAAAAAAATCCTTACGTCGTAAGGACAAGATTAATGTTTTCGGGAGATTTGAAAGCAGCCAGGTTCATTTTTAGCACCGGATGAGAACGATGACCGCCAAATGACGTACTTCTCACGTTTTCTCGAGTGCTGTATCAAATGCAAAAGTCACAACTATCACTACCACGATGATAGTTGACATACCGTTGCCGCGATACTTGTTCAACTGCTGGTACACCTGTTTCATCCTTTCGATGTTGATCCTGGAGCTCTTGCCATGATTCACCATCGGCAGCGAGTAATCTTGACCGATGATGCACTTAGCGGTTCTTTGTACGCTGAGTGGTGCATTCCAGGGCTCGTGGATGTATCTCGTAGGGATGTTCTTCAACACTGGGAGATAACGCCTAGCATCCAAGTAAAATATACGAATCATAAAATTAGAATACTCTAGAACGTGCCAATAATCAAATAATATCTCTAGAAGAGGTGTTTTTAAAAGGCTGAACTTTTGCTACCTGATGTAGTCGCCATTGGGATCGGCTTTCCTGCCGAACCTCACCGGGCAATAGCAATGAAAGAATTGTTGGAAGAAGGAACTGCAAGACAGCCACATCCACATGCCAGCGTTGACGGACCAGTCAGCATCCAGCAGGAGCTCGTCGAACACCTTGAGGAACGTTCATCGTGTATCGTTTATGAATCTGTTCTTCGGAAAAAGATTGCTGAAGTCACAATAGCTAGTTTGCATAGGATATTAATTATAATATGAAATGAAGCCTTATGAGAGAAAACAGCAACTATTCGAGCAACTATACATGCAACTGTAAATAAAGATAATAGGATTAAAGTAACGCAATACTCTCTGAAATGAAATAAACAGAAACAGTTGGTCTGTAAATATGAAAGATGTAAAAAGTGTTACCATCTGTAATAAAACATTCAATGTATGAAATTCTTGCAGTGTTCTTCCTCAAATAACACCTCGTCATTACCGACACAATCAAATTAATAAAGCAATTAACCCGAATAAATCTAACAAACAATGTGAAGACTGATATTTTTTTAAATCGTTCTTATTAATAAATTCACACTTAAGGTAACTGAAACAGACGATTCGCAGCAATCAGCTATGACTCCAGGCATCTTTTTACCGAAAAACAGACCACAGGTATTAACACTGATCACGCAATAGCGATAACAGAATCAAGACGCTGCAGATCTCGGTCATGAAATGCCAGCACGAGACATTTTACCTTCATTCCTTCTTCCCAGGAGATCCAAAGGTCGCCTCTGGTAAGAAAGCAGGCTACGGCGTGTCTGGCCAAGTGATGGATCCAGCCCTCCTCTCGTAGCTGCGTCATGATCGCGTCGATCCACGGAAATCCCGTTTGGCCCTATTCGAAAGAGAAGAACGCCATTCGATCGTAATTCGGTGAATTTGCGATGCACGGAAAATCCATTCGAGTCACTCACGTTTGCCCACTTGGCTAAAGCCTCCACGTTCTTGTCCCAGGGAATCTGCACGCAAATCGGGTTCCCCTGCATTCGATCGAAGTTAGGGTTCTTGGTCGCTGCGCAGTAAAAGAACTCGCGCCATAACAGCTGGCCGTGCAGCGATAATGGTGGAACTGCTTTCTTAATCTGCAATATGATGCAGAAGCATTCGTCTAACTGAATATTATATGCTTTTGTATTGGAACTTTCGCTGAAAATTTGCTGAAACTATATCTATAGTGTTTGGAACTATCTCACTTGGAAATATTTTGAATCTAGCATGGTGGACGCTATTGATGATCTCATGGAAGCCATGGTTACATCTATTAATATCCTTAAATATAGACCTTGTGCATTTGAAGAGAGAAATACACTTGATGGAAACTAGTATCATTTTGTATAAATTTTATTTCGGTTAGATTACCATTAATCCTCTTATCGGACCTACTATAACTGTTTGACAATTGACACTGTCTGCTAGAAGATTCGAATTCAAATGAAAGTCTACCCTTGGCAAATGAATTAAATTGGTAGCTGAAGAGTCCAAGTTGTCTAGGAGAAGTACCATAGAAAATACATTAAAATAAATGTTGATGGATGCAAGCGATGGACGTGTCAAGAACATTCACTTTTCGGGAGTTAAAGTACTTTTTAATACTCGAAACACCACTTCCGACCAGGCTCTAAATATCCAGGACAAGGTGGAGCTAAACGGATCCCGACCTGAGATTCTCGCAGATCAACTTATTCCGGATACAATTTCAAAGTTACTGAAGCAATAGCCTCGGTAAAACTACTACACAAGTAACCGGCAACCCGGGTGACAGAAGATTAGAAATTAAAGGAAACCTTTGTAAGCTGACCGGCCGAGGGTTAGCTGATCAGCTGTGTAATCAGCTGCATGACTTCGAGTAGTGAAAGCCCTAAGTCCGTAAGAAGATCACAAAAGTAGAACATTCTCGGGCGCGCAAACACAATATACCTTCTTATAGAGATCGGTAAGCTGGTAGTAAAAGAGCCTGGTGCTCAGGCAGCCAAATCTTAAATAGGGCGATAGGCCAGTCTGACTGGGCAGCAAGGACTGTGGAGTCATCTTCGGTCTGCCGAAGCTGGCCACCCACGCTTTTCTCTCGAGGTGTCGGCCCAGTCTTGCCAGAGCTTCGCTTTCGCCGCCTACCCAGACGGGTGGTCGAAGCCCTTCCGTGTCGAAACCTGGCAATAATTTAAAGAAAACACTTTCACTGACTTGAAAACCGACATCCTCAAAAGTGCTGTTCAATCCAGTGCCTAGATCATTAATTCACATGTCTTGGTCAATTGACACCGTTAGTAAGACTGCAAACACTTATTTTCTAAGCTAAGGCAAATTCCGTCGTGTTTTCGTTCTCACCGCAAACAAATTTTGAGAATATAGAAACTCTGTGTAATAGACCGATTCACAAAGATTTACCAAG